>NC_086100.1:112256916-113456916 GCF_963921235.1 Mobula hypostoma | reverse complement strand
GCAGCAATAAATAACGAGAGCATGAGATAAGGAGATAAAGAGTCCTTAAATTGAGATCATTGGCTGCAGGAACATTTCAATGATGGGGCAAGTGCGAATAGTTTTCAAGCCTGATGGTTGAGGGGTAGTAACTGTTCTTGAGAGTGAGACTCTCAGACTCCTTCCCGAAGGTTTGCTGTGTGAATAAAGATGCTTATGTTTCCCAGTTACAGCTTCCATGTGGCTCAGTTTTAATTACAACATCACTGCGCTGATTAGATTAGATTAGATTATGAGGACATTCAGTCCTCCTTTATTGTCATTCAGAAATGCATGCATTAAAAAATGATACAATGTTCCTCCAGTATGATATCACAGAAACACAAGACAGACCAAGACTAAAACTGACAAAAAACACATAATTATAACATATAGTCACAACAATGCAAAGCAATACCATAATTTGATAAGAGCAGACCATGAGCATGGTAAAAAAAGTCTCAAAGTCCCAATAGCTCCAACATCTCACACAGACGGTAGAAAGGAGAAACTCTCCCTGCCATGAACCTCCAAGTGCCGCAAACTTGCCGATGCATTGGAAGCACCCGACCGCAGCCGACTCTGAGTCCGTCCGAAAACTTCGAGCCTCCAACCATCCCTCCGACACCGAGTACCATCTCTGCCGAGCGCTTCGACCCCGCCCCGGCCACCGAGCAACAAGCAAAGCAGAGGACTCGGGGCCTTCCCCTCCGGAGATTCTGGATCACACAGTAGCAGCCGCAGCGGCATGCTGACATCTTAATACAATAATACAGAATTTATGTAACTTTATGGAAGGGAAATCATGGTTGAAAATTTTATCAGAGATCTTTGAAGATTAACCTATTAAGCTGAATAACGAGGACCGATTGATGTAGTGCATTTGATTTCCTGAAGACAGTTTGAGAAGGCATACGAAGTAAGAGATCATAGTATTCGAGTAATATACAGTGCCTATAAAAAGTGCTCACCTCCCTTGGAAGTTTTCATGTTTTATTGTTTTACAACATTGAATTACAGTGAATTTAATTTGGCTTTTTTGACACTGATCAACGAAAAAGACTCTTTTGTGTCAAAGTGAAAACAGATCTCTACAAAGTGATCTAAATTAATTCTAAATATAAAACACAAAATAATTGATTGCCTAAGTATTCACCCGCCCCCTTAATATGACACACCAAATCATCACTGGTGCAGCCAATTGGTTTTAGAAGTTACATAATTAATTAGATGGAGATCTGTTTTTTGCGGTCAAGGTGTTTCAATTGATGTGGTAAAAATACACCTGTATCTGAAAGGTCCAACAGCTTGTGAGTCAGTACCCTGCCAAGAACCACACCATGAAGACAAAAGAACACAAGAAACTCCACAAAAAAGGTTATTGAAAAGCACAATTCAGAAGATAGATACAAGAAAATCTCCAAGTAACTGAATATCCCTTGGAGTACAGTTAAGTCAATCATCAAGAAATGGAAAGAATATGGCACAGCTTTAAATCTGCGTAGAGTAGGCCATTCTCAAAAACTGAGTGACCATGCAGGAAAAGGACTGGTGAGGGAGGCTAGCAAGAGACTTATGACAACTCTGAAGGAGTTACAAGCTTCAGAGGCTGAGATGGGAGAGATTGCATATATGCCCGGGTGCTTCACCAGTCGCAGCTTTATGGAAGAGTGGCAAAGAGAAAGCAAAGCTACTGTTGAAAAAACTCGCATGAAATCTTGGCTAGACTTTGCCAGAAAGCATATGGGACGCTCTGAACTCAGCTGGAAGAAAGTTTGATGGTCTGATGAAACCAAAATTGAGCTTTTTGGCCATCAGACCAAACATTATGTTTAGCGCAAGCCAAACACTGCACATCATCAAAAGCACACCATCACTACTGTGAAGCATGATGGTGGCTGCATCATGCTGTGGGGATGCTTCACTGCAGCAGGCCCTGGAAGGCTTGGGAAGGTAGAGGGTAAAAGGAATGCAGCAAAATACAGGGAAATCCTGGAGGAAAACCTGATGCAGTCTGCAAGAGATCTTCAGCTTGGGAGAAGATTTGTTTTTCAGCAAGCAACAACCCCAAGCAAAATGCCAAAGCTATACAGGAATGGCTTAAAAACAACAAAGTTAAAATCCTGGAGTGGCCAAGACAGAGTCCAGACCTCAATCCATTTGAGAATTTGTGGTTGGACTTGAAAGGGGCTGTTCACTCATGATTCCCATGCAATCTGACAGAGCTTGAGCAGTTTTGTAAAGAAAGATGGTGAAAAATTGCAGTGTCCAGATGTGCAAAGCTGATGGAGACCTATCCACATAGACTCAAGGTTGTAATTGCTGCCAAAGGTGCATCTACTAAATACTGACTGAAGGGGTAAATACTTATGCAATCAGCTATTCTGTGTTTTGTATTTGTAAATAATTTAGATCACTTTATAGAGATCTGTTTTCACTTTGACACAAAATTTTTTTTCTATTGATCAGTGACAAAAATGCCAAATTAAATCCACTGTGATTCAATGTCATAAAACAATAAAACATGAAACTTCCAAGGGGGGGGGGAGGAGGGGTGAATACTTTTTATAGGCACTGTATTTGTACAAAAGCAGATTAGCCAGCCATCTTAAAAAAAAGGCTTTGAGGAATAGAGTTTTTCAGGTTTTACAACAGGGATAGGTGCTGTCAGTTTCGCTGATCATAAAAAGATAGTTGGGAAAATGTTATAGTTATGTAAGAAAAGTTGGGCACTGAGGAATCCAATTTCAAGATTTATACGCATTAGATGTATCTGTGGATCGTCCTTTGAGAAAAAAAACATAACGTCTCAATACTTTAACAATGTTGTTATTTTAAATGTAATTAAATACAATTTTTTAAATTTTCTGAAGAATTGCCCTCTGGTACCTTGAGGAAAGTAGCTACATTGATTGCCTCAGAAAGCTTGGCTATTGAGATTCAGAATGTATTATTAAACTTCGCCCTTCTGGCGGCATTTTGGGAATTAAGTATGATTAGACCTACCTAGACCTCCCTCAGGCATAGCCATATTTGATGTGCGCGCAAGGCTGACATTCTTTACACAATGGTCTATTATTTATTTCTCTCTGCTGGAGAGTTTCAGAAGTAAATATAGTTTTGGAACGGCATTAGTTGTCAGCAATTAAACTTGGGAATATTTATTGATCAGGAAGAACTTGGCAGCAATTTTACCTTTGTAATATAGGTATTAATTAAATGCTGGTGTGAACTTGAGGTTGTTCACGCTTCAGTTGCCTTAATTTTTAAAGGAGCCTGTGACTGGACAGTAGCCTAATTTAATACGTAAATCAGTTCCAATGACACACTTGAGAACGTAGCAGGCATTTTGAGAAATAATCGAGAGGGATATGCACTGTGAACATTCTCCACTTTACTGATAATCCAGCCAAGTTACTTTGTGGCAACAGAAGTGCTTCTTTGATCCCACAAAATAAATAAAACTTTAGATTGCTTTCAACCTATGCTTTGAGGTTGTACAGGTGTTTCTGTTCCAATGTTTCAGGTGACCGTTAAGGAAAGATTATCAGACAAATTAATCAGTATTCACATCTGATGTAATTGCTATCCTTTTGGCCTTGGAGTGGGGTGAAGAAGTACGCGCTGATTAAGTACTTTTGTGTTCTAACTTGTTTTCAGTCTTTACATGTATTAAAACAGGTATTTCAAATTGTAGGTTCTTGAGATAGGACAACATCTGTAGCGGCTGCAAGGTCTAGACCTGTGTATACATTTCATATGGGTTCCTGCCCATGTTGAGGTTGAAGTGAACATTCTTACCAAGTAATCACTTAAAATTAATGATTTAAATATGGTGGTGCCTTGGATGAGGGGGAGATGAAAGCCAAAATTAAAAAGTCTATTCAATCACTATGGCAACAAAGTTGGGAAAAGGAAAAGGAAGGACACCACTTGTATAAAATTCAGAGGATGGTGAGAACTTAACTGGTGGATGGGTATACCATAAAACAGGGGTCCCCAACCTTTCTTGCACCGTGGACCGGTTTAATATTGACAATATTCTTGCAGACCGGCTGACCGGGGGAGGGTGTTCAAGTAGGGTTAAACACACCTCAACATGTCTCTTACAGTTAGGGTTGCCAACTTTCTCACTCCCAGATAAGGGACAAAAGTAGCAGTCAAATCACGGGACACTTTACCCCAAGAAGACTACCATGACCATGAAGCCTTGCGTGGGCCCCTGTGTGTGCATGCGTGACGTGCGCATGCGCCTACGTGCTGATTTTTTCCCCACATATCGGCTTTGCCATCATCTTCCTGACTATACCGTACGTACATTATTTCTACTTTATATAGGCTGTGTATTTATCATATCATTCCTGCTTTTACTATATGTTAATGTTGTTTATTTTCGGTTTTATGTGTTATTTGGTATGATTTGTTAGGTTATTTTTTGGGTCTGGGAAAGCTCAAAAATTTTTTCCCATATAAATTAATGGTAATTGCTTCTTCACTTCATGTCATTTCGGCACGAAAGGTTTCATAGGAACGCTCTACCTTAGCAGGGGAAATACGGGACAAGGGAGGTCCCATATGGGACAAACCAATTTAGCTCAATGTACGGGATGTCCCGGAAAATATGGGACAGTTGGCAACCCTATGTTCAAGTTCAACAATGAGTGACAGGGAATGAGGAAAGGTGCAGCTGACTCATATCGTTTCCTTGCAGCCCGGTACCAGTCCATGACCCGGTGGTTGGGGACTGCTGCCATAAAAGGAAAGAAGAAGTTGTACTTAAATGTTTGTGTTTGGAACATACTAGGTCTAGTGTTTGTGAATAATTCGCTGCTCAGAATTAATATGCACAATATTGGCATCTGTAATGAGTGCTCTTGTCAAGAAACAGTGCAGCATATATTGTTTGAATGCAGTTCCTACAAGGTGCAAAGGAAACATCTAATTGCTAAATTGAGATCTTTGGGGCAGACACAGTTTAACATGGAAAGTTTATTAGGATATCACTGCCATCATAATGTATATACTGTAAGTGCCTATTTGACTTACCGAAAAGCAAGAGACTTCTTGATATTAATTGAGATTTTTTGGGGGGGGGGGGTGGATTTGTTGGTTATACTTCATGTCTCCTTGCTTCACACTCCAATTCTGTAGGTGATGGTAATGCACCTTATGTTAACCTGCCAACTGCCATTAAATGTTACAAGAAGAAGAGGAAGAACCTGTGCTTTGACTTCCCTTGGATTACAACACTTTCTCCAAAGTACTTTGGCAGCACCTATTTACAACACTTATACTGTCCATTTAAAAAGTCGAAGTATTATTTCAGGATGTCTGTTTGAGGCAATTTGTACTTCAATAAGTAGTGATGTCAAATTGTTGCATTCTCCATAGTAGTTGTGATCTATCAATCAAGAATATCCAAATTTACATTAAAATTTTTCAGAACCAGAATCTACTGAAATATAATTTTTCCTTAAGAGATTGTTTTGTTTTGGTAATGTAGTTTGGTAGTGGGTGGCGGGGGAGCGGTGGTTGCTGGAGGTACGTCTCTACCAAAGCAGGTGTAAGGTTCTCTTTCCCTCTGCTAGCCTGCAGGTCACCACAAGTCCTAGTTATGCAACCACTGATGCCGGGCAGACAATCGCTAAAGAGTATTGATGATGGCTGGGGCCACCCGTCTTGTAAAGACACTGCCCAGAAGAAGGCAATGACAAAATATTTCTGAAGATAAAAAAACTGCCAACGACAATCATGGTCACAGAAGGACCATGATGGCCTATGTCATACGACACAGTGCATAACGAACAAATGAACAGCTGCTCTCCTATCAGATTCCTGTTTCTCCAGTACCTCTTTCACCAATCAACTTCCTAGCTTTTTACTTCACTACTTCGTGCACCCCCCCACCCCCTGCTTCCCGGTTTCACCATCACCTTGTGTTTCTTCGTCCCTCCCCCCACCTAACTCTGACTCATCTTTTTTCTCCAGTCCTGACGAAGGCTCTCAGCTTGAAACATCGACAATTCTCTTTTCCATAGATGCTGCCTGGCCTGCTGAGTTCCTCCACCATTTTGTGTGTGTTGAATGAACAAATGTAGTTTATTTAGCTCCCCATCATGTAGTTGTTCTGTACAAATGAGTCATTCTGAAATGCTGTTTTCTTTGCTTTATGAGTTTACAATTTGTTCAGCCCTGAGGCGATGTTTGTGGATCACATGTCGCACAAATTCATTATTGTGAAATAATATGAAGGATTGTCACATTGGGATTTTCTTCCACCTCGAATCCCTAACCCAATTTTGTTCATAGCTTGTCTTTTATAAGTGTTGCTATTTTCTTATCCTTCTCCTGTAGAATGTTATATACCTGGAACCACAAGTTTTTGTTTAATTCCAATACACCTGTGGACTAAAATGTACACAGGTGCACCTTCCATGTGAGTTTGGACTGGTAGGTCTCATAAACAAACAACAGGAGAAAATCAGGCTGATAACACACCCTTGAAAGTTGGTTGCCACATTGAAAACAAAGTGTTGGAATAAATAGATCCTTTTTTGGGCTTAGAGGGGTATAACTTAATGGAGTTCCCTGGCGATCAGTTCTTGGCCCTTGTTTGCTTACTAATTCCATTAATGACCTGGAGGAAGGAATGAAACATAAGGTTTCAAAGTTTGCTAATGATATAATATTAGGTGATAAAGATATTTTGATTTTGCTTTGGTATTTAGATAGATTGAATGGATGAATACATAGTCGGTGGAATTTAATTGTGGAGAATCACGCACTTCTATAAAAGGAATTAAAAGTCATAATCAGAATCAGGTTTATTATCACCATCATGTGACATGAAATTTGTTAACTTAGCAGCAGCAGTTCAGTGCAATACATAATCTGGCAGAGAGAGAGAAAAAATAAATAAATTAAGTAAAAATAATAAATTAACAAGTAAATCAATTATGTGTATTGAATAGATTCTTTAAAAATGTGCAAAAAGAAATACTGCATATTAAAAACAGTGAGGTAATGTCTAAAGATTCAATGTCCATTTAGGAATCGGATGGCAGAGGGGAAGAAGCTGTTCCTGAATTGCTGAGTGTGTGCCTTCAGGCTTCTGTACCTTCTGCCTGATGATAACAGTGAGAAAGGGGCATGCCCTGGGCACTGGAGATCCTTAATAATAGACGCTGCCTTTCTGAGACTTTTATTGAAATGGAGGGAGATTGTCAAAATGTGAAGTTCAGAGGGATCCAAGTTCCCAAGTCCAACTGGTAGTTAAGAATGACATGTCGGTCTTTCTTGTGAAAGGAAACTATAGACCTGTTAGCCTGACATCAGTAATTGGGAAGTTGCTGGAATCAATTGTTAGGGATGACATTACAGAATACCTGGAGGCACATGTCAAGATAGGCCAAAGCCAGCATGGTTTCCTGAAAGGAAAATCCTACCTGACTAACCTACTGCAATTTTTGAGGAAATTACAAGCAGGGTAGACAAAGGAAATGCAGTAGATGTGGTGTACTTGGATTTTCAGAAGGCCTTTGACAAGGTGCTGCACATGAGGCTGCTTAGCAAGATAAAGGTCCATGGAATTACAGGGAAATTACTAGCATGGGTGGAGCATTGGCTGATCAGCAGAAAACATAGAGTGGGAACAAAGGAATCCTATTCTGGCTGACTGCCGGTTACCAGTGGAGTTCCATAGGGATTGGTGTTGGGACCGCTGCTTTTTATGATGTATGTCAATGATTTGGACTATGGGATTCATGGATTTGTGGCAAAATTTGCCGACGATACAAAGATAGGTGGAGGAGCAAGTAGTGTTGAGGAAACAGAGAGTCTGCAGAGAGACTTAGATAGTTTAGGGGAATGGTCAAAGAAGTGACAAATGAAGTACAATGGAAAGTGTATGGTCATGCACTTTGGTGGAAAAAATAAACAGAAAGACTATTATTTAGATGGGGAGACCTTTTCAATCTTATTGGCTAGGAAACCCATTTTACTTAAATAGAGGGACTCTAACCCTCCTACCACCTTTTATTGGCTTTCCTCTATCATGTCCTGTTTAAGTCTAGAGAAAATAAGAAGTCGGACACTGGATGCATCCTTCAAATTTGAAGAAATCTGGAGACTTTTTATTCAATATTTTCATATCTGATTTTTGTACTGATCCTCTTCCAGCTATCTTTTCAGAACCTTGAATTTGATCAGAGAGTCTCTCTTTTCTTGGTTTTTCTCTCAGGATGGACTGCCCAGTCCTTTCTTTTCTCTTCTGTTTAGAATAGTGTCTTTTTACTCTTTTTTATATAAAAATTTCTAATAGTCCTTCCTTTCTTCATAAATTGATAAGAGAAGAATGAACTATATTTTTTTCTGTATTATACATTCTATATCAAATTTATACTTTGTAGACTAACATTATGTGTGATTCTGATATTGTTTATTTTACCTTCTGTATGTACTGTTATTGACATATATACCAGAGATATTCTCCTCCTGTTTGTATACGCACTTTTTTAAAATCAATAAAAAGATTGGAAAAAGAAAGAAAGAAAGATGGGGAGAGAATCGAAAATGCAGAGATGCAAAGGGACTTGGGAGTCCATGTGCAGAATACCCTAAAGATTAACCTCCAGGTTGAGTCGGTGGCAAAGAAGGCGAATGCAATGTTGGCATTCATTTCTAGAGGTATAGAATATAAGAGCAGGGATGTGATGTTGAGGCTCTCTAAGACACTTGGAGTATTGTCTGCAGTTTTGGGACCCTTGTTTTAGAAAGGATATACAGTCGGCTCTCCTTATCCGCGAGTTCCACATACGCGAATTCAACCAACTGCAAATTGAGAAAACCTGGAAGTGCTCTTCCAGCATTTGCTGTTCGAGCATGTACAGACTTTTTTTTCTTGTCATTATTCCCTAAACAATGCAGTGTAACAACTATTTTACATAGCATTTACATTGTATTAGGTATTATAAGTAATCTAGAGATGATTTAAAGTATACGGGAGGATGTGTGCAGGTTATCGTGGATCGGGATCGAAAAGGAACCGAAAGTTCTCTTACTAAGTAAGTCGGAACAGGTACATCCAGTATTATTTAGCGTCAGTTAGTCAAACGTTTGTCTTAGTATATAGTATATATTTTACCTTTCTATGCATATAAAACACTTAAGAAACGTATGTTTCAGCGCCGGGCTCGGGAACAGAAGTTCCCGAGTTCGATCCACTGACAGACCACTCCCGAGCACGCTCTCCATCCCTACCGGGTTGATGTGGAAGATCAAAAACTCAAAACCCCAAAACCCAATACAAACCACTGCGTTGCTTAGTAATAATTGTAGCTTTAATCGGGGCAGGGCTTTTCTCACTTTATCCTTTAAAATTGTTCCGATCATTGACCAACTGTAGCCTAACACCTTTTCACTGATCGATGGTCTTTCAACTCTTTCCAATCGCTTTATTATTTCCACTTTATTTTAAATCGCGATTGTGATTATTTTCGTGAACAGAAACACTGCAGATTCAGAGTTCCGCTGCTGGGTCCTAATGTCTACTTCACTGAGACCGGTTAAATAAAGTCCGGGGTTCCACTGGGTCCTAAGGTCCACAGCATTGAGACAGGTTGAATAAGGGACTTGAGCATCTGCGTTTTTTGGTATCTGCGACGGGTCCTGGAACCAATCCCTTGCGGATAAGGAGGGCCGACTGTACTGATATTGGAGAGGGTTCAGAGAAGGTTCACAAGAATGATTGCAAGAATGAAAAGGTTATCATATATGGAACGTCTGGCAGCTCTTGGGCTGTATTCCCTGGAGTTCAGGAGAATGAGGGGAATCTCATAGAAAGATTCTAAATGTTAAAAGGCCTGAACAGATTAGATATGGCGAAGTTATTTCCCATGGTAGGGGAGTCTAAGACAAGAGGGCACGACTTCAGGATTGAAGGATGTCCATTTAGAACAGAGATGCAGAGAAATTACATTAGTCAGAGGGTGGTAAATCTGTGGAATTTGTTGCCACAAGCAGCTGTGGAGGCCAAGTCATTGGGTGCACTTAAGGCAGAGATAGATAGGTTCTTGATTAGCCAGGGCATCAAAGGGTATGGGGTGAAAGCAGGAGAGTGGGTATGACCGGAAGAATTGGATCAGCCCATAATTGAATGGCAGAGCAGGCTTGATGGGCTAAATGGCCTACTTCTGCTCCTGTATCTTATGGCCTTATTGTCTTATGGGAGGTGGAGTTAAAGGTTAGGGAGATTTTGTTGCAGCGTATTGGACAGCCACACCTGGAATGCTACGCACCACTTTTGTCCTCTTACCTAAAAAAAGGATACGGCAGGATTGAAGACAGTCAAAAAGCAATTTACCAGGCTGATTCCCAGATTGAAAGGGTTCTCCTTTCAAGAGAGGTAGCAGTTTAGATTTATATTCCTTGAAGTTTGGAAGAATGGGGGATGAAGAATAAGATGAGATTAAAGGTTATCATGAGACAAATGACCTGTTTTGTTCAATGGTTCAATTTCATATCAAGGAATGTATACAGTATACAACCTAAACGCCATGCCCTTTGCAGACGTAGAGAAAAAAACCCCAAAGAATGAATGACAAAAAATGTTAGAACCCCAAAGGCCCCTGTCCCACACATAAACAGCAACTAAAGCATCAACCCTCCCCACTCTCCCCCCTCCACTTACTTCAGCAAAAGCAACAGCCCTCTCACCATCCACCATGCAATAGGAAGGCCCCAGAGACCATGACCTAAAGTCCATCAGGAACTACTGTCCTTCCTGACACTTTGACATCTCAACAGGCCCTCTCTCTCACTAACAAGGGAGAGAGGTACCACTCCTGCCGCAGTGAGAAGGGAGGCCAACAGCTCACTGTTTCTATGTTACAATCAGCAGTGTTGCTTGTCCAAACCCCCTGACCCGAAAATCAGCAAACTCTCCCTTACCACAGAGAGACATCACTCAAATATGGAGACCTCTGACAGCCACACCTGCTGTTTCAGTGTCCCGCAATGCTTCGGAGACATCGGGAAGGAACCTTGTCACCCTCAGGGCTGCTCCCCGAAGGGGCACGTCTTCCAACCCGCTCCAGGGCGGCAGGCTGCCCGGCGAGTTCCAAAGAGTGAGAACCAACCATCCGTGAGGAACGTGGTTTGAGCTTAGCTGTAGATCGTGGACCCCGACAGGACCCCGGCCTCCTGGAGAGGGAATAAAGAGACATGAGAACAGGAAATTTAAACTGTTTCACAGAGGAACTGGATGGAGTCGCCCAAGTCTGCAAAAACCTTTGGCACCATCTTTAACTCCTTCCACTTTTGTGCTGTATGACTTTATGACTCTATGTCTCACTGTTTGCTCTTCCACCCCAATAACCATTTCCCTTTTAAGAGTACTTGCCATGAAACCTTAAAAGGTGTTGTATTTTAACTTGTACCTAACCCCTTCCCACCAAACTGGAGCATAAACAGTCTTTCACAGTGAAACAGCAATCCACTCAAACTTTTACAAACTGCCTATTATATTGAGTGATTACAGTTTGATCCCTTTAGATAACCAGTCTTTCCGGCTTGTGTGAGAACTGGCCACCGGTTTCGATTCAGATCTTCCACCTGTAATAATAGCTCACTTTTACTCTGTCCTCAGTTGCTTCCAATCCACTGGATATTTCAACCACTCTCTTCTGTTTGTATCACATTTCCTGCAATTATTGCGACCACACCTCACAGTTATTTCCATCCTGCCCTTTTGTGCTTTTCCTCTTTCTAACAAAACTCATCCATACCTGGTACAAACAGTATTGTGTTGTCTGCCCTGCCTTGGCCTTCACCCTTTCAAAGAGACTCTCTTTATTCTTCCCACCAGTCCCATTCTCAACAATTTAAAACAGATGAATTTTCTCATGTTTCCAGTTCTGATGCAGGGTCATTGGCCAAAATGCTAACCTTGTTTCTCTCGTCGACTTGTTGAGTATTTCAGTGCACTTTCATTTAATTGCATAAGTTCCTGGATACCACTTCTATGTTGTAAACTGTAAAGACCAGGACAATTAGTTACTGGGCTCAAATAAATTTGTAACAGAAAATAAGGAAGTAATGGTAGGCCTTTGGAGGCTGGACTGAGTAGCTTCAACTCTGTCAAATATCTTCTTGCAGTGAAGATTATCAGAAGCATTGAAGAACAACAAGTTAGGAAGCCATCAGGGCAGAGTATGGACAGGGCATAAATCTCAGCTATTCTCTGATCACTCTATTTTATATGTTCCTGGATACCAGTCAATCAACAACTCAAACAGAAATGCTTTCAGAAGCTTAGAAACTGTGTGGTAACACAAAATCAATGTGCTCATGAGGTTAGAATTGGAAAAGACAAAGGTGTCGGTATTGATGTGTGTCCAGCCAATATGAATTGAGAAATTGTTCAATTTTTTCTTAAGCTGGCAAGAATTCCTCAAATAGGGATGCAACTTAGGTGATGACTCCAATCAAGTGCATATAATTAATTATATTTCCCATGCAAAGAGCTCATAAAGAAAATTACATCATATGGAATGATTGGCAAATTAGCTAAATAAATTGAAAACTGCTGGGAAATTCCATGGCTGCAGTCACTGGTTTATGAAGTTACAAAGGGATCTGTTCAGAGTCACATAATCTTTGCCAATTATTAGACCATATGGAGAACAAGCCATGTTACATATTTATCTATTGTCCTTTAATCATTTCTGTCTATCTTTTGGTACCTTCCTCTCTTTGGAACATTTCCCACTCTGTGCTGCTTAACATCTGCTTTTGGACCTTATTAAGCAAAATAAGAAAGCACTGGAAATGTTTAGCAGATTAGGAACATTTATGGAGAAAGAAAGGGCATTAATATTTTGGGTGGATACC
This sequence comes from Mobula hypostoma, assembly GCF_963921235.1. Lineage (NCBI taxonomy): Eukaryota > Metazoa > Chordata > Chondrichthyes > Myliobatiformes > Myliobatidae > Mobula > Mobula hypostoma. Next base: position 113,444,010 of record NC_086100.1, on the reverse strand, counting down.
CTTGCATCTTCAACCTGAAGTGTTAGCTGAAGTTAAGAGGTTGGCTAAGGGCTCAGTGCTGAGAGGCATCAACTTCCAGGCTCGTGGGATTGAGATCGGGGGAGACTGTTTACTGGAGAAGATTCAAATCAGTACTAGGAGGGTGGAAGTAGAAAAGTAGAAGTTCTGGTGGGAGGGGGGGTGTTGGGGAGAGGGATCAGTAATCATAGGAGACTACAGGCCAGGTAAGCAAATTAGTGGGAGCATTGTGCCAGGTTTGCAAGTGAAAGGATAATGCTTGCTGAGATAAGCAAAGAAGTATTCCACATCACTAGGTTTTAGCTGGGCATGATGATATTGTTGCAACTTTTTATGAAGTGATCAATTACAGCTGTTGGATAAAAGAATCAAAACTTCCCTGCATATAGACAATAACTTACATGTGACCTAATATTAAAATTAAAAGTTATTACTTCATGAAAAATTATTAACCCTGATTTGATACAGTCTGTTTATATTTGGGGTTGAGCTTATTATGATAGCAGTTCTGCTGAAAATATGGGCTTTCTGCACCGAATTAAAGACCCCCATCACCCAGGATATGCCCTCATCTCATTTGCACCATCAAAAATAAGGGACAAGAACCTGAAGACATGAACTCTGTGTTTTAGGAATAGCCTCTTCCCCTCTACAGTGAGGTTTCTGAACAGATGATAAACCAACCTACCTCACTGTTTTTTACTTTTTTTTTGTACAATTTATTTTACCTTGTGTATATATTTTTGTATGTTTTATTGTAATTTATTGTACTTTATTATCTATTGTCTGTACTGCTGCAGCAAAACAGCAAATTTCATGACATACACCAGTGATATCAAATGCCTGAGATTATTAGCTGCTTTTTTATAATGAGATATGGCATAGATTAGAGATCAAGCCATATGAAGCCTCCATCGCAATGGTACAGATAGGCCTTCCCACTGACCCCACGTTTTGAAAGGCCATCAGTACTATTGCATCTGTGGTCTCTGATCTCTCTGTCACCCCAGCCACTACCACCACATTTCTTTCAATAAATCTTGTGAACCAAAGCAATCACTTTCAACAAAAAGGGAACAATAAGCCACAATGTGGGGGTTGCATTGAAACACTTGGTAGTTACTAATTGTTTGGAACACTCCGCAGATGCACTTGTATGAGTTAATTACACACTTCACAGTTTCACATCCACTTTGAGACTTGCAGTGTATTACTGCTCAACTAATCACAGTATTTATATACACTGCAGTAACAGCATGTAAAATACTCTTAAATCTGCCAGTGCTTTAGATTATGTAAAGATTTGATTGTAGTGATCTCACAGCTTGAGTCTTGCAGTCACCTCTCGATCCGGCCCTATAACTGTACTAAAGTTTCAGGCCATTTGGATCCAAGACTGCTCCTGGTACTACTGCCACAGTTCTTCAGTGAGGCTAAACTGGCTGTTAGCACCTGTTGCACTGCAGACATCATAAAGTAAGACCCTGCCATGGGCTGTCAGGAAGAATTTTCATTTTCTCCAAATATTCACCAGAAACGTTTGAAGACAGATAAAAATAAATTATATTTTATATGATGAAATAGGAGCACATGAAATTGCTATCAATTAACTAAAATCATGAATTTCATTTAAACAAAGCAAAATAAAGAAATAACTTACCTAGACCTGGAATTTTGATGACAGTTAAATGAATGGGGTTGCACTGGATGTAGTAGTATTGCTGGTATAATGCAGTGGCCAGATAACTGGGCCCTCAGTATGGACAAGGCTCATCTGACCATGTCCTGTTCCTGGCTATCACGCTGTCGAGCAGAAGTCCAGGACGCGAACTCCTCTGCAGCTTGTTGCCGATGCTCTATGGACCTGCTGGTTAGATCGGTCTGGGCCAGTAGCCCAAGGAAACAAAAGTAGGTGAAGGAAGTTTTTTTTTACCTAAAATGTGAGAGAAAACAATAATAGATGTCAATGTTTATTTAATATGAGATTACAATCAAAATATAGGTCAAAATGCTGAATCCAACACGGCATTAAAAACACAACATCAAATAGCTGTTTTATTTCTGATTCATTACAACACTGAATTTTGATACTCATAGTGTGTCACATTTCCACTTCCTCAGAAGGCTAGTGAATTTTGGCATGTTCACATCGGCCTCTGCCAATTTTAATCGATGCTCCATAGAAAGTGTCCTCTTGAACACAAGATTCTGCAGATGCTGGAAGTCTTGAAAATCAAACATAAAATGCAGGAGAAACTCAGCAAGCAGCATCTATGGAGGGGAATAAACAGTCAATTTTCCAGGCCGGGACCCTTCATGAGGCCTTAAATGGAAGGGGGCAGAAGCTAGAACATGTGGGGATGGGAAGGATCTGGCAGCTAGCAGATAGGTGAGACCAGGTGGGGAAAATGGTGGATGGGTAGGGGAGGAGTGATGAAGTGAGAAGCTGGGTGGTGATAGGTGGAAGAGGGAAAAGGCTAAAGAAGAAGGAATCTAATTGGAGAGGATAGTGGACCATGGAAAAAGGGAAGAAGGAGGGGATCCAGGGGAATAGGATGGGCAGGTGAGGAGAAGGTGAGAACAGGTAATCAGGATAAGGAATGCTTAGAAGGAGAAAATGGGAGGAAAGGGTGATTACCAGAAGTTTGAGAAACTATTCCAACAGGTTATAGGTTACCCAGACAAAAATGAAGTATTATCCTGCATCCTGACTGTGGCCTCATCGTGGCAGTAGAGAAAGTCATGGAGAGACAGGTCAGATTGATAATGGGAAGTCAATCTGAAATGGTTAGCCACTGGAGATCTTGCCTTTTGCAGTGGGAGCAAAAGTGCTTGACAAAGCGGTCCCCCAATCTGCATCGAGCTTAGCCAATGTACAGGAGGCCACACTGGGGGCACCAGATACAATAGCTGACCCCAACAGACGCGCAAGTGAAGTGTTACTCTGTCTGGATGCATAATGGCTTGGTATGGCAAATGCTCTGCACGTAACCATAAGGAACTACAGAGTTATTGACACAGCTCAGCACATCACTCGAATCAGCCTCCAATCCATGGATTCTGTCTACACTTCTCACTGCATCAGTAAATAGTCAACATAATCAAAAACCCCACCCTCCCCGGCTGTTCTCTCTTCTTCCCCCCTCATCCGTTAGAAAATACAAACACCTGAAAGCACATCCCACCAGGCTGAAGGACAGCTTCTATCCCACTGTTACCAGACTCTTGTACGGTATGATGGGCCCTTGGTTTCACAATCAAGCTGACTATGATCTTGCACTTTATCATGTACCTTCACTACACTTTTTCTGTAGCTTTTACTCTCTATTCTGCATGGTTCTTGTTTTACCTCATGCAGCGTGTAATGATTTAATCTGTAGAAACAGTACGCGTGATAAGCTTTTCACTGTATCTTAGTACATGTGACAATAATAAAACAATACCAATACATTTCAAATTTGTCATGGTATCCTTATGCAAAGGTATTGCTGGCGAAACTGGACAACACAGGGAGTTCATTGAGAGACAGATTCCTAACACAAGGCTATTCTGTCCACTAATAAACTCCATCAGTAAAGGCTAATGGAGTGCTGGCTTTTTATCAGGGAAGTAGAATATAAGCAAATCGAAATTATTTTACAGCCAAAGGTGTTAATTATACTATATCTAGAGCTGTTCTAGAAGTGGGAACAGCAAAGATTTATTGAAATGAAACATGTAAGTTCTAGGATTAATTTACTTCCAGGAAATTTACTTAATGAAATCTGGAAGATCAAAGGATAATTTGATCAAAGCTTGCCCCGTGGCTTCCAAGAGGACTACAACCTTGTCATGATTTGGAGGCTTGCATGCCTCAACGATCTAGAGAGCTTTATGTCAGGGCTTTATGCTTTGGCTCTTGGTCAGGTCACAGAGTGGTTCACTACTGCTCCAGGTTCAGGGGTTCAGCTCAGGGCCAACAACCCTGACTGGTAAAAGAAAATTCTTATGGAAACAGCAATGAACAATCCTTCTACATCTGAGTGTGACGATATTCCTGAGTCTTCACCTGGGACTTGTATGACTGACAGTCGTGAAAACCGAGAAGAGGCTACTGACATGATGAAGGAAGCCCTGAACACCGCCAAAGATGGAGGACCATCACTGCTGCCCTAAATGCCAGTGGTGAAATGGGTAGTAAGTAAATTGCTACTATCAATGAAAACTAAAAGAATGGTTAGAGAAAGTTAATTAAGACGTATATATATTAAAAAAAGACCTGACTAAAAAGTAGAGGCAGGCTTTTCAGGAGTGAATTCCGAAAAGGCTCCACCACAGAGTTGTGGTGGAAATATTGAACTCTCCACTGCAAACAGTAATCAATACTAGGTCAACTATTATATTTTTAGACAATCAAAGCATGCTTAGGAAAAAGGTAAGAATATGGGGAAAAAAGATAAGAATATCAAGTGTATTAAAGGATGCCTTGTGCTTTCATTTCAAGGCTACTAACTTCCAATATGTATTCCATTGTCCTGGTGCTTGTAAATATTGTTATTCTGAATGCTGACATGTTTTCCTTCATTGGCAACGCTGCGAGGCAGCTCTTCCTGGTCTATAATAAAAGAAACAAAAGAAACACATCTCCAAGGTACACCTCACAAAAAACATGCACTGGGATGATAGTCAATAAGCTATAGATGCTGGAAATCTGTAACAAAAAGCATAAAATGCTCAGTAAGCCAGGCAGCAACTGTGAGAAGAGGAGCAATGTTCATACTTCAGGTCAAAGACACGTTGTTAAAACTGGGAAAGGAAGAAAACAAGTGAAAATAACTCAAACTAATATTTTTGTTCTCACTTTCCCAGTTCTGGCAAAGGAACTTTGACCTGAAACATTAACTTTTGTTCTCTCCACAGATAAGTATTTCCAACAGTTTTAATAAGGTATGTGGTTACATACATCATTACACAGTACATGATTAGAAACTCAGTCTCCCTTTTGTGTATCTGAAAGTTTTGTCACAGTGATGTGTAAACTGGAGACATGAGAAAATACACGGGTGAGGAGGAGAAGAGCAATATGATTATTTGGCTATGATCTGTTGCCAGTTGTGATCTATCAATGTATCAATATGGTAAAACTGGTATTCAGAATCAGAATCGGGTTTATTATCACCGCCGTGTGACGTGAAATTTGTTAACATAGCAGCAGCAGTTCAATGCAATACATAACCTAGAAGGGGGGACTTCTGGTGAGGCACGAGGCAAGAAGGCAGCACGGCACTGAGCGCTGACATACAACCCTCCTTTTTCAAGTTCCTCAGGGCTCATAGACGGTCTTAATACAAGGTTGAGTGGCTCCAAAAAATGTGATTTGTATTACGGTCCAATTTTAACCCATACACTACAAGTGTTTAGAGCAGCAGAAAAATTCCTAAAATTTAAAAGCGTATGGTGTAATTCATCTCCATTATGGAACAATAATCGTTTTCTGTCTGGGGGGAAACCATTCATTAACAGAACTTGGGAGGATAAAGGTATTACTACTCTTCAAGATATTAATGGGGCAAGTACTGTCCTTAGCTTTCAAGAACTGATATCTCGATATAATATTGATAGACATTCTCTTTTCTTCTACTTTCGAATAAGATCAGCTTGTAAAGTCTACGGCGTTCCCTGGGGGTCAGATTTAAAGGACCATCACATTTTAAGTTGGATACAGAGTGCTCCAGGACAGATAGTGTCATATATCTATGATAAATTAAATTCCCAGAATTATATGCCCACATCGGGAATGAAAGCTTGGGATAGGGACATATCTGAACTGGGACAAGACTTAGACTGGGATGCGATTTGGGATAACGCTGCCGGTGCTTCGAAAAACCCAAATCATCGGTATATACACTTGAAATTTTGTCATAGAGCATATTTAACTCCGAGAATTAGACATCAAATGTGACTGGTTCCTGACCCTTATTGCTCATTTTGCCCCCATGGAGCCATTGGCTCTTTTATACATGTTGTATGAGAATGTCCAGGGGTTTTTGATTTGTGGGGGAAGGTTATCAGTACTCTTACAGAACTAACAGGGGTACAATTACCAATGGTCCCCGCTGTACACCTTCTAAATGATGACTCCCACCTTTCCCTTATGGGAAAAAACACGCAAAATCTGGCTGGCAGGCCTGACTGCAGCTAAGAAGATTGTAGTTCAGCGTCGGCAACCTCCCCATGATATTTCAAATACTCACTGGCTTCAGAGCTTTTTGGACATTTCTTACCTGGAACTTTCACCAGCGAGAGTAAATGATGCACGAACAAACACAATCTTAATGTGGACAAATTTGATATCTAACTTAAAAGATCTTTTGTTAAAATAGGAATGCTTTGTCTGTGTATGTACTACTATTCAGTTGATTGGTGGAGGGGAGAGGGATGGGGGGAGAGAGGGGTGGAAGGGATGGTGATGAAGGTGGGGGGTTCACTGGGTTAAACTGTTAAATGTAATTGGCAACTGGTTGTATTGAATGTAATCTGTTGGTGTTGCAAAAAATAATTAATAATATAGAAGGGAAAAAATAAAAATAAATTTAAAAAAAACTATGTATGTATATCCAATAGATTAAAAATCTTGCAAAAACAGAAATAATATATATTTATAAAGTGTGGTAGTGTTCATGGGTTCAATGTCCATTTAGGAAATGGATAGCAGAGGGGAAGAAGCTGTTCCTGAATCACTGAGTGTGTGCCTTCAGACTCCTGTACCTCCTACCTGATGGTAACAGTGAGAAAAGGGCATGCCCTGGGTGCTGGGGGTCCTTAATAATGGACATTACCTTTCTGAGACACCGCTCTTTAAAGATGTCCTGGGAACTTTGTAGGCTTGTACCCAAGACGGAGCCAACTAAATTTACAACTCTCTGCAACTTCTTTTGGTTATTTACATTCCAACTGGAAAATACAATTCCATATTGGGAGTGACCATGGAAAGTGGCATGTTATCCTGACTTCTGAGGATATTATTCACATTTTCTATTGTTAAGTCTCTGTTTTTACCTAGAGAGAGTAATATCCACCTCCAGTTCATTTGCTGCTGAAACTTTCTTCCACCACCTCTGAGCTCTTCTATTTTCCTCACTGTTCTTTACACTTTATAAACTCCAAATCCTTGATAATTCTTTCCTTGTGTTTTTTATCTGAAATTCCCCCAGAATTTTAATTTGCCTTTTCAGCTGTTTCCTCATGACTTCTAAAGAGAAATCTTAAATTTCCCTGTTCTGAAGCACGTACAGGGTAAGTATCTGTGACCGGTTTCAATGTTCTTCTGCCCCATGCATTCGTAATGCTAAGTATGCTCTTTGCTATTAGCTTTGGTCTGCTTCATGTAGAATACAGTTTGGCTTTTCCACTTGGTGTTTGATACCACCTTGAATGTTTATTTGGAACGGGACCTAATGAAATGCTGAGAAAGAGAAACACAGGCAACCCTAATCACAGCGTAGTTATGTTCCTAGAAAAGCATCCATATTGCTTAATGGAAAACACAATTTCCCATGGATTCTCATGTTGTAAGTGGAGGTGTGCTCCTATTGGATGCTTTTTCTTTCAACAGTAATGATAGTACCACAACTGCTGGTTTACTGCAGGGGATCACTTAGGAGATTGCCTTGTCAGTCCCAAGTGCAAATCTTAGCAGCTGCATTTAGAGTCGCAAGTGATTACCAATGCAGTGATCTGAAGCCTGCAGCCTCTTACTACCTTATTACATCTACTTAACACCTTTCAGCCTTCAGTTTGAATGGAGACAAATACTCTTGAAAGCATATAAAAACACAGGTAAGATAGGTTACTGATATAACTCACCACAGATAACAGTAGTCATATAGGTTTACAACCTGCAGTGAAACATGCTGACTCTGTTTCAGACACCATGAGGGTAAATAATATTTAAAACTCTTGAAAAAAACTGCTATGCTGCAAAATGAACCTCCCATGCTAAAAGGTTCAAAAAACAGACAAAATTTGTTGTTTCTTTTGCATTTTTTGTTTATTAATTTTTCATCATATAAATTCCATCAGCTGGAATTGTATCTCTTATCTCAGATTTTTGGATAGTGATTTATCAGTACTATAAGACAAATTTCACTAACTCGATTAGCCATTTTATGGGGGGTCACCTGTAGTCAAAAATCTGGAATAATTCACTTCAGCTCCTCACGAATCTATGAGCTTTCCAAATCAACTGTTCTTATACGTCAGAGCAGAAATTTGCTTTCCATAATCTTACGTCTGCTATCTAGAATTCAATGAAGACTCTCACAGTCAATCCAGTCAACTTCTTAAATGATAAACAATTACGCAGGAAGCAATCCTCGAAGGAAAAGATTATTTATTTGTTTCGCGATACAGTGAGGAATAAGCCCTTCCAGCCCTTTGAGCCACGCCACCTAGCAACCTCTGACAACCTCCGATTTAATGTTACTGAATGACAAAACAGACTTAACATATAGAAAATGTTTATCCATATCTTATTCCGTTTCCCATTGCAAAGACCAAGGGACTGGTAATCTGACTTCTTCAATGTGGGTGAACACCTTCTACAGATGCACTATCAATGCATTTCACATTATTCGCTTCCTTATGGACACGTCTACATTTTTAGCCGTCAGCACCAATAAGAAAAAGGGTTTTAATATGGTTACCTTTGATTATACAGTCAATTGAAGAGCTTGGAATGTGACCAAGAATCCATCAGCTTCATTTTGGGGAAAAAAATACTGTTCAAGTCATGAACAGAGGGAAAAAAACTAATTCCATTGGAGCATAAAATACCAACCAATCACTCCAGGGTAAAGAAATCAATCCCTTTTCAAAACCTGTTCTTCCTTACTCCAGATTTCAAACTCAACATTCCATGTTATAATTTATGCAAATTTCTCTCCTGCTTTAAAGAAAGTGCTTCAGGCCATGACTCACACAGACTTCATAAGATTGATTTTCCAGGTCCCTTTCAGGTCCTCTGATTGTCCTTCATGAGCTCCAATCAAATATAAACTTATTCCCAAGTGGAATTGTGTTTCCCAAATTATTTTTTCCTTGGGAAGAATCCAGGTCCTAGTGGTCCCCACTGATTCGATTCGGCCATTATATCATTCTTTCCCAGGACCTCCACGCTAAACTTGAAGCAAAATCATTTTAACACTCTCACATTTTGCATTAAAATGGCTTTTAGCAAAATGTAAAAATATAGAGTCAACTCTATACTATTCAGAAAACCACTGATGATTAATAAATGAGAGGTTTACAAAAGGGACTTCTATTAACAGAATTTTACAACAGTGCAGAAGAAAACAAAAGAATCAAATTCCATTTCATAAACCACGTGATTATGCTAGTTGGATTTTTAAAGCAATAGTTTTAAATTTCTACCATGCTCAAACGATATTCTTTCAGTTCCTTTAAGTCAGCCTACGTGTTTGCAGATGTGCGTACATCTGTCAGCCCTCATTCACAATTCAACAGGTAAATAGCAGTAGTTTTCAGATGGTACAGTACTTTCATCCCATTCTGCTTTTCCTTCAGTAACGGCTCTATTTAGCCACCTACATTTTATGTTTCTACTACATTACACTAATTTATCGCCAATTCACATTTAGGCCATGCATTGCCTTTGTGTCTTTTCCTTTCTCTGTCCCATCTTCTATATACAGAGACATATATGTTCACAGTCATAAATTTGTGTATGAGGAGACAATGTTCAACCTGATGGAGAGAAAGGTTAAAGGAAGAACACCGAACATTGTTGTTAACATTGAGTAAAGCAGGGTGTATTTGAAAAAGCTGACTAAGCAGCAAAGTTACAGGTTGTCAGCTTGGTGATACTTCTCAATAATATTTTATAATTTAAAGTGTATCTAGTTGTAACTTCAACCAATACAGTCACAGGCATTGTGGTCAGACATTTCTTGTGCAAACACTCAGCCACTTTTTGTCATTTTTACTCATTTCCTTCGCTTCATCTGGGATACTCTTGGACCCTGGTTCAGGAGTTTCTCAGGATGGTACCCAGACCTAATTATCAACATAATAAAAACCACAGCATAGTTTCAACACCGTAGAAGGCCACTAAGTCCATGTTGGCTCTCTAATGGAAAAATTCACTAGTTCCACATCTTGTTATCTTCTCTGTAGCTTTGAAAATGTTTTTCTCTCCATTGCTTCTTAACGGCTCAGGAGATTGACTTGCCAAAAGACAATATATTCTTGCAACCCTCATGATGTGCACATGTATAAACCTTTGCACATGAAACAAAAGACATTATATGAAGCATTAGAAGACTTATCAATGACTTTCAATACTATTTTGCAGTCTCAAGGAGCATTGCAGCCAAACCTTCACAGATAACTAACTTTTAAGCTTTCATGGAATTTATTTAGGATAATTCAGACAAGGTGTTAGTTTCTCCAGTCCGCATTTTTGTAAATCTGTGGAAATGAAGAATGACAGCCATTTGATAATGAGGGTGATGCCACAGGAGATGCTCTTGTTGACTTTTCAATATGTCAACCTGTATTCATTACGAAGACAACATCTATCTGGACAAGACTGCCTTTGGAGTTGTTGTGGAGCTAGAGTCTGCACCCAGGCATTAATGGCCCTGTGCTCGGAGGCTGGTTCTGAAGTGCTGGCAATATAAGCCTTAAAGTTTACCTTTTCACAGTGGGCTGAGGCAAAGGAAGTCTGCAGAGTTTCTTCAGTCAATAAACTAAAGTTAAAGGCAAAAAAATTGTTTTGTCACAGAAATTCAAATAATTGCATACAGAATTGAAAGTTATTTGAATGGCTGTAGTCTTTTTAAGTTCTACTGTCTGTTCAGTCTTCTCAGAATCCCATAGGGTTTCAACCAGAACATGATCTATATATAAACTGTCTGGCCAAATGTTTTCTCTACAATGATGCACTCTTCAGGGAACAGTAGAATTATGCAATTAATTTTAAGTTTCTTATTGACCATAAAAAGTAATGTTTGACTAAATCCCAATTATAATTTGGAATGTCTTTTTGGAAAGAGTACACAGCAAAGTTGTAGAAATTTATCCTGCATTATGTAAATGTGAATAAAATTGAAAGTACAGTCCTTTAAGTGGCCTGACAGCAGGCACACCAAGTGTTAGTCATAGTCATACTTTATTGATCCCGAGGGAAATTGGTTTTCGTTACAGTTGCACCATAAATAATTAAATAGTAATAAAACATAAATAATTAAATAGTAATATGTAAATTATGCCAGGAAATAAGTCCAGGACCAGCCTATTGGCTCAGGGTGTCCGACCCTCGAAGGGAGGATTTGTTGGCCACAGGCAGGAATGATTTCCTATGACGCTCTGTGCTGCATCTCGGTGGAATGAGTCTCTGGCTGAATGTACTCCTGTGCCCAACCAGTACATTATGTAAAGGATGGGAGACATTGTCCAAGATGGCATGCAACTTAGATAGCATCCTCTTTTCAGACACCACCGTCAGAGAGTCCAGTTCCATCCCCACAACATCACTGGCCTTACGAATGAGTTTGTTGATTCTGTTGGTGTCTGCTACCCTCAGCCTGCTGCCCCAGCACACAACAGCAAACATGATAACACTGGCCACCACAGACTCGTAGAACATCCTCAGCATCGTCCGGCAGATGTTAAAAGACCTCAGTCTCCTCAGGAAATAGAGATGGCTCTGACCCTTCTTGTAGATAGCCTCAGTGTTCTTTGACCGGTCCAGTTTATTGTCAATTCGTATCCCCAGGTATTTGTAATCTTCCACCATGTCTACACTGACCCCCCGGATGGAAACAGGGGTCACCGGTACCTTAGCTCTCCTCAGGTCTACCAACAGCTCCTTAGTCTTTTTCACATTAAGCTGCTGATAATTCTGCTCAGACCATGTGACAAAGTTTCCTACTGTAGACCTGTACTCAGCCTCATCTCCCTTGCTGATGCATCCAACTATGGCAGAGTCATCCAAAAACTTCTGAAGATGACAAGACGCTGTGCAGTAGTTGAAGTCCGAGGTGTAAATAGTGAAGAGAAAGGGAGACAAGACAGTCCCCTGTGGAGCCCCAGTGCTGCTGATCACTCTGTCTGACACACAGTGTTTCAGGAGATGATCCCACCATCCCACCCCTGGTTATTTAGTTCAGGATACGACATTCCTGCTATTTTTTTACTGTTGCGTGGATCAGCTGTTGCTCTGTGCAGGAAATTTTCACACAGCCTGAAAACTGAGTAGTACTTTAATTTTTTTTTGTAATCTACATCCTCTTAATATTTTGAATAAAAATTGGAAGGACGCATACTTTTGATTTTATTTATTAATTGAAGGGTATAATGAAACACAGGACAACAAAGAAAATCTTTAACGCTTCGTAAATATTTCCTTGTCTGTCTTTATTCCATTCCTGGCTGTGTGCACGGGAGCAGTTCAGTTTCTGCGCAGTTCCGCACCAGCACAGCTTAGGGGGAATGGTGTCAGGATATCTCCAACTGTCTTTTGAAGGCTCCAAACAGGGGAAGAAAGGGCTGTGATTAATTTGACATAGCAGCCCGTCAGCAGATTTTGCAATGAGGTGATCGTGACAGGATCATTATCATTACCAGTACCATGCATATATTGATTAAGATGTGCATATTTAAACTCTCCTTTAAATTCTACCTCCAACATCACTGTAATTGTTTATCTTGTTGTGCATTATAGTGAAAATTGAAGGGTGCCTGTGCATGATTTCTCATTAATACGAGGAACACCAGCTACCACAGAGACTTGCCTTGATAGAGTGGCAGGGGAAACCAAGTGAGATTGATATGAATATTAATGCCTACACATTGAGGGGGGTATGCCTTTAGTACATACTCACTGTATCTCACACACACACACAGGCACACTGACATGCACACACAAGCACATACAGTGGGCTTAGATACAGATACCCTTGTTAACCCTACCCATCCTTGACTTGTCACACTATTAGTTCTCACTCGCCATGAACCTCTTCATTTTATAGTTTACATTGGTGCAATCTTCAACCCTCCCGCAGACACCCTTCCTGCAGCACTGTAACCCCCTCCATCTCTGATTATACCTGCAAACTTCCTCGTCGTGCTGTACTTTCTACCTCCGAGTCCCAGCCACATACAGGCTGCTGGTTCTTGGCCCCCAGCTCCACATCTGGCCCCTTCATCATCTCTGTGTGACTACACTTCTGGCCCAATCCCATAGCTACATAATTGATCCCAGACCTGGCTGGATATGGCTGCACATCTGTCCGCACAGCTGGCTGCATGTAGCTGCACATCTGGCCCCAATCCTAGCTGTGTGCGGCTGCACATCTGGCCGTTTCCTGCCATGCTTCTGTCAGCTGTCCCCATTCCCTGCTGCAGTCGAGTCACACACTTGGCCCAGTTTCCTGCTCATGTTTTCCTCTGGCAGACATCTTGTTGTGCCTGGCAATTTTCTGAGGATGAATACCGAAGATAAGCACAGCCAGCTGCTGGTGGCCATCTTTAAAACTCCATGCTTTACACATGGCGCTTGGCTGCTGACCATGTTGATCAATGTCTTGTGCTTCCTAACTGTGAGTGCATCCATTGCAAAATGCATAGACAGCCAGATCTAATACTCTATATCTTAAGAATCTGCCTGGCATTTGAATAGAAAATTGCCTTTTTGATCATGAGAGACATGCTTGAAACCAGGGGTTTCCAACCTGGGGTCCATAGACTCCTTGGTTATTGGTAAGGCTCCAAGGTACGAAAAATGTTGTGAACCCCTGCTTTAAGCTAATGTAATCCTGATTCCAGAGTAGAGGGTTAGGAAACATAGAAAAATTGCCTGGTGTCACCTTCTGAATTACATGCAAAGATAATAAAAATACGACACTGAAAAGGCATTGCCTTTTTTTGTAATTATTCATTTGAAATATTTCATAAAATGATATGTAGAGGAAAATGGGAAATAAATCAAAGTCGGATAAATAATCACTGACATATGACATAAAATTTGTTTTGCATCAGAAGTATGGTGTAAAGTCATAAAAATCCATAAGCTACCAAAATATATAAATAGTGCAAATAAAGGAGTAATGTTACTGCTCAAGGGTTCATGGACCACTCGGAAATTTGAGGTTGTACCCTTGATGCAGCTGAGTAAGTCTATAACCTTCTGCCATCTCTTGAAATCCTGTGCATTGGAAGCTCCGTTCCAGGCTGTGATGCAACCAGTCAGAATGCACTCCATCATACATCTATTCCTCGATGATATAATTTCAGAGTGCCTTTCTTGGCCCAAGCACGTAAGTGCAACTATGAAGAAAGCACAGCAGTGCCACTTCTTCCTTTGGAGTTTGTGAAGACTTAGCATGACATCTGAAACTTTGACAAACTTCTATAGGTGTGTAGTGGAGAGTAAATTGACTGGCTGCATCACAGCCTGGTATGGAAGCACTAATGTCCTTGATCAGAAAATCCTACAAAAAGTAGCCGATACAGCTCTATTCATCATGAGTAAAGCTCTCCCAACTATTGAGCACATCTACACGAAGCATTGTCACAGGAAAGCGACATCCATCATCTGGGACCCCCACATGCTCTCTTCTCACTGCTGCCATCAGGCAGAAGAAGGTACAGGAGCCTCAGGACTCACACCACCAGGTTCAGGAACAGTTATTACTCCTCAACAATCAGGCTCTTGAACCAGAGGGGATAACTTCACTTGCCCCATCATTGAAATGTTCACACAGCCTCTGGAATCACTTCCTTGTTCTCAATATTTATTGCATATTTATTCATTACTATAATTTCTTTCTTTTTGATATTTTCACAGGTTGTTGTCTTTTGCACACTGGTACATCTAATTGATTTAATTGCACTTTAACATCCTTCATATATGCCAATTTATATGTATGTTTGGTATATATCTATATTTATAGATAACATAAAATATGAAAATAGATAGGCATCCGTTAGTCTTGTGAGACCATGGATCTGCGCCTTGGAAGGTTTCCAGTGCGCAGGCCTGGGCAAGGTTGTATGGAAGACTGGCAGTTTGTCCATTCTGCAAGTCTCCCCTCTCCACGCCACCAACGTTGTCTAAGGGAAGGGCACTAGGGCCAATACAGCTTGGCATCAGTGTCGTCACAGAGCAATGTGTAATATACACATATATATAAATGCTGGAAATTTGAATTAGGGAAACAAAGTGCCAGAAATTAAGATAGTATTTTTCTTTCCAGAGAATAACCTATAAATATCTGAAGTGTTTGTTTTTCCCCCTAGGATATACACATGATATTATTTTTGCCCATACATCACTCTGCAGTTTTAGCATTATTTCTGTCGTGGTTCCAACACACTGGTATTTGGCGCTTCCTGAAGCAACAAAAGACTTGAGTATATCTGCATTTCCCTTTCTGGTTCTTCTTTGTTATAAAATACCTGTGCCTCCTTTTGGATTGATGCAATGCCCAGAAATCACATGCCATTTCTAAAATGGCTGTAACACAAAGTTTTGTTTTTCTCATGGGGGATACTATTAATTTCTTTTTTTCTCAATATTTTTATTAATTACTTGCATAGACGAATACAAAATGCATTATGATATTATGGAAACAGAAACCCAAGATTGAATTGCCCCATAACTACGTATAGTAAATTAACCATAATATTGAAAATGTATATTTTATTCTAATCTAAAGCAAAATCAAAACCCCATAACAAAACAGGAAAAAAGAGAGAAAAAAACAGCTATTTAGTTAAAAGAAAAAAAATCTCTGACATATAGTCGTAAATTCAAACATATATCATTGCTGACCAAATCGAAAATTGTGAAAGTAGTTCCAAAAAGGTCCCCATAATGTGAAAAAATCTTGTCTAGGTATAGAAATAGAACACCTAATCTTCTCTAGATTTAAACATAACATCAGTCAACCAATGGGCATCATCTCTTTTTTTAAACTGTCATATTGTTTCCAATTTTTTCGATAATGCTCCATGCAACAATTGATGAAAGTACAAAATATACAAGAGAGTGCATTTTATTTTAAAGTATCTTCAAAGAGAATAACATATTTCAATTTTCTCCTTTACTTTCAGTAGTTTACCTGTTTGACTTATATTATTGAGAAGTAATGCTCCATTTGACATGATTTTGGAGTAGGATTACTCAAATTTAAAGGGGGACAATCTGAAATGAAAGTGTATTTAAATGCCTGCGACAAGGGTGGATATACCAGATGATTCTCACAACAATTACGTTGACTGGATCTGTTGAATTACTGTCATGGCATAAGAATTTATGCCTATATTAATCCAAATGGGAAGCATTTAAGTCGTAGTGAACTAGAAATATAGAAAACCTACAGCACAATACAGGCCCTTCGGCCCATAAAGCTGTGCTGAACATGTCCCTACCTTAGAACTACCTAGGCTTTACCATAGCCTTCTATTTTTCTAAGTTCCATGTAGCCATCCAGGAATCTCTTAAAAGACCCTATCGTTTCCGCCTCCACCACCGCCGCCGGCAGCCCATTCCACGCACTCACCACTCCCTGAGTAAAAAACTTACCCCTGACATCTCCTCTGTACCTGCTTCCAAGCACCTTAAAACAATGCCCTCTCGTGCTAGCCATTTCAGTCCTGGTGAAAAGCCTCTGACTATCCCCATGATCAATGCCTCTCATTATCTTTTACACCTCTATCAGTTCACCTCTCATCCTCCATTGCTCCAAGGCGAAAAAGGCCGAGTTCACTAGACCTATTCTCATAAGGCATGCTCTCCAATCCAGTAAACATCCTTGTAAATCTTTTCTGCCCCCTTTCTATGGTTTCCACATCCTTCCTGTAGTGAGGCAACCAGTATTGAACACAGTACTCCAAGTGGGTTCTGACCAGGGTCCTATATAGCTGCAACATTACCTCTCGGCTCTTAAACTTAATCCTACAATTGATGAAGGCCAATGCACCGTATGCCTTCTTAACCACAGAGTCAACCTGCGCAGCTGCTTTGAGTGTCCTATGGACTCAGACCCCAAGATCCCTCTGATCCTCCACACTGCCAAGAGTCTTACCATTAATGCTATATTCTGCCATCATATTTGACCTACCAAAATGAACCACCTCACACTTATCTGGGTTAAAATCCATCTGCCACTTCTCAGCCTAGTTTTACATCCTATCAATGTCCCGCTGTAACCTCTGACAGCCCTCCACACTATCCACAACACCCCCAACTTTTGTGTCATCAGCAAATTTACTAACCCATCCCTCCACTTCCTCATCCAAGTCCTTCATAAAAAACACAAAGAGTAGGTGTCCCAGAACAGATCCCTGAGGCACACCACTGCTCACCATTCTCCATGCAGAATATGACCTGTCTACAACCACTCTTTGCCCTCCGTGGGCAAGCCATTTCTGGATCCACAAAGCAATGTCCCCGTGGATCCCATGCCTTCTTACTTTCTCAATAAGCCTTACATGGGGTACCTTATCAAATGCCTTGCTGAAATCCATACACTACATCTACTGCTCTACCTTCATCAATGTGTTTAGTCACATCCTCAAAAAATTCAATCAGGCTTGTTAAAGCACAACCTGCCTTTGACAAAGCCATGCTGACTATTCCTAACCATATTATGCCTCTCCAAATGTTCATAAATCCTGCCTCTCAGGATCTGCTCCATCAACTTACCAACCACTGAAGTAAGACTCATTGGCCTATAATTTCTTGGGCTATCCCTAATCCCTTTCTTGAATAAGGGAACAACATCCGCAACCCTCCAATCCTCCGGAATCTCTCCTGTCCTCATTGATGATGCAAAGATCATTGCCAGAGGCTCAGCAATCTCCTCCCTTGCTACCCATAATAGCCTGGGGTACACCCCATCCAGTCCTGTTGACTTATCCAACTTGATGCTTTCCAAAAGCTCCAGCATATCCTCTTTCTTAATATCTACATCCTCAAGCTTTTCAGTCCACTGCAAGTCATTCCTACAATCGCCAAGATCCTTTTCTGTAGTGAATACTGAAGCAAAATATTCATTAAGTACCTCCACTATTTCTTCCGATTCCATACACACTTTTCCACTGTCACACTTGATTGGTCCTATTCTCTCACTTCTTATCCTCTTGCTCTTCACATACTTGTAGGATAACTTGGGGTTTTCCTTAATCCTGTCTGCCAATGCCTTCTCATGGCCCCTTCTGGCTCTCCTAATTTCATTCGTAAGCTCCTTCCTGCTAGTCTTATAATCTTCTAGATTCCTGTCATTACCTCATTTTTTCGTAAGCTCTTCTTTTCTTCTTGACTAGATTCACAACAGCCTCTGTGCACCATGGATCTTGTACCCTACCATCTTTTCCATGTCTCATTGGAACGTACCTACTCAGAACCCCACGCAAATATCCCAGGAACATCTGCCACATTTCTTCCATACGTTTCCCTGAGAACATCTGTTCCCAATTTATGCTTCCAAGTTCCTGCCTGATAGCCTCATATTTCCCCTTACTCCAGTTAAATGTTTCCCTAACTTGTCTGTTCCTATCCTTCTCCAATGCTATGGTAAAGGAGATGGAAGACCAAAAGGAAACAAGGAGACAAGGCAGACCAGAGAAGGGAATTAGAAGATGATACGTTTACAGAGAAAAATAGGTGGAAATTTGAGAAAGAATGGCAAAAAGAGACAAAAATGAACATTTAATTTATAACAATAGCTTCTTTAAAGAAACACTATGGAATAAATCAGCCACTGGTTGTTGATAATATTAGTCTGATGGCCTCTCTAGAAAGATATTCAAAAGACATTTATTTTTGCTGATATTTTTGTAGTTGAAAATTACATTTTAGACACTTGGAAATCTTACCAGTTTTCAACATTATAACTTGAGTAGTAATACAAAAAATTGTCCTAATACTCAAATCCCTGAAGAATGGTCTCAGCCTGAAATGTCGACTGTTCATAGGTGCTGCCTGACCTGTTGCGTTCCTCCAACATTTTGTGTGTGTTGCTCCCAATCTAGTTGATTGTCTTATCTGTAATTGGGTTACATGGTTGTAGGTTATCATAGTTGCTTCATCTGTAACTGATTGCTCCTCAGATTACAGGTTTTACAAGTAGTATTTCTGCAGTTGCTTGATTATTTAAAGTAAGATAATACAGTTATCCATAAAAATGCAGCTTCAATAGGGAAAAGCTATCTCTGCCTAAGGTTATGAGATGTTGACAGCCTTCAGAGGCTGTTTAGAGTTAATGCAAATATTGTTTTGCAGGAAAATGGCTGGATGATCAAGACAAAAATAGAAGATCTGGTAGCGATAGATTGGATCATGTTTTGAAATGGGACACACATATAATTTTCCAGTTTATTTTTATTTTTGCAACCTAAACTGAATAGGAAAAAGCTTCTGAGGCAACTACAGTCAAAATGGTAATACTATGGCACTGTTATATTTAGGTCTCCAGAATGAGAGCTGTCAGTTATTCCTGGCAAGTTCAGACTGTGAAATTCAAATCATTTTCCATATAAGAAAATTGAAACAAACTGTAACAAATATTGGTAGGGTTTTAGCTAGTATGCAATAAATCAATAGCAATATTATCCCTTGGCAACCTCCCCTTCTCTTTATTAATACTAAGGACAAATCTGTGATGCATTCCTACCTCTTTTCCCTTGTTAGATCAAGTATTTCTGAGGTGAAAAGTCCAAATGAGCTTTTGAAACACACCGTCCAAGTTTGGGGGTTTGCACAGATTGGCATAAATCTTAGAGTGTCGTTGAAGTATAATGCAGCTGTTTATAAGTTATCAGAGATTTTTTTAGAGATTTTTTTTATCAGAGATGTTGTATCAGTCTATTTATATATCTGTCTCTGCACACGTGATTGTAAATGATTAGGTATATTTATATAAAATATTCTAAACCCAAAGCAAAACATGCAAAAATAGATGAAACCAAGTGAAATCTACTGTGTCTGTTTGTTATCTTTTATTATGTGGAGTACTGATTAGAATAGCAAAAAAAAATTGGACAGTGATCTTGCCAAAAGACAGTCTTGTGAAATAAGATGACATAATTATAATCCATTACTTACATATACTACTTCAAATGTACTTAAAAGGAAGGCAGTACATTAATATTTCAAGATGCCCCGTCTCCAAAATATCCTTCAATCCTGCTGTTAACAAGCACATAAAATTACTCAAGCTGTATGGAATTTCAGAATAATAGATGTTCTCAAAAAATGTGTAAAACCCGAAACTTCTGTAACTGCTTTTATCTCTGAGAAACCACAAGCCTGTCATAATTACAGCTGTGTTTTCTGGGGTCAAGTTTTACCAAGATTATAAAAACATATGTGTAATCCTCTGAAGGCTACCATAACATTTTGTTTGAATTCTTTTATAAGAGTGCTCAGAATATAAAGAAAAACATTCAGGTGGACCAATTGAAACCATTTATGTGTGGCTATACTGTATATTTCTTTGCAAATGGATAAAAATAGATGATTCAACATAGCGCACATGCGTTTCAGATTTCTATGTTCTTTCCTGCATAAACCGTTGAAAATCATGCAAGTATGACAAAATGGGGAGCCTTGGCGTAGCCAAATGATGAGCTTTAGGCCATCTAACATATTATGCATCAGCCATGGGCTTTTGTTATGGCTTTCCTACCAAGTTGTCTATTGCAAATACCTAACGTAGGTGCAATTAGCTCAGTGCAGGAGAATGAGAGCTGGTGAAAGCAATCTCGTCAACAGTAGAAAGAGTTGAGCATTCCTGCACACTTTTGCTGGCAACTGCAGAGGGTGCTGAAGGATTATATACAGAGCAGGCCTGACTCTTGTTTGGCCAATTCTAAACACATTATGGAGAAGAATCCTTCAACAACTTCTGTACTGATCTATTGTAAGTAGCCAACATCTTTTTCAGGTGACTGTCTCGACTGGCTACAAATAGGCTCACTAATCATACCAGCAGCCCGAATACTTGCGTAAACAGAATGGAAACCTTCCCATTGTTTCGTCCAGCCTGGATAAAAAGAAAAGTAGTGTTTTCCAATGTTTACTGCAATGTAAGCACTGATGTGAATTCCAGTTTTCTCATGTTGCAATATTTGGAACTGGAATAGGAAAAATTTGTGGGAAGTTAGACGACTGGGAAGCTTTTAAAAACCAACAGAAGGCAACTAAAATAGCCATAAGGAGAGAAAACATGAAGATAAGCTTGCCAGTAATATAAAAGAGGATACCATACATATTTTTCATATATATTAAGAGTCAAAGAGAGGCAAGAATAGTGATTGGACCGCAGGTAAATGATGTTGAATAGGTAGTAATGGGGGACAAAGAAATGTCATACAAACTTAATAGGTATTTTGCATCAGTCTTCACTGTGGAAGACACTAGCAGTCTGTCAGAAATTCAAGAAGTGAGTGTAGTTGCTACTACTAAGGGGAAGGTGCTTGGGAACCTGAAAGGTCTGAAGCTTGTTGAGTGTTGTTACATAAGCAAATGGGAAGTATTCTCAGATGCCCCTATGGTCCAGGTGTGGATACATGTGACTAGGCACTATGCTGTTCAGCACAGACCAGACAGGTCAACGAGCCTCTTTCAGTACTGTAGTGCTGTATGACTCTATTTTTGCCACTTATCACTTGAATTTTGTCTTAGCTCTTGTAAGCAAAACACAGCCAGTTTCTTATTTTCAATATTGTCTCCACACCCGGGACAGCATTCTACAATGCAGATTGATTCCAGTTTAGAAGGGCTCCTTGTGCTACATACACTTCAGTACTGCCTTGATGTCATCTCACCAGAAGAATTCTGATCTTTGTATTTAAACTAACACAGTGACAAACAACAAAGGATCCAGCAGTGATCCCTGTGGCACACCACTAGTCACAGATCGCCAGTCAGAGAGTCAACCATCTGACAGTACATTGACTCCAAAATCATCACCTTCAACCTGAGCAGGTGTAGCCGCACACCTTTCTTGCCAAGTGACTCAGCATCAATATTCCGAGGGTCAACACTGAGTAGGAGCTCAAGCAGCCCAATCAAACAAATAACGTGTCCCAAAAAGGCAGTCAGACACTCTATTTCATGTGGCAGGAGATTCAACTTGCACACGACAACCATTTTACATCATCTCTAAGGTAAAAGACAGGCCTCTATACCCCTTCCATTCACCTACTTAACCAAACTTCTCCCAAATATGGCAATCAAGCCTGCACCCACACTTCCACTGGCAGCTCATTCTGAGCTCATGGTACGTTTGCGCGATCAGTAAGTTGTAGATATAATAATCCAAAAATAGTTGTCAATGTTGTCAATGTTCTTTTGAGTAGAAAATGAATTTTTAACTAACCTTTCTTGAAAAAAACGATAGTTAAGCTTAGCTTACCTTTTTTGAAATTACTCTTTCTTTCTCTTTCATAAATTTTAAAAACTCTTAAGGCAAATATAATAAATTTCTCAATTCTGGATCAGACTTGAGATAAGCACATACGGATTTCACCTTCAACTGAATTGAGACAATTTCTGTCCTTGCTCTTGATGCCTGTTAAACAAGAAAAAGCTTGCTTACACATGTAAGAAGTTGAAAACCGCAGCAAAATGTTCATTGCTTCCCTATGAATGGCAGGATCTTCTCCTTTCACTGAAATCCAGAACTTGTCCAGGGGCAGGTTCATAAATCTCATCTTGAGTACATGATCAGACTGCAGCTCACAAAGTTCTTCTCTTCTCTCAAAGTCAAGTTCTCAGGCTGAGCAGAAGATTCAGAGAAAAGGTCCTTCACCCTGTCATACACTTGTGTTGAAAGGGGGGAAAATACTGTTAAATTTTGTTCTGCAGTTCTTACAGGTGGTTTTCAATAAGACTCAAGACTTTCTGATATCCTTCCTCACTCTCAAGCCCAAGCAGTGGTGGAAACATTTCAAGGTTTCCTTTTGCAACATGATGGTTTCCTTTTAAATCCAAGAATCTTGTCACTTGAAGTCAAAACGTTTTCTCCAGGCCCTTGCAGGGACTTATTCAACTGGTTCATATGATGAAAAAATATCTGTTTAGTAGGTGAGTTTCTGCAGCCATTCTTCATCTTCGAAGCACTCAGCAAAATCTGGTCTATGATTTTCTTGAAAGTACTCCTGCAATTCACCTTTCAGCTCAAACACCCTGTTGAGGACTCTTCCTTTACTAAGCCACCGGATTTCTGTATGTAGTAGGAGATTGGAGTGCTCTATGTCCACATTTTCAGTTTTTTTAAACATTCTTGAGTGAACTGGTCTTAAAGCTACTAAGTAACTTGCTTCCTGAGTCGTTTTACTGACTGTGACTTTATTTTCAAAAGCTTCAATCTGTTTTGAGATTCCAGTGATCATTTGAAATAATCAGGACTTTTACATGTCATATGGCTGTGATTTGTAGTTAAGTGTCTTTTCAATTTTCCGGGAGCCATTGCTACATTTGTAAGTTGTTTGCCACAGACTGGGCAAAAAGGAATAGGACAACTTAGATCACAAGTCCATGTAAAAACCATTGATAAATAGCTTTGATTGTAAAGATATGATACTGGCTGATTACTTTAGTCCCGTCTATTGCTTTTGTCTCCAGGACCCAGAAGAGGCTGGTGGACTTCTTCTAGGGCAACAGGAGGCATTAGGTCTCGGTTACAGTCCTGAGTCTTCCGGTCACGGAGGGCGGTCAGTCATTAGTGTGTGTGTGTGTGTGTGTGTGTGTGTGTGTGTGTGTGTGCGTGTGTGTGTATGCCAACCTGGCAGCTCTCCGCCCCAAGACCCTGCAGAGATATCTGTACAGTGACCACCATCCAAGACGGCATGCGCTGGCGACGCACATTCTCTGCCGGGGACACTGCCTGCAGGAGGGCACACGGTTTCCAGCAGACAGCATCAGCCTCGCCACTCTGAGGGAACTGCCTCCCTTTACCAGGAAATGTTGAGAGTATGGGGTCTAGACGGGGTGTCCTGTGCCGGTGGGGCGCACCGTTGCTCTTGCTACGAGGGGGTTCGGGGAAGCGGAGGGGTTCCGGCTGCACCACCACCTGATGGGCCGGAGGTGCTCGTCGGACCCAGGCCTCGGAATACCACACGGGCGGGGTCCCACACCGTGTGAGTTGTCTTACTGGGATGCCCACCATACCCGTCCGTGATGCTCCAAAGCGTTTCTTGTACGGGCTGCTCCTGCACACTTTACACTTCCTTGCCTTCGTCTGGACCAGACTCGCTTTGTTACCATCCGGCAGCAGAGAAGTCCCCAGTGGAAATCTCTTTATGCAGGGGATCCTTCCCCTGTACATTAGGGACTGGGGTGGAAGGGGGCAGTACTGTACAACAGGTGCTGACATCCCCTCCACCTGTCCATTCTATGTCCAGGAGCAGTCGGTGGACCACGCTTACACTTAGGGAGAGGCTGCAACCCCTGTTTGAGTACCTGTAGGGGCTGTTGCTCAGGTTCTGATTGCATGTCAGCCCCACGCTACTTATATACGGGCACCCAGTACGGAAGGGGGTGGGTTGTGAAGAGGATTGGGCTTGGCCAAGATGGCTATTCACGGGACTAAGTGGTGGATAGTTGAGGGCTCTGCCAGGGCCGACTGCTTCCCCCTCTACTGGGGATACCTTCATGTCCGGCTGTCCTTGGAGAGGGAGCCTGCAGTCACAAATGGTATGGTGGGGGATTTCTGAGAGTGCTGCCCCCCCCAGGGAATTGACTGTTTTATAGACAGTAGTAATCATATTTTAATTTGAATTTAATCACTGTCTTGTAAATATGCAATGTTTGTACTTTGTGTATTTGTTGCGTAAATAAATGTTTACAGTTTAGTTTAAAAAGACTTTTTGTGTCATTATTACACTAGCGTAGTGAAATGACTCAGAAAGTTGTAATTCTTCATTAACCTGATAAGAATTGTCCGTGGGCCTGGACCTCAAATCCTCCTCTTCACAAATCACCACACTGGACCGTCTTTAGAATGAGAATTTCCCTTCAATTTTCTCCTACACTGGTAGTTTGTTTGCACCTGTGAGTCAGTTGGCGACGCGTCGGGGAAGTTGGAGGATGGAGAGGTTGATGTCACTAACCAAGTTCACAGAGTCCATTCAATGCACGGAAAATGCTCTTCACGCTCCTCATTAGCCTACCGTCCTCCCCTCTATGCAATACAACGCTCACCGTCAGCCTACCTCACGTTAAAAACTGAAAATGGACTGAAGCGAATAAACACGGTCCTACTGTGCACTGCTGAACGGGACTGAGATTGCTAATGGGCTGCTCGGTCACTGTCCATCACTGCGAGCGCTAAGCATCGCGCGTTGCGCCAAATTCAAAAGAACGATGTTTTTTTAAAAATTACGATCTCGCAGAACCCCCGATAGATCTCTCATTGAACCCTAGGGTTCCACAGAACCCTAGTTGAGAAACCCTGGTCTATTTCAAGGCAAGGAGTATTGTAGGTAAAGCAGATGAGCTTAGATCATGGGTCAGTATGTAGGAAGATGATACTGTAGCCATGAGTGGGACTTGTTTACATGAGGGGCAGGACTGACTGTTCAGCATTCTGAAGTTCCATTGTTTTAGACATGAAAGAGAGGGAGGTTTGGGGATGGCATTATTTGTCTAGAAAAGTGTCACATAGTGCTCGGAGAGTATAGACTGCAGGGTTCATCTGCTGAGGCAAAATAAGAAAGGGACAACCACGTTAATGGGATTATATTATAGACTCCCCAATTGTCAACAGGATTTAGAGGAGCAAATTTGTAGAGAGATGGCAGACAGTTGCAAGAAACATAAGGCTGTGATAGTAGGTGATTTTAACTTTCCACATATTGACTGGGACTTCCACACTGTAAAAGGACTGTATGGGACAGAGTTTGTCAAATGTGTTCAGGGAGGTTTCCTTAATCAATATATTGTCACAGGAAAGCAGCATTCATTATCCATGGCCCCCACCATCCAGGCCATGCTCTCTTCTCGCTGCTGCAATCAGGAATAAAGTCCTCAGGACCCACAACACCAGGTTCAGCAACAGTTATTACCCCTCAACTATCAGGCTCCTGAACTTGAGGGGATAACTTCAATTGCCGCTTCAAAGAACTGTTCCCACAACCCATGGACACACGTTCAAGAACTCTTCATCTCCTGTTTTTGATATTTATTGCTTTTTTTTCTTCTTGAAATTTGCACATTTTGTTGTCGCTTGCAAATTGGTTGGTTGTCCATTTTGTTGTGAGCAGTCTTTCACTGATTGTATTGTGTTTCTTTATATTTACTGTGAATGCCCACAAGAAAATACATCTCAGGGTTTTATATGGTGATATATATGTAATTTGATAATAAATTCACTTTGAACTTTGAGAAAGTGAACATGGCTTAGTGTATGACAGAGATTTTCGAAGAGGTTATCCAGAAAGTCACTGAAGGATATTGTCTGCATGGATTTTAACAAGTCCTGTATGGGAGGCTGATCCAGAAAGTTCAGTTGCTTAGCATTCAGGCTGAGGTAGTAAATTAGATTCAACAGTGACTTAGTGGGAGAAGGCAGAGAGTAGTAGTAAACGGTTACCTCTCTGACTGGAGGCCTGTGACTAATAATGTGCTGCAGGGTTTGTTGCTGGGTCCATTGTTGTTTGTCATCTATATTAATGATTTGGATGATAATGTGGTAAACTGGATTAGCAAATCTGTGGATGAACCAAAACTGGGGCCTAGTGGACAGTGAGGAAAGCTCTCAAAGCTTGCAGTAGGATCTAGACAAGCTGGGAAAATGGGCTGAAAAATGTCAGATAAAATTTAATGCAGAAAAATATGAGGAGGTGCACTTTGGAAGTACAAAGCAGAGTAAGATTTACTTAGAACATGGATTGGAAGGGTGTGGTCCAGGTGCAAATTGATGGGACTGGACAGAATAACAGTTTGGCACTGACTAGATGGGCTGAAGGGCCTGTTTGTGTGCTATAGTGCACTTTGTAGGGGCCTGGGAGGGTATTTAAGACCATAAGACATAGGAGCAGAATTAGACCATTTGGCCCATCGAGTCTGCTCCGTCATTCAATCATGGCTATTTTATTATTTCCTCTCAACCTTATTCTCCTGCCTTCTCCCTGTAACATTCACACCCTTACTAATCAGGAACCTATCATTCTCTATTTTGAGTATGCTCAAAAACGTGGTCTCTGCAGTTGTCTGTGGCAATGAATTCCACAGATATTCACTGCCCTCTGGCTAAAGAAATTCCCCCTCATCTCTGTTCTGAAGGGACATCTGTCATGAGGTGGTGGCTGCGAATGGACCCAAGTGCAAGACACAGACACTGAAGGACTAGGGACAGGACTAGGATACAGGGTGAGGGCTAGAACATGGACACAAAAACTGGGAACCCGGCACAGGACTGAACAAGAGAGCTAGGAGTCCGGGCTTGGACTCCGAGCCAGAGACTGGACAAAGACCCAGTACCTGGGTCTTGCCTCTGGCTTGGACCCCAGAACTAGACAAGGACGTGACTTGGCTGGCAGGCAGGACGAGGCTGGAATCTTCAGAGGTGCGAGACCGGAGACTGGAGACTTGAGACTAGAGGCTTGAGGCTTGGGATCTTGAAGCTTGGCTTGGGGCGAGGCTCAGCTAGAGACTTGGGGTCTTGAAGCTCCTCCTGGGCAGGACTGGACAAGAGAGCTAGAAGCCAGGGCTCGGACTCCGAGCCAGAGTCTGGACAAGGACCCAGAATCTGGGTCTTTCCTCTGGCTCGGACCCCAGAACTAGGCAAGGACGTGACTTGGCGGGGAGGCAGGACGAGGCTGGAGTCTTCAGGCTTGAGGCGAGGCCTGAGACCAGAGGCTTGAGATTTGGGTCTTGAAGCTTGGTTTGAGGCGGGGCTCGGCTAGAGACTTGGGGGCTTGAAGCTCCTCCTGGGCAGGACTGGACAAGAGAGCTAGAAGCCAGGGCTTGGACTCCGAGCCAGAGACTGGACAAAGACCCAGAATCTGGGTCTTGCCTCTGGCTCGGACCCCAGAACTAGGCAGGGACATGACGGCGGGCAGGCAGGACAAGGCTGGAGTCTTCAGGCTTGAGGCGAGGCTGGAGACCAGAGGCTTGAGACTTGAGGTCTTGAAGCTTGGCTTGGGGCAAGGCTCGGCAAGAGACTTGGGGGCTTGAAACTCCTCCTGGGCAGGGCGCGGTACTCCACCCGACAGAGGCAAGGGACAGGAAGGGACAGAACCCACCGCAGGGTAAACGCAATCTGGCCTGACTTACCCGACGGAGGGCAAGGGACAGGAAGGGACAGGACCCACCACAGGGTAACGGCAATCTGGCCTGGCTTACCCAACGGAGGCAAGGGACAGGAAGGGACAGGACCCACCGCAAGGTAATGGCAATCTGGCCTGGCTTACCCGACTGAGGCAAGGGACGGGAAGGGACAGAACCCACCGCAGGGTAACGGCAATCTGGCCTGGCTTGCCTGATGGAGGCGAGGGACAGGAAGGGAGCTAAGTACAGGGTGGCTCCAAGACAAGACTTCAGGCAAGACGAGGTGGGAGTTACCGGCAAGACAAGGCAAGGCTTCAGGTGAGGAAACAGAAGGCAGGGGAAGGGATACAAGGACTAAGGACAAGAACAATCCAGCACCCTGCCCTGGTCTCTTTTGATATTTATGCAGCCAGCCCCAACGAGCATCAGCTGCCTCAATTAGTGCTCAAACAGGAACAGAAACAGGGTAGACAGGAAAACCTGGAGCAAGGGTCATGGACCGGACCGTGATCTGGAATGCGGACTTCACAGACCAGACCATGACAACATCCTTCTATTCTGAGGCTATGCCCTCTGGTCCTAGACTTCCACACTATAAGAAACACTCTCTGCATGTCCACTCTTTCTAGCTTTTCACTATTCAGTAGATTTCAGTGAGATCGCCACACCGCTCCCCCCCCCCACCCATCACACCATTCTTCTAAACTCCAGCGAGTACAGGCCCAGAGCCATCAAATGCTACCGGTACGTTAACCCTTCCATTCCAGTGTTTTAGGGTTCCAGCCTAGTGCTTCATAGCAAGTAATCCTGAGGGAATGCCCATCTGGCTCCACACACAGGGAATCTGGTTCTATGGCTCTGGGATCCAGTCCCTCTGAGGCGTTACATTCCATCAGATGCCAGATCTCTCCACAACCCTCTCTGGAACCCTCCGCATGGGAGCCTCTCGTCACTGATGAGTGAGGAAGATCTGCTTGTAGTACCTTGAATTGTCGGATGGGATAGCACTGAGGATGAGGTAGCTGGTTTACAAAGAGAGGCAGTGTGTCGTGAGATTGCTAGCAAGGAGAAGCTGATGATAGGGCAGAACTACAGTCAACAGGATGAGTTGGAATGTAAAAGATGGACAAAACTGAAAAGGGTGAATACAGGACTGAAGGTTATATTTGAATACGCGCTGTATATGGAATAAGGTAGATGAACTTGTGGCACAGTTACAGATTGGCATGTATATGTATGAGGCTTCACTGAATCATGATGAAAGAAGATTAATTCCTTCTGGGAGCTTAATGTCCAAGGATACACATTGTATCAAAAGAACAGGCAGCTAGGCAGAGGGGGTGGTATGGTTCTGTTGGTAAAAAAGGAAATCAAATCATTAGAAAGAGGTGACATAGGGTTGAAAGGTGATGAATTATTGTGGATAGAGCTGAGAAACTGCAAGAGTAAAAAGTCCCTGATGGGAGATGTATACAGACCCCTACACAGCAGGAAAAATGTGGTCTACAAATTGCAATGGGAGATAGAAAATGCGTGGCAAAAGGGCAATGTTACAATAGTCATGGGGGACTTCAATGTGCAGGTAAATTGAAAATCAGGTTAGTGCTGAATTACAGGAGTGGACATTTCTAGAGTGCCTATGATATGGCTTTTTAGAGCAGTTCATGGCTGACCCACTGGAGGATCAACTATTCTAGATTGGTGTTATGCAATGAACCAGATTTGATTAGAGAGCTTAAGGTAAAAGGTAAGGGCTGGCTGGTGGCGCAGCAAAATCAGCACCGGACTCCGGAGCGAAGGTTCACGAGTTCGAATCCAGTTGGGCCGCTCCCGGGCACGCTTTCCATCCGTACCGGGTTGAGTGTCCAGCTCGCCACTCGGCCTCGTTAAAAAAATCTGCGCTGTGAGAAGGACGTGGGGGCACACTCACAGAATCTTTCCTCCAAGACAACCACTTGAAAAAGTGGTCGCCGAGGCTCTGGCAGAGTATGGAACAGACAAAAACGGTAAAAGAACCCTTAAGGGCAAGTAATCATAATATGATAGAATTCACCCTGCAATTTGAAAAGAACAAGCTAAAGTCAGATGTATCAGTATTACAGTGGAGTAAAGGGAATTACAGAGGCACGAGAGAGCAGCTGGCCAGAATTGATTGGAAAAGAACACTGGCAGGGATGACGGCAGAGCAGCAATGACTGGAATTTCTGGAAGCAATTTGGAAGGCACAGGATATATACATCCCAAAGAGAAAGAAGTATTCTAAAGGCAAGATGACACAAACGTAGCTAACAAGAGAAGTCAAAGCCAGCATAAAAGCCAGAAAGTGACAGCAAATAAAAGATCAAAAATGAGTGGGAAGTTAGACGATTAGGAACCTTTTAAAAACCAACAGAAGGCAACTAAAGAAGTATTAAAGAGAGAAAAGATGGAATATGAAGGTAAGCTCCTGTGACGAGAATACACACAGATAAGATGTTAGCTGTCCTGTGTGATCAGCAGTTGGTCTGCCACCTGTCTTCAAGAGAGAGATAAGGAACACAATGAAACAGCATCTGGAGATGTGTAATGAAGAGAGAGCTGTCTGGAGCGGCTTCTCCTTTGAACCCTGAACTGTTTAAAGTGATGGACAGGCGATACCCCAGCAGGGGGATAAAAAGGGACAGGTTCGCTAAGGCAGGACACACACGACACCCGAGGTAACGAGACCCTGGAAGCGGTGCGCCTCTCACGAGTCGGTGGGAAGTACCGGACCTTAAACGCACAGGGTGGAAAGGTACGATCAGCGGGAACCCAGTGTGTGTCCACCCTCGCTTGGGTGCCGGGTTCACTGCAGAGGATCGACCGCATCTGGAGGAGGGGTCACAGTCGGTGACCTCAGGTGACATCACCAAGGACCTGCCTGAAAGCTGCTTGTGAGCAATAGCGCCAGTCTGTGAGTGGAAGCCGTTTCTGAATGATCAGTCGTTCCCGTTCTCTCTCTCCCTCCCCCCACGTTGTCCATCGCCATGGCAACGATTACTGCGAACTGAACTATTAAATCGAACTGGACTTTTGTGTCACTTTGAAATTGGTCATTTTCCCCTAGACAATGATAGAGCTTGATTGATGCTGTTATCTTAATTCTGTGCACATGTGTGTTTATCATTGCTGAACTGTTGCATTTATTATCCTTTCGATTACTGTGTTACCTGTTTCTTTAATAAAACTTTCTTAGTTCTAGAAATCCAGACTCCAACTGAGTGATCCATTTCTGCTGGTTTGGCAACCCAGTTACGGGGTACGTAACACTCCCAATAATATTGAAGAGGATAAGACCAATTTCTTCAGGTTCTGTATATAGAGTGTAAAAGAGAAGCAAGAGTGGATATTGGACCACTGAAAAATGGTGTTGGAGAGGTAGTAATGGGGGATAAGGAAATGGCGGATGAACTGAATAAGTATTTTGCATCAGTCTTTACTGTAGAAAACACTAGCAGTATTCCAGAAGTTCTAGTGTATCAGGGGACAAAAGTGTGTGAGGTTGCCATTACTAGGAAGAAGGTTATTGGGAAACTGAAAGATCTGAAGATAGAAAGGTCTCCTAGATCCAATTGTATACACCCCAGGGTTCTGAAGGAGGTGACTGAAGAGATTATGGAGGCAGTAGTATAATCTTTCATGCATATGTTGATTCTGACATGGTTCCAAAGGAATGGAAAATTACCAATGTCACTCCACTCTTCAAGAAGGGGGAGAGGCAGAAGAAAGAAAATTATAGGCCAGTTAGTCTGGCCTCAGTGGTTAGGAAGATATTGGAGTCAATTGTTAAGGATGTTGTTTTGCGGGGTACTTGGAGACACATGATAAAACAGGCCATTGTCAGTATAGTTTCCTCAAGGAAAAATTTTGACTAACAAATCTGTTGGAATCCTTTAAGCAAATAGCAAGCAGGATAGACAAAGGCGAATCAGTGGATGTTGTGTACTTATACTTTATACTTTATACTTAATTGTCGCCAAACAATTGGTACTGGAACATACAATCATCACAGCAATATTTGATTCTGTGCTTCACACTCCCTGGATTACAAATATTAAATATTAAAGATATTAAAAATAGTTAAAATGAGTAAATATTAAAAATTTAAATTATAAATTATAAATAGAAAATAGAAAAATTGGAAGTAAGAGTGCTAAAAAAGCCGAGAGGCAGGTCCGGATATTTGGAGGGTACGGCCCAGATCTGGGTCAGGATCCGTTCAGCAGTCTTATCACAGTTGGAAAGAAGCTGTTCCAAAATCTGGCCATATGAGTCTTCAAGCTCCTGAGCCTTCTCTCGGAGGGAAGAGGGATGAAAAGTGTGTTGGCTGGGTGGGTCGTGTCCTTGATTATCCTGGCAGCACTGCTCTGACAGTGTGCGGTGTAAAGTGAGTCCAGGGATGGAAGATTGGTTTGTGTGATGTGCTGCGCTGTGTTCACGATCTTCTGCAGCTTCTTTCGGTCTTGGTCAGGACAACTTCCATACCAGGTTGTGATGCACCCCAGAAAATGCTTTCTACGGTGTATTTATAAAAATTATTGAGGGTTTTAGGGAACAGACCAAATTTCCTTAGCTTCCTCAGGAAGTAAAGGCGCTGGTGGGCCTTCTTGGGAGTGAACTTTGCTTGGTTGGACCAAGTCAGGTCATTTGTGATATTGACCCCGAGGAACTTAAAGCTTTTGACCTGTTCCACTTGCGCACCACCGATGTAAATTGGGTCGTGCGGTCCGCTACTCCTTCTGAAGTCAACAACCAACTCGGGGCATTGTGTACTGGTGTTGGTATACAGTCCTTCCTTTTTCACTCAGGGCATAGAGAACTTGGGTTGGGACGCAGACCTTCTTAATTCATCTCATTGTGTACTGGAGTTCGGATACAGGCCTTCACTCAGGGTTTTGGGTACTGGGGTTGGGACACAAAACTTCTTCTCTCTGGGCATTGATTACTGTAGTTGGGATAGAGGCCTTCACTCAGGGCATTGAGTACTGGATTTGGGACACAGGCATTCTTCACTCAGGGCATTGGAACTGAAGTTGGGGCACAGGCCTTGGATTGTAAGAAAGCCTTTGACAAGGTGCTACGCATGAGGCTGCTTAATAGGAAAGATATTAGCATGAATAGAGCATTGGCTGATTGACAGGAGTCAAAGTGTGGGAATAAAGGGAGCCTTTTTTGGTTGGCTGCCAGTAACTAGTAGTCCGCTTCTTTTTACGTTATATATCAATGATTGGATGATGGAATTTATAGCTTTCTGGCGAAGTTTGCTGATGATCCGAAGATAGGTGGGTAGTTTTAAAGAAGTAGAGAGGCTACAGAATGACTTAGACAGATTAGGAGAATGGGCAAAGAAATGGCAGATAGAATACAGTGTCAAGAAGTGTATGGTCATGCACTTTGGTAGAAGAAATAAAAGAGTAGACTGTTTTCTAAATGGAGGGAAAATTCAAAAATCTGAGGTGCAGAGGGACTTGGGAGTCCTTTTGCAGGATTCCCTAAAGGTTAATTTGTGGGTTGAGGCATTGTGAAGAAGGCAAATGCAGTGTTGGCATTAATTTCAAGAGGACTAGAATATAAAAACAAGGATGTAATATTGATGGCTTATAGGCACTGGTGAGGCCTCACGTGGAGTGAGCATTTTGAGCCTCTTACCTATGTGCTGCCATTGGAGGGGTTGAAAGGCTTGTCATATGAAGAGCATTTGATGGCTCTGTCATGATGAAATGATGGATCAGACTTGATGAGCCAATTGGCATAATTCTGTTCCTACATCCTTTGGTCTTATGGTAACCATCTGTGGGAATGTTAACTAGAGAGAGATAATGTGCAGTGAGATTAGTACCCGGCAGAGAGATGAAAATAATACCTTAGAATTTGGGACAGCTTTGCAAGTTATGGGCCTTTCACACATAACATAGTCATAGTCATAGTCATACTTTATTGATCCTGGGGGAAATTGGTTTTTGTTACAGTTGCACCATAAATAATAAATAGTAATAGAACCATAAATAGTTAAATAGTAATATGTAAATTATGCCAGTAAATTATGAAATAAGTCCAGGACCAGCCTATTGGCTCAGGGTGTCTGACCCTCCAAGGGAGGAGTTGTAAAGTTTGATGGCCACAGGCAGGAATGACTTCCTATGACGCTCTGTGCTGCATCTCAGTGGAATGAGTCTCTGGCTGAATGCACTCCTGTGCCCACCCAGTACATTATGTAGTGGATGGGAGACATTGTCCAAGATGGCATGCAACTTAGACAGCATCCTCTTTTCAGACACCACCGTGAGAGAGTCCAGTTCCATCCCCACAACATCACATTGGCCTTACGAATGAGTTTGTTGATTCTGTTGGTGTCTGCTACCCTCAGCCTGCTGCCCCAGCACACAACAGCAAACATGATAACACTGGCCACCACAGCCTCATAGAACATCCTCAGCATCGTCTGGCAGATGTTAAAGGACCTCAGTTTCCTCAGGAAATAGAGACGCCTCTGACCCTTCTTGTAGACAGCCTCAGTGTTCTTTGACCAGTCCAGTTTATTGTCAATTCGCATCCCCAGGTATTTGTAATCCTCCACCATGTCCACACTGACCCCTTGGATGGAAACAGGTGTCACCGGTACCTTAGCTCTCCTCAGGTCTACCACCAGCTCCTTAGTCTTTTTCACATTAAGCTGCAGATAATTCTGCTCACACCATGTGACAAAGTTTCCTACCGTAGCCCTGTACTCAGCCTCATCTCCCTTGCTGATGCATCCAACTATGGCAGAGTCATCCGAAAACTTCTGAAGATGATAAGACTCTGTGCAGTAGTTGAAGTCCAAGGTGTAAATGGTGAAGAGAAAAGGAGACAAGACAGTCCCCTGTGCTGCTGATCACTCTGTCGGACACACAGTGTTGCAAGCACACGTACTGTGGTCTGCCAGTCAGGTAATCAAGAATCCATGATACCAGGGAAGCATCCACCTGCATCACTGTCAGCTTCTCCCCCAGCAGAGCAGGGCAAATGGTGTTGAACGCACTGGAGAAGTCAAAAAACATGACCCTCACAGTGCTCGCTGGCTTGTCCAGGTGGGCGTAGACACGGTTCAGCAGGTAGATGATGGTATCCTCAACTCCTAGTTGGGGCTGGTAGGTGAACTGGAGGGGATCTAAGTGTGGCCTGACCAGAGGCCGGAGCAGCTCCAGAACAAGTCTCTCCAGGGTCTTCATGATGTGGGAGGTCAATGCCACCAGTCTGTAGTCATTGAGGCCACTGGGGCGCGGTGTCTTCGGCACAGGGACGAGGCAGGACGTCTTCCACAGCACAGGAACCCTCTGGAGACTTAGGCTCAGGTTGAATACATGGCAAAGTACTCCACATAGCTGAGGGGCACAGGCTTTGAGCACCCTGGTACTGACACCTTCCAGTCCTGCAGCCTTGCTTGGGTTGAGACGTTTCAACTGTCTTCTCACCTGTTCAGCTGTGAAGCCCACCGTGGTGGTTTCATGTGGGGAAGGGGTATAGTCATACGAGCAGGGTGGGGGACTGTGAGGAGGGGTAGGAGGGGAGAGTGGAATATGTGTTGGTTGGGGGCCGACAGCAGATGGCTTATATGGGGGATGGGCAGGGGCCACAATGTCAAATCTATTAAAGAACAGGTTAAATTCATTGGCCCTGTCCACACTGACTTCAGCTCCTCTGTTGCTAGTTTGCCAGAACCCAGTGGTGGTCCTCATCCCCCTCCAGACCTCTCTCATGTTGTTCTGCTGGAGTTTCCACTCAAGCTTCCTCCTGTACCCGTCTTTAGCCTCCCTGATCCTGGCTTTCAGGTCCCTCTGTATTGCCCTCAGCTCCTCCCTATTTCCATCTCTAAACGCCCTCTTTTTAGCATTCAGGATGTCCTTAATGTCCTTTGTCACCCATGGCTTGTTATTTGAATAACAAAGGACAGTTCTTGTTGGAACATTGCAGTCCACACAGAAGTTGATGTAATCAGTGATGCACTCTATAAGCCCATCAATATCCTCTCCATGTGGCTCACAGAGTGCCTGCCAGTCTGTCACCTCAAAACAACCCCAGAGCGCCTCATAAGCCTCCTCCGACCATTTCCTCACTGTCCTTGAGGTTGCAGGTTTACTCTTCACCAGAGGCACGTAGCAGGGTTTTAGATGCACCAGGCTGTGATCTGTCCTTCCCAGTGGGGGGAAAGGAGAGGAGCTGTATGCATCCTTAACGTTAGCGTACATCAAATCCAGAGTCCTCTCCTCTCTGGTTGTACAGCTCACATACTGCATGAAGTTGGGCAGTGTTCTAGCCATGGTAACATGGTTGAAGTCACCCGAGATGTTAATGAGGGCACTCGGGTGCTGGGTTTGTAATCTGGCTATGATGGTGTAAATGATGTTACACGCCGACGTCGGGTTGGCAGAGGGAGGGATGTACACAATAACCACAAACTGCATGCGAGATTTCCCTTGGCAAGTAATATGGCCGGAGTCCAACAGCAAAAAGTTCAGTATCCAGGCTATAGACACGTTCCTTGATCATAATATGCCCAGGATTGCACCATCTGTTATTTACCAGAACCGCAAGCCCCCCTCCTTTACGCTTACCGCTGTCAGTGCAATTCCGGTCAGCTCGAACGGTCTGGAAGCTCTCTATGGAAACGCTTTGATCGGGTATGTCCTCGTGCAGCCACGTCTCAGTGAAGCACAAGACACTGCTCTCCCGAAATGTTCTCTGACTCCTGACAAGCGCCGTCAGTTCATCCATTTTATTCCCCAGCGATCTCACATTTCCCATGATGAGAGAGGGGAGACACGGCTTATAACTTCTCTTCTCTATAAGTTAGGGCATGGAGGAGAGCTGCTTAACAGGTGGGAATAACCTGTTGTTGTGACACCATTCAACCAGTTGATCTTTCTCAATCCCGTACACCTCCTCCTCAGCATAGAATTCTACCAACAATAGTTGTGTCATCAGCAAATTTATAGATGTCATTTAAGCTGTCCTTAGCTACACAGTCATGGATGTAAAGAGAATAGAGCAGTGGGCTAAGCACACATCCCTGAAGTGAACCAATGTTGATTGTCAGTGAGGAAGAGAAGTTATTTCTAATCCGCACTGACTGTGGTCTCCCATTGAGGATGTCAAGGATTCAGTTGCAGAGGGAGGTACTGAGGCCCAGGTTTGGGAGCTTGTTGATTAATTTTGAGGGGAAGATGGTGTTGAATGTTGAGCTGTAATCAATAAACAGCAGCCTGATGTAGGTATTGCTATTGTCCTGGTGATCTACGGCTGAGAGGAGAGCCAGTGAGATTGCTTCTGCTGTAGACCTATTGTGGCAATCGGCATATTGCAGTGGGTCCAGGACCAGCCTCTGAAGGCACTTCGTCACAGTAGTTGTGAGTGCAAATGGAGATAAATGTTGAGGCAGATCACCTTACTCTTCTTGGGTACTGGCATGATTGTCACCCAGTAGGCAATATTTATTTTCAAGTAGCGATAAAGCCCCAACAATCCCTGGCTGCCTAGATTATCCCTAACCTAATCACAGAACAATTTACAATGACCAATTAACCTACCCAATGCATCTCTGAACCGTGGGAGGAACCCATCCAAAGGAAATCCATGCATTCCAAGGGGAGGATGTAGCAAGATTCCTTACAGATGGCAGCAGAACTCCAATGCCCCAAGATGTAGTTGCGTCATGCTAACACCTACACTACCGTGGCACCCAAGGTGGAGTCAGGTGAGAAGGACAATAGTGGGCAGATAGTGTCAGGTGGGAATGGGCGATGTTAGAGCTGTAGAGAATGCTGAAGGATTATGAATGCAACAGGCCTTTGAATAAGTAAGGAAAATGACTATACGATGTGGGAATTAAGGACAAAGTCAGGATCCTGTTCTGCTGGGACATAACTTTACACAGGAGGACTTTAACGATAATAAGAACCTGTGTGAGGACCTTAACTGAAGGGAGATAAGGACTTAGGGAGAACAAATTGATGCATAGGAGATAAAAGCTCTAACGGAAATGACCTTCAATTACCTGATATCAATGTCTGAGAGGAATTTGACTGTTAGGAGTTCAGAATCTAACCTTGAAATGT
The DNA here is from genome assembly GCF_963921235.1 of Mobula hypostoma. Classification (NCBI taxonomy): domain Eukaryota; kingdom Metazoa; phylum Chordata; class Chondrichthyes; order Myliobatiformes; family Myliobatidae; genus Mobula; species Mobula hypostoma. Next base: position 113,405,598 of record NC_086100.1, on the reverse strand, counting down.
GAGAGATAGGGAAATGTCAGAGAACATGAGCTTGTCACAAGAAAGGAGTTAGGAGAAATAAGAAAACACATAAGAATTCTATGTGCTTTAATGAAATTATCACTCATTGTGCTATATCTGAATATGGCATATATGACTGGAGTAACCAAGTGATATAAATAAGTGGTGTAAGAAAGCAGTTGGTAAAGAACTGGTAGAACTTAAGGATCTGAGGAGTGATAGGTGTTAAGAGACTGCATAATGATCTTGAACAGTGGGAGTTAAAGACCTGGGAAAGAACATTTATTATGTTTAAATAATAGTTAAAGGGCATCTACTGTGCTGTAATGTTCGATGTACTATTGGAAATAAGCACATGGGGGGGGTCATCTTGACACAAGGTATGGGAGTGGACATTAATTAGTGGAAGATAAAGTCCAATGAGAGCATCTTAAAAGAGATGGAAGTGATCCTGGAAGAAAGCAGTTTCTGATCCGATGCGTTACCAATCTATAACGCATGATAGAAGTATCATTAAATTCAAATAACTTTGCCCCCAAACCAACAAATACACAACTGAGCTTCCATGCTGTACAGTAGCGTCTGACATTTATAGTTTCAGATTGTATTTATTTTGAGCTCATGGTGCTGCTGTAGCTATTGTCAATGTGGCTCTGCAAGTACAGGGATTTAATAAGTGTTTTCCATCTTGCTGATAGGGTGTTTATTGTACAACCAATCCCATATTTTGGGGTGTGTTTGGCAGTGGGTTTGATTTTTCTGTGTTCTGACTGTGAATATTGTTTCCCTTCCTGATTTTCCCCCCAAAAGTTTTAAACTTAAACTTCTAATTGTTTTTTTCTTGCAAATTGTGGCACATTAAGGGAGCTGGTAAGTTTTAGGATACAGATACATTATTTGACACCAAGTGAATGTTTTCAAATATTAAAGATATAATTTACTAAGAACCTGACTACATCAATGAAACTAGTGAATAGTAAATGTTTTTGTATATTCTTTAAAAATTATTACGTCAAAATTGGATTATTCATGAGTGGTCGTCTAGACACTACTTGTAAATGCTTATTTTTGTTATAAACGGTTTTATTCAGACTTGTTTTGTGGCTGCCTGTAAGGAGATGAATCTCAAGGTTGTGTGATGTATACATACTTGATAATAAATGTACTTCGAACTTTTGTGCACAGACTCCTTTATAGATGTATCAAAGAATATTTTAAATGAAAAATAAATAATAAATAATATGGTGTAAAATATTGCCAGTTATGCTGGTCATGGTCTGGTGATGTAAGCTAGTTTGAACTTCCATTGAAAAACTGCTGCACTTTTGGATATAATTTGTACCTGGATTGATTATTGCGGCCAAACCTAAAATGGAGTTTGGAAACAGTTGGAAGAATTGTAAAGTTGGCTGATTGTAAGAGAAAGAGTTCAAAGCAGTGGTCCCCATCCTCTGGGCCGCGGACCAATACCGGGCCGCGAAGAATGCAGCGGTGCAGCGGTGGCCGGGACGCACCCAGCACATCTTTAAGAAAAAAGCCAAAATAAACAAGCTAATTAATTAGGTCCTGACGAAGGGTCTCAGCCCGAAACGCCAGCTCTAACTCTTCCTATAGATGCTGCCTGGCCTGCTGCGTTCACCAGCATTTTTAAAGTGTGTTAATTAATTAGGTGCCGCCCGGCACGTAAATGTCAGCCCAGATCAGAGGCGATTGCCGATTGTGTCGCCTCTGATCTGGGCTGACATTTACGTGCCGGGCGGCACCTAATTAATTAGCTTGTTTATTTCAGCTTTTTTCTTAAAGATGTGCTGGGTGCGTCCCGGCTACCGCTGTACCCCCGCATGCTTCGCAGCCCGGTATTGGTCCGCGGCCCGGAGGTTGGGGACCACTGGTTTAAAGTAATCTTTTGTTTAGTAGATTGTATAACGGAAAGTTGAATCTAACAATATATATTAATTCCTCTATTTCCTTTATTGTAAAAGTACAAATAAACTTGCAAAACCTTATTTTAAAAGTGTCAGATTAAAGCAAGACAGTAGATGTTTTCACTTCTAATCTTCATATTCCATTTGCTTTTAATAGCAGGCCCACTTTGAAAATCCAACAATAGCACCACCGTCACTATCGTTGGATAACTTAAATGAGGCTGTCTCAGGCTTTGATACAGTTGAAGAGCTGATCAAGTACCTGGAACCAGAGCGATGGCAACTTGACTTGGAAGACTTATACAAACCGACCTGGCAGATGCTCGGAAAGGCTTTTGTGCATGGTAGAAAATCCAGAGGCACGTATTCTGTTTCGTTTTACTTTGCCAACCAATAGCATTTATATCTGTATGCCAACACTTTGCTGAGCCAAGAACCGTTTCAGAAGAATGCATTCATGATTTTGTTATCCTTCTAAAGTTTGTGAGTTCCTTAAATCAGTTTGCTGATTCTATAATTCTGTGTATACAACTAAATTGCAATAAGATTTCTAATATATTATGTAATGATTTATTCTGCCTGTAGCTTCCAGCAAGATAGATTTGACTAGTTGTTAAATGTGACTGATGACGGCAAATAATTCCGATTGGAGTTGTCATACACTGGAGTCTGCACATCAAATGTGAGCTCCATAAACAATGGATAAACAGACGTTCATCACAAGTACTTAAATAATTACATTTCTGGGAAGTGTTTCTATTGAATTCCTGTTACAAGTTTGATCCAAGTAGTGATGTCAATTTGTCAGGTGATCAGCAAAACACAATGCAAAGTAATACAGTATAGTGTTCAGTTAAAGTTTCTCAGTGAAATTTGGAATATGTAGTAAAGTTAATAGCAAGGAAGTAGTCCATTTGCCTTTCATACCAGGCAAAAAAAAAGTCATACACAAGGAACTAGGTAAGAATTGAGTACTGTATTTGCAATAAAAGTCTCAAGGTCCTCCTTATAAATATCCATGTTCCTTTGGATAGCACAGCACATTGGTGATATTACTCCACTGGTAATCCCTTAGGCAAGAATAATAAGCAAAATAAATCTCCTTGCAATTTCTATACTGCCACATTAAACTCAGCTCAGGAAAACTAGAAATAAAAAGGCTGCAAAAAAATGACCACAAAGGAGCTGGGCTGTCTCAATAACTCAGTTGTTTCACTAATGACCTTCAAGTCAGGAAATTACATAATCACCCAATTAAGGCCTAAATACAATCAATAAAAACAGTTAGCATATTTACATTGCACTTGGGATGATGTTACAACATGCAAAAGCTGATAGAGTTTCCTCTAGGGCCCAGTACACCACAGGACCCATTTGTATTCATTAACAAAGTTCTAACCAGATTTTCACAGTTTTCCAGCTGCTAGAAGGACAGACTGGCAACAACAGGGTGAACATTAAGAATTTTTGAACTACTTTGGCCATATATCAGATTGAGATAAAATCTCTTTATAGTATAATATGAAGTGAGATTAAATCCAACTTTATAATGTGCATAAATTTAGTTTAAGGTTGCATTTTCCAACTTTTTTGTGGTGTTGTCCCTTGCTCCTTGTAAAATTTAGAGCAACACACACCAAATGCTGGCAGAACTCAGCAGATCAGGCAACATCTATGGAAACGAATAAACAGTCAACAGTTTGGGCCAAAACCCTTCATCAGGACTGGAAAGGAAGGGGGAAGATGCTGGAATAAGAAGTTAGGGGTGGGGGAAGGAGACCAAGCTAGAAGGTAGTAGGTGAAGTCAGGTTGGTGGGGAGGGGGGGGGGATGAAGTAAGAAAGTGGGAGGTGATAAGTGGAGAAGCTTAAGGGCTGGAGAAGGAGGAATCTGATATGTTGGTAAGAAATAAGGAAATCCCACCTTCATGAAAGCTAAAGGAGGAGAAAGTACAATCAGATATGGTATTGTCTGAGCATTCACTGTTGATGTTATAGTGTACACAAACATCAGTTTGTTTATATAATCTCAAATATTCACTATGTTCAACTACATTTACCTCCGTTTAGTCAACTTGGTCTGTATCTTCAAAGTAGAGTCTAATATGTAAAGACTGCTACATTGCATGTTTAGGATGAATTTCACTCAGTAGATTTCTGCTGCTGCATATGTTCAACTTTCACTTCAATAGTCCATTAATAATTTACTATGTAATTAGGGATTCTTGTTCCACATAATCATTCAATACTGATAACTGTAACATGTAAATAGAAAAACTGAACTGTATTTTAGGTTGGATTTTGATACCTCCTGTCTAGTGGAAACTGTATGGTGGTGCTTCAGAAATGTTAGGTAATGAATTAGTGCTTTCTGGCTATGGAAAGTAGCATCTGGGCCTGACATTGTGTGTGACAGGTAATCAGAGACACCACCAGATTAAGGAATTATATTAATATTTGTGGTGCTATGATGCAACACTGAATGGGATGCATATTAAGTAACTTGTACAGTTGTGCAAATTGCCCAGTTGAAACAGCAGTAAATCTATGTTTAACTTTTGGGGTGGATAAGAGCAGGAACGACACTCTGCCCTGTTCGTAGGCATGATATATCGACTCTTTTCTGCTGATGACCAGAGGTAGCATGGTGTCCCAGATATACTTCATTTCAGTATTATTGAGCAATTATCAGAAAGGTCATTGATAGTTAATATCAGTCAAATAAAGTGTTGATTGTGTGCTTTAATGAAAATAGCCCTACATTTTCAAAATAGAGTTCATGTTTTCTATCATGCTTAATAAAATGATTTAGAATTTTTATTTCATAGAGCAGCATTTCTATGTGCTGTGTGTTGTGACTGAACATAGTCACTGGAGAGACACAAAGGCTGGTCGATATTAGAGATCTTTATTCAGCAAAGCAAGCAGGCGCCATAATGGAGACACTCTTGGAAGTAGAGGCCTGTCTGACTCAATATTATATGAGATTTTATATGCTAAAGATTAAAGGACAATTCAATAGTTACAATGTATCTACAATGCTTCCTTTGAATTATATATAATTTTCAAACACATAGATCTTCACATCCACACTCCAGGCACCCAAAATGAAGGTGAATCCCATTGACTCTGGGCTGCATTCATGCATGTGCAGACACCTGAGGTCAAATAGAGTGTTTATTTGTTTGCAATCAACACCACTCTGCAGCTCTCAGAATGCACCATTGTTCTAGGTGCATTGTAAACTCTTTCTACAATCCATGTTCAAGTCTGAAGATTGGTTGCAGTTTGCTATATGCCATAACTCCAGAATACGCCCTAACACTGTACAATGGAACTTTGTGCACTATCCTGCTGTCCCAAGTTTTTATTCCAATTCTTTTCCAGGACGTGACTTTCACTGCTGTTTGCCCTGTGATTGCTGCAGATAATGAATGTGCATCTCCAAATATTAAAACTTTAAGATAAGATTTCATTTAAAAAACGATTGAATGAAGTGCAGTGGAGCAAGGCAAAAATGTGCACTCATAATCCCGAAGGATTGAAGTCCAGAGGATGGCATCACACACAAGGCTGCTCAGCAAGGTATTTACTAAAAACAGTATTAATAGGTGATTTGATAATTCAGAGGACAGATAGGTATCCCTGCAGTTATTGAAATGAGTCTCACATGGGAGAAAGGACATGGTTGGTTCTTCGTACTGGAATCAAATTTAAATGACTGAGATTCTGCAACTGCAGTGTTCCAGAAGCCAGAGCAAATATTGAAGATCACAGGCTCAATCTCTGTTTTATTCCTGATCCTTTTTTGTTAGTCCACATGGAAGCAAGAAGATAAGGCATGTTAGTTTGTGGTTACGGAATAAGGCTGATGGGAAGATTTCAGATTCCTGCAATATTGGCTTATCTCTCCTGGCCTTCTTGGGTAAAAGTATAATATTTGCTGATTTCCAATCATCCTCGAGCACTTTGCCCACACCAGCAAACGGAGAAATCATCTTGAAAATGATTCTTATGGGACCATGAAGAATCCAGTGGAGAGATTCTCATGTCTGGAGAAGTTGGATATCTTGTCCACATAGTATCCTCCACAGCCCTGCCATCAGATTCACTCTTCACCTGGAGTCCTCCAACTGGAGAAGATTAAGATGGAAGAGGATGGGAAGGATGAGGCAAATGAGCCAGAAGAAAAGGCAGAGGTAAAGGGAATCAGCAGATGGCTTGAAGGGTTACCATTTTTGTACATGTTGTCAGGGAAAAACTAAATACCTGGGAGATTTTTTCGGAATCTACTCCATGGGGGCCTATGCCACAACCTGCCATCACTCAGTGGGTTTTGCTATTAATTTTCCATTATCCTAAGCACATAGTTATTGTACAACTCATACATAATAGTACAATCTCAACATGTTACTTCTAAAAGCCATAAACATTGACTACAGTCAAAGCTGCAACAAAGTTAACTTAGGACAGGTGACCGTCTTTCACCTAGAGACTGGTGTATACATAGCTACAACAAGGTCATGTGAAGGAATCCCCTCCTCATGTTGAAAACTGGCCTCTATGTTAGTTAGCCACTTATTCCTGATGTTCTGAGTTAGTGTGACCTTCATCAGAAGCAGACATGCTCATAAGGAACTTTACACAACCAGATGAGTGATTCAATCCTAGCAAGTATTTTAATGAGGGAAATTTATGAGAAAGTGCTTTGATTTATTCCCAACCTGATAGTGGACTTCTAATTAAGGTTAGTACTGTCAAAGCAAAAATATCTTTAGGTCTATGACTCAGTCATAGTTGCATCACAACTGAAGTGTTTCGGAAAGTGTATGGTCATGCACTTGGTAGAAGAAATAAAAGGGTAGACTATTTTCTAAATGGAGAGAAAATTCAAAACTGTGAGGCACAAAGGGACTTGGGAGTCCTTGTGTATAATTCCCTAATGGTTAATTTTCAGGTTAATTCAGTGGTGAGGAAGGCAAATGCGATGATAGCATTCATTTCAAGAAGACTAGAATATAAAAGCAAATGGCTGAATCTGCTGCTATATCTTAAGGTCTTATGCTCTTGTAGTTACTGTACTGACAATTGTTAGTCTGATTTTCGAGATGTAGCGTCTGGCAAAACAAAGCTGCTGCTTTGAACATATTGCATTAGAGAGTGGCTACGGGTTGTAACCTCCATAAATGCAAAGAACAGCAAGAATGAAAACAGCGGCTCTATGTACAACCTCTGCCATCAAGTGCAGGGCAGAGTATCAAGCTTAACACTGTAACTTCACATGAAAGTGTTGAAGATAAAACAGCAGGAAAGGTCTTTAAACTTTGCAAACTGCATTTGGAAGTTTCTCCTACATGGATAGAAAAGGTAAACTGAACTAGTTTACTTGGGCACTTTGTCCAGTATGGGCTGAAACGCCAATTTCCATACTGACCGTAATAAAAACTTAACCTTTAATGGTAAGAAAATTGCCATATGTGTGTTCAGCATAACTTGCAAAACAATTCGTCTCTGCAGAACTGACCAACACATCTTCTTCACTGGTACTCTGTTCCATTACATATTACACCTACCAATAGCAAAGACACAAAGGTAGAACTGAGGGCCAATTTCCTAGGGTGGCTGGCTGTGAAATTTTTATGAGGAATAAGTAGTGGGAGGAGAAAAATGATATCAAAAGAAGGGATTTCGTAAGAATTAGAGGCCAGAGTAGGCCACCTGCCCACTCGAGCCTGCTCTGCCATTCAATAATCTGGCAGTGGACACACGGCTATGCAAATATCTAGCTAATTGTGTCTTAAGTATATTTAATGAAGTAGCCCCGACTGCTTCATAGGGCAGAGAGTTCCACAGGTTTACCACTCTCTGGTAAAAGCAGTTTCTCCCAATCTCCATGCTAAATGTGTTCCCCTGAATCCTGGGGCTAAACCTCTGGATTGCTAGTGGAGCTCTCAGGTTTGGGGTAGACAAAGCTTACCAACCTGCACTGATATGGCAGTAGGCTGCACTCTGACGTACAACCATTGGTTGCTCATGCTCTGTTGAAGAACAGTAATGCAAAAATCCATTTGTGTCTGCTCCTGGGTGAACATTGACATGGCACTGAATGGAGTTGCCTAACCCTCCGTTAAAGCATGAGGAGTTTGGGTGTTATTCACCTCACCTTAATAGAAGGAGAAATCAGTTCTATTGACATTACAGAGAGGCTGAAACACCTTCAAGTATGTAATCAATCATATACGAACTTGAGAACTAAGATCAGAAGCATTTAATAGGGAATAAGATCATGGAGGACCCTCAGATTCGAACAATTTATGAGCATGTTTATACATGTAATGCACACACACGTACTCCATCCTACTTTCCCAGTCCTTGATCCTAGCTCGCAGGTTTTGGGGAGAAGAGAATTATGAAAGGGATGGATTTCATAAAGAAGACCTTTCACTTTGTTTCTATGTGAAAGAGAAAGCTGTCAGTGGTACATGTTATTTGAGAGCATGTCAGTCTGTATTTATATATTTTTCTGCCTAGAAATTCATCCCAGTCAGTTGCACTGAAGTCATCATAAAGTATCAGCAATGCATTCTATTCTGCTAACAAAATTTAGTTCCACTGAAATCTGTTGAACATGATGCCAACTTGATAGTGTGTTTAATGAGGGTCCATAAGGTCCTTGTTATAGCTGGAGGGTGGTAATGGCAACAAGCTCCCACTAACTATTAAGTGCTCCCAAAGGTGTGCACCTCAAATAGCCTTTAACAAGCAAGCCCAGCTTCTGGTCATGTGTGGCTTAGCTACTAAGCCCAGGGGAACTATTTCTACTGACAGGAGAAGGGGAAAAGGCAGGTTCCTGGTGCCTTAAACCAGTCGCTTCGGGCGCTGTTGGTATCAAACTGTCTCTGCCATTCCTTAAAGTTTGTCAGATGTGTGGAGCCTGCTACATGGGCAATCGATTGCTCTCCATTTCGTACTGCCCAGGCTTGTGTATCTAGACAGCTGGGATGCAACGAAAATCCATGGGTGACCCAAACCAATGGAAGCCTCATTCAGTGAAATTCCAGACAAACATTTTTCAGTCACTTGAATCACATGCCCAGTATATATGAATATTTGCATCAGAGTCTACCACTGCTTTCATCCAATATTTCTGAACCATTTTTATTAGCGGTATTATGCTTTCTGCCCCTTTGAAATATTCTCTTCATTTCACTTACTCTTAATCTATATTGCCCCATTCATAATAAGGTACCCACCACCCCAGGGCTTTATTATCTCATCCAAAAGGAAGTGGCCAGAAAAATGTGAAAATTTAGCTGATTATCTGTAGATTTGATTTATTAATTGATTTATAGAGTATTCGCTTGTCTATAACATTATTTAATACTTGCAAGGTAGTTTGTAATTTGTTAGAGACACAAGGGGACTTTTCATTGATTTCTAATTGTGTCCAGACTTTGGTTCTTCAAAAGACATTTCCTTCAAATGTAGCACATGGGGAGATAAAAAACAACAACAAAGGGTAGACTTAGCACTGAAGCTGCAAGAGGAGGAGATGAAGAACGATTATCACATCTGGACAGAGAGGAGTAGGGTGTTCCAGGAGCAGTTCTCCTACATCTACTTTTGTGGAGAGAATGCCTGAAGTCCTTGTCATGAAATAAGCCAGGCCCACCACAATGAGCTCAGTGATATGAGAAGCTCACTTTGAGAGTGGGTGTAAAAGTAATAGTTGCCAATAACTGTACCTTCTAGGTTGAAGTTAGAGTTAGCTTCATCGTATCCCAGCTCCCTGCCAGGGTACTCTCCATTCCATGTGAATCAAAAGGATCCCTTTTTCCATTTCAAGCAGCAGCATTGGTTGCTTTGGCAGGGTACTAAGCTTCTTATTGTTGGAAGGTGTTTACTGATCACACATTGCTTTGAGAGTACTTCATGTGTGCCACCAAAAGCTAATCCTCTTTTTTAATGCTTAGCTGAGATATGATCATACTTGGTACGTTCTGTGACAAAAGAGGGTTACAAAAAGTACACATAGACTAAGATGTTAACTGTCCTGGGCTGGCACCAGTGGGATCAACAGTTGATCTGCCACCTGTCTTCAGGAGAAAGAGAGATAAGGAAGACAATGGAGCAGCACTTGGAAATGTTAATGAAGAGACGGGAGAGTTTAACGGAAGGAGACACGGTCTGAGAGCTGTCAAGATTGGCTCCTTTTTGAACCCTGAACTGTTTGAAGTGATGGACAGGTGATACCCCAGCAGGGGGATAAAAAGAGACAGGTTCGCTAAGGCAACACACACACGACACCCCAAGGTAACGAGACCCTGGAAGCGGTGCGTCTCCCACAAGTCGGTGGGAGTTTTTGGAGGGCTGGTCGTGGGACCAAGCCGTAGACGCACAGGGTGGAAAGGTACGATCGGCGGGAACCTGGTGTGTGTCCACCCTTGCCTGGGTGCCAGGTTCACTGCAGAGGAACGATCGTATCTGAAACGGAGGGGTCACAGTCAGTGACCTCAGAAGACACTACAAAGGGCTCGCTCGAAAGCTGACTGCGAAGAATATCGAAGGTCTGTGTGGAAGCCGTTTGAATATTCATTCGTTTTGCTCTCTCTCTCCTTCCCCCCACTGTCGATCTCCCACAGCAGTGATTACTGCGAACTGAACTGAACTCAATTGAACTGAACTTTGCGTCACTTTGAAACTGGTCATTTACCCCTAGACGACGATAGAGCTTGATTGATCCTGTTATCCTAGTTCTGTGTATATGTGTGTTTATCATTGCTGAACTGTTGCATTTATTATCCTTTTGATTAGAGTACTGTGTTGCTTATTTCTTTAATATAACTTTCGTAGTTCCAATAATCCATACTCCAACTGAGTGATCCATTTCTGCTGGTTTGGCAACCCAGTTACGGGGTACGTAACAGTTCATTTAGTTGATGCACTACAATAGGGCAGGAATCATGGTGTGTCATCAAAACGGGAAACCCAGCCTCCTCTTGCAGTTAAGTTAACAATAGCCACTGGGTGAAAGAACCTTCTTCTTGAATGCAAAACTCAGGCTCCAGTGTGTGAAACATGTACGTGCAGACCTTATTGAAAGCCAAGGTGTTTTCTCGTTCCATTGGACTATTCTGAAGGAGTGCTTGTTGTGCAACTTTCACTGTGGTCTTTTCCACCATGCTCCCAAATCGTAGTTCCAAAGTACAGAGGAAAATGTGAAGTATTTAATTAAATAATCCACAGTGTGCTGTGAGTTGTTCAAATGTGAAACAATGGAGATATGAAAATAATGGGAATGTGATTAAGATTGAAGGAGGCCAAGGAAATGCACATAAAGAGAGTTGGAAAGGAAATTAGGAAGTCAAAGTAAGTTTTGGGGCTTTCACTGAGATCATGTCTCAGGGTGTTGTTGCCATGTTCAGAGAATCAAGGTGCTGTGGAGGCCATTTGGAGAGGATACAAGGGATGTGGGAGGTCACCAAGGAATGAGGTTTTAAGGAAGAAAAGCTTATTTGTAAAGAATTTTCAGTGTTTAATTTCCAATGGAGCCCCAAGTAGGGATGAGCCAATTAGGCAATGCAGAAGCACACTGTGGGTCATATGTTATGTCCTTTTCCAGCATTTGAATTATGAACCATTTGTAAACAACATATGCAAAGTGAAAGAATCATGTGATACCACACCACTATTTAGACCAAATGTTACCAGTTGATTCAGCAGACTGTATATGCCTTAAATGCCCAAAGGATCATATTGCAACTTACAATCATTGCTCATTGGTAATGAATGCACCAATAATATGATTGTTCTGTTTGATTGTGTAGTACATCACTAGTTGATGGAACTTTTGGCCTAATACAGATCAGCAGGATAGAAACATAAAAACGTAGAAAACATACAGCACAATACCGGCCCTTCAGCCCACAAAGCTGTGCTGAACATGTCCCAACCTTAGAACTACCTAGGCTTTACCCATAGCCCTCTATTTTTCTAAGATTCATGTAGCCATCCAGTAGTCTCTGAAAAGACCCTATTGTTTCCACCTCCACCACCACTGCCGGCAGCTCATTCCACACACTCACCACTCTCTACATAAAAAACTTACCCCTAACATCTCCTCTGTACCTGCTTCCAAGCACCTTAAAACTGTGCCCTCTCATGCTAACCATTTCAGCCCTGAAGAAAAGCCTCTGACAATTCACACAATCAATGCCTCTCATTATCTTGTTCACCTCCATCAAGTCATCTCCCATCCTCCGTCGCTCCAAGGAGAAAAGGCCGAGTTCACTCAACCTATTCTCATAAGGCATGCTCCCCAATCCAGGCAACATCCTTGTAAAGCTCCTCTGCACCCTTTCTATGGTTTCCACGTCCTTCCTATAGTGAGGCGACCAGAATTGAGCACAGTACTACAAGTGGGGTCTGACTAGGGTCCTATATAGCTGCAACATTACCTCTCGGCTCTCAAACTCAATCCCACAATTGATGAAGGCCAGTGAACCGTAAGCCTTCTTAACCAGAGAGTCAGCCTGCGTAGCAGCTTTGAGTGTCCTATGGACTCAGTCCCCAAGATTCCTCTGATCCTCCATACTGCCAAGAGTTTTGCCATTAATGCTATATTTTGCCATCATATTTGACCTACCAAAATGAACCACCTCACACTTATCGGGTTGAACTCCATCTGCCACTTCTCAGCCCAGTTTTTCAACCTATCGATGTCCCGCTGTAACCTCTGACAGCCCTCCACACTATCCACAACACCCCCAACCTTTGTGTCATCAGCAAACTTGCTAACCCATCCCTCCACTTCCTTATCTAGGATCCCATGAAGGGATTGTGACCATTCCATTTGTTCAGTCATATGATGTGGATATCACTGGTATTCACCAATCTACGGTTTATTCTCCATCTCTACTTGCCCTTTCACTGAAGAGGCAGTCTGGTATCAACTGGATCTGGAGTTACAAATAGACCAAATATCAAAGCCATTAATGGAGACTTGGACACCAAAGGTGGAAGGTGGCAAATGCTGGAGGAACTCAACAAATCAGACAACACCTGTGGAGGGAAACGAACTGTCAACATTTCAGGCCAAGACCCTTCATCAATTTGACAGGTCATCTCCCTGCATGGATGCTGCCTGACTTACTGAGTTCCTCCAGTATTTTGTGTGTGTGTGTTATTCAATGTTAACAGAATCTGCAGAATCCTTGTGCCTCAGGGAACAAATAGATCAGCCGTTGGTGAAACGTGGTGAATGAGGAGCCAAAGATTAGAAAACTAGGATTTTCAGTTCGACAATGAATCATTTTCCAGGATAACTCCCTGCAGAAGCCCTTTGCTCCACTGATATCACTGGACACAATTTTGCATTAATATTGTAAGAGTAATGCTGATTACTGAGAGATTGCATTGCAGAGTGGAACATGTCGGTAGGTTTGTGTTTTAATTTCAATAAAATACAGTGAAACCCCGTTATAATGCGATCGTTTGGGTCCTTAAAATGTCATCACGAAAAAAGCAGGGTCACGCTAAATCAGGGTGGTTGTTACTGTAGAAACTAAAAAACAAATTAATTTTTAATAAAGCTTTTTAATACACAAAAGAACAAATAAAAACATTCAAGAATATTAGCAGTCATCATTTACGGTTTATTTCTTAAAAAAGTGATCGGGTGTTCCTTGCTTGAACGTAGCATGTCGCTGGCTGTGAGCGAAATCTAGAATGCTTCTGAGTTGGAGGTTTTTTATGTGGTCCACCTCCTTGGTCTCCAGGTCAGGCCACTCATCTGAGTGCTACTGGTACCATGTAACCCAGTACTACCTGTCACATGGTCAGGTGGTTGGCGACTAAACCGGCTCCCCCACCAGGCTTACCTGGTGAGGAGGGTGGCTAGACACCCTGCAGGATGAAAAACAAGACCCGTCAAAGGGCGGATGAACCCTCTCGAAGGGTCAACGGCCATCTAGCAAACACATGCCGTGAAGCGCGGAAAGGGCATCCCTTGCATCAAAGCTTGGTCTGGTCATTCACTGCAACAGAACATCCCCCAGCCATCTTGGACCCCACCATGCCACTGGATCCGGGGGGGGAGGATGTCAAGAGGGTGGGTCTGGACCTGTGCAACCCCCTACTCACCTACTATCTATTCACGCACATGCTGTTCCTTTCTGAGGAGTGGGGTACCATCCCACTAACTGCCTGAAAGGAACCAACATCCTATGGGATGGATAGCCAGAAAAAAAGAAGAGAGGTCTCCAGCCAACAGAGGCTAGCCTCGAGGTGTTCAATGGCTTCAGGCACTTTTGGGGGTGGGGGTGGGGGTGGAGGTTCTTCATTATCATCTTCTTGTGGCTCAAGAACCAGTACACTTGCCTCCGCCAGTACTATAGTTACGTTACGGACGATCTTGGCGTCCGTCAGGTGCTCATATGTTGGGCGTTCGTCGTCGGCATAGTACCACTGGTGTAGCTCTTCCTTGTTCCATTCAGACAGCTTCTCTGCCTCACGCACATCTTCTGACACTAACACTTGAGAAATCCCCTGACGGCGTTTAAACCAGTCTAGCCATCCATTGCTAGCTTTGAACTTTTAGTCTTAATCACGTCAAGTGTGTGAAGCTTATCTTTCACAGAAAAAGATTTTCTGGTGAAACGCAGCAGGCCAGGCAGCACCTGGTCGAGACCCTTCGTCAGGACTAACTGAAAGAAGAGGTAGTAAGAGATTTGAAAGTAGGAGGGGGAGGGAGAGACCCGAAATGATAGGAGAAGACAGGAGGGGGAGGGATGGAGCCAAAAGCTGGGAAGTTGATTGGCAAAAGGGATACAAGGCTGGAGAAGAGGGAGTATAGATTGACATGGACATGGATGGACATTGACTCATCGCGTTATATCCGAATTCGTGTTAAATCAGCGCGCGTAAAGTCGGGGCTTCACTGTATGTCTGGAAGATCAAGGATATATTTAGTTTCCACCTTGTCTGAAAGCTTCCATCTGGGTATTCTATGTACCATATCTTCCCTATCTGTGCTGAATGGTATAAGGGCTTTCACTGTACCACAGTACCTTCAGTGGTGCAAGTCCATTCATGCAGGGCCTACCGATGCATCTGACCAATTATCCCAGGATGCAGACCGCTCATCGGGCACTCCAGACCAGCTCAGAAACAGGTGAAAACCTGGCCAGCAGGAGCCATCTCTGCTCTTCAAGACTGCTTTGAGCACCCTGACTGCCACGTGTTCAGGGAGGCTGCAACCAATGGCAACTCTACCAGCTTAGAGGAGTACACGGCATCAGTGACTAGTTACATCAGCAAGTACATTAATGACATCACTGTGGCCAAGACCATCACTACACGCGCTAACCAGGAGCCATGGATGACCACGGAGGTGCGTGCGCTGCTGAGGACCCGTGACTCCGCCTTCAGAGCAGGTGACCAGGCAGCCCTAACAGCAGTGAGGGCCAAACTGTCCCGGGCCATCAGACAGGCAAAGCGTGCACACGCCCAGCAAATCCACAGCCACTTCCAGGACAGCGGCGACACGCGGCGCATGTGGGAGGGCATTCAGGACATCACCAACTACAAGACAACACCACCTTCCTGTGCTGGTGATGCCTCCCTCCCAGATGCATTGAATAACTTCTATGTTTGTTTTGAGGCAGAAAGTGATGTGGTGGCGAGGAAGGCCACCCCTCCTCCAAACAACCAGGTGCTGTGTCTTACCATAACCAATGTGAGGAGAACTCTGGGCAGGGTCAACCCACGGTAGACTGCTGGACCAGACAATATTCCTGGCAGAGTGCGTAGAGGATGTGCAGACCAGCTAACAGTGATTCTCACTGACATCTTCAATATCTCCCTGAGCAGCACCATCGTTCCTATGTGCTTCAAGGCTGCCACGATCATCCCCGTGCCGAAGAAGTCTTCAGTGTCCTGCCTCAACGACTACTGTCCCGTCGCACTCACATCCATCATCATGAAGTGTTTCGAGAGGCTCGTCATGAGGCACATCAAGACCCTGCTGCCCCCCCTCACTGGACCCCCCCGCAGTTTGCGTACCATCCCAACCATTCAACAGACGACGCCATTGCCATCACCCTCCACCTGACCCTAACCCACCTGGACAAAAAAGACACATACGTTCGAATGCTGTTCATTCCTCAGAAACTGATTGGAAAGCTGAGCCTACTGGGCCTGAACACCTCCCTCTGCAACTGGATCCTAGACTTCCTGACTGGGAGACCACAGTCAGTCCAGATCGGAAACAGCATCTCCAACACCATCACACTGAGCACGGGAGCTCCCCAGAGCTGTGTGCTCAGTCCACTGCTGTTCACTCTGCTGACCCACGACTGTACTGCAACACACAGCTCGAACCACATCATCAAGTTCGCCGATGACACGACTGTGGTGGGTCTCATCAGCAAGAACGATGAGTCAGCATACAGAGAGGAGGTGCAGCGGCTAACAGACTGGTGCAGAGCCAACAACCTGTCTCTGAATGTAAACAAAACAAAAGAGATGGTTGTTGACTTCAGGAGGACACAGAACGACCACTCTCTGCTGAACATCGACGACTCCTCCATAGAGATCGTTAAGAGCACCAAATTTCTTGGTGTTCACCTGGCGGAGAATCTCACCTGGTCCCTCAACACCAGCTCCACAGCAAAGAAAGCCCAGCAGCGTCTCTACTTTCTGCGAAGGCTGAGAAAAGTCCATCTCCCACCCCCCCCATCCTCACCACATTCTACAGATGTTGTATTGAGAGCATCCTGAGCAGCTGCATCACTGCCTGGTTCGGAAATTGCATCATCTCAGATCACAAGATCCTGCAGCGGATAGTGAAGTCAGCTGAGAAGATCATCGGGGTCTCTCTTCCCACCATTACAGACGTTTACACCACACGCTGCATCCGTAAAGCAAACAGCATTATGAAGGACCCCACGCACCCCTCATTCAAACTCTTCTCCCTCCTGCCATCCAGCAAAAAGCACCGAAGTATTCGGGCTCTCACGACCAGACTATGTAACAGTTTCTTCCCCCAAGCCATCATATATAACCATATCAAAACACATCAAAGTTGCTGGTGAACGCAGCAGGCCAGGCAGCATCTCTAGGAAGAGGTACAGTCGATGTTTCGGGCTGAGACCCTTCGTCAGGACTAACTGAAGGGGAAGAGATAGTAAGAGATTTGAAAATGGGAGGGGGAGGGGAGATCCAAAATGATCGGAGAAGACAGGAGGGGGAGGGATGGAGCCAAGAGCTGGACAGGTGACTGGCAAAAGGGATATGAGATGATCATGGGACAGGAGGCCCAGGGAGAAGGAAAAGAGGGAGGGGGGGAAACCCAGAGGATGGGCAAGGGGTATAGTCAGAGGGACAGAGGGAGAAAAAGGAGAGTGACAGAAAGAATGTGTGTATATAAATAAATAACGGATGGGGTACAAGAGGGAGGGGGGCATTAGCGGAAGTTAGAGAAGTCAGCAGTTGTCGGTGCCTGGAGGTTTATGGCAGGGAGTTTCTACCTTTTGCCGCCTGCTGTCGGGGACTCGGGAGTCGATCGGGACTTGAGACTTTTTTTACCGTGCCCATGGTCTGCTCTTCATCAAATTATGGTATTGCTTTGCACTGCTGGAACTGTATGTTATAATTATGTGGTTCTGTCAGTGTTAGTCTTTAGTTTGTCCTGTTTTTCTGTGATATCACTCTGGAGGAACATTGTATCATTTCTTAATGCATGTATGCATTTCTAAATGACAATAAACGAGGACTGAGTGTTCTCATAATCTAATGTCTGCACTGCTTTGTGCACTTTATGCAGTACTGGGTAGGTCTGTAGTCTTGTGTAGTTTTTGTGTTGTTTTACGTAGTTCAGTGTAGTTTTTGTATTGTTTCATGTAGCACCATGGTCCTGAGAAACGTTGTCTCGTTTTTACTGTGTACTGTACCAGCAGTTAGGGTCGAAATGACGTGACTTGACATTGACATTGACTTGACTTATCCTGCAGCAGGTCTTCACAAAACTTGTGAGGCCTACTTATTTGTAACTTATTTGTGATTTATAGCAGGAGTTCCCATGATATCAAGTCCAGCTCAGATAGATTGCTTTTAAGTAACATTGCAAAGGCATCCTGAATACACCCTATCCTCGCTGCAATGCTTACCACTGCATGAACCAAAACAGACACTGAATCAATGCTGGCTCTAAGTGCTTCTCATGAAACAAAACCTTTCTGGTGTTATCTGTCTGTCTACTTTAATAATGTCAAATTAGAAGCTTTTTCAGATATTCTTTATGAGGTCAGTTACATGTATGGCTCAGCACTGACATTTTTCCATTGGGATGTACTATACAGATCCCACTGCTACTACTTCTTGACTGATAAGTGTGAAAGCGTGCCAGAGCCTGGAATTTTCCTGTCAAACAATCTGAAACTCGACTATTTAAACAATTTTATATCATCCAGATTCATCATTACTTTACCTAACCCAACATTAACTCCTGGCTCAGATCTCAATTGGAACAAATGTGAATGGTACCAGAGGAATACACAATGTGCTCCTTCAAATTTTTCATTTTCAAAGATAATTAATAGTTATTTTGTAGAAAAGACAGCCACCCAGCAGTATGTTTTAGTTTCCACATAGCTTTCCTGAATTATGACATCATGCATCTGTCATTTAGCTTACTGCAAAATTTGCACAAGCAGCAACCCACATACACTAATCATTTACAGCATAGTTTCCCAAACTGAAAACAAATCAGCTGTTTTTGTTTCATCTTTTGATTTAATTGTCATGCAATCAAATGTTCACAAGTTTGTTGGACCCATGTCTAGACTTGCTTCTGAAGAATATCCACTTTGGTATGATTCCAAGGCTACTCAGTCTTCGTGGAACTGCATCTAAGCACATGGCTCTTAACTGCTCTGTTTCATTTAGAGTATCCAATTTTAAAGCAGCATTGCTGATCAAGACAGCTGTGACCAGTAAAAACAGCAGCTGATTCACTAATTCCAGGAACCATTATTCTTTCATCTCAAACACTGGTCTGAATTCTACACTTTGTAAAGCCCTACTGGGAGAAGCATGCGATTTGCTTGAGTGATAGGAACTGACCTATATTCTGATTGTCGCTAGAAAACAGGGAAGATTTTGCCCCTGAAAAATGTCCTAATAACACAATGCTGTCAGTCACAGGCCATGGGATGTTACTGAGGTTCAGTATCCATTGAAGATTTTATTGTATGAATATTTAATAGCGAAATAAATTAAAATGTATTAACACTGTTAGGGTTCCTTATGTTTCATATCATTGTGACAAAATGTAAAGTTTATTGTGAACTTTGGAATGTAGAACAGAGGTTAATTGGTACTTCTGATTAATAAAGACAGCAAGGTATCAGAATGTTTTTTTTCTATGTAGATAATTTAACAAAATCAAGAGACTCTGGGATGGTGTGGAATTAAGTGTATGTTCTTTTAAAATCACAATTTTATCATTGTATTGTAATTCCATTACTTGGGTAACCTGTGATTTTATGTGTTTTCCAATTGTTTATGTGTTGACTCATGGGTTAAAACTCCTCCCGACTGTGACTCTGTGCCATTGCCACATCTTCTTCTTTGATCCAAGGAAAACTTGTAAAGTTTATTTTTCTTATTGCTAAATTAATTTTCAGAATGTCAACCACAAAGCTGCTGGGAAGTGGTTTTGAATGCAATCCAAGTCAGGCTCTTGTTTCACTGAGGCTTCTTTCATGTCATTGATTAGCATTTAATTGGTGGTTCTCCTGCAGTGCTCTGCCTGCAAGGAGAGGCTCATTAACTCTTTTCCTATGCTCCCCCATCAACAAAGTTTCTCTCCATCAGAGATAATAGAATCAACTCATTAGAAGATCATGACAGTCTTATCCACCACAACCTGAATAGCTGTAAATGATGACTGGTCAGAGTCTCCATTCCTTTAAAACCTTAGGATGTGCTTCTGGATCCTAATGTATATTCCTGATGGCAGTTCACTGGAATTCTGGTGAATATTCCCAAAGCAAGCATGGAAAGTACTAAACAAAAAATTCATCTGAAACTCAGAAATCAAGTTGCCAATGACCTCTCTCAAATCAATGAATAAATTGAAAATTAATATACCTTCCTTTACATTTCAGATTTACCGACCTCGCAGGTGGTCTCAAAGTGCTTCCCTGATTACTGCTGACAATCTCAGAGGTCAATCACAAAAAAAATTTAAGGGACTGTTAAGGATTTTTACTAATTGTAAAATCAACAATGTTCTTGTTAAATTTTAAAGTTGCTGAACTGCTCAGCCTGCTGATACACTTTTGTGTCCCTTTGGTAGAGTTGCAAGGAGAGTACAGTAGGCATAGGGGCAAGCAGTAAACTACAAACAACAGGAATTCTGCAGATGCTGGAAATTCAAGCAACACACATCAAAGTTGCTGGTGAACGCAGCAGGCCAGGCAGCATCTATAGGAAGAGGCGCAGTCGACGTTTCAGGCCGAGACCCTTTGTCAGGAGTCCTGACGAAGGGTCTCGGCCTGAAACGTCGACTGCGCCTCTTCCTATAGATGCTGCCTGGCCTGCTGCGTTCGCCAGCAACTTTGATGTGTGAAGCAGTAAACTACGATGGATTTCTGTGCAACACGTGCATTTAGAAAAGAAACCATTTAAAACCAGCAACCGGGGTGAAAAGGTCAAACTAACATTCATGTTCTGATTGAGGGGATGGTCAGAAGCTGGAATGTTTCTATGCATTCAGGAGGAGAAATTACATCAAAACCTCTGACCCTTTCTTGAATTACAATCAGATTTAATATCACTAGCATATGTCATGAAATTTGTTGACTTTGCAGCAGTAATACAATGCAATACATAATAATAGAGAAAAAACTGTAAATTAAATTACATATATTAGATTAGATTATGAGGACACTCAATCCTCGTTTATTGTCATTTAGAAATGCATGAATTAAAAAATGATACAGTGTCCCTCCAGAGTGATATCACAAGAAACACAAGACAAACCAAGATTAAAACTGACAAAACCACATAAATATAACATATAGTTACAACAGTGCAAAGCAATACCATAATTTGATAAAGAGCAGACCATGGGCACAGTAAAAAAAAGTCTCAAAGTCCCAATAGCCTCATCATCTCACGCAGGCGGCAGAAGGGAACTCTCCCTGCCATGAACCTCCAAGTGCCGCAAACTTGCCGATGCTGCACCATTGGAAGCACCGGACTGCAGTGGACTCTGAGTCTGTCCGAAAACTTCGAGTATCCAACCAGCCCTCCAACACCGAGCACCATCCTCTGCCGAGCGCCATCCTCTGCCGAGTGCTTTGTCACCACCCCGGCTGCCGAGCAACAAGCAAAGCAGAGGACTCGGGGCCTTCTCCTCCGGAGATTCTGGACCACACAGTAGCAGCAGCAGCAAAGCAGGCATTTCAGAAGTTTCACCAAATGTTCCTCCATGGTCTCACGTCTGTCTCCATCAAATCAGGGTTGTGCACGGCACCCTACTTGACAGATAGCGGACATCACCACCGGAGTGGCCGCTGCGAGCTGTGACGCACCATCATCTTCTCTTCCTCCTCTTTGGGGGTTGCTGCGCTTTGACGGGGAGATCAATATTAAAAAGTTAAATTAAATAAGTAGTGCAAAAATAGAAATTAAAAAGTAGTGATGTAGTGTTCATGGGTTTAGTGTTCATTTAGGAAGCATATGGCAGAGGGGAAGAAGCTGTTCCGGAATCTTTGAGTGTGTGCCTTCAGGCTCCTGTACCTCCTTTCTGATGGTAGCCATGAGAAGAGGGCATGTCCTGGGTGATGGAGGTTCTTAAAGACAGATGCCACCTTTTTGAGGCATCGATCCTTGAAGATGTCCTGGATGCTATGGAGACTAGTGCCCGTGATGGAACTGACTAAGTTTACAACTCTCTGCAGCTCATTTCGATCCTGTGCAGTAGCAAACCACTGCCCCCCGCCATACCAGAGAGTCATGCAGCCAGTTAGAATGCTCGCCATGGTACAACTGTAGAAGTTTGAGTGTTTTTGGAGATATATCAAATCTTCTCAAACTCCCAATGAAATTTAGCAGCCAGCTTGCCTCCTTTGTAGCTGCATTAATAGGTTGACCATCAAGAATCAATCCCTTGATATTCTGATATAAGATCATTGACCCTAAAGTGTTAGTTTTGCTGTTTCTTCATGAATACCATCTGAATTGCAGAGTATTTTGTTGCACTTCACTGCATGATTAATCTCATTATATAACTTTGAAATGTACTTGCCTGATGGTCAGGGCTGAGAATGGATCCCACAAAGCTATGAAGTTTACAGGACAGGACAGAGAGGGAGGGACAACCTTACTGGTCAAGAAAGAGATGTAAACAGGTGGTTGAATGTTTTATTGCCCAGAGGTCCAGTTGCATAATGCCTTTACTCTATTATGCGATTAAAATTGATTGTTTTTAAAGTGAAAGGCAATAATCAAGATCCAAGATCAAAGTATAGTGAAGAGCAGAGTGAAGACTTAAGGGCTTCGGCTCACCGGGCTTAGGTGGAAGCGGGCGAGGCGAGGAAGGTTTGACATTCATTTTCTGTTGTTATTTGAGGAGAGGAGCAGTATGAGTGTGAGGGCAGTTTGCTGTTCTCGGTGTCGGATGTGGGAGGCCCTGGAGTCTCCAAGCCTCCCGAACGTCTACATCTGCGCCAAGTGCATCGAGATGCAGCTCCTAAGGGACCGCGTTACGGAACTGGAGCTGCAGCTTGATGAGCTTCGTCTGGTCAGGGAGAGTGAGGAGGTGATAGAGAGGAGTGGAAGGCAGGTGGTCACGCCGGGGCCACGGGAGGCAGACAAGTGGGTCACGGTTAGGAGGGGGAAGGGGAAAAGTCAGGTGATGGGGAGTACCCCGGTGGCTGTGCCCCTTAACAACAGGTACTCCTGTTTGAGTACTGCTGGGGGGGACAGCTTACCCGGGGGAAGCGACAGTGGCCGTGCCTCCGGCACAGAGTCTGGCCCTGTAGCTCAGAAGGGTAGGGCAAGGAAGAGGAGGGCAGTTGTGATAGGGGACTCGATAGTAAGGGGGTCAGATAGGCGATTCTGTGGACGCAGTCCAGAGACCCAGATGGTAGTTTGCCTCCCTGGTGCCAGGGTCCGGGATATTTCTGATCGTGTCCAAGATATCCTGAAGTGGGAGGGTGAGGAGCCAGAGGTCGTGGTACATATAGGTACCAATGACATAGGTAGGAAAAGGAATGAGGTCCTGAAAGGAGAATATAGGGAGCTAGGAAGGGAGTTGAGAAAAAGGACCGCAAAGGTAGTAATCTCGGGATTACTGCCTGTGCCACGCGACAGAGAGAGTAGGAATGCGATGAGGTGGAGGATAAATGCGTGGCTGAGGGATTGGAGAGGGGGCAGGGATTCAAGTTTTTGGATCATTGGGACCTCTTTTGGCGCAGGCGTGACCTGTACAAAAAGGACGGGTTACACTTGAATCCTAGGGGGACCAATATCCTGGCAGGGAGATTAGCGGGTGCTACTGAGGTGACTTTAAACTAGAATGGTTGGGGGGTGGGAATCAAATTAAAGAGGCTAGGCGTGAGGAGGTTAGTTCACAACAGAGGGATGGGAACCAGTGCAGAGAGACAGAGGGGTGTAAAGTGAGGGTACAAAGGAGAAAAGTAAAAGTGGCAGGCCGACAAATCCAGGGCAAGCATTAAAAAGGGCCACTTTTCAACATAATTGTATAAGGGCTAAGAGAGTTGTAAAAGAGCGCCTGAAGGCTTTATGTGTCAATGCAAGGAGCATTCGTAATAAGGTGGATGAGTTGAAAGTGCAGATTGTTATTAATGATTATGATATAGTTGGGATCACAGAGACATGGCTCCAGGGTGACCAGGGATGGGAGCTCAACGTTCAGGGATATTCAATATTCAGGAGGGATAGACATGAAGGAAGGGGAGGTGGGGTGGCATTGCTGGTTAAAGAAGAGATTAACGCAATAGAAAGGAAGGACATAAGCCGGGAAGATGTGGAATCAATATGGGTAGAGCTGCGTAACACTAAGGGGCAGAAGACACTGGTGGGAGTTGTGTACAGGCCACCTAACAGTAGTAGTGAGGTCGGAGATGGTATTAAACAGGAAATTAGAAATGTGTGCAATAAAGGAACAGCAGTTATAATGGGTGACTTCAATCTACATGTAGACTGGGTGAACCAAATTGGTAAAGGTGCTGAGGAAGAGGATTTCTTGGAATGTATGCGGGATGGTTTTTTGAACCAACATGTCGAGGAACCAACTAGAGAGCAGGCTATTCTGGACTGGGTTTTGAGCAATGAGGAAGGGTTAATTAGCAATCTTGTCGTGAGAGGCCCCTTGGGTAAGAGTGACCATAATATGGTGCAATTCTTCATTAAGATGGAGAGTGACATAGTTAATTCAGAAACAAAGGTTCTGAACTTAAAGAGGGGTAACTTTGAAGGTATGAGACGTGAATTAGCTAAGATAGACTGGCAAATGACACTTAAAGGATTGACGGTGGATATGCAATGGCAAGCATTTAAAGGTTGCATGGATGAACTACAACAATTGTTCATCCCAGTTTGGCAAAAGAATAAATCAAGGAAGGTAGTGCACCCGTGGCTGACAAGAGAAATTAGGGATAGTATCAATTCCAAAGAAGAAGCATACAAATTAGCCAGAGAAAGTGGCTCACCTGAGGACTGGGAGAAATTCAGAGTTCAGCAGAGGAGGACAAAGGGCTTAAATAGGAAGGGGAAAAAAGATTATGAGAGAACACTGGCAGGGAACATAAAAACGGACTGTAAAAGCGTTTATAGATATGTAAAAAGGAAAAGACTGGTAAAGACAAATGTAGGTCCCCTGCAGACAGAAACAGGTGAATTGATTATGGGGAGCAAGGACATGGCAGACCAATTGAACAATTACTTTGGTTCTGTCTTCACTAAGGAGGACATAAATAATCTTCCAGAAATAGTAAGGGACAGAGGGTCCAGTGAGATGGAGGAACTGAGCGAAATACATGTTAGTAGGGAAGTGGTGTTAGGTAAGTTGAAGGGATTGAAGGCAGATAAGTCCCCAGGGCCAGATGGTCTGCATCCTAGAGTGCTTAAGGAAGTAGCCCAAGAAATAGTGGATGCATTAGTGATAATTTTTCAAAACTCGTTAGATTCTGGGCTAGTTCCTGAGGATTGGAGGGTGGCTAATGTAACCCCACTTTTTAAAAAAAGGAGGGAGAGAGAAACCAGGGAATTATAGACCGGTTAGCCTAACGTCGGTGGTGGGGAAACTGCTGGAGTCAGTTATCAAGGATGTGATAACAGCACATTTGGAAAGCGGTGAAATGATCGGACAAAGTCAGCATGGATTTGTGAAAGGAAAATCATGTCTGACGAATCTCATAGAATTTTTTGAGGATGTAACTAGTAGAGTGGATAGGGGAGAACCAGTGGATGTGGTATATTTGGATTTTCAAAAGGCTTTTGACAAGGTCCCACACAGGAGATTAGTGTGCAAACTTAAAGCACACGGTATTGGGGGTAAGGTATTGGTGTGTGGAGAATTGGTTAGCAGACAGGAAGCAAAGAGTGGGAATAAACGGGACCTTTTCAGAATGGCAGGCGGTGACTAGTGGGGTACCGCAAGGCTCAGTGCTGGGACCCCAGTTGTTTACAATATATATTAATGACTTGGATGAGGGAATTAAATGCAGCATCTCCAAGTTTGCGGATGACACGAAGCTGGGTGGCAGTGTTAGCAGTGAGGAGGATGCTAAGCGGATGCAGGGTGACTTGGATAGGTTGGGTGAGTGGGCAAATTCATGGCAGATGCAATTTAATGTGGATAAATGTGAAGTTATCCACTTTGGTGGCAAAAATAGGAAAACAGATTATTATCTGAATGGTGGCCAATTAGGAAAAGGGGAGGTGCAACGAGACCTGGGTGTCATTATACACCAGTCATTGAAAGTGGGCATGCAGGTACAGCAGGCGGTGAAAAAGGCGAATGGTATGCTGGCATTTATAGCGAGAGGATTCGAGTACAGGAGCAGGGAGGTACTACTGCAGTTGTACAAGGCCTTGGTGAGACCACACCTGGAGTATTGTGTGCAGTTTTGGTCCCCTAATCTGAGGAAAGACATCTTTGCCATAGAGGGAGTACAAAGAAGGTTCACCAGATTGATTCCTGGGATGGCAGGACTTTCATATGAAGAAAGACTGGATGAACTGTGCTTGTACTTGTTGGAATTTAGAAGATTGAGGGGGGATCTGATTGAAACGTATAAGATCCTAAAGGGATTGGACAGGCTAGATGCAGGAAGATTGTTCCCGATGTTAGGGAAGTCCAGAACGAGGGGCCACCGTTTGAGGGTAGAGGGGAAGCCTTTTAGGACCGAGATTAGGAAAAACTTCTTCACACAGAGAGTGGTGAATCTGTGGAATTCTCTGCCACAGGAAACTGTTGAGGCCAGTTCATTGGCTATATTTAAGAGGGAGTTAGATATGGCCCTTGTGGCTACGGGGGTCAGGGGGTATGGAGGGAAGGCTGGGGCGGGGTTCTGAGTTGGATGATCAGCCATGATCATAATAAATGGCGGTGCAGGCTCGAAGGGCCGAATGGCCTACTCCTGCACCTATTTTCTATGTTTCTATGTTTCTATATTTATTATCAAAGAATATATAAGTTATACACCTTGAGATTTGTTTGCTTACAGGCAGCCATAATCAGCATTTGTGGGTCATTTCTCACCCTTTGGAAATGAAACCAGATACTGAGGGAATATGAGTCACCCTTGTGACCCCCAGTGTGAATTCCTCTGCACATAGATGGCATCATCCCCAATGCATTGCTTCATTGGGAAAATTGTAAGGGAGCTTGGGATAGTCGTCCTTTTGGGGGACCCTTCAAGATGACTTGGTCCCATGCTATTTCTTGAGTTCCAAGGTAGATGATGTGATCAATGCAGGAACTCTGACTCTACCACTAGGAGGAGGTGTGCTCTAGGAGGTGTGGATCTTGTGAAGTGCTACCTCCTTCTGCTACTTTCTACCACACAGGACTTCTTGCTGCTTTCTTGAATAGATTTAGGATGGCGATGAAGAGAAACTGCTTTTTCCAGAGAGCAGTGAATCTGTGGAACTGTCTGCCCAGGGAAGCTGTAGAGGTAATCTCATTCAAAATATTTAAGAAACAGTCGGATAGATTTTTGCTTAGTAGTGAGATTAAGGGTTCTGGGAAAAAGGCAGGTAGGCAGAACTGAGTCCACAGCCAGATCTGCCATGATCTACATGGTTCTATCTCCATAATCAAGTTCGCAGACAACACCACGGTGGTTGGCCTGATCAGAGGGGATGACGAGACGGCCTACAGGGATGAGGTACAGCACCTGACCACGTGGTATGCCGATAACAACCTGGCCCTTAACACCCAGAAGACCAAGGAGATCATTGTGGACTTCAGGCATGCTAGGAGCCACACTCATGTATCCATCTACACCACCGGAGCTGTAGTGGAGCGTGTATCAAGCTTCAAGTTCCTTGGTGTCCACATTTCCGAGGATCTCACCTGGTTCCTGAGCTCCTCCATCGTGGTCAAAAAGGCGCAACAGTGCCTTTATTTCCTGCGGAACATCAAGAAAACTCAGCCCTGTCCCAGGATACTGACGGACTTTGACCTCTGTACCATTGAGAGCCTACTCACCAACTGCATCTCAGTGTGGTATGGCAATCGTCCCATATCAGACCACAAAGCACTCCAGTGTGTGGTGAAAACTGCCCAATGGATTATCGGCACCCAATTGCCCACCATTGAGAACACCTACCCTAAATGCTGCCTGGGCAGGGTGAAAAGCATTATCAAAGATGCATCTCACCCTAACCATGGACTTTTTACCCTCCTCCCATCCGGTAGGAGCTACAGGAGCCTCCGCTCCCGCACCAGCAGGCACAGGAAGAGCTTCTTCCCTGAGGCTGTGACCCTGCTGAACCTCACATCACAGCGCTAAGCAGTATTGCATCCGTATTGTACTGTCTCAGTACTTTATATTTCAGTGCTGTAGCACTTACTTTTTATTCGCAGTTAATTTGTAAATAACACTGTTCTTTGCATTTCTGGTTAGATGCTAACTGCATTTCATTGGCTTCGTATCTGTACTCAGCACAATGACAATAAAGTTGAATCTAATCTAATCTAATCTTATTGAATGATGAAGCAAGCTCGATGGGCCAGATGGTCGACTCCTGCTCCAATTTCTTATGCTCACATGTAAACAGATTATCTGCTGACTTTGGGAGATTTAATAAAGGTAATTTTACAGGATGCTTAAATATCTTCTAAATGCCATACAATGTGCATAAATTAACAGGGAGTGCTTTCCCCAGTGCTTACCTGCTGAAGTGTACAGTCCATGGGTAACACTACTGGCAGTATTCTAACACCAGATGTGTCTCTATGGCCATGCATGGCATTCAGTGGTATGAGCAGTGTATGGCAAAGACATGCCCAACTGCAAAGAAACTACTACCAAAAAATTCCTACATGGACCTCTTCGATAAATAATGCAGTCACAGACACCTGTTTCCAAAAGGGGTAAGGAAATGCCACAGGGAGGTACTTGGTCACAATCTTGTGTGGACTGCGCTCTCTGAATATCATGGTCTCCTTGACAATTACCAGAGGGTCTTTTTAAGCAGCTGTAGAAAGTTTCTGTCATTCTCCACAAATTCCTGCTAATTGTTGCATCGGAGAGGTTACCCTTTGCTTCTTTTCTACCTAACTGACCAGATTATTAATATTTTACTGTAATCCAAAACTTTCTTCCTCAGTCAACCAAACAGCCAATTTTGCCTCACCTGCAAACTTCAATATGGACCATACGTCCAAAAATCTAAATCCTTAATGTATTTTATGAGAGGAGCAACACCTCATTCCTCCAACCTGATGGCATGAACACTGATTTCTCCAACTTCCGGTAACTTGTTCCCCACCCTCTTCTCTTCACCTGCCTATCACATCTCCCTGGTGCCCCTGCTCCTTCCTTCTCTCCCATGATCCTCTTCTGCTATCAGATTCCTTCTTCTCCAGCTCTTTGTTTTCTCCATTTATCACCTCCCAGCTTCTTACTTCGTTCCCCTCCCCCACCCACTGGGCTTCACCAATCACCTTCTGGCTTGTCCTCCTCCCCACCCCACACCTTCTCATCCTGGCTTCTTCCCCCTTTCCTTTCCAGTATTGCTGAAGGATCTTGGGCTGAAGCATCTACTGTTTATTTCCTTGAATGTTACCTGACCTGCTGAGTTCTGCCAGCATTTTGTATGTGTTGCTCTGGATTATACAAGAAGCAAGGGACAGAGTACTGTATCCCTTAGAGCTCCAGCGGTAACAACCTTTTCATTGTAAAGACACCCATCAATCATGATCTCGTGCTTCTTACCAGTGCTCAATTTTACATAAAATTTACCACTACCTCTGGGATTCTATGAGATTTTACTTCTTTGGTAAACATTCTATAATTTGCTAAAACTTGACAAAATTCATATAGACCACATAAACTGCATTGACCTCATTAACCCTCTGTGTTACTTCCAGTGCATTGTGTGATGCTAAAGAAAACTGAACTGCCTATTCTCAAAAGCTCTAGCAAGGTTTTTGACATTTTAGTGAACTAATTTTAATTATTCCATTTATTTATAACAGGCTTTCCATTGAATTTATTGACAGTGATAAGGAAGTTCCTGACACAAATTCTTTAAAGATTTGTATGTTTCAGTTCCACACACAAAGTTGAGATTACAAAGCAGCAAATTTCAGAGTTCATTGTAGTATGTTTAACTTGGTCAAAAATGGGTGATCAGGGAACTTTGAAGAGTCATTTGGGAATTAAAATACCTCTACTTACCGATATCATCTGTTAAGAGCCAGGTACAAGGAGGAATATGTGTAAGGATATGTGTAATATTTCTAGCCTGACAATGAGTATTAAAAACAACTGATGAATTTGGTAGATTGTTTCCCACGTCACTAATGACCTGCAGCCCTTATTGAAAGTTTGCTAATCAGGGTTTAGCAATATCAAGGATGTTAAATCAGTTTTCCTTTTGGTTATATGTGCATCCTTTGAGATCATCAGACTGTTTCTAAACTACTCCACACCAGCAAGGAGAGTGACTACCTGACAGAAATATTGGTAAAAATTCACTTGTAAAATAGGGCAGGTTAAAATTTTAACAACCAATATGCTATTCAACTTTA
Source organism: Mobula hypostoma (assembly GCF_963921235.1). Classification (NCBI taxonomy): domain Eukaryota; kingdom Metazoa; phylum Chordata; class Chondrichthyes; order Myliobatiformes; family Myliobatidae; genus Mobula; species Mobula hypostoma. Next base: position 113,375,378 of record NC_086100.1, on the reverse strand, counting down.
TTTTAATATCTATGTAGAGACAAATATCCTTCAAAACACATGGATGAAAGAAAAATGGAGGGCTCTATGGGAGGGAAGCATTAGATTGATTGGAGTAGGTTAAAAGGCTAGCACAACATCATGGGCCAAAGGGCCTGTACTGTTCTATGTTCAGCTTAAGCAAACCATCATGTAAACAAGTAATGGTAGCTATCAGATCATAATGGTTTGAGGAAACATGTTGCAATATATGATAAAGTACATTTAATTCTTCATCATGACTTATTTCACAAGGAAGGATTAATTCTTTCACTAAATTCTGTACACAAAACTGTCACTGATGGTCTTTGTGTGTATATAGCACACACTAGTGAATCTGACACAAGTTATCCATGCTATGATACATGGTGGCTAACAAGCCTGAACGGTGAGATCAAACAGTATGTGGAGTTCAGACATGAGAGACTTCAGATGCTGGAATCAGGAGGAGGAAAAGAGAAAATGATTGAGAGGCAGGGCAGGCCAGGCAGCACCTGTGGACAGTAAAGAAGAGTCAGTATGTCAAGTCTATCATATGGAACATCTTTTGCACAAATTTGTTTCATGCAGAACATTCAAGACAGACCACTAGCAATTAATTGGCTTTTCACTAGACAGTTCAAGTCTATTTCTTTTTAAGTAAGAGGGACATAGACCTTATCTGCTTCCTCAGAACCTGAGGCATCTGTACATTTTCAGGAGGTCTTCCTGGTGTTCACAACCACCACTTCACTATTTATGTTGTTCGGTTTGCCACATGTACAGTGCCTATAAAAAGAATTCACCCCCTCCCCCGAAAGTTTTCATGTTTTATTGTTTTACAGCATTGAATCACAGTGGATTTAATTTGTTGTTTTTTGACACTGATCAACAGAAAAGACTCTTTTGTGTCAGAATGAAAACACATTTTTACAAATTGGTCTAAATTTATTACAATTATTAAACAAAATAATTGTTTGCTTAATTACTCACTGCCTTCAAATTAGTATTTATTAGATGCATCTTTGGCAGCTATTACAGTCTTGAGTCTCTGTGAGTAGGTATCTATCAGCTTTGCACATCTGGACATTGCAATTTTTCCCCATTCTTCTTTACAAAATTGCTCAGATTGCATGGGATCATGAGTGAACAGCCCTTTTCAAGTCCACCCACAAATTCTCAATTAGATTGAGGTCTGGACTCTGACTTGGCTACTCCAGGACATTAACTTTGTGGCTTTTAAGCCATTCATGTTTAGCTTTGGCTTTTTGCTTGGGGTCATTGTCTTGCTGGAAAACAAATATTCTCCCAAGCCACAGTTCTCTTGCTGACTTCATGAGGTTTTCCTCCAGCATTTCCCTGTACTTTGCTACATTTATTTTACACTTCACAAGCTCCCACAGCATGATGCAGCCACCCCCATGCTCTATGGTAGGAATGGTGTGTCTTTGATGATATGCAGTGTTTGCCTTATGCCAAACATAGCGTTTAGTCTGACAGCCAAAAAGCTTGATTTTGGTTTCATCAGACCGTAGAACCTTCTTCCAGCTGACTTCAGTGTCTCCCACATACCTTCTGCCAAACTCTAAGCAAGATTTTATGTGAGTTTTTTTTCCTACAGTAGCTTTCGCTTTGCTACTCTCCTATATAGCTACAACTGCTGAACCACCCAGGCAACAGTTGTTGTAAGCGCAGTCTTTCCCATCTCAGCCACTGAGGCTTGTAACCCCTCCAGAGTTGTCATAGGTCTCTTGGTGTCCTCCTGTCTAGTCCCTTTCTTGCATGGTCACTCAGTTTTTGAGGACAGCCTATTCTAAGCAGATTTACAGCTGTGCCATATTCTTTCCATTTCTTGATGATAGCTATTGTTCTCCAAGGGATATTCAGTGACAAGGAAATTTTCTTGTTTCCATCTCCTGACTTTTGCTTTACAACAACCTTTTCACAGAGTTGCTTGAGATGTTCTTTTGTCTTCATGGTGTAGTTTTTGCCAGGATACTGACTCATCGGCAGTTGGACCTGTCTGTATCTTGTTTTACGGCGGTTGGCATCCAGCTTAATGGTGCATTACCGCCACCCTCTGCTCCAGAATGTGCACTAGACATACATTCTAAATCCCTTCACCCAATCACACACACACACAAACAAACCTACACTTCACCCTCCCATCTTTGACCATCCTAGTATCCTATTCCTGTTTATTCGTCATATTCTATAAAAAAAACCCTGTACCCCTTAAAAATGCTAAAAATACCCGGACTTGTGCTCTCTCACCCATGCCCAGCAACCCTTTTAATGTGAATTCCTGCATCCCCAACTCCCTTAGTTTAATTCTCATCATCTCTCTCTGTATCCCATACTTCCTGCAACTCAGAACTACATGTTCTACTGACTCCTCTTCCTGACATTCCTCACACAATCCTGTCTGGTGTTTCCCTATCATTTTCAATGTTTTGTTTAATGCACAATGCCCCAGCCTTAACCTAGTCCACACAATTTCCTCTCTTCTGTTTCCATTACCTACCCTAGTAACTGCAACACTCTTTTGTATTTGATATAGATGCCTCCCTTTCCCCTCCCTGTCCCATCTTTCTTGCCACATTCGGTTGACTTTTTCCCAGATTACACACTTAACCTCTGCTTTACTGATACTAATGTGCATTTCCACATTTTCTTTCTTTAACGCCCTCTTTGCCAACTCATCTACCCTCTCATTCCCCTTCACCCCTACATGTGCTGGAACCCATAGAAATTTTACCTGACCTCCCTAATTTGCAATTCTTGTAACTAACTGAAGGACTTCATAAAGTACATCTTGCCAACTGTTTGTGTGAAAAGACCTTAAACTTGCTAGAACTGAGGATGAATCTGAACATATCAATGCTTTGGATGGTCTGGCTTTCTGCATCCATTGCAACGCAACCAACACTGCCAGCATCTCCACTGTAAACACCCCTAACTTATTAGATGTTCTTCTGCTGATTCCAATTTCTTTTGCTGGTATTACCACCCCAAACCCTGTCACTCCTGTTTCAGGTTCCTTCGCACCATCTGTATAAATGTGAGTATAATCACTATACTTTTCCATTACATGACAGTTAAATGCATTTACCAAATCTGTTTTATATCTTTCTTTCCTTTTTACCTCTAACAAATGCCAGCCTATGTCAGGCCATACAAGTTTCCGTGGAGCTACAACCGGATAAACTACTGAAGGACTTATCCTCAGATCAAACACTCCACATTCTTTCGCGATATCATTCCCTACCCGACTAAAGGTATCCCTCTGAAACCTCCCATTTTCCCAGCACTCCTGCAACACTCCTTTAGTAGGGTGAGAATCATTGTGCCCCTGCAAGTTAGCCCAGTAGTTTGCCATCAGTTGCATCCTTCTTAGTTCCAAAGGCATTATTCCCATTTCTACCTGTAGGGCTGACACTGGTGACGTTTTAAAAGCCCCACTGCACACTCTCAAGGCCTGAGCCTGAATCACATCCAGTTTCCTTATAAGAGACCTAGCTGCTGATCCATATACTATATTTCCATAATCCAATACAGATCTTACTAAAGCCACATACATTCTCTTCAAAGCTGAACAACTTGCTCCCCATTCCCTACCAGTCAAACATCTCATCACATTTATTACTTTTTTACATTTCTCCTCAACTTTCCTGATATGGTCTGCCCATGTTAATCATGAATCAAATATAACTCCCAGAAATTTAAATGATGCAATCCTTTCTAATTCAACCCCATACATCCTTAACTTCTTCCCTACCTCAACCCTTTTCCTGGTAAAAAATACAGTTTGAGTTTTATCCACTGAAAATCTACATCCCCAATCATAACCCCACTCCACCACTTCATCAATTGCTTCTTGTAGTTTCCTGATTATATAGTCCATGTTCCTGCCTCTTTTCCACAAGGCCCCATCATCCGCAAACAGTGACCTACCTATATCCACTGGTACCTTTGTGAAGACATCATTGATCATAATCATGAAAAGTAATGGGCTAATCACACTACCTTGAGGTGTGCCATTTTCCACTATGTACTGTTTTGATAATTCTGATCCAATCCGAACTTGAATTTTTCTACCAAACAAAAAATCTTTAATCCAATTAAAAACTCTCCCACCAACCCCCATCTTGTGCAGCTTAATTAATAATCCTTCCTTCCACATCATATCATAGGCTTTTTCAATGTCAAAGAATACTGACTCTCTATTTGCCTGCAGTTGGACCTTCTAGATACAGGTGTATTTTTACTACAATCAATTGAAATACCTTGACTGCACACAGGTGATCTCCATTTTACTAACTATGTGACTTCTAAAACCAATTGGCTGCACCAGTGATGATTTGGCCTGTCATATTAAAGGGAGTGAATACTTTTTCAATCAATTATTTTGTATTTTATATTTGTAAGTAATTTAGATCACTTTGTAGAGATCTGTTTTCACTTTGACACAAAAGAGTCTTTCTGTTGATCAGTGTACAAAAAAAAAAGCCAAATTAAATCCACTGTGATTCAATGATGTAAAACAATAAAACATGAAATCTGCAGGCCAGGCAGCATCTCTAGGAAGAGGTACAGTCGACATTTCAGGCCGAGACCCTTCGTCAGGACTAACAAAGGGTCTCGGCCTGAAACAGCGACTGTACCTCTTCCTAGAGATGCCGCTGGGCCTGCTGCATTCACCAGCAACTTTTATGTGTGTTGCTTGAAATTCCAGCGTCTGCAGATTTTCCCGTGTTTGCGTTTTTAAACATGAGATCTTCTGGGGGGGTGGGGTGAATACTTTTTATAGGCACTGTATCTCCTGACATCTTGGGCCTCAAGCCTGATAAAGTTTCACTCTGCCCATCACTGATGTAAATGCAAAAGCAAAAGAAAAAGATTCTTATTACAAATATTCACATTTTTTCAGCAGATGGCTCAATCAAAAGTAAGTCCTTTTCATAATAAGTAAATAAAGAAATAAAATTGGTTTAGATTTCAAATGACCATATTTAAAAGAAAAGGCTGGTTACTGATGTGTTTTGTCAGTAACTATACAGCTTAGTGCACTTAATTATTAATTAGAAATAGATAAATTTGGTTAATTGAACAGAACATTATTGGAAAATATGGTTCAAAACTTTCTTAGAACAGTAGCTTCTGCAAAATATTTTAGACTTTATTTTAATGCCTTTCTTTTGCATAGAATTTACTGAACACCCAGATAAAATAATAGCACCACTTGTGCTCCAGCAAGCTTTCTTTGCATTCAGTCAACATATCCACCTATCCCTTTCTCCTTCATAAACTGGGAATACTAGGTACAAAGAGATGAGGTAATAAACAGAACATATTGTCTGTGCTCACCAGACCAGGCAATGTCCAGCTGATCTACAGAACACTTCAAAGGAATTCTGTTTTAATTCAGGTTTCCCATATCTTCTGTATTTAACTTTTATATGGTTTGAGCTGAAGTAAAATATAAAGGAAATGCACCTAGCTGGTACCTGGACATTTCCATGGACAGAAGAGGTACTAATTACACCAAAGCATAATAATCTGAAATATCCCACATGATATTAATAAAAATGTCATTATCTTATGATTGCAGTGGATCTGAACTTGCTCAAAGAAGAGGTGAAGCTCTACAGTTGCACGCCACGTAACACATCAGTGTCTCTGCGAGAGGAACTCAAACGGACCGATGCTATCTACTGGCCTGGCTGTCTACTGGTAAAGCGCTGTGGGGGCAACTGTGCCTGCTGCTCACTTGGTTGCCAAGATTGTCAGTGTATCCCCACCAAAGTCTCTAAAAAATACCACGAGGTATAACTAACTGAATAATTATTTTCAAATAGTTGTTTCAGAGTAATAACATTGCAATAATGCAGTTTAGTAAAGTTATTTTGGACTTTATTCAAAACAATGACGTAGATGCATAAAACATAAAACAGTACAAAGTAACTTTATTGAACTGCCCTTTGGAACAGACCCCCTGTCCCACAATGGTGCTAGAAAGTAAATTACAAAAACCAATACCTTCTACCTCTTAAAAGTCTCTAATATTTGCCTCTACCACCATACCAGGCAATACATTCCAGGCATCCATCACTCTGAGTAAAAAAACTTACCCCTCACATCCCCCTTGAACCTATCCCCTTTCACCTTCTATGCATGCCCTCTGTTATTAGACATTTCTACCCTGGGAAAAATATATTCCCTGTTTACTCTATCTGTGCCTCTCATAATCTTATAGATCTCATAAACTGTATTTCAGATCCATTCCAGTACATGAACATTATCCTTTAAAACTCAGCAAGTTTATTATAGTCAGATCAATTAACGTTGCAGCAGTTTCATAAATCCTGTAGAACAAGTAGAATGAAGATTTATTTTCCTGTTTACCTATGTACCTGACATTTTGGTATATCCAAATGACCCACCGGTTTTGTGTTCTAAATATAAATAAACAATTAAAAGTTACAAAGTGTATAGAATGTTGCAGCTGAAACAGTTGTCTAAATAGTGCAATACATGCATTGATTGTTATAGGTAGGAATTTAAGACCAAAGGCTTTTTTTTATTTTGGATCAAAGATAGTTGCATGTAGCAGAGAAGTTGGGGGTGTGCAGGTTGAGGATGGAAGTTGCAGTGAGGGTGGTTCACTGTACAGGTATTCAGACTAAAACAACAGAGAGGGGAAATGGGCACAAGGTGATGGGAAGAGATTGGCAAAAGACAAGCAGAAGAAAGGAATGACACATTGCTAAAGGAAAGTAGAAAAGAGTTTACTGAAGTATCCTAGTTCAAGAGCTACTGGGTATTGATTTGTTAACTTCATGGTATCCCTAGCAAGAACCTGAAGTTGACAGAAATCAATAAAGTTACAGTACAAATAGCTAGTAGACATCTTTCTAATGAAATGTATTTTTGAACGTCTTGGCTTACTAATTAAAATACAATGGCTGAAGTGACAAACGTATGACATCCAAATGAAAACATCATCTGTAAAAGCAAAGGTGAATCACACGTATTATCTATTTTAACCAATTAAAATCTACTTACTTATGTAGTAAGAACATTGAAAGATATTGCTTTTCCATTATACTCACCACATTCTTATTTCTTATTACTTTCTTTAAATGCTAACAATAGTCTACCAGGTGAAGCAATCTGACAGTGCAATGCGTTGCAATGCCATGCCAGGTTAACTGAGTTTCCAGAAGACGAGAAGAGAATGTGGCTTATGTTGTATTGATTCCAAAATCACTTTTATTTGAAAAGACCTCTTTAATGAATAACTTTGTTGGAGCTGAAGACTCCTTAATGACCAGATGTAGAATCTAGGTTTAGATTTCTCTTCTTGCATACCAGTGCTGGAAGATGTATCAGATAAAATCTAATAATGAGTGAAGTAAAATCCTTTCATCCTGTACAATGATTTCATTTAATTGCCTACAACTCTTTCAGGTTCTCCAGCTACGATACAGGAGCCCTGGGAAACCACTGCAAAAATCTCTTGCAGACGTGGGACTGGAGCACCATGATGGATGCAGCTGTGTGTGCAAAGGAAAAGCAGGAGGTTAAATCAGTTTGCTCTTTCAAAGCATTTACCTTACAGAGAATTAAACCTTAGAGCAATGGAGCCCTTTGTGCATATCTTTCGCAGAAATTACAGTCATCTCAGTTTTTGATTTTCCACTTCCTGACTTTTTAATGCATCTTAAAAGATCGGCTCTCTTTGTCTACGAATGGAACTGCAAAATATTTATACAGCGGAAGAGTTCAGCAGCCAAATGAAGTTTGAATTGCTGGGCAACAGCAAAGAAAATGGCTCTTACATTGTTCATCTGGTTCTCTTCCTCTCTTTCATCTTTGAAGGAATAAAAATGTAATTTAGTTCTCTGTTCCAGTTCTGAATCTAGTAAAAGTTCAGAAAATGTTTTTTTTTTCAGGAAAAGCACTTCATCTGGAGTCACTTACTGTTTACATCATTAACTTTGTGAGTTAATAATATTTCTAGCAATGTTGCTGAAAACTTCCAAGGAACTCACTTTGTTTTGCGCCGCTTCACCTTTGAGTGACATTTTGTCCTTCGAGCAATAAACTCTTCTCCGTGCACAGTTTTTAAAAAATATTTGTCCTTCTGTGACTTCAGCTGCAATGGCCCATCACAAGTATCCCAGTGAGGAAAATGTTGGGTAAATGCAGAATATGATGAAATTGAGGACCTACTTTGATAGACTTTTACTCTGAGGGCATTGCCTGAAAGTGTGTACATTTTTCAAATCTTCTCATCTAGGCTATTGTGGCTTAAGCTTTTTATATCACGTTGAATGTATCTATTTTGTACCAAACCTATTTAAGAATTTAGCTTTTCAGATTTTCATAATTTGCAATACTTTGCAAAAAAAGGGAAATGGGTTGATGTGATTAAAAGCACTACCATATCATTGCACTGCTCGGATTGGTGCTTTGTATGGAAGCTACTGTTCCAAAGATCGTACTAACTAGAATTTTGTCTCAGTTATTGACTTTATTCATAAAATGGTTGCATCTGTATTTTAGTTCCATCTCATTTTTTTTTGTCTTCATTGCAAAGGCATTAAAATGAGAAAATATATTGACTTACAATTGACGTGTATTCACTCAGTGTCAACAGTCAATTACTAAGCAAGCTGGTAAATAATGATTGTTCAAGCAGAGCAACTGGATTATCAAAATGTTCATAACAAAAAAAAAGACCGGTTCCCTTGAATATTGGAAATAATTTTCAGCTAAAAATCCATGCTCAGAAAGTCTGTGGCATTCAATTTCAACACAAAACTGCATCACCCTAATCTGTCACACATTGATATTTATTTAATTTTAAATTAAATGTTTAAAAACTCATGTATATCAGCTAATGTAGCAGAAACTACAACTGTAAAAGTTACCAATATTTCTATATGTTATTCTTGATTTTTGGCCACAAAATAATCAATTAACTGCATATTTATTCTGTATATAGTGCTGTAATGACCTTGATATTCATTCAAAACACGAAACCCAATCTCCCGTAGGAAAAATGTGTGAAAGAATAATCAGTGCTTACTTCAGACAAAGGAAGAGATAGATATTAGACTTCATTTGGAATATCAAATCCTTGTAAAAATCTATTCAAGGAGTTTATTAAAATAACTCAAATTGAGAAACTTGGTTTGCAGTGTATCTTTAAAATGCATACCTAAGAATGTTTGTGGAGCAGCAATTTGTTGAACTACAGTTCCTAGATATAAAACACAAACACAGAAACTCTACAGATGCTGGAAATTTAAAGCAACGCTCAAAAATTGCTGGAGGGACTCAGCAGATCAGGCAGTATCTATGGAAAAAAGTAAACAGTCGACATTTCAGGCTGAGACCCTTCCTTCTGTCCTAGATATAAAAGTTCTGATACCAAAATCAGTCCAAAGGTTCAAAAATCTTTGAATAGCCCTAGAAATCTATTATGGTCATTTGATTTGTTAAGCAATGTATGAATGAAAACTATGGTTTAAATTAATGTGGTTAAATAGCATGCATTATGCTTAATGAAATATTCTTGTCAGTATTTATGAGGATAAGACGTCTGCACAAAGCGAACACCTGGGTGATGTAAGTCACTGTGAAGTGTTCATGTAAGCCAAGTCTGAAATGTTGTCACTCATTAGCCATCATTTATAGCATGGTCCCCCCATAGAGAAGCAGGTTTTAGCAGTGGGAACATGCCCTACAGTATATAAAGGGGCAACAGCATGTAGCTCTATTGAGAGTCTGGTGCATGTCAACTCAATTACTTCGGCAAGGCAACAGAATGCTGGTATAACTGGCATCACGCATCAGGACTGGGATTATTAGCATGGTCTTAAGCAACATGAAATTTGTTATCTTGGGGCAACAGTACAAAGGCATAAAGTTATTATAAATTGCAAAGTAATGGATAGAGATTCAAGGAATAACGAGGTAGTATGATGGGTTCATGGACCGTCTGGAAATCTGATATTAAAGGGGAAGAAGCGGTTCCTAAATCATTGAGTGTGAGTCTTCAGGCTCCTGTACCTCCTCCCTGATGCTGGTAACGAAAAGAAGGCATAGCCCGGATGGTGAGCGTCTTGGTGATTGAGGCTCCACCTCTTGAAGATGCCCTCCATGGGGTAAGGGCAGTGTCTGTGATAGCAGTGGCCAAGTCTACAACCCAGTGCAGCCTCATCTGAGGTTATGCATCGGAGGGGCAATACCAGATTGGGAACAATTATTATTTTCCTCGAGAACACAAATAGAGGAATCAGAAATGCCACTTCGTCCATCTGAGGCCATTGATCTTTTACCACACTCTTCCAATCTGGTGAAGTGTGGAATGGACACCAGATAATGATTTTAATGGCAAAAATATGCAAAATCCCCAGTACAGACTTTTCAATAAGTATTGCTTTATAATGGAAACATTACCATGGGTAAAATCAGTTCAAGTTATCTGACATAAGGGACAACTAAACTTTGATTCAGTCATGCTGATGGGAAAGTTTCAACAGTTTATTTCCAGTTTTTGTGAAAGCAAAGAAGTTTTTTAGCAAGAAGCTATTATTGCAAGCCTTAATGTGTGACTATTGGAAATAGTGGCTCACATCACTGGCTATGCCATAAAAACAACCCAATGTGTCAAGTTCAAAGTTCAAAGTACATTTATTATCAAAGTATGTATACATTATAGAACCTTGAGATTTGACTCCTTACAGGCAGCCACTAAACAAGAATCCTAATAGAGCCTATTTTAAATAAGACTGACAAACACGCAATGTACAGAAAAAAAATTAGATTGTGCAAACAATAAAAGTAAGCAAATAGTACTTTAAACAAAAGTGAGCCTTCAGACATGAAGCCTGGAGCAGCTGGAACAGGCCAACAGCCTTAGCCTCAGCCTCAGTTCAGCGCAGAGCAGAGTAAACATCGCAGAGCAAACATAGCAGAGCCCGCATGCATGGAGCCCAGTGCAGCTGGAACAGGCCAACAGCCTCAGCCTCAGTTCAGCGCAGAGCAGAGTAAACATCACAGAGTAAACAAGCAGAGTAAACATCGCAGAGTAAACATCATGGAGCCCAGAGCAGCTGGAACAGACCACTGCCTCAGCCTCAGTTCAGCACAGAGCAGAGTAAACATAGTGAAGTAAACATCGCAGAGTAAACATCGCAGAGCCATTGCAGGGCCAGCAGGCATGGAGCCCAGAGCAGCCGGAACAGACCACTGCCTCAGCCTCAACGAAGAGCGGAATAAATGTTGTGAGCGGCAAGCAGAACTGGCCTAACCCTTAGCACTTGTCCCAACACCCTGCCTTTTCAATCCATCTGGCCCCGCATTTAACTTGTACAAACATCGGGTCGTTCTTCGCCTCTGGGCCTGGACCCCACAGCCCGCGGTTTGGCCTGGACTTGATCTTTCCAAATCAGCCTTTCACTTAGATCAATCAAACCTCGCTCTCGGATTAGGTGGATGGACATCAAATCTGCCTTTCCTCCTTTTCTCAAAAATTTCTCCACTCCACAGTCCTGACTTCGTCCCGGATATACATTGACCTCACCCCGACCTCATCTCACACCCTCAGCTCAGCCTTGCCTTCCCTCACCTCATTTACCATAATTCTTTATGGAAAAAGTGTTATTAATAAAATACATAGTTGTATTGCTTGTTTTGGGAACTGCCAGTAAATTGTCACTCATCCTCAACAGCCCCATCTTAAACCAGAAGAGGAATAAAGTTTTAAAATTTAAACAAACTTTGATAGGTTTATTTATGTGATGCAAAATCTTATGGTGGAGATGTTAGATTAGATTAGATTAGATTCAACTTTATTTTCATTGTGCTAAGTACAGGTACAAAGCCAAGGAAATGAGCCCTAATGCAAATAATAGTGTTATTTACAAAATAACTGTGAATTGTAAAAAAACTGTTGAACATGACTTCAGCAATCTTCAGCTTCTATTTGATAGTGGAACTAGCCCATGTGTTTACTCCATTACTGTCCTTGAGTTGCACACGGGCAGTCCTGCTCAACTTTCCAAACATGTGAGTAACTTTTCATGTTCATCCTCCAATGCTTTGGTGTGAAGATAGGACATAGGTGACAGGAAGGTAAAAAACTTATAATGACACATGAAAACTGAGTTTTCACCAAAAACCTTGGGAAGAGAGAAATGGCTGCGTCAGGATATTTCCCATCCCCAACCCCCTCCTGCAACTCCTCACATAGGGCCTAGGGTTCTCAAGGTTTAAGATGGCAGCAGGATCTTGCATTTACATATAGCCATTAGTACAGCAGGAAGTCACTAGATGGTTCACAGAACTGCTGTTCAGCTGGGTATGACAGCAAACCAGATCAGCAAATATTAAGGCAGAGGTAGTTTTTCTGCTTTTGTTGCTAATGAAATGTTTAAACCTGTGGAATGGACACCAGAGGTGGGATCACTGGGTATTGTGTCAAACTACACGGCATGTACAGAAAGGGCAAGAAGTAGGCCAAATGCATATTCAATGCACATAAGAAAGACAATGGAAGCCTCGAATTTATATCTTGTCTTTCAGGAAATGTTTCGACTTTTGGATTGTAGTCAGTGAAGTGTCTTGGGTCTGATGTGGGCTAGGGGTGTGTTGGGTCTGATGAGGATTTGTGGGGCTTGTTTATCTAAATTACAAATGGAAAATCCTGGAAACACTGGACAAGCTAGATGACTTGTGCAACAAAAAAAGAAATATTTTTAGTGTTTCAAGTCAAAACTGAAAAACAAATTAATTTTAAGTTGCATTAAAAGTCAGTGTTGAGATAGGTGGAATAAAGGGAATATCTGGGAAAGAATGAGACCACTCCTGTGTGTTACTGGGGGCAATTCGATGGTTTTTATGTTTCTTTGTCTTTTATGGACTGCTAATGGTGTCACTGTGGGACATTCAAGCAGGTTATTCTGTGTTAATGGAGAAAGGCAAATTGAGTCAAAATCACATCAGATGACCTACAACAGAAATGTCTAGCTCAGAATGAGATGAAAAATTAAAGTGACTGGTAACGGAAAGCTCGGGGTTGTTCTTGTGGGCAGAACTCAAGTGCTCAGCAAGGCTTGATGACCCAACAAGTAATTGGTTTGCCTATTGCAGAGGACAACACATTCTGAGCATGGAAGAAGTCCAAGAGTATAGCTGTTTCACCTGGAAAATTTGGCATTTCTGGATGGTGAGAAGGGAAGAAGTGAAAGAATGGGGCTGTGTCTTCTGCAGTTGCTTCCTCTAGTGGAAGAATGTAGAACAGTAATTAGAGTTTAAAAATAAGGGTTGTCCATGTGTGATAAAGATGAGATGAAATACTTTCTCACATGAGTGTTACACATCTTTGGAACTCTGCTCCTTAAAGACAGAGTGGAATCAGTCTTTGAATAATTGGAATTGAAATCTGAATTGGAATTGGATTATTATTTTCACATGTACTGAATAAAGTGAAAAGTTTGTCCTACATACAGATCAAATCAGCACATAGGGCATTGAAGTAGAACAAGGTAAAACAATAACACTGCAAAATAAAGTTTAACAGCTACTGCAAAAGTGTAGGGTGGGTAATCAATTAGGTGTAAGATCATAATGATGTAGATTGAGATCAATACTCCAACTTGAACCAGAGAACCATTCAAAAGTCTTATATCAGCAGAGTAGAAGCTGTCTTTAAGCTTGGTGGTATGCATTTTCAGGGTTTTAAATCTTCTGACTGAAGAAAGAAGGGAGAAAGAACGTCTGGGGTGGGTGGATTGGGTGTTTGATCATGCTGGCTGTTTTACTGAGGCAGTGAGAAGTATAGACAGAGTCCACGGGGGGGGGTGCTGGTTTCTGTGACGTGCTGAGCTGTGTTCACAACTCTCTGCAGTTTCTGCAGTCACGTTCAGAGTAGTTGCCATATCAAGCCATTATGCATCCAGATAGGATGCCTTCTATGGTAAAGGAAAGGCACGTTGCATCCGGAGTTTCTCCGGTTAGCGGACGATTTCCCTCCACACCTTTCTGACGTAGTGGGGAACCGCGTACGAGGCAAGTTACAGCTGTGGTTTGCCACTGCCTTCTGCCGGGTGAGTTTCCGAAGACAGTACCAGCTCAGAACCCAGCACGGATGGAAAGTGTGCAGGGGAGCCGGCTGGATTTGAACTCAGGACCTTTCGTCCCAAAGTCCTGCACTGAAGCCACTATGCCACCAGTCGGGTGGCCTTCTATAGTACATCAATAAAATTTGGAAAGTAGCCACAGGGGCATGTTATATTTCTTTAGCCTCCTGAGGAAGTCGAGGGATTGTTGGGCTATGTAGCTGGACCAGAAAAGACTATAGGTGATGTTCACTCTTAAGAACTTGGAGCTCTCAACCCTGACACCATTGATGTACAGTAGACAAGAACAAGTGCACTACCTCTCTTTTCTGAAGTCAACGGCCACCTCTTTTGTTTTACTGATATTGAGACATTGACATTTATTGACCTTTTCATAATACCATGTACTAAAATCTTTATGTCCTTCCTGTACTCTGACTCACTGTTATTTGCAATATGGCCCATTACAGTGGTATCATTGGCAAACTTGTAAATGGAGTCAGAGAAGAATCTGGCCATGAAGTCATAAGTATACAGGGAGTAGAGTAAAGGGATTAGGATGCAACCTTGTGGAGCACCAGTGTTTAGAATAATCATGATGGGGGTGTTGCTGCCTATCTTTACTAATTGTGGTCTGTTAGTCAAGAAGTCAAGAATCCAGTGGCAGAAGAATGTGTTGATTCCCAGGTTGTAGATGGAGCTGTAGTCAATGGACAATAGCCAGATGTAGGTATCTTTGCTGTTCAGATGGTCCAAAGATAAGTATTTGCCATTGACCAGTTATGGCAGTAGTCAAGTTACAGTGGGCTGAGGTTGTCTGGGGGCTGGAGTTAGTGCATGCCATGACCAATTTCTCAGACACTTTGTGATGGTAGATGTCAGAGCCACACCTTGGTAACTGTGAAGGCAAAGTATCTTGTTTATATTAGCTGATTGTGGTCTTCTTTAATAAGGTGGGAACCATAGATTGAGGCAGAGAGGGGTTGAAATATCTACAAATACCACCAATAGTTAATTTAAGGATGTGACCATGGACACCATCTGTGCCAGATACTTTCTGCAGGTTCACTCTCTGGAAAACTGATGTTAGAAAAGTCATTAACTTTATCTTATATACTACATGGGCATCACCCCAGAATTCTTAATGAAGCAGCTGAACATACTGGGGAGGATTTAGAAGTGACCTTTCAAGAATTGGTAAATTCTGGAATAGTTCTGAAGGACAGAGTATCATCACTCTACTCTTAAGAAGGGAGGGAAATAAGACAGGAAATTATAGGTCAGTTAGCCTTCTTCAGTGGATGGCAAAAAGATAGAGTCCATTATTAAGGATGAGCTGTGGGGTACTTGGGGGCACACAATAAAATAGGCTGGTCAGCATCGTTTACTTAATCTTGCCTGACAAATCTGTTAAGATTCTTTGTGGAGCTAACAGGCAGGATAGACAAAAGGGGTATTGTTCACTTGGATTTTCATGAGGCTCCTAAACAAGATAAGAGCCTGAATTATTACAGGAAATATCCGAGCTTGGATAGAGATTGACTGACTGGCAGGGGGCAAACACTGGGAATAAAGGGGCATTTTCTGTGTGGCTGCTGGTGACATGGTGTTTTAGCAAGGGTTGATGTTGCGTCTGCTGCTCTTCATGCTATATGCTAGTAATCTGGAAGATGGAATTGATGGTTGTGTGGCCAAGTTTGCAGACGATACAGAAATTAGTGGAGCGGCAGGTAGTGTTAAGGAAGCATGGAGTCTGCAGAAGGAGAATGGGCAAAGACGTGGCAGATAGAATACAAAGTAGGGAAGTCATGCAGTTCGGTGGACGGAATAAAAGAGTTAGGTTATCTTCTAATGAGGAGCCTTAGAATAGAGGGACATCCATTCAGAAAAGAGCTGAGGGTGAATTTCTTTAGCCAGAGGGTGGTGAATCTGTGGAATTCATTGTTGCTTACAGCTCAGGGCTAGACTTTGGTATAGCAGAAGTGGAGGTTGATCGGTTTGTGATTAATAATGGCACCAAAGGTTACAGGTAGAAGGGAGGGAAAGATCCATTAACCATGATTAAATGCTGGAGCAGACTCAATGGACTGAATGGTCTAATTCCGCTCCTGTGTCTTATGGCTTTATGGTATGGTGGTGAGAAGGCAAAGCAATGGGAATGTAGGTGCGTGTGCAGGTAAGAGCAGGTGATCAGGGAGGAGGTGATGTCTTAACACCTTTCCACTAAGTTGTATAATAAACAACAATTAACTCAGGGTGGATCACAAGCACATTTATTTCACTTGCAGTAAGGGAAAACTAGCACCGCACAGGAAGTGGTGATAGTTTTGAAAACAGACAGCATAGTCCCAACTTTAAACACAAGTTCGAGGACAGGGTACATCCAGGTGGCCTGTGTATTTGGCATGCTTCCAGTAACACATCTGCTGGTCTGCGGTTTGTCAAGGACTCAGGTTCCATCGGCATAATGTTGCACAAACACCATTAGCAAAGCACTCTGGTATAATACAATATCAAGCAATGATACAGTTTTGAAGACTTACCCAAAAATCCCTGTTCATCCGTTCACTTCAATGAGTACCCATTCGTTTCCTTAATATCCTCCCTTTTGTCCTGTTACTTCACACAAAAAATCATGGAAGAATAACAGCCATTATTATAATATCAAAGGTTACATCATAATACAGAATAGTTGTCCACCATCCTCCCAGAGCCATACTGGCCACCATCCACCTCCTGGACTGTAATAGTTGTGATACTGATCCCCTATCTTCTTATTCTCTTTGGTAGCTTCTCAGATGGTTTTCAAGTGAGTCATAGTTCCTGATTTGTCAGATATGTAAATATTGTACAGCAACACAAGTGCCCCCTTTATTCTGAAAGATTGAAATCAAAATCCATTATGTTTTGTAATGCTACTGTGTTCTGCAGACATCTTGGTTAATGCTTGTTGGGTTTGATCAAAGGCATATGCAGTTTCATTTGCTATTTTCTCCGAAACCTATGCTATATTAATCAGTTCCCGAGACAATCTCGCAGTCCCATATCTCTGAATCTCTTGTTCTCTGTTATGGACCTTCGGTGCTGCCGAACCAGAGGAGGGTGATGCAGTGATACCAAGTATTGCATTCAAGGCAGGGGCACTATGTAGGCAACACAACAACATCACTTCCAGGGCCACAGTTCTCTAGACTTCCCCTATTACTCAGGGTACAGGTCCTGCAGCCAGTGGCAGACCCAATTACCACATACCCAATAAGCAGATGGGGAGGACTGAGATTTGTCAGTTCCATACATACTGTACCTTTACTGCTCTGCAGTCAGGGGCCCTTGACCTTCTAGTTATAGAACATAACAAAGAACATAGAATTCTGCAGCACATTACAGGCCCTTCGGCCCATGATGTTGTGCCGACCATGTAACCTACTCTAGAAACTGCCTAGAATTTCCCTAGTGCATAGCCTTCTATTTTTCTAAGCTCCATGTACTTATCTAAGAGGCTCTTAAAAGAGCCTGTTGTATCCACTTCCACCACTGCCGCCGGCAGTGCATGTTTTTTCTAACATTCAGTAATTTGTCTCCCTCCTCCTTCCCTTTCATTCATTGTCCACTGTCCTCTATCAAATTCTTCCCTGATCAACAACCTCGGCCACTGTGCAGGACAGTTTCCAGAACCTCAGGATGATTTCCTTCAATAAACATTTAGCTACTGTAACTGCATCATTCTTTTGACAAGGAAATGCTTCAACACATTATGTAAAAACATCAATATGAACAATACCTATTCATATTCTTCACATGGACATAATTCCATAAAATTCATCTGTAAGTTCATGAACTCTTCATCAGGGGGTGATGTATGAAATCTTCCCACCTTCACTAATTTTCCTGGATTTTGTAAAATACATATCATACATTGTTCACCAACTTGATATACACCTTGCGATAAAACCAGGTCATAGCATGTTTGATATATAGAATCTATCAATTCCCGTCTTCAGTCTCCAGGGAAAGAGGCTACTGTACCCTGAGCGATGATGGAGCATTAGGGATGATCTTACCTGTTTCATTTGGCTGGAGGGCCCAAAGGTGCAGTGGGACTTTGGAGAGTAAAGATTCCACATCAGCACTGAACAACAGCCCTGTGGGACACCTTCCTGTTCAAAGGTTGCCTTCCTCCCCTTACTTCCTTCCAGTCACCACAGACACCACCCAGTCATTTCCATGAACTTCTGTCATGGCAGTCCTCGCAGACACTTGACCATTGGTCCAAGGTTCTTTGCCACTTTACCACTGGAAATTGCTAGATCTAGTCGAGGTTTCCTGATCTTGTATCATCCACTGAACCTTATGGGGAAGTCTCGCTGCCATCGCAATACCAGAATCACCCACTATATTTCTTAAGTGCATAGAACAACTTCTTTATTGATATACGGTTCCAATTTCTGATGCATTATCATAATCATCATTTTGTGCCATGTTGTATGACATAGGTGATCATGACCTTTGACCATGATTGTTCCTGTCAAATTGTTCTACATACGTAGTTTGCCATTGCCTTCTTCTGGGCAGTGTCTTTACAACATGGGTGACCCCAGCCATTATCAAAACTTTAAAGAGGTTGACTATCTGGCATTAGTGCTCGCATAACCAGGGCTTGTGATATGCATACAATCATCCACCACCAGTTCCCATGGCTTCACAAGACCCTGATTGGGATGGGGAGCTAAGCAGGTGCTATACCTTGCCCAAGGGTGTTCTGCAGGCTAGCGGAGGGAAGTAGCTCCTTACACAGCATTTAGGAGAGACATATCTCCACCCCACCACCCATCTAATACATAAAATTGTCATTTCTAGCTGGGTCATAATAAGCCATATAGTGAGGTAACAGCCATGCTGTAGGCATTTTAGAAATTTCCCCTCTTGGGATCCAGCACCAACCTGATTATCTGATTTTCACAATCTGCCTGCATATTGAAATTTCCTATGACTTTTGTAACATTACCCCTTTGACATGCATTTTCTATTTCCAGTTGTAACTTGTCGACCATATCTTTGCTACTGTTTAGAGGTCCGTGTGTAACACCCATCAAGATCTGTGCAACGTTCTGCCAATGGAAGCTGAGTGCTTGACAAACTGCAGAACAGCAGATGCATTACTGGAAGAATGTCAAATACACTGATTAAGCACGAGTACTAAATGCACCCTGCTGCTTGTTGTAAGATGTAGTGAAGAGGTGCTTAGAAGAACTTGAAGATCCTACCGAGATCACGCCTCTGGGTGTGGAAACTGAGCAATGGGGATTCTTGTCACCACCTGCTCCCAGGGAAACACAGGCGGAGGAGTGATCACCAAAAAGTAAGTTTGCTCTTTGCTCTATGTGGCCTTTCTAGGTGAGTAGCAAGTACTAGATTCTTCCCCGATCCTGTTCTATACACTGCAATCTGTGCTATGGTCTACTGAGTGGATCAGTTTGTCTCTGTGATCCTGACACTTACAGCATGGCGACCAGACACATATGGGCATCTATGATTAAAGCTGAATGGTAAAGGACGCACCGGTGAAAAAAAGCGAGTAAGAGTGGGATTTGTGGAAACTCAATTCAAAATTTAATCCCTATAGGAAATAGAAACATAGAAACATAGAAACATAGAAAATAGGTGCAGGAGTAGGCCATTCGGCCCTTCGAGCCTGCACCGCCATTTATTATGATCATGGCTGATCCTCCAACTCAGAACCCCGCCCCAGCCTTCCCTCCATATCCCCTGACCCCCGTAGCCACAAGGGCCATATCTAACTCCCTCTTAAATATAGCCAATGAACTGGCCTCAACTGTTTCCTGTGGCAGAGAATTCCACAGATTCACCACTCTCTGTGTGAAGAAGTTTTTCCTAATCTCAGTCCTAAAAGGCTTCCCCTCTATCCTCAAACTGTGGCCCCTCGTTCTGGACTTCCCTAACATCAGGAACAATCTTCCTGCATCTAGCCTGTCCAATCCCTTTAGGATCTTATACGTTTCAATCAGATCCCCCCTCAATCTTCTAAATTCCAACGAGTACAAGCCCAGTTCATCCAGTCTTTCTTCATATGAAAGTCCTGCCATCCCAGGAATCAATCTGGTGAACCTTCTTTGTACTCCCTCTATGGCAAGGATGTCTTTCATCAGATTAGGGGACCAAAACTGCACACAATACTCCAGGTGTGGTCTCACCAAGGCCTTGTACAACTGCAGTAGTACCTCCCTGCTCCTGTACTCGAATCCTCTCGCTATAAATGCCAGCATACCGTTCGCCTTTTCCACCGCCTGCTGTACCTGCATGCCCACTTTCAATGACTGGTGTATAATGACACCCAGGTCTCGTTGCACCTCCCCTTTTCCTAATCGGCCACCATTCAGATAATAATCTGTTTTCCTATTTTTGCCACCAAAGTGGATAACTTCACATTTATCCACATTAAATAATAGCGATCAAAAGAAAAAGAAAATATGATTAGTAGGTTGAGGAAGAGAGTCTAACAGTTGATCATAATGGGACAAGGGGAGTCCTTCCCTATTGCAAATAAGAGATACCAGCATGGTATATGTTTAATAATTATCGGAAGGGATCAGTGGAAGAGTTATAAATGGGGAATCAGGGTGTATATCGACCTTGGACAGAAGGAGAATTACAGGGCCATGGTAGAAGAGCTGCCCAGCTGAGAGACAGTCTTGGAAACAGCTATCCAGAAACTTCAAACTATGGTTTTGTGTGTCATGAATCTAGTATTATGAATTTGGAAACCTTAATGAGGGCATGATTTGGCCCCAGATTTGAATTTTATGAGGCTAAATTTCAGGGCTTTCACCCTGGGAGCAGGTAGTCACAAGAATCCCCATTGCTCAGTTCCCACACCCAGACGTGCAATCTCAGTGGGATCTTCAAGTTCTTTCAAGCACCTCTTCACTACATCTTACAACAAGCAGCAAGATGCATTCTGTGCTTGTGTTTAATCAGTGTATTTGGCATTCTTCCAGTAATGCCTCTGCTGTTCTGCAGTTTGTCAAGCACTCAGCTTCCATTGGCAGAATGTTGCACAGATACTGACGGGTGTTACATACAGACCTCCAAACAATAGCAAAGATATGGTCGACAAATTACAACTGGAAATAGAAAATGCATGTCAAAGGGGCAATGTTACGATTGTCATGGGAGATTTCAATATGCAGATTGTGAAAATCAGATAATCAGGTTGGTGCTGGATCCCAAGAGGGGAAATTTCTAAAATGCCTGCAAGATGGCTTTTTAGAGCAGTTAATGGTTGAGCCCATTACGGGATCAGTCTTCTGGATTGGGTGTTGTGCAATGAACCAGAATTGATCAGAGAGCTTAAGGTAAAGATACCCTGAAGGGCCAGTGATCATAATATGGTAGAATTCACCCTGCAATCCAAGAAGGACATGCTAAAATGAGATGTATCAGTATTACAGTGGAGTAAAAGAAAATCACAGAGGCATGAAAGAGAGCTGGCCAAAATTGATTGGAAGGGAACACTATCAAGGATGATGGCAAACAGCAATGGCTGGAGTTTCTGGGAGCAAATTGGAAGGTGCAGGATAGATATATCCCAAAGAAGAAGAAGAAGAAGTTTTCTAAAAGCAAAATGACCCAACCATGGCTGACAAGAAAAGTCAAAGCCAACATAAAAACCAAAGAGAGAATGTATAATAGAACAAAATTAGTGAGAAGTTAGAGGATTGGGGAACATTTAAAAACCAGCAGAATGCTACTAAGGAAGTCATAAAGAAGGATATGATGGAACATGAAGGTAAGCTACCAATAATATCAAAGAAGGTAGCAAAACTTTCTTCAGACGTATAAAGTGTAGAAGAGAGGCGAGAGTAGATATTGGACTGCTGCAAAATGATGCTGGAGAGGATACAATGAGGGATGAGGAAATGGCCAATGAACTGAATAAGTATTTTGCATCAGTCTTAACTGTGAAAGACACTAGCTGAATGCTGGAAGTTCAAGAATGTTGGGAGCAGAAGAAAGTGCAGTTGTCATTACAAGGAAGAATGTGGTCAGAAAATTGAAATGTCACCTAACCAAATGTTCTACACTGTAGGGCTCTGAAACAGGTGGCTGAAGACATTTGTGAAGACATTAGTAACAATCCTTCAAGAATCAATGCATTCTGGCATGGTTCCAAAGGACTGGAAAATTCCAAAAATTCCACTCCACTGTTCAAGAAGGAGAGAGGCAGGAGAAAGGACATTATGGACCAGTTAGACTGACCTCAGTAATTGGGAAGACATTGAAATTGATTGTTAAGTATGTAGTTTTTGTGTACTTGGAGGCACATGATAAAGTAGGCTAAAGTCAGCATGGTTTCCTTAAGGGAAAATCTTCCCTGAAAAATCTGTGGGAATTCTTTGGAACGTAGAAGGTTGAGGGGGGACTTGATAGAGGTATTTAAAATTAAGAGGGGGATAGATAGGGTTGACGTGGATAGGCTTATCCATTGAGAGTGGGGGAGATTCAAACAAGAGGACATGAGTTGAGAGTTAAAGGGCAAAAGTTTAGGGGTAACATGAGGGGGAACTTCTTTACTCAGAGAGTGGGAGCTGTGTGGAACGAGCTTCCAGCAGAAGTGGTTGAGGCAGGTTTGATGTTGTCGTTTAAAGTTAAACTGGATAGCTATATGGACAGGAAAAGAATGGAGGGTTATGGGCTGAGTGCAGGTCAGTGGGACTAGGTGAGAGTAAGAGTTCAGCACGGACTGGAAGGGCCGAGATGGGCTGTTTCCGTGCTGTAATTGTTATATGGTTATATGATTATAAATAACAAGCAGTTTAGACAAAAGATAATTGGTGGATATTGTGTAAGGGGGTTTCGTCTTTTATGTTACTGCGGAGGCTAATTAAAATGGCGTCTTGTTATGTTATACTTGGCAATGCTTCTTTGTTATGTTAAACGCTGAGAAAGTTCTTGCACTAGCAGCTTGTTTTGGGTTAGACTGTGATAAGAAGATGTTATGAACCAATTGGGATAGTTGTTACGTTTTTGGTGTATCTGAAGATATTGTATGTGTGGGGTTTTGGGGCAGAAGGCGGGAGAGAGAGACAGAGGATGGACCAGGTTCTGTGAGTCCACTAATGGGGTTGGACCCCAAGCGGGGCGTTCGGCGAGGAGAGGAGACGGAGACGGACTCATGTGGAGCGTCTGGTCGACCACTGTTGTTGGTCCCAGGCGGCCGGTCGAGGTAGTCTGAGGGGTCGCAGGGTGAAGAAGAAGGGTCCTGAGCTCCAACTGTGTGTGCACGAAGAGATTGAACTTTGATAAGTGTGGCGCCTTTTATTTTCCTTTTATATTTTATTCTCTATTAATTATATAGTTCCAGTAATATCTATAACCTGTAAATCATTTAATCGTATCTGGTGTATTGTCTGTTATTTGGGTGGGGTGGGGTACATCACACAGCATCCACACAAACTATTACCCAGTTTGGCGGGGCCGAGGGCTGTTTCCCTAGACGACAGCGAGCCGAGCGACCCTGAGGCTGGCCGGGGGGCTACAATTGTGTACTTGGATTTTCAGAAGGCCTTTGACAAGCCTCATGCATGAGGCTGCTTAACAGGTTAAGAGCCTGTGGAATTGCAGGAAAGATACTAACATGGATAGAGAATTGGCCGATTGGCAGTAGTCAAAGACTGGGAAAAAAGGGAGCCTTTTCTGGTTGGCGGTTGGTGACTAGAGATATTCCACAGGGCTTTGTGTTGGGACCACTTATTTTTACATTATATGCCAATGAGTTGGGTGATGGAATTGATGGCATGGTGGCCAAGATTGCGGACGACATGAAGATATGTGGAGGGTCAGGTAGTTTTGAGGAAGCAGAGAGGCTACAGAAGGACTTAGACAGATTAGGAGAATGGGCAAAGAAGTGGCAGGTGGAATTCAGTGTCTGGAAGTGTATAGTTATGCACTTTGGTAGAAGAAATAAAAGCACAGACTATTTTCTAAATGGAGAGAAAATCCAAAAATCTAAGGTGCAAAGAGATTTGGGAGCCCTCATGCAGGATTCCCCAAAGGTTAATTTGCAGGTTGAGTCAGTGGTGAGGGTGGCAAATATGGTGCTAGCACTCATTTCAAGAGGATTAGAATATAAAAGCAGGGATGTAATGCTGAAGTTTTATAAGGCACTGGTGAGGCCTCACTTGGAGTATTGTGAGCAATTTTGGGCCCTTTGCTAAGAAAGGATGTTTTGGCATTGGAGAAGGTTCAAAGGAGGTTCAAAAAAGTGATTCTGGGATCGAAAGGCTTATAAAATGAAGAGCATTTGATGGTTCTGATTCTGTGCTCACTGGAATTCAGAAGAATGAAGGGGGATCTCATCTAGACTGATTGAATCTTAAAACACCTTGATGGAGTGGATGTGGAGAAGATGTTTCCTATGGCGGGGAAGTCTAAAACCAGAGAACACAGCCTCAAAATAGAGCCACATTCATTTAGAATGAAGATGAGGAGAAATTTCTTATGCCAGAGAGCGGTGAACCTGAGGTATTCCTTGCCACAGTCAGTTATGGCAGAGGTTGATAAATTCTAGATGAGTCAGGGCATGAAGGGATACAGGAAGAAGGCAGGAGGTTAGGGCTGAGAGGTAAATGGATCAGCCGTGATGAAATAGCGGAGAAAACTCAATGGGCTAAATGGCCTAATTTTGGAACTATATCTTATGGTTTTAATCAGTGTATTTGGCATTCTACCAGTAATGCAGCTGTTGGTCTGCAGTTTGTCAAGGGCTCAGGTTCGGTCGGTATAATGTTACACAAACATTGTTAGCAAATCACTGGTACAATACAAGCTGCGTTTTGTTACTACATTTTCTCAGTGGTGGAGACGTGGCCGGGCCTGGACCAATCTCGGAGCAATGCTGCGGGCCCGCGCCTCACCGCACGGGCAAAGCTGCATTCAGCATTGCAGGGCCTCGGTTCGCAAGCTCCGCTGATGACCTGTATCACACCGCAGGGCCTTTTGAAAGCGCCTCTCACTCTTGCTAGTTCCCATCCTGAGCCAGCTGCACAGTTCAATATGAAGGCCATAAGCTGTGACGTTCCTGGACGGATGAGGGCAGCATGACGGAAGCGATTAAATCAACAGGAGACCCCAGCTGCTGGGATCTACCAGTGGATCTCAGCGGGTCGGGCAGCGCCTGTGCTGTCTCAGCACAGCCAACTCCCTTCACGGAATGGCAGCTTTGGAGAAGATTTCCTGCTCTCTGCAGTGGGAGTTCTGCTGGACCCTCACTAACTCTTTCCCGCCCCCCCCCCCGTCATTTATTTATCACATGCACATCGAAATGTAACTGAAATGCATCGTTTGCGTTAATGTGCTGGAGCAGTACGCGAGTGTCACCCAACATTCAAGATTGGGGTCTCGCCCATGGACTGAATCCCGGCATTCACCCAATCTGCATTCGGTTTCTCCAGCGTAGAGGAGATCACGGCCTGATCACTGAATGCAGTGCATTAGATTTGAAAAATATACGACTGAATCACTGCCTCAGCTGGAAAAGTTCAGGTCTCTGGACTGGGGACAGGAAGAGGTAAGAGTCATAGAATACAGCACAGAATCAGGCCCTTCAGCTCCTCCAGTCCATGCTGACTGGAGTCTCTGTCTAGCCCCATTTACCAGCTCCTGGATCATTGCCCTCCAGATCCCTCTCATGAATCTACCTATTCAAACCTCTCTTAAATGTTGAAATTAAAACCATATCCACCCCTACTGGCAGCCCTACAACCCCTCTATACAGTGGCTGCTCCCACACTCACACAACCCTCTGAGAGAAGAAGTTCACACTCAGGTTCCCCTTAAATATTTCACCTTGCAACCTCAGCCTATGACCTCTAGTTCTATTATCCAACTTTCAGGGAAAGAACCTGCATATATTTACCCTATCTGCATCCCTTATTATTTTGTTTAACTGTAAGATTTCTCCACATTCTTCTAATGCCTAGGGAATAAAGACCTAACCTATTCAATCTTACCCTATTATTCAGGTCCTAGAAACATCTTTGTAAATGCTTTCTGTACTCTCGCAAGCTTATTGTTATCTTTCCTGTAGTTGGGTGACCAGAAATGCACACAGTACTCCAAGTTCCACAACTTCTGTAACATCCCAACTCCTGTACTCAGTACTCTGATTTATGAAGGCTAATGTGCCAAAACCTCTCCTTCAACCATAAGACATAGAAACAGAATTAGGTCATTTGGCCCATCGAGTCTGCTCCACCATTTAATCATGGCTGATCCCGTTTTTCCCCTCCTCAGCCCCACTCCCTGGCCTTCTCCCCGTAACCTTTGATACCGTGTTCAATCAAAACCTATCAATCTCCACCTTAAATACACCCTCTGGACCTATGATAACAAATTCCTCAAATTCACCACCCTTTGGCTATAGAAATTTCTCCTCATCTCTGTTTAAAATGGATGCTCCTCTATCCTAAGGCTGTGTCCTTTTGTCCTAGACTCCCTTATCATGGGAAACATCCTTTCCACGTCTATTCTGTCTGGGCCTTCAAACTTTTGAAAGGTTTCAATGAGATCCTCCCCTCATCTTTCTAAATTCCAGCGAGTACAGGCCCAGAGCTATCAAACGTTCCTAATATGATAACCCTTTCATTCCCAGAATCATTCTTGTGAACCTTCTCTGAACCCTGTCCAATGCCAGCAGATCCTTTCTTAGAGGAGGAGCCCAAAACTATTCACAATACTCAAGATGAGGCCTCACCAGTGCCTTATAAAGCATCAGCATCACATTCCTGCTCTTGTATTCTAGATCTCTTGAAATGATTGCTAACATTGCATTTTCCTTCTTCACTACTACTTAACCTGTAAGTTAACCTTTAGGGTGTTCTGCACAAGAACTCCCAAGTCACTTTGCATCTCAGATTTTTGGATTTTCATCCCATTTAGAAAATAGTCTGCACATTTAGTTTTCTACCTAAATGCATGATGATGCAGTTTCCAATATTGTATTTCATTTGCCACTTTCTTGCCCATTCTCCTAATCTGTCTAAGTCCTTCTGTAGTCTTCCTGTTTCCTTATCACTACCTGCCCCTTCACCAATCTTCATATCATCTGCAAACTTGGCAACAAAGTCATCTATTCCATCATCTAAATCATTGATATACAGCATAAAAACAAGCGGCCCCAACATCGACCCCTGCGGAACACCACTAGTCACTGGCAGCCAATCAGAAAAGGATCCTTTTATTCCCTCTCGCTGTCTCCTACCAATCAGCCAATGCTCTAACCATGCCAGTAACTTTCCTGTAATGCCATGAGAGCTTAACTTGGTAAGCAACCTCACGCGTGGCACCTTGTCAAAGGCCTCCTGAAAATCTAAATGTACAAAATCCATTGCATCCCCTTTATCTATCCTACTTGTAATCTTGTCAAGTAATTCCAATAGGTTCTTCAGGCAAGATTTTTCCTTAAGGAAACCATGTTGACTTACCTTGTCCTGTGTCACCAAGTACTCCATAACCTCATCCTTAACAACTGACTCCAACATCTTCACAACCACTGAGGTCAGGCTAACTGGTCTATAATTTCCTTTCTGCTGCCTTTCTCCTTTCTTAAAGAATGGAGTGACATTTGCAATTTTCCAATCCTCTAGAACTATGCCAGAGTCCAATAATTCTTGAAAGATCAATTCTAATGCCTCCACAATTTCTACTGCTATCTCTTTCAGAACTCTAGGGTGTGGTTCATCTGGTCCAGGTGACTTGTGTACCTTTAGGTCTTTCAGCTTTTTGAGCACCTTGTAATAGTAACTGCACTCACATCTCTTCCCTCACTCCCTTCAACACCTGACATACTGCTAGTGTCTTCCACAGTGAAGGCAGATGCAAAATACTCATTTAGTTCATCTGCCATCTCCTTGTTCCCTGTTATTATATCTCCAGCCTCATTTTCTAGCGAACCATTAGCACCCGTTCTCCCTGTAACTCCACTTTCAAGTAATTATGGCTTTGTGTTCCCAGATCCTTTTGTTTTACTACACTGTGCGAGTCCTACCCTGGTTGATCCTCCCAGACTGTAAGACCTAATGTTTGCAGTAAATTCCATGGTCCATTTTTCAGCCCACTGCTAGCTTTGATAGCCTTCCTCGCTGTCCGCTACATCCCCCGTCTTGGTGTCATCTGCAAACTTGCTGATTCAGTTTATCACATTATCATCTAAGTCATTAATAAAGGTAATAAACAACAGATCAAGCACTGATCCCTGTGACACAGCTCCAGTGACAGGCCTCTAGTCAGAGAGATGACCTTCCACTATCGCTCTCTGGCTTCTCTCACTAACCCTATGCTGAATTTAATTTAATAATTCATCCTCAATGTCAATTGACCAGCCTCCTCTCATATGGAACTTTGACAAAATGTCCGTATAGACAACATCCACCACCCTTCCTTCATCAGCTTTCCTCGTAACTTCCTCAAATGAACTTTATAAGGTTATTAGATTGAACCTCCTATGTCAAACCTATGTTGAATTATATATCCATTTCCTTAGAATTGCTTCAAGTAATTTACCCATGACTGATGTTAGGCTCTCCGTCCTGTAATTGCCTGGTTTATTCTTTGAAACATTCTTAAACAATGAAACAACATTTGCTATCCTGCAGCCCTGTGGCTACGGACATCATATTATCTCTGCCAAGGCCCCTGCTATTTTTGCACTAGTTCCCACAAGATGGAAGGTTTGTCATCCCTGGGGATTTATCAACCCGAATTTGCCTCAAGACAGTAAGCACCTCCTTTTGTAGTCGGGATACGGTCCAACACCTCACTACTCCTATGCCTCAGTTCTATAGACCTAGTGTCTGTCTCACAAGTAAATACAGATACCAAAAATTAATTTAAGGTCTCATTCATTTCATTTCCATGCAGAGACTTCCACACTGATCTTCAAAATGAACAATTCTATCCCCTTTACTATATCTATACAACCCTTGGAATTCTCTTTCACTTTGTCTGTTAGAACAACCTCATGTCCTGTTTGAACCCTCCTGATTTTTCTCTAAAGTGTTCTCTTGTATTTTTTATACTCCTTAAACATCTCATTTGACTTAAATTGCCTATACCTGATGTGCAACTCCTCCTCCTTCTTAACCAGGGCCTCAATATCCCTCAAAAACCAAGGTTCCCAAAATGTGTCAGTATTGTGTTTTATTCTAACAGGTACACACAACTACTGTTTTGTCGATATTTCACTTAGGAGGACATTGAGGTTGCAGGAAAAGTGGTGTATTAGGGAGGGGTGTGGTTGGTGGTGGTTGGGAGTGGATCAAGGATTCCAAAGTAAATGGTCTCTGCAAAAACTTTGTGATGTCCTTCTGCTGGACAGAGGGCAAAGGAGATTTCCAGGGATGTTTCTGGGATTGAGTTGTGGAGGGAGGTTGACTCTTCCTTGTGTTGTTGGGAACAAGAGGTGACTCGTAGAGATGTATGAAATCATTGGTAATCTCGTTTACTATTGTCACATGTACCGAGGTGCAATGAAAGCCTTGTCTTGCCCGCAGTTCATAAAGATCAAATCATTCCATGGTGCATTGAGGTAGAACAAGGTAAAACAATACACAAAAAATACAGTGTGTATAGATAAGAAGATGCAACATCATAGCAAGATAGATTGTGAGCTTTGGTTAAACTGGAAAAAGTATGAAAGAGATTGGCAAGAGATTTACAACTCAGTTCCAGAAACATAAAGGAGTGTCTATCCTGTCTGGTATACCATAGTACCATAAGACATTGGAACAGAATTAGGCCATTTGATCTACTGAATCTGTTCTGTCATTCCATCATGGCTAATGAATTTCTCTCTCAACCCCATTCTCCTGTCTTCTATTTGGAACTTTTGATGTGCTTATTAATCAATAACCTATCAATCTTCACTTTAACTATACCTAAAGTCTTGCCCTCAGTTATGTCTGTCAATGAATTCCACAAATTCACTACCATCTGGCTAAAGAAATTTCCCGTCTCTGTTCTAAATGGATATCTGTCTATTCTAAGGCTTTGCCCTCTGGTCCTTGACTATTCCACTATAGGAAACATGCTCTCCACATCCATGTTATTGAGGCTTTTCAATATTCCATAGACTCATTCTTCGAAACTCAGTCAGTACTGGCCTAGAGTTGTCAAACCCTCCAATGCCAGCACATCCTTTCTTAGATAAGGAGCCCAAAACAGCTCACAATTCTCCAAATGTGCTCTGACCAGTGCTGTATAAGGCCTCAGCATAGTATCCTTTCATATTCTAGTCCTCTCAAAATGATTTCCTTTCCTTACTACCAATTTATCTGGCAAGGCAACCTTTGGGAATGCTGCACCTGGGGTTCCACGTTCCTTTGTTCCTCTGATTTTTGAATTTTCTCCTAAGCCTTTTATTCTGTCCACCAAAGTGCATGATTTCCTACACTGTATTCTGCTGCCATTTCTCCTTCTCCTTCTGCAGACTCCATGCTTCCCTAACACTACCTGCCCCTCCACCTATCTTTGTATCTTGGCCACAAAGCTATCAGTTCCGTCATCCAGATTATTAATATATAGTGCGAAAAGCAGCAGACCCAACACCAACTCCTGCTGAACATCACAGGTCACTGGCAGCTACCTAGAAAAGACCCCCTTTTTTCCCAGGCTTCGCCTTCTCCCAGTCAATCTCTATCCATGTTCGTATATTTCCCGTAATACCATAGATGTTTATCTTGTTCAATAGCCTCATGTATGGCATCTTGTCAAAGGCCTCATGAAAATCCAAGTGAACAACACTTTTTTTTGTCCATCCTGCCTGTTAGTTCCACAAATAATTCCAACAGATTTCTTAGGCAAGATTTTCCTTTAAGTAAACCATGCTGACTTTGGCCTATTTTATTGTGCACCCCCAAGTACCCGACAGCTCACCGTATCATCTGCCTGTCCTTCCTCACAGTCTCACTTCACACTCCATTGACTTGCATACCTACTACTTCATCCTCTGCCATCACTACAGTTCCCATCCCCCTGTCAAGTTAGTTTAAACCTTTCCCAACAACTCTTGCAAACTTGTCCAGAGAGATACTGATCCCCTTTGCGTTCATGTCTAATGGGGGCTAAGGACACAGGACCTGGTGGATTGGAGAAAGACCTTGCTCCTTCATCAAGGCTCTCACAGTGGGCAATCTAGGAAGTTGGTATTCACTTCAGCAGCAGTTGCTGTCTCAACTTACCTGCAAGACCCAAGCTGGCAGATGAGAATCAGATCTACTATCACCAATGTAAATTGACAGCAAGGTGGAGATGTTATTTCCAATCTGCACAGATTGTGATCTTCTGATTGGAAAATCAAGGATCCAGTTGCAGAGGGACGTACAGAGGCCTAGGTTCTGTAGCAGGTGGTGTGGATTGGGAAAGGGTGTAGAGAGGATGACTGGAGGAACTTCTGAATCATCAGTTCCAGACTCAGATCACCATAGTGTTCAGTACATGAGCTGAAACAAGAGGAGGTGATGACTGACTCAGGCTCCCACTGGGTTTCAAAGGGTGCAAGTCCCTAGGAAGCTTCCTTGGGAAGGAAGATTGAAAGGGAACTCCTAGGAATAGGGATGAGGGTGTAGGGTATTGTAATGCATGACAGATGACACATAGTGTTCCAAATAGAAGCTGTTCTACATAATCCAACAACACCGTAATTGAGTTGTTGCATTCTCTTTAAGGGACAGTGTCTGACGTAACGACATCAGTATAAGGCGACTGCTTTTGGTTTGTTTGTAATGGAAGTAAAGGGTTGCAGTTTTTGTCAAGCATATAAAACAACCCTCACATTTTTACTCACAAAATCCTATACTGGTGACCCTGACACTTTCAGACAACTCCAGTTACTCAATGACATGTTGAACAACGCAGGCACTTTGAAGCAGCCAGAGTTTTGGGAGTATCATGGTTTTCACAAGCAGAAACCCAGTTCATGCTGCAAGTAAATTTTACTACGTCATAGCATCACTAAGTTGTTCCACTGCAGGCAGGGTGGGGAGTCTACTAGAAGACCCGCCCGCATGTGATATATATCACTTAAAAACTCACCAGTAACAGAGGTCTGGACTTTCTGAGTCTGAGTGCGCCAAACAGTTTCTCTCTTTGCCCAGCCTGGAAGTGCTAGGCCTAAAGAAATAATGGACCATCTGCTGTCTCTCCTGGGCAATCACCATCTGTGTTTTATTTTTAAAGACAATTTTATGCAAAAAATGCCTGATCAAGTTACCAGAGCCTCGCTGATACATCTGTGAATGAGGTGCATTGTTCCTCCTCCTTCTCCTGTCTCAATAAGCCCTGACAGCAGAGCCTCCGGCAGAATCACACCTGTGGCTCCGAACCAGACAATGCCAGATCTTTGTATTTTAACACACATGCTTTGGCACGAACGCCAAAAAATGCCAATGGCCATGCAGCTTTGACAGTGCCAGAGCATGGGGACAATGGAGGTCTGTGAACACCATGGATTCCAGCTGCTAGGGTTGTCTATTCTTCATTAAGGACACATTCAGGGCGACACTTCTTGTGTCAAAGTTGCTCAAGTGAGTGTGCTGCCAGCATCACCCATTGACTATCAGCAGAGAGCGATGGACCTTCACAAGAGGCTACCAATAGCAGCAGGACCTGGACTTAAGGGACACGACGCATGACACTGCTTCAGTGGGCAACACTGCCCATGGGACATCGTCTTGGCTAAAGTTGTTACACCTCTGCTCAGCCCCGATTTCTTGTGTGTCAAAGGACTATTGGTAGACCTATCAAAGCACAGCAAGAGTTTTTAGGTGTTCTCTCACCATTTCATTCTGTGAGCTGGTGACCTTGTGCTCCCCTTGTATGGTGCCCTTAAAGGCAATGCTCCTAATCATATGCTTGAGTGGTCAGCAGACATAACCATCACGCGCACATAACTGGACAAGCCAGTGACGCCTGCTGTTACTCCAACCAAGGTACATAGGATCCGATCCGGGCGGCTCTTACGAGCTCCAGACAGATTCACACTGCCTGTATTGGTGTGTTCTAGGGGGTAGGGGGTGCCTGTTTACGGTAATGTAATGGGTGACAGATGACCCATATTGTTTGTAGCAGAAACTGTTCTACATAATTCACAAAAACAGTCATTGAGTTGTTGTGTTCACTTTAAGAGACGGTGCCTGATGTAATGACATGAGAGTAAGGTGACTGTTTTTGATTAGTTCGTAATGGAAGTAAAGGGCTGCAGCTTTTGTTAAGCACATAAAACAACTCTCGCATATTTATTCACAAAATCCTACAAGGGAGGCAATCCAGCTCTGAGCTCATGACTACAAGAGCCAAAGAGTCCAACCCTTGCTGCGAGCCCCTGCCACTCGAGAAGTGCCACGGGGGTACCCCTGAGTTGCGTAGAGACAAAGAGGGCGGTTCCCACAAATGAATTGATACCAACTGGAAGCCAGGGTCACAGGGCAGGGTTGGTGCCACCAGAGAGTATGATGTGTTGCCTTCGTGAAGGGCACACCAACAGTAGCTGTCAGTGATTGGGGGAACCAGTCTGATTCTGGTACAGGTGGACAGAGTCATCTCAGAGCCAGCTGGTGCCAGACAAGGATCCATCCTCTATGCTGGGAGGTCAGAGTACCGGTGTGTACTGGTGTTCACCTGACAGTGTGGCCAGGGAGGGCAGCAACTAGGTGGTGAGTGGCCATAACCTGTTCCTCCCTCTCTTCATCATTGGGAGGAACAACTGGGGGATTTTCTGAGACTCTGTTTCCCTCAGTGCCAGGGTGGAGCCCCCAGCTGCCATTGGCTGTAATTGACCACATGGACTGGGTCTTCTGCAGTGTCAGTACGGTAACTCCGAGCAATGCCAACCTGAGCTCGGAGCTGGAGCAGGGTTGGTTCCGATTACCGATGCAGGGTCATGAAGGTCCAACAGCAATAGGACCCATTGTCAAATTTCACCAAGAAACAATCAGACCAGACAAGTTCAGGCAGAACTGGTCGTGATGACAAACACTCATCAGTACACAGAAACGGCAACTTTTAAAATTAGAAATAAATCAATATAAAAACATGTTTAGAGTTGGAAGGGTGAACTGTCCACTCGCCACTTTCAAGGAAATCTGTATTTGTACCCCTTGGTCTCCCCGTTCCACAAACTCTTTCTGAGCACTGATATAACTCCGTATGTTAGACAATAAGACATAGGAGCAGAATTAGGCCATTTGACCCATCGAGTCCGCTCAGCCATTTCATCATGACTGATCCATTCCCCTGTCAGCCCCAATCCCCTGCCTTCTCCCTGTAACCCTCAACGCCCAGATTAATTAAGAATCTATCATCCTCTGCTTTAAATATACCCAGTGACCTAGCCTCCACAGCTGCCTGTGGGCAAAGAATTCCACAAATTCACCACTCTCTGGTTAAAGAAATTCCTCCTCATTTCTATTTATTCTTTTATTCTAAGGCTGTGCCCTCTGGTCCTAGACTCTCCTACTATAGGAAACATCCTCTCCACATCTACTCCATCGAGGCCTTTTAACATTTGATAGGTTTCAATAAAATCCCCCGCCAGCATTCTTCTGAGTTCCAGTGAGTACAGACCCAGAGCCAGCACACGGTCTCACATGGTTAAACCTCTGGTAGAAACATAGAAACATAGAAAATAGGTGCAGGAGTAGGCCATTCGGCCCTTCGAGCCTGCACTGCCATTCACTATGATCATCTCTGATCATTCAACTCAGAACCCTGTACCTGCCTTCTCTCCATACCCCCGATCCCTTTAGCTACAAGGGCCATATCTAACTCCTTCTTAAATATAGCCAATGAACTGGCCTCAACTGTTTCCTGTGGCAGAGAATTCCACAGATTCACCACTCTCTGTGTGAAGAAGTTTTTCCTCATCTTGGTCCTAAAAGGCTTCCCCGTTATCCTTAAACTGTGACCCCTCGTTCTGCACTTCCCCAACATCAGGAACAACCTTCCTGCATCTAGCCTGTCCAATCCCTTTAGAATTTTATACATTTCAATAAGATCTCCCCCTCAATCTTCTAAATTCCAGCGAGTATAAGCCTAGTTGATCCAGTCTTTCATCATATGAAAGTCCTGCCATCCCAGGAATCAATCTGGTGAACCTTCTTTGTACTCCCTCTATGGCAAGGATGTCTTTCCTCAGATTAGGGGACCAAAACTGCACACAATACTCCAGGTGTGGTCTTACCAAGGCCTTGTACAACTGCAGTAGTACCTCCCTGCTCCTATACTCGAATCCTCTTGTTATGAATGCCAGCATACCATTCGCCTTTTTCACCACCTGCTGTACCTGCGTGCCCACTTTCAATGACTGGTGTATAATGACACCCAGGTCTCATTGCACCTCCCCTTTTCCTAATCGGCCACCATTCAGATAATAATCTGTTCTCCTGTTTTTGCCACCAAAGTGGATAACTTCACACTTATCCACATTAAAATGATTCATTCCTGGAATCATTCTCTTGAACCTCCACTGAACCCTCTCCAATGTCTTTCGTTAGTTCAGGAGACCAAAACTGCTCATAATATTCCAAGTGAGGCTTAAAAAGCCTTTACATTACATACTTGCTTTTACGAGGGGTGATTGATAAATTTGTGGCCTAAGGTAGAAGGAGTCAATTTTAGAAAACCTAGCACATTTATTTTTCCTACGTTTACACACTTAGTCCAGCGGACATGGAGCATACGGATCCCTTCTTTGTAGAAGTCGGCGTCTTGGACGTCCACAAAGTGGTCCACAGCAGGGGTGATTGATAGGTTCGTGGCCTAAGGTAGAAGGCGATGAGTTATTAACTTCAAACTTTCTGCATTTTCACTCAAAGAGTTGAACTGCACGTGCATGTAACGAGAGCTGTATAACTCATCGCCTTCTACCATAGGCCACAAATTTATCAATCACCCCTGCTGTGGACCACTTCTACAAAGAAAGGATCCGTATGCTTCACAACTGCTGGACTAAGTGTGTACATGTAGGAGGGGACTATGTTGAAAAATAAATGTGCTAGGTTTTCTAAAATTGACTCCTTCTACCTTAGGCCACGAACTTATCAATCACACCTCATATACAGTATTTTAGTCCTCTTGAAATGAATTCTAACATCACATTTGCCTTCCTCATCACAGACTCAACCTGCAGATTAACCTTCAGGGAATCTTGTACAAGGACCTCCAAGTCCACTTGCACCTTGGATTTTTGAATTTTCTCTCCAATTAGAAACTAGTTGATGCTTTTGTTTCTTCTCCTGAAATGCATAACCATACCTGCCCAACACTGTATTCCATATGCCACTTTATTTCCAATGTCCCCTAATCTTTCTATATCCCTCTGCAGCCTCCCTGCTTCCTCCATTGCTTACCCGTCTATCTAACTTTGTAATATCTGCAATCTTAGCCATAAAGCTATCAATGTCATCATCTGAAGCATTGCAATATAATGTAAAGAGAAGTAGTCCCAAGACATTTCCCTGTGGATCACCACTTGTCACCAGCAGCCAACAAGAAAAGGCTACCTTTATTCCCACTCTTTGCCTCCTGCCAATCAGCCAATGCTCTATCCATGCTAGTATCTTTCCTGTGATACCATGTTCAGCAGTCTCATGTGTGGCAGCTTGTCACATGTATTCTGAAAATCTATGTATACAACATCCACTGATTCTCCTTTGTAATTTCCTCAAAGAATTCTAATAGATTTGTCAGGCAAGATTTACGCTGAAGGAAACCATCCTGACTTTTGCCTATTTTATCGTGTGTCTCCATGTACCCTGAAACCATGTCCTTAACAATTGACTACAACATCTTCCCAATCACTGAGGTCGGGCTAACTGGCCTATAATTTCCTTTCTTCTGCCTCTCTCCCTTCTTGAAGAGTGGAGTGAAACTTGCAATTTTCCAGTCCTCTAGAACCATGCCAGAATCTATTGATTATTAAAATATCATTACTCTTGCCTCCGCAATCTCTTCAACCATTGCTTTGGAACCCTGGGGTATATACCATGTGATCCAGATGATTTAACTACACGCAGTCCTTTCAGTTTCCCAAGCACCTGCTCCTTAGTAATGGCAGCTACACTCTCTTCAGTCCCTGTCACACTTGAACTTCAGGCATACTGCTAGTGTCTTTCACAGGAAGACTGATTCAAAATACTTATTCAGTTCATCCACCAATTCCTTGTCCCCCATTACTACCTCTCCAGCATTATTTTCCACTGTCCGATATCTACTCTTGCCTCTTTTTATATATCTAAAGAAACCTTTGGTATCATCTTTAATATTATTGGCTAGCTTACCTTTGTATTCCATCTTTGTGTCTTTTTTTAGTTGCTTTCTGTTGGTTTTGTAAAGCTTCCTAATCCTTAATCTTGTTGCTCTGGGAGAAGAAAGAGAAAGTAAATTTAAAGGCTTACAACTCGACAATGACAGAACCATTTACCCTGAGTGTCACAGTCTTACACATGAGAACCCATCCACACCTTCTTCACTACCCTGTCTACCAGTGTTGTCTCTTTCAGGGATCTCTGTACTTCTGCTCTTTGGTCTATCTGTTCTACATCTCTCCCTGGGCCCTGGCATTCACTCTGTATGTTTTACTCTGGTTTCACTTCCCCAAATCGTACTCGTCCAGTTCCTTGGCCCACTTTCCCAGGTGATCTGCATCCCATTGGAACCTCAAATAACTCTCATTTTCACCCCACACTCATTTTGGTGTCATCCTCAACCTCACTAATTGTGGAGTGTAATTTTGGAGTGTAAACAAAACACCTGAAGGACCTTTTAAACCACCTGTGTAGATTTATTTTTTTCCCAAAAATATACTTTATTCAAAAATATTACAAAATAAAGTTATTTACAAAAAAAACATTCGTTGACTCAGTCCTTATTCAATAAATAAAGTTATTTACAATAAATCATGCATTGACTCTTAGTCCTTATTCAAAATAAAGATGTTTACAATAAATCATTCGTTGATTCTCAAACCTTAGTCAAGAATAAAACCTATTTACAATAAAAACCAGGCGTTGACTCTCATTCCTTTACCAAAGTTCCTTTACGGTCTATACCTTTCCGTGTTTCCAGCCATTCCTGTAGCACCGTGTTGATTCATCTATCCACACTGCTGATGAGGGGTATACTCCTCCCCACCTGACCCCTCCCACTCCCATGGGTGACGAACCCTAAACTGTGCTCCTTCCCCAATGGGCCTTCGCAGTGGCTGCACCAAGTTTGAGTGCATCCTCAGCACGTAT
Source organism: Mobula hypostoma (assembly GCF_963921235.1). Lineage (NCBI taxonomy): Eukaryota > Metazoa > Chordata > Chondrichthyes > Myliobatiformes > Myliobatidae > Mobula > Mobula hypostoma. The sequence goes on along the minus strand of NC_086100.1, from coordinate 113,336,941 downwards.
TCCTGCAGGCGAGAATGTGCCACCCGGTAGCATTCAGCCACGGATATCTCCATGTGCTGGTAGACCATCAAGTTTCGGGCTGACCAAAGTGCGTCCTTCACCGAGTCGATGACCTGCCAGCAGCACCAGATGTTGGTCCCTGTGTGTGTCCCCGGGAACAGCCCGTAGATCAGAGAGTCCTCTGTTACGCAGCTGCTGGACATGAATCTTGACACCGTCCCTTCCATCCTCCTCTACACCTTCTTCACAAACCCACAGTGTGCAAAGAGGTGGGTCACTGACTCCACCTCATTGCAGTCCTCCCGTGGGCAGCAGGGTGTGGAGATGAAATCCCGAGCGTACAGGAGGGATCTGACTGGGAGGGCCCCTCTCACTGCCAACCAGGCGAGGTCCTGGTGCCTGTTGGTGAGATCTGGCGATGAGGCAATTTGCCAGATGTACTGGACGGTCTGCTCAGGGAACCACCCCACTGTGTCCATCTTGTCCTTCTCCTGAAGTGCCTACAGGACATTACATACAGACCACTGCCTGATGGCCCTTTGGTCAAAGGCATTGACCTGGAAGAACTTGCCTACAAAGGACAGGTATGGCGGCAACAACCAGCTGACTGGGGCGTTGCGCGGGAAAGGGCCCAGACCCATCCTTCGAAGCCAGGGTGACAGGTAGAACCTGGGCACACAGCAGTCCGTAGTGCCCACGTATCTGGGATCCACGCACAACCTGATGCAGCCACACACAAAGCTGGCCATCAGGGTAAGGGCGACATTGGGGATGTTCTTGCCTCCATTGTCCGGGGATGTGTGCATGGTGGCCTGTCTGACCCACTCCATCTTTGATCCCCAGATGAATCCGAAGATGGCTAGGGTGATTTCTGAGCCGCAGGAGCGGAGGACGGGCCACACTTGTGCTAAGTACAGCAGCCCTGAGAGCACCTCACACCTGATGACCAGGTTCTTGCCCGTTATCCAGAGAGAGCGCCCTCCCCACAGTCCCAGTTTCTGTTTCACTTTGGCTGTCCGCTCCTGCCAGTTCTTCCTGCACGCCTCGGTCCCTCCGAACCAGATCCCCAACACCTTCACGTGATCGGACCTGATGGTGAAGGGGACGCTGGATCGGTTGGGCCAGTTGCCGAGAGCATGGCTTCACTCTTTGTGCGGTTGACCCTGGCCCCCGACGCTAGCTGGAACTGTACACAGATGTCCTTAAGTTTGTGAACTGACCTCGGATCAGAGCAGAAGACGGTGACGTCGTCCATGTACAGGGAGGTTTTGTCTTGCGTCCCTCCACTGCCTGGCAGTGTCACCCCTCTTATGCCCTCATCCCTCCTGATGGCTTCAGCAAAAGGCTCTATGCAGCACGCGAACAAGACAGGGGAGAGGGGGCAGCCCTGCCTGACTCCAGACCTGATGGGGAAGCTGTCTGTTTCCCACCTATTGACCTGGACTGCACTACAGGTGTCTGTGTAGGGCAGTCTGATCCAATTCCAGATTCCCTCCCCAAATCCCATTTTGGAGAGCATGTCCGCCATGTACATGTGTTCTATCCTGTCGAAGGCTTTCTCCTGGTCCAAGCTGACCAGAAAGACGTACACCCCCTCTGTCCTGCACGTAGGCAGATGTCCCTCATGATGGTGTCCCTCAGCAGCGTGAGACTGTCTGAGATTTTCCTGCCCGATACTACATAGGTTTGGTCCGGGTGGATCACCTGTCCCAGAGCAGACTTGATCCTGTTGGCAATAGCCTTGGACAGGATCTTGTTCCACATTCAGGAGCGAGATGGGCCTCCAGTTCCTAATGTCCTCCTTTTCCCCCTTCTACCCTTCATGAGGGTGATGATGCCCTTCCTCATAGACTCTGACATGCAGCCGGCCAGAAGCATAGCGTTGTACACTTCCAGCAGGTCAGGGCCCATCCAGTTCCACAGAGCCGAATACAACTCGACCGTTAGGCCGTCGCCTCCGGGAGTCCTATCTGACCCAAAGGAACAGACGGAGCCTGTCAGCTCGTCCATGGTCAGTGGCTGATCCAGACTCTCCTGCACGCTGTCGTCTAAGACCTGCGTGACAGACGACAGGAAGTTGCGGGAGGCTGTGGATTCCGTAGCCTTTTCGTCGTACAGACCGGCATAGAAGGACTTGCAGATCCTCAGTATGTCTGTCTGTGAGGACACGACTGAGCTGTCCTCTTCCTTAAGGTAGAAGATCACAGAGCTCCCCCGTGCACCTTTTGGAAGAAGAAGCGTGAGCACGTCTCGTCCTGCTCCACGGTTTGGACCTTTGATCGGAAGATGATCTTGGAGGATTCGGCGGCGAGATGCTGGGCTTGCCGGCCCTTCACCTCTCGCAATTCCTCCCTGACATCCACCCCCTTTGACTGCAGAAGGAGAAGTTGCTGCAAATCTGTCTGGAGTTTTCACAGTTCCCTCTGCTCCTGCCTTGCCTTCTGGATATGCTTGCCAATGAAGAACCTCTTGATGTTCTCCTTGGTGGCTTCCCACCAAAGAACCGAGAAGGCTTTCAAGGTTCTCCAACCTGTGTACTCCCTCTCTAGTTCATCGATGTTCTCTGGGGTCAGCAGCTTTACATTCAGCTTCCAAGTTCCCCTGCCTGCCTTCCGGTCCTCCCGTAAGTGACAGGTGGCTCTCAGAAGGCAGTGGTCAGAGAAGAACACCGGCGTGACGTCGGTGGACCTGACCGTGAGAGACTCAGACAGGAAGAGGAAGTCGATCCGGGAGCGGGCTGAGCCGTCTGACCATGTCCAGGTGGCTTGCGGCTGTGCTCCACCTGTGGGGGTGCCAAAGGCGTCGCGCAGCTTGGCTGTCTTCACCGTTTCCCTCAGGAGTCTGGAGGTAATGTCCAGCCTGCCGTCGGCACTGCCGGATCCTGCAGCCGCATCAATGGTGCAGTTGAAGTCTCCGGCCAGAACGACCGGCTGGGACAGTCACCAGCAGCGGTGGGAGCTGCTCGAAGACGGCCAGCCGCTCGCTCCGCACGGGCGAGGCGTACACGTTGATCAGCTGGAGCGGAGTGCCCCGGTGTTTGACGTCTGCTGCCAGGAGGCGCCCCGCAACCACCTCTTTAACTTGGGTGATTGAGAAGTTGCCTCCCCGTAGCAGAATCCCCAGGCCGGAAACGCGACAATCGTTGCCCCCCGACCACACCGACAAACCGTTTTTCCACCACCGTGACCATCTCCGGTAGTTATGGAGGCATGGTAGTCCGCACTCCTGGAGGAAGGTCACGTCAGCGTTCAGTGTTCAAGTACTGGAGCACGCTGACGCAAGGCCCAGTACTCTTCACACTGCGGGCGTTTAAGGACACAAGTTTAAGGTCCATCACCCTTTACAGATCTTTGTCCTCACCTTCGCCGTCCTGAGCCCTCATGCCCACAGTCCTGGTGAAGTCTTCCACCTGCTGAGGGCTCAAGTACCGTGGGTAGTCCTCGCTAGGGAGAGGCAGTACCAGTTCAGCCCCCAAAGGAACCTCTGGGACTGCCTCTCCATCTGGCTGCAGGCCACCAGAAGTGTTAGTGCTCCCAGATTCCCGGAGCTGAGGGGTGCTGCTGATCTCCACTTCCTGCACCTGGGGGGTGGCCAGCAGACCTTCACTGTTCCCTTGATTCTCCTCCACCTGATTAACCCGCCTCTTCCTCTGCCGGGGCTGCTGGCCACCCCCACCGCCTTCCGAGGAGGAGGAGGACAGGAGCCCAGAGGATGTGTTATACTCTACCGCCCTTTTTTCTCGAGCTCTCCAATTGCTCCGCCCGCTGTCTTTTGGGCAGAGCCTTCTGAGGCTTTTTCCATTTGGTAACTACGTTCCAGGCTCCTTCATCCCCCTCGGCCCTCCCCTCCTCCACGGACTCCTCCTCATCAAGCAGTGGGTCCTGGGTGTTTGGCAAGGGGGAGGGAGACCTCGGGGTGGACGCGTCTTCCTCCACTGTTACTGGCGCTGCCCCAGAGGAGGTGTCGGGTGCCTCCAATCCAGCCGGGGCCTTTTCGATGTGATCATCTCCCCTGGCCGCCTGTGCATAGGAGCCCGCCCGTCTCAGTCAGGCCCTGTACAGGTGGCCCGCCTGCCCACAGACATTGCAGGACTTGGCCTCCGTGCAGCCCTTGGTGAGGTGTCCCTCCACCTTGCAGTTTTCGCACACCACAGCCTTACACTGGGCTGCGATGTGCCCCGCCTTACCGCAGTTGCAGCACACCGTGGGTTGCCTGGCGTAAACCAGGAAGCCCCAGTTCCCTCCGATGGTGAAGACTGAGGCTGGGTGGATGACACAGCTGCTGGTGTCCACCCTCAGCTTCACCCTGACCTGCCTTTTACTTCTCCATACGCCCAGACTGTTGTTGACGTTCTCACACTTGCCCACGCTCTCCACTTATCGAGCTAGGAATGTGAGGACGTCAACGACCGGTACGTAGGGGTTGAACATTTGCACCGTGACCGTTCTCTCTTGCTGCATTGCGTCAGCGAAGAGGGGCTGCGCTTTTAGTAGTGACAGCGGGACCTTGCTCCTCTTCTCATGAACACAGTCATGTAATTTCTGCCACCCTGCGGCATGCCAGAAGGTGACGTTGTAGTAACCGGTAAAATCCTGGACACAGAAAAGATCATCTGCCTTGAAGCCACAGCAATCCAGCAGCACCTTGCGAATGAAGGTCTCCCTACTGAAACCATTGCCTTCCTTCAGATCCCGAACACTCAACCGGACAGTGTTCTTGATCCCAGCCCCATGAGTTGAAGCGCTGGTCTCTCCAGCCATCCTCTTTTCCATCTCCATTGTATAGGCGGGAAGTGTTAGATTGTGAGCCAATCCACACCAGGCTCCACCCCTGTGTCAGCGCGAGCCCTACTACCCAGTCAATGCTTGCCGTGTCCTGAAAAGAACACTGGGGATCGCTGCATTCAGAAAAGGATGCTTGATCTCAGCCAAAAGGCTGAGAGGCGACCTTTTGAACCTTCTGTGTAGATATGTAAGAATCCATAATATCTGCCATGCAGATATTTGTTTCTGGTCGCCAGGTAACCAGAGCTTAAACCCTGTGGTGATGCAGCATCTCATTGTGATGTGTCCCACTCATGTCACAGTAGCCTTGTGATGTCAGGGTTTGACCTCTCCCTGAGTGGTCACATCTCAACTCCTCTGTGTTTAGCAAAAGCCTTGGTCATTGACTGGGTTACAATGATGCCACGAGGATGAAAAGAGCAGCTGGATTTCATGGTGACACTGTGTCCGTGACTTTGGGAATGATAGATGTGGGATTGTTCACTCCCCCTGCCCCTTATCCGGGTTAAGGGATAACCATTAAAGCAATTAAAGCATGGAATAATCTTCATCCTACCACAGTCATACAACCAAACCCAATTAAATTTAAGGCAGCTTTTCTTCTTCAAAAATCTCCTTAAGCCCACCCTCCACCACCTCCAGTTTAAATCCCATGCGGAATATTTTGGAGGATCAAGAACCAAGAGCCAAGGGAGATTCAGTGTTGAAATTGTGCTTGGAATCAAGAAATGGCTGACATTAGAAAACCTGTACCTTCCAGGCGCGCTGCCTGTAAATAGCGTTCCATTTGTGATTGTCACAGTCCTGGGACTCTGGGGTACACTGTCACTCTTGGGTGAATATAACTTGCGAATCTGCCTCCACTATTCCAACAGACATTTACCTCCAGACCTTAAATAATTGAAGTGTAAAAATATATTTCCTTTCATCACTCCTAGTTTACTTACCAAGCATCTTCATTCTAAATGAACACAGGCAAAATGCTGGAGGCATTCAGCAGATTAAGCAGCATCTTTGGATAGGAATAAACTGTTACTCTTTCATGTTGAGACCCTTGATTCTACATTCCCCTGTTCTTGATCCCACTGCTGATGTGAAGAGCTTCCCTGATAGCAAATTGTCAGGAGAATAAGTGAAAGGATACAGGTTACAGGGAAAAAGATTTGGGAATGGGATCGCCTTAGAGCCTGCATGGATGAAGACCATGACACCATGAGACATAGGAGCAATGAGCACATCATGTCCGTAAGACTGAGGAGCTGACTATTGACTACAAGAAACGAGCGATGAGCCAATACTCATTGGTGGATCAGAGTTGGAAAGTGTCAGAAACTTCAAATTCCTGGGCTTTTCAGAGGATCTGTCCTGGACCTGACAAAAACTGGCATTACAAAGAAAGCACTGCAGTGCCACTACTTTTTTGGACGATTGCAAAGATTCGGCATGTCATCTAAAATTTTGACAAACTTCTATACATATGTGGTGTATTGATGGGTGCTTCATGGCCTGGTATGGAAACACCGAAGTCCTTGAACAGAAAAACCTACAAATAGTAGTGGATACAGCCCAGTCTGTCACAGATTCGGAGAAGAAAGTCTGAGAATCGGAGCGAGAGTGCGGTGGAAGCCATTTTGAATTTTTTGTTTTTTCATCAGAGTTAAGAGAGGCAGGACTGCGCAGGCATGTGACATCAGGCAGAGAAGCGCGGAAGATTTAAAAGGTCAGAAATCCTGATTCGGGTTTAATTCGCAGAAGGAAGTCTGAGAATTGGAGCGGGAGTGGGGCAGAAGCCATTTTGAATTTTTTGTTTTTTTGTCAGAGTTAAGAGAGGCAGGACTGCGCAGGCGTGTGATGTGCGCAGTGTAGAGCGGAAGATTTAAAAGGAACACAGCCTTATACAGCGGGCAGCGGAGTGAGTTGGGAGCAGAATTAAGGCCTAAGGGCTTTGGCTCAACAGGCTTAGGCGGAAATGGGCGAGGCGAAGAAGGTTTGGTTTTCAAATTTTCCTGTTATTTGAGGAAAGGGGGGGAAATATGAGTGTGAGGGTAGCTGGTTGTTCTTGGTGTCAGATGTGGGAGGCCCTGGAGTCTCCAAGCCTCCCAGATGTCCACATCTGCGCCAGGTGCGCTGAGCTGCAACTCCTAAAGGACCGCATTAGGGAACTGGAGCTGCAGCTCGATGACCTTCGTCTAGTCAGGGAGAGTGAGGAGTTGATAGAGAGGAGTTACAAGCAGGTGGTCACACCGGGACCACGGGAGGCAGACAAGTGGGTCACGGCTAGGAGGGAGAAAAGGAAGAGTCAGGTAATAGACAGTACCCCAGTGGCTGTGCCCCTTGACAATAAGTACTCCTGTTTGAGTACTGTTGGAGGGGCAGCTTACCCGGGGGAAGCGACAGTGGCCATGCCTCCGGCACAGAGTCCGGCCCTGTAGCTCAGAAGGGTAGGGAAAGGATTCTGTGGATGCAGTCAGGAGACCCGGATGGTAGTTTACCTCCCTGGTGCCAGGGTCCGGGATGTTTCTGATCGCGTCCAAGATATCCTGAAGTGGGCGGGTGAGGAGCCAGAGGTCGTGGTACATATAGGTACCAATGACATAGGTAGGAGAAGGGAAGAGGCCCCGAAAGGAGAATATGAGGAGTTAGGAAGGGTGCTGAGAAGAAGGACCGCAAAGGTAGTGATCTCGGGATTACTGCCTGTGCCACGCGACAGTGAGAGTAGGAATGAAATGAAGTGGAGGATAAATGCGTGGCTGAGGGATTGGAGCAGGGAGCAGGGACTCAAGTTTTTGGATCATTGGGACCTCTTTTGGCGCAGGTGTGACCTGCACAAAAAGGACGGGTTGCATTTGAATCCTAGGGGGACCTGGCGGGGAGATTTGTAAAGGCTACTGAGGAGACTTTAAACTAGAATGGCTAGGGGGTGGAAATCAAATTGAAGAGACTAGGAGAGAGGAGGTTAATTCACAAGTAGAGAAAGATAGTAGACAGTGTGGGAGGGAGGATAGGCAGGGGACGGAGAATGGGAGCACACAGACCGAAGATGTAGGGGAGAAGGAAGAAAAAGATAACATAGTTGTTTGCTCCATTAGGGATAAACAGAGAGTAAGAGGTGGAGAGTTTTTTAAGTGCATCTATTTTAATACTAGGAGCATTGTAAGAAAGGTGGATAAGCTTAGAGCATGGATTGATACCTGGAAATATTATGTTGTAGCTATTAGTGGAACATGGTTGCAGAAGGGGTGTGATTGGCAACTAAATATTCCTGGATTTCATCGCTTCAGGTGTGATAGAATCGGAGGGGTAAGAGGGGGAGGTGTTGCATTGCTTGTCAGAGAAAATATAACAGCGGTGCTTTGGCAGGATAGATTAGAGGACTTGTCTAGGGAGGCTATTTGGGTGGAATTGAGGAATGGGAAAGGTGTAGTGATGCTTATAGGGGTGTATTATAGACCACCTAATGGGGAGCGAGAATTGGAGGAGCAAATTTGTAGGAGATAGCAGATATTTGTAGTAAGCACAAGGTTGTGATTATGGGAGATTTTAATTTTCCGCACATTGACTGAGAAGCCCATTCTGTAAAAGGGCTGGATGGTTTGCAGTTTGTAAAATGTGTGCAAGATAGCTTTTTTGCAGTGATACATAGAGGTACCAACTAGAGAAGGGGCAGTGTTGGATCTCCTGTTTGGGAATGAGACAGGTCATGTGACGGAGGTATGTGTTGGGGAGCACTTCGGGTCCAGTGATCACAATACCATTAGTTTCAATATAATTATGGAGAAGGTAGGACTGGACCTAGGATTGAGATTTTTGATTGGAGAAAGGCTAACATTGAGGAGATGCGAAAGGATTTAGAAGGAGTGGATTGGGACAATTTGTTTTATGGGAAGGATGTAATAGAGAAATGGAGGTCATTTAAAGCTGAAATTTTGAGGGTACAGGATCTTTATATTCCTGTTAGGTTGAAAGGAAAGGTTAAAAGTTTGAGAGAGCCAGGGTTTTCAAGGGATATTGGAAACTTGGTTCAGAAAAAGAGAGGGTTCTACAATAAATATAGGCAGCTTGGAGTAAATGAGGTGCTCGAGGAATATAAAGAATGTAAAAAGAATCTTAAGAAAGAAATTAGAAAAGCTAAAAGAAGATACGAGGCTGCTTTGGCAAGTAAGGTGAAAATAAATCCAAAGGATTTCTACAGTTATATTAACAGCAAAGGGATAGCGAGGGATAAAATTGGTCCCTTAGAATATCAGAATGGATGGCTATGTGTGGAGCCAAAACTGATGGGGGAGATTTTGAACAATTTCTTTTCTTCAGTATTCACTAAGGAGAAGGATATTGAATTGTGTAAGGTAAGGGAAACAAGAAGGGTAGTTATGAAAAGTATGATGATTAAAGAAGAGGAAGTACTGGCATTTTTAAGGAATATAAAAGTGGATAAGTCTCCCGGTCCAGACAGGATATTCCCTAGGACTTTGAGGAAAGTTAGTGTGGAAACAACAGGGGCTCTGGCAGAAATATTTCAAATGTCATTAGAAATGGGGATGGTGCCGGAGATTGGCGTATTGCTCATATTGTTCCATTATTTAAAAAGGGTTCTTAGAGTAAACCTAGCAATTATCGGCCTGTGAGTTTGACGTAAGTGGTGGGTAAATTGATGGAAAGTATTCTTAGAGATGGCATATATAATTATCTGGATAGATGGAGTCTGATTAGGAACAGTCAACATGGATTTGTGTGTGGAAGGTCATGTTTGACAAATCTTATTGAATTTTTTGATGAGGTTACTAGAAAAGTTGACGAGGGTAAAGTGGTGGATGTTGTCTGTATGGACTTCAGCAAAGCCTTTGACAAGGTTCCACATGGAAGGTTAGTTAGGAAGGTTCAATTGTTAGATATTAATATCGAAGTAGTGAAATGGATACAGCAGTGGCTGGATGGGAGACACCAGAGAGTAGTGGTGGATAATTGTGTGTCAGATTGGAGGACGGTGTCTAGTGACGTGCCTCAGGGATCTGTACTGGGTCCAATGTTGTTTGTCATATATATTAATGATCTGGATGATGGGGTGGTAAACTGGATTTGTAAGTATGCAGATGATACTAAGATAGGCGGAATTGTGGATAATGAAGTAGGTCTTCAAAGCTTGCAGAGAGATTTAGACCAGTTAGAAGAGTGGGCTGAAAGATGGCAGATGGAGTTTAATGCTGATAAATGTTAGGTGCTACATTTTGGTAGGACTAATCAAAATAGGACATACGTGGTAAATGGTAGGGCATTGAAGAATGCAGTAGAACAGAGGGATCTAGGAATAAGGGTGCATAGTTCCCTGAAGGTGGAATCTCATGTGGATAGGGTGGTGAAGAAAGTTTTTGGTATGCTGGCCTTTATTAATCAGAGCATAGAGTATAGGAGTTGGGATGTAATGTTGAAATTGTATAAGGCATTGGTGAGGCCAAATTTGGAGTATTGTGTACAGTTCTGGTCACTGAATTATAGGAAAGATGTCAATAAAATTGAGAGAGTACAGAGGAGACTTACTAGAATGTTGCCTGGGTTTCATCTCCTAAGTTACAGAGAAAGGTTGAACAAGTTGGGTCTTTATTCTTTGGAGCGTAGAAGGTTGAGGGGGGATTTGATAGAGGTATTTAAAATTATGGGGGGAATAGATAGAGTTGACATGGATAGGCTTTTTCCATTGAGAGTGGGGGAGATTCAAACAAAAGGACATGAGTTGAGAGTTAAAGGACAAAAGTTTAGGGGTAACATGAGGAGGAACTTCTTTACTCAGAGAGTGGTAGCTGTGTGGAAGTAGCTTCCAGCAGAAGTGGTTGAGGTAGGTTCAATGTTGTCATTTAAAGTTAAATTGGATAGATATATGGACTGGAAATGAATGGTTATGGGCTGAGTGCAGGTCAGTGGGACTAGGTGAGGGTAAGAGTTTGGCACGGACTAGAAGAGCCAAGATGGCCTGTTTCCGTGCTATAATTGTTATCTGGTTATATAGATAAATGTTTTCCCACCATTGAGCAATCTACACAGAGCACTGCTGCAGGAAAAAAAGCATCCATCATCACGGCCCCCCCCCCCCATCCAGGGCATATTCTCAGATTCTCCTTAAATATTTCACCTTTCACCCTAAACCTATGATCACGAGTTCTTGTCCCATCCAACCTGAGGGGAAAAATAATCTACTTCATTAATAGCTGCCCGCTTGCATTTACCCTATCTATGCCCCTCATAGATAGGAGGGAGGAGAAGATGGCGGCGCGACGCAACGCAGCTCGCAGTGGCCACTCCGGTAGTGATGTCTGTTATTTGTCAAGTAGGGCGTCGTGCACAATCCTGATTTGATGGAGACGGACGTGAGAGCACGGAGGAACATCTGGTGAAACTTCTGAAATGCCTGCTTCGCTGCTGCTGCTACTGTGTGATTCAAAATCTCCGGAGGGGAAGGCCCCGAGTCCTTGGCTTTGCTTGTTGCTCGGTGGCCGGGGCGGGGTCGAAGCGCTCCGCAGAGGATGGTGCTCGGTGCTTGGTGTCAAAGGGCTGATTGGAGGCTCGAAGTTTTCGGACGGACTCAGAGTCCGCTGCGGTCGGGTGCTTCCAATGGTGCTGCATTGGCAAGTTTGCGGCGCATGGAGGTTCATGGCAGGGAGAATTTCTCCCTTCTAACGTCCGCGTGAGACGATGAGGCTATCGGGACTTCGAGACTTTTTTTTACCATGCCCATGGTCTGCTCTTTATCAAATTACGGTATTGCTTTGCACTGTTGTAACTGTATGTTATAATAATATGGTTTTGTCAATTTTGGTCTTGGTTTGTCCTGTGTTTCTCGTAATACCATTCTGGAGGAACATTGTATCATTTTTAATGCATGCATTCCTAAATGACAGTAAATGAGGACAATATGGCCGTTGTGGCTACGGGGATCAGGGGGTATGGAGGGAGGGCTGGTGCAGGGTTCTGAGTTGGATGATCAGCCATGATCATAATAAATGGCGGTGCAGGCTCGAAGGGCTGAATGGCTACTCCTGCACCTATTTTCTATGTTTCTATGTTTCTATGACTGAGTGTCCTCATAATCTATAATCTATAATTTTGTATACCTCTTTAAGAAATGCCCTCATCATTCTTCTGTGCTCCAGGGAATAAAGTACCAACCATGTGGTGAGGCTGCATTTGGAGTATTGTGTACCATTTTCATTACCCTGTTGCAGGAAAAACATTATCAAGCTGGAGAGGGCGCAGAAGAGGGTGTTTACAGGGATGTTGCTTGGCCCAGAGGGTCTGAGTGCCAGAGAAGTTGGCTGCGCTGGACCTTTATTACCTGGAGTGCTGAATAATGGCCTCACAGAAGTTTATAAAATCATGTGGGATATGGGTAAGGTGGATGGTCATAGTCTGATCTACAAACGTATGTTCATCTGTGGACTACTGGGAACTGCACCATCAATTTGTGCAACATGTCACTGAGGGAACTGGGATATATGTTACTCTATATTTGCCTGCTATCTTGAATATGTCTGGTGCTGTGTTGTGTTGTGTCTGTCTTGTGCTGTGTTGTGTTGTGTATGTTTCACACCTTAGCCCCAGAGGAACACTGCTTCATTTGGCTGTATTGATGTGTTGTGGAATGATAATTAAACCTGAACTTGAACTCTTTTTCCCAGGACTGGGGTGTCTAAAACTAGAGGGCACAGATATAACAGAAGAGGGCAAAGATTTAAAAGAAACCTGAGAGGTAACTTTTTTACACAGTGGCCACGGAGTACTTGGAATGAGCTGCCGGAGAAGGTTGTCAGGATGGTACAATTGCAACATTTAAGAGACATTTGGATTGAGACAGGAAGGGAGGGTCTTGGAGGGCTATTGTTCAAACATGGGCAACTGCGACAATCCTGTGGTCCCCATGGTCCAGTTGGACCAACGTGCCTGTCTGCATGCTGTGTTGCTCTATGACTCTATTCAACCTTTCCCTATAACTCAGGATCTCAAGATCTGACAACATCCATTAAATTTTCTCTGCATTCCTTCAAGCTTCTAGGTAGCTTTCCCACAGGCAGTTGACTAGAAATGCACCCAATACTCTAGATTTGGCCTCACCAATATCCCAACTCTTGTGATGCAACCTTTGAAATCCTTCCTCGCCGTCCACTCTGCCCCCAAGTCTTGGTTATCCACACATTTGTTGATGCAGTTTCCCATTTTATCACCCAGATTGTTAATATAAATGACAAACAACAACAGACCCAGCACTGATTCTTGCGGTGCACCACTTGTTACAAGCCTCTAGTCAAAGACAAATTTCTTGGTAACTTGAAAAAGCTTTAAGATTGGCTACCCCTGACCTAGTATGCGCAAAGCCATTTTAACTATCCCTAATCTGGCCCCTTTTATCCATATACAATAGATTCTCATTAGTTACAACACATCGGGACCAGTACATTTTGGCATGATTAAGTGGCTGCCTCAATTAGCCGAAATTTCATGGAAATAGTTTAAAAAAGACAAACTGAGTAACAAATTATGTATTTAAATGAAATACAGAACAAATCAGAACATTACCAACACTACTAGAGTAATATAAAACTGTGTATTAGTTCATAATATACATCGACAGAGGAATTTATACAGTGTATGCTGCCATTGTCAAGGTTACACACCCGGGGTTTAGATGCTCTAACTCAGCAGAATACAGATAGCTGGTGCAGCCCCTTTAAGGATTCAAGACCGTCCTGCTAATTGGCAGCCATGTTTTGGCATCAGGATTTCAATATTTAAGGAGCTCCTGAACTGAGGTTCGATGCTCAATCATCAGTGTCTAATTTAGTATTCTGTTTTCACTTCAGTCTCACATTGTGTCTCGACTCCAGCCTTAGATACTCCAGCATTTGGTTCCAATTTTCCTTGCCTAGATCTCCCATCACAGTACGAATGAGCCAAACATGCACCCAGCAGGGTATCAGAGTCTCTCGTTCACTGCGGCCAGCCACAGCAAGAGGATTTTTACACAGAGCCTGGAGATACGCAACCTCCAGGTCGTCGTGTGCCAACCTGGAGAGTTTTGACAGTGACCTGGGTTCTTGCCACAGCTTCTTCACTCAATGCTCATTGGTGTTTGAACTCCAGCCATCCTGGTTCCTTTGGAGCACGGAAAGGTGGCTTTTATTATCCCTCTCCTGACTGGGAGAGCCCTGGCTTGAGCCACCGTGCATTGGGAATGAAGGTCAGAGATTTGCTCGCATTTGGAGGAATTCAAAGAAGGTGTTCCATCATCCCTCTGGAACAAGCCGAGTCGCGGACCGTCTGATGAAGATGCATCAGAGCAGACGGTCAGCAGCTGACTACACTCTCGAGTTTCGGACTTTGGCACAAGGAAGCCTTGGCCACTTTGTACTGCCAGAGACTCTGAGACAAACTATAGGATACCCTCGCCTTGGGAGAGCCAACAGAGGACTTCAAGGTTCAGATCCACCTCGATAATCGTCTGGCGGAGCAAAAGTGGGACTAAAGTGGGTGGAAGAGGGCTAGCCCAAGCCCAGCCCCAACACCTCACAGTGTCACTCTCCAATCTCGGACAATGCCCAGCCCGCCTCCTGCACAGGATTATGCCAAGCCCCTGCAGATCAGCTGCAAAAGACTCTCTGCTGATGAGAGGTCCCGGCGTTGGTGTTGAGGTGGCTGGATTACTGGGGAGAAGCAAGTCACCTGCAGGCTGAATGTCTGATGCTTTTGTGAACTCTGGGGCAGCTGGTAGTTTCCTGGGCTTGGGGACCGCCTGTCGGTTTGACGTACCGCTACAGGAGTTGAGCCAGTCCTGAATGGCCATTGGCTAGGCTCTGGGCAGATCCAGCAGCAGACATTGGTTTTTAAGAATGAGGATTGAGGATCATGTGGATTCTACATCATTGACTCACCACTCATACCCCTGTTCCTCGGGCACCCTTGACTGCTTCAGCATAACCCTTCCATGTACTAGAAGGAAAGGAAGATCATTGCTTGGTCTAGTCATTCAAAGAGGGTACTTTGTTTTCAGACTCTCCCGAGACCAAGGACCGACGAGGGGGCAGACTTCAGTTCGAGGTAACCTGAAGCCTTCTGGACAGCTAGTCCAGCCCTCAAGGACAGACAAGCTGGCTCCGGCCAACAGGGCCGTGCGAGTCCTGACCCTGTCAATCTGGGGGCATTCTGGAACGAGAGAGAGTTCCCCCCCTTCCTCCCTCCCCCTCTCCATTTATTACCCTGCTTCTGCGAGGTTATTTAAACCAGCTAAAACAATTCTCTCAAGGATGATGATGCTGTTCACTAACTACAGCTCAGCATTTAATACCATCATCCCCACAATCCTGATTGAGAAGTTGCAGAACCTGGGTCTCAGTACTTCCCTCTGCATTTGGAACCTTGACTTCCTAACTTCCTGTCAAGCTCTATCAGGTCTCTCCTCATCCTCTGCCACTCCAGAGAAAACAACCCAAGTTTGCCTGACCTCTCCTTGTACAGTAGCTCATGCCTCTACTCCAGGCAGCATCCTGGTGAAATTCTTCTGCATCCTCTTCAATGTATCAGTATTACAGTGCAGTGAAGGGAATGACAAGCATCAGAGAGGAGCTGGCCAAAGTTGATTGGAATGGAACACTAGCAGGGATTACAGCAGACTAGCAGTAGCTGGAGTTTCTGGGGGCAATTTGGAAGGTGCAGGATAGATACATCCCAAAGATGAAGAAGTTTTCTAAAGGAAGGAAGAGGCAACTGTGGCTGACCAGGGAAGTCAAAGACAGCATAAAACAAAAAGGAAGGCATACAATATCGGAAAAATTAGTGGGAACCTGAAGGATTAGGAAGCATAACAAACTAACAGAAGCCAACTAAAAAAAACGATGAAAAGAGAAAAATGAAAGCTGAAGGTAAGTTAGCCAATAACATTAAGGAGAATGTCAAAAGTTTTTCCAGAGATATAATGGGTAAAATAAAGCTTAAACTGGACATTGGAGTGGTGGAAAATAACACTGGGGAGGTAGTAATGGGAAAAAAGGAATGGTGAACAAACTGGTTAAGAGCTTAGAGGATTTTTACAAGGATGTTGCCTGGATTGGGGAGCATGCCTAATGAGAATAGTTTGAGTGAACTCAGCCTGTTCTCCTTGGAGTGACAGAGGATGAGAGGTGACCTGATAGAGGTGTATAAGATGATGAGAGGCATTGATCGTGTGGATAGTCAGAGGCTTTTTCCCAGGGCTGAAATGGTTGCCACAAGAGGACACAGGCTTAAGATGCTGGGGAGTAGGTACAGAGAAGATGTCAGGGGTAAGTTTTTTACTCAGAGAGTGGTGAGTGCGTGGAATGGGCTGCCAGCAACGGTGGTGGAGGCGAATACGATAAGGTCTTTTAAGAGACTTATAGATAGGTACATGGAGCTTAGTAAAATAGAGGGCTATAGGTAAGCCTAGTGATTTCTAAGGTAGGGACATGTTCGGCACCACTCTGTGGGCCGACAGGCCTGTATTGTGCTGTAGGTTTTCTATGTTTCTATATAACTTTGCCAGCAAGGGGTAGAGGTGAGCATAGTCACAGCTACTAAGGAAATGGTACTTGTGAGGCTGAAATGTCGAAGGTAGGTAAGTTACCTGGACCAGATGTGCAACACCCCAGTGTTCTGAATGAGGCATCTGAACAGATTGAGGAGGCTTTGGTATCAGTAGATTCTGGAATGGTTCTGAAGGACTGGAATATCATCACTCTATTCTTAAGGGAGGAAGGTAATAGACAGGAAATTATAAGTCAGTTGGTCCTCTTCAGTGGTTGGAAAGAAGTTAGAGTCCATTATTAAGGATGAGCTGTGGGGTATTTGGGGGCACACAATAAAATAGGCCGAAGTCAGCATAGTTTACTTGAGGGCAAATCTTGCCTGTCTAATCTTTTGGAATTCTTTGTGGCGCTAACAGGCAGGACAGACAAAAAGAATGTTGTTCACTTGGATTTTAATGAGCCTTTGACAAAATGCTGCACGTGAGGCCATTATATTACAGGAAATATTATTGCATGGATAGAAGATTGACAGACTAGCAAGAGGGAAAGGGTGGGGTTAAACGGGACCTTTTCTTGGTGGCTGCCGGTGGTTTGTGTTTCAGCAAGGATTGGTGTTAAATCTGCTGCTTTTCACGCAATGTGTCAATAAGCTGGATAATGGAACTGATGGCTTTGTAGGAAAGTTTGCAGACAATACAAAGATAGGTGGAGGGGCAGGTAGTGTTAAGGAACCATGGAGTCTGCAGAAGGAGAATGGGCAAAGATGTGGCAGATGGCATACAGAGTAGGGAAATCATGCTCTTCAAGGTGCAAATGAATGTGAGAGACCTGCTACAGGATTCCCAAAGGTTAACTTGCAAGATGAGTAAGAAAAGCAAATGCAATGTTTGCATTCATTTTGAGAGGACTAGAATATGAAAGGATGTAATGCCAAGGTTTATAAGGCATTGATCAGAACACATCTGGAGTATTGTGAGCAGTTTTGGGCCCCTTATCTAAGAAAGCATGCCCTGGCATTGGAGGGTTTGATGGCTCTAGTCCTGTACTTACTGATTTTATAAAGAATGAAACCTATTGAATATTGAAAGGCCTCAATAGAGTGGACAGTATATTTCCTATAGTGGGGGAGTCTAGGACCAGAAGGCATGGTCTTAAAATAGAGGGGTGTCCATTTAGAACAGAGATGAAGAGGAATTTCTCCAGTCAGAATGTGGTGAATCTATGGAATTCATTGCCACAGACAGTTGAGGTCAAGACTTTGGGTATAGTTAAAGCAGAGGTTGCTAGCTTATTAATTCTGAGGATAAAATTCAAAAATTGCCTAATTCTGTTCCTATATCTTGTCACAACCACGGATTCAGCAGCGCAGTAGATAGGACAATTGCGCTTGTGAATTTGCACGTGTCAGGTAATTATTATTTCATCGTGATAGTATTTAACTACATTCTTGTTGTTGTAGTGCTTGTTGAGACTTGGACAGAGCATAGCAATGCTTCGCTGTCTGTTTGCACTCAGCCTTCCCTGAGCCATTGGACTTTCAAGATCAACTGTATGGAACGAGCTTCCAGCAGAAGTGGTTGAGGCAGGTTTGATGTTGTCATTTAAAGTTAAATTGGATAGCTATATGGACAGGAAAGGAATGGAGGGTTATGGGCTGAGTGCAGGTTGGTGAGACTAGGTGAGAGTAAGAGTTCAGCACAGACTAGAAGGGCCGAGATGGTCTGTTTTCGTGCTGTAGTTGTTATATGGTTATAGGATATAACTGACTGAAGACTAGCGGTATTCGTGTAATGTTTAGATGTTCTTTTTGGCCGCGGTGTAGGATTCGTTTCCCTTTTGAGAGTTTTAGTTAATGGCCCCGTTTGGCCAAGCGTTTATTGTTTTATTTTCCCTTTTTCAAATTAAAGTCTGAACTATCAACTTGCTTCAGTGTCTTTCACTCCGCACTTGGGCCATATCCGAACCGGGGTGACATATCTTATGGTTTTAATCAGTGTATTTGGTAATCTTCCAGTAATGTAGCTGCTGGTCTGTAGTTTGTCAAGGACTTTGGTTCCATTGCCATAATGTTGTACGAACACTATTAGCAAATCACTCTGGTATAATACAGGTTCCATTTTGTTACAAGTACATTTCCTCATTGGTGGAGAAGTGGTCAAGCTGCTGTCACCATGACATGTCCCTTAGCCGCAAGCGTCTTCCTTGGCCCCATCTCGGAGCTCCACTGACAGGCACACACCCTCGTCACTACAAGTCCCTGAGCCGCCAGTGCCTTCTCCCTTAGCCACAGCCTGGAGCTCCGCTGTGCGGCCCACGCCTTGCTGCACAGATAGAGTTCCCTCACCACTGCAGGTCCCCAGGCCACAAGCACCTCCTGCCTTGGTCACATCTTGGAGCTCTGCACATCCATCTGAAAGCGCCTCATGCTCCCAGTATTTTTCCCACCCCGAGCCAACTGTGCACGTGCTGTGCTGTTGTACGGTTCAATATGGAGGCCGGAAACTGCAATGTTCCTGACGGATCAGATTCTCTTTCTCAACCTCGTGTTAGTCCTCAGTGCTGCAGTGCAGGGGGCCACAGACCGATAGGGCAGAGTGACAGGAAGCTACAGAGACAGCAGCTGCTGGAAGAGCTCAGCGGGTCGGTCAGCGCCTGTGCTGTCCCTGCGCTGCCAACTCCCTTCGTGGAATGGCGGCTTTGGAGGAAATTTCCTCCTCTCTCCAGTGGGAGTTCTGTGAGGCCCTCATTGACTTTTCCCCTCTGTCATTTATGTATCACATGTACATCGAAAGGTGCAGTGAACTGCATCACTTGCCTTAACACACCAAAGAACGTAGTAGAGCAGCCCAAAATGTTGCCCAGCAGTCCAGCCCCAACATAGCAAGCCCACCGTGTCCAGCTTCAGAGGATTGATGGCTGCTCCAGGGACAGTAACGGGGATGATCGGCGTCTCTACCGTGGAATGAATCCCGGTGTTCACCCAATCTGCTTTCGGTTTCTCCAGCGTAGAGGAGATCACAGCCTGATCACTGAATGCAGTAGGCTAAATTGGAAAATGTACGATTGAATCACTGCTTCACATGGAAGGAAAGTTCAAGTCCTTGGATAGGGAGAGGAAGAGGTGAGAAGCATAGAATTCAGGACAGAGTCGGGCCCTTCAGCACATCCATTCCATGTCAGCCAGTTTATCTGTCTAGTGCCATTTACCTGCACCTGGATCATTGCTCTCCAAACTCCTCTCATAACTTACTGATCTGAATTTCTCTTAACTATTGAAATTTAAATTGTATTCACCCCTACTGATAGCTGCCTCCACACTCCCACCACCTTCTGAATGAAGAAGTTTCCCCTCAGGTTCCCCTTAGATATTTCATCTTGCACCCTCAAGCTATGAACTCTAGTTCTAGTCTCATCCAGCTTCGGGGCACATCTTTATTTTTTATTACTAATTTTTTATTGCAACGCCAACAAATTACATTCAATACAACCAGTTGCCAATCTTTATAAATTTTCTCGGCACTCTTAAGCATATTGATATCTTCCCTGTAGTTGGGTGACCAAAAATGCACACAGTATTCTAAATTCACCAAGGTCTTTTACAATTTCCATACCATCCCAGCTCCTGTACTCAGTACTCTGATTTATGAAGGCTAATGTGCCAAAAGCTCTCCTTAAGACCTATTCTACCTGTGATTCCACTTTCAAGGAATTATGGCTCTGTATTTTCAGATCCTTTTATTCTAATGCACACCTACAATTCACTGTGTAAGTCTTACCCTGGTTGGTCCTCCACAGTACAACACCTAACATTTGTCTGTATTAAGTTCCATCTTCCATTTTCAGACCACTTTCCCAGTTGTTCCACATTATCCTGAAAGCTTCGATAGCTTTCATCGCGTCCACTACATCGCCAATCTTGGGGTCATCCACAAACTTGCTGATTCAGTTTATCGCATTATCATCTAAATCATTAATATGGATAATAAACAACAGACCAAGCACAGATCCCTGTGATACACCTCTAGTGACAGGACTCAAGTCAGAGAGTCGATCTTCTAATATCACTTTGGTTTCTCTCACTAAGCCCATGCTGAATTAATTTAATACTTCATCTTGATTGCCAATTGGCCAGCCTCCCATACAGTACTTTTTCAAACCATTGCTAACATTTGTATAGACAACATCCACCACCTTTCCTTTCCTTCATCAGCCTTCCTCGTAACCTCAAATGAACTCTATATGGTTGGTTAGATACGACCTTCCACGCACAAACCTATCTTAACTGTGGGATATGTCCATTTATATATCCAGTTCCTTAGAATACTTTCAAATAATTTAGTCATGACTGACGTCAGGCATAAACAGTGAAACAACATTTGCTGTCCTGCAGTCATGGACGTCATAAATATCACTACCAAGGGCCTTGTAATTTCTTCACTAGTTCCCACAGGGTCTGAGGGGAGGCTTGTCATCTCTGGGGATTTATCCACCCTAATTTACCTCAAGATAACAAGCACCTCCTCTTCTGTAATTGAGATATAGTCCAACATCTCACTTACTTATATGCCTCAGTTCTATAATCCTGGTATTTGTCTCTCGAGTAAATACAGATGCCAAAAATTCATTTAAGGTCTCACCCATCTCATTTACATTCATAAATTTCCACACTGATCTTCAAAACAACCAATTCTATCACTTGTTATGTTTTTGTACTTCAGTATATCTATTGAAGCCCTTGGGATTCTCTTTCACCTTGTCTGTTAGAGCCTACTCATGTCCTCTGAGCCCTCCTAATTTCTCTCTAAAGCGTTCTCTTGCATTCTTTATACTAATGCACATTTGACTCAAACTGCCTATACCTGATGTGTACCTCCTCCTCCTTCTTAACCAGGGCCTCAATATCCCTCAAAACCCAAGGTTCCCAAAATGTGTTAGCATTCTGTTTTATTCTAACAGGAACATAGAGATTCTATAATGTCACTATTTCACTTACGAGGATATTGAGGTTGCAGGGGAAATGCCATAATTGGGGGAGCAAGTGGTTGGAGGTGGTTGGGAGTGGATCAGGGAGTCCAAAGTCCAAAGCCCCTGCAAAAACCCTGTGTTGTCCTTATGCTGGAAAGAGGACGAAGGAAATTTCCAGAGATGTTGCTGGGACTGAGTTGTGGAGGGAGAATGCTCAGGTTGACTCTTCCTTGGGTTGTAGGAGAACCAGGGATGACTTGTAGAGATGCATAACATCATTGGTAAGTTGGTTTACTATTGTCACATGTACTGAGGTGCAATGAAAACTTCGTCTTGCATACAGTTCATACAGATCAAATCATTCCATGGTGCATTGAGGTAGAACAAGTTAAAACAATACGCAAAAAATATAGCGTATGTAGATAAGAAGAAGCAAGATCATAAAGAGATAGATTGTGAGGTAATAATCTTATCATATTGGATAGGGAACCATTTAAAATACCTTTAACAGTGGGATGGAAGTCGTCCTTCAGCTTGGTAGGACATATTTTAAAGCTTTTGTATCTTCTGCCCAATGGGAAGGAAGAGAAGATATAATGTTTGAGGTGGGTGTCAAAGCAACACAGGACATGTTATGAATGTAGGGCACTATTTACCTAGGAGTACAAAGGTATAATCCATTAAAGTAGCTTCTCAGGTTGACCGTGGTGAATAAAGCATTTAGAATGCTGACGTTCATTAGTCAGGCATTAGGCATAGGAGTAGGGACACACATAAAAGTTGCTGGTGAACACAGCAGGCCAGATAGCATCTCTAGGAAGAAGTACAGTTGACGTTTCGGGCCAAGACCCTTCGTCAGGACTAACTGAAAGAAGAGCTAGTAAGAGATTTGAAAGTGGGAGGGGGAGGGGGAGATCCAAAATGATAGGAGAAGACCGGAGGGGGAGGGATGGAGCCAAGAGCTGGACAGGTGATTGGCAAAAGGGATACGAGAGGATCATGGGACAGGAGCCCTAGGGAGAAAGATAAGGGGGAGGGGGGAAAAGACCCAGAGGATAGGCAAGGGGTATAGTGAGAGGGACAGAGGGAGAAAAAGGAGAGAGAGAGAGAGAAAGAAAGTGTGTATATACATAAATAAATAACGGATGGGGTACGAGGGGGAGGTGGGGCATTAGCGGAAGTTTGAGAAGTCAATGCTCATACCATCAGGTTGGAGGCTAACCAGGTGGAAAATATAGATTTTTAGATCATTGGGATCTCTTCTGGGAAAGGTGGGACCTGTACAGATTGGATGGGTTGTACCTGAACCCGAGGGGGGGCAATATCCTTGCAGGTAGGTTTGCTAGCATGGTTCAGGAGGGTTTAAACTAATTTGCAAGGGGGATGTGACCCAGAGTGATAGAGCAGTGAATGAAGTTCATGGAGTAAAGCCAGATCTAACATACAGAGAGGCTTTGAGGAAAGAGAAGCAGAATAAACGGTGTAAAGACAGTAAGGTAGAAGGGCTGAAGTGTGTGTACCTCAATGCAAGAAGCATCAGGAGCAAATGTGATGAACTGAGAGCTTGGGTACATACATGGAATTATGATGTATTGGCCATTACAGAGACTTGGCTGGCACCAGGGCAGGAATGGATTCTCAATATTCCTGGATTTCAGTGCTTTAAAAGGGATAGAGAGGGCGGAAAAAGGGGAGGAGGGGTGGCATTATTGGTCAAGGATACTATTACAGCTACAGAAAGGGTGGGTAATGTAGCAGGATCCTCTTTTGAGTCAATATGGGTGGAAGTCAGGAACAGGAAGGGAGCAGTTACTCTGTTGGGGGTATTCTATAGGCCCCCTGGTAGCAGCAGAGATACAGAGGAGCAGATTGGGAGGCAGATTTTGGAAAGGTGCAAAAATAACAGGATTGTTATCATGGGTGACTTAAACTTCCCTAATATTGATTGGTACCTGATTAGTTCCTGGGGTTTAGATGGGACAGAGTTTGTTAAGTGTGTCCGGGACGGATTCCTATCACAGTATGTGGACAGGCCGACTGGGGGAATGCCATACTAGATCTAGTACTAGGTAATGAACCGGGTCAGGTCACAGATCTCTCAGTGGGTGAGCATCTGGGGGACAGTGATCATCGCTCCCTGGCCTTTAGCATTATCATGGAAAAGGATAGAATCAGGGAGGACAGGAAAATTTTTAATTGGGGAAGGGCAAATTATGAGGCTGTAAGGCTAGAACTTGCGGGTGTGAATTGGGATGATGTTTTCGCAGGGAAATGTACTATGAACATGTGGTCGATATTTAGGGATCTTTTGCGGGATGTAAGGGATAAATCTGTTCCGGTGAGGAAGATAAAGAATGGTAGGGTGAAGAAACCATGGGTGACAAGTGAGGTGGAAAATCTAGTCAGGTGGAAGAAGGCAGCATACATGAGGTTTAGGAAGCAAGGGTCAGATGGGTCTATTGAGGAATATAGGGAAGCAGTAAAGGAGCTTAAGAAGGGGCTGAGAAGAGCAAGAAGGGGCCATGAGAAGGCCTTGGTGAGTAGGGTAAAGGAAAACCCCAAGGCATTCTTCAATTATGTGAAGAACAAAAGGATGACAGGAGTGAAGGTAGGACCGATTAGAGATAAAGGTGGGAAGATGTGCCTGGAGGCTGTGGAAGTGAGCGAGGTCCTCAATGAATACTTCTCTTCGGTATTCACCAATGAGAGGGAACTTGATGATGGTGAGGACAATATGAGTGAGGTTGATGTTCTGGAGCATGTTGATATTAAGGGAGAGGAGGTATGGAGTTGTTAAAATACATTAGGATGGATAAGTCCCCGGGGCCTGACGGAATATTCCCCAGGCTGCTCTATGACGTGAGGGAAGAGATTGCTGAGCCTCTGGCTAGGATCTTTATGTCCTCGTTGTCCATGGGAATGGTACAGGAGGATTGGAGGGAGGCGAATGTTGTCCCCTTGTTCAAAAAAGGTAGTAGGGATAGTCCGGGTAATTATAGACAAGTGATCCTTACGTCTGTGGTGGGAAAGCTGTTGGAAAAGATTCTTAGAGATAGGATATATGGGCATTTAGAGAATCATGGTCTGATCAGGGACAGTCAGCATGGCTTTGTGAAGGGCAGATCGTGTCTAACAAGCCCGATAGAGTTCTTTCAGGAGGTGACTAGGCATATAGATGAGGGTAGTGTAATGGATGTGATCTATATGGATTTTAGTAAGGCATTGGACAAGGTTCCACACTGTAGGCTTATTCAGAAAGTTAGAAGGCATGGGATCCAGGGAAGTTTGGCCACGTGGATTCAGAATTGGCTTGCCTGCAGAAGGCAGAGGTTCGTGGTGGAGGGAGTACATTCAGATTGGAGGATTGTGACTAGTGGTGTCCCACAAGGATCTGTTCTGGGACCTTTACTTTTTGTGATATTTATTAACGACCTGGATGAGGGAGTAGAAGGGTGGGTTGGCAAATTTGCAGACGACACAAAGGTTGGCGGTGTTGTAGATAGTGTAGAGGATTGTCGAAGATTGCAGAGAGACATTGATAGGATGCAGAAGTGGCAGATGGAGTTCAACCCAGAGAAGTGTGAGGTGGTAAACTTTGGAAGGACAAACTCCAAGGCAGAGTACAAAGTAAATGGCAGGATACTTGGTAGTGTGGAGGAGCAGAGGGATCTCGGGGTACATGTCCACAGATCCCTGAAAGTTGCCTCACAGGTGGATAGGGTAGTTAAGAAAGCTTATGGGGTGTTAGATTTCATAAGTCGAGGGATAGAGTTTAAGAGTCGGGATGTAATGATGCAGCTCTATAAAACTCTGGTTAGGCTACACTTGGAGTACTGTGTCCAGTTCTGGTTGCCTCCCTATAGGAAGGATGTGGAAGCATTGGAAAGGGTACAAAGGAGATTTTCCAGGATTCTGCCTGGTTTAGAGAGTATGGATTATGATCAGAGATTAAGGGAGCTAGGGCTTTACTCTTTGGAGAGAAGGAGCATGAGAGGAGACATGATAGAGGTGTACAAGATAATAAGAGGAATAGATAGAGTGGATAGCCAGCGCCTCTTCTCCAGGGCACCACTGCTCAATACAAGAGGACATGGCTTTAAGGTAAGGGGTGGGAAGTTCAAGGGGGATATTAGAGGAAGGTTTTTTGCTCAGAGAGTGGTTGGTGTATGGAATGCACTTTCTGAGTCAGTGGTGGAGGCAGATACACTCGTGAAGTTTAAGAGACTACTAGATAGGTATATGGAGGAATTTAAGGTGGGGGGTCATATAGGAGTTTGAGGTCGGCACAACATTGTGGGCCGAAGGGCCTGTAATGTGCTGTACTATTCTATGTTCTATGTTCTATAAGGTGTTGTTCCTCCAACCTGAGTGTGGCTTCATCTTTACGGTAGAGGAGGCCATGGGTAGACATATCAGAATGGGAATGGGACGTGGAATTAAAATGTATGGCCACTGGGAGATCCTGCTTTCTCTGGCGGACAGAGCGTAGATGTTCAGTGAAACAATCTCCCAGCCTGCATTGGGTCTCGCCAATATATAAAAGGCCATATTAGGAGCACTGGACGCAGTATATCACCCCAGCCGACTCACAGGTGAAGTGTCGCCCTGGGCGGAACAAGTGCTACACATGCCCTTACACCTCCTCCCTCACCACCATTCAGGGCCCCAGACAGTCCTTCCTGAGGTCCATAACAGAGGTCAAGAGATTCTGGCTGACTGCCTTTCCTGGATATGCGGCTGTGAGATTGTCCCAGGAACTGATTCATATGGCATTGGCTTTGCAGAAAATAGCGAATGAAACCGCACATGCCTTTTGATCAAACCTAACAAGCATTAACCAAGTTGTCTATGGAACTTGGCGGAGCTAAGTAGTTATGGCACCCAACAGCAACTCCTTTGCTTGCATCTTCGAAAACAGTTCTATTTCCATCTTCAATATCTTTATATTTTCTCATTCAGGGTTCTTTTGAAGACCCTGACCTGGAGTTGCATGCTGGAGTTCTTTGCAGGAATGGGACCTGCTCTCGGCGTTCCACAATCAGCCAATATTCGGCATGCCAAAGTCTCAGCCTAAGATTTTGGCATGGATTCAGAAGCCTGGGATCTCAAAGAACTGAAGATGGACGGATCAAGGGTCGGTGTCGTCACAGGAGACCAGTGTATTGATGGGGGAGTTGGAACATCTGCTGTGTGCCTGAGGACCCGGGATCTTCGCGATCTTAAGGCACAGAGCTCAGAAAAAGCAATATAATGGACTTTTAACATTGTAAACCAGCAAGTTGTTTGTTATGTCTCCCTGCTCATTGGAAAATGGAGTCACCTCTTCCTCTCTTATTTGGGAGAGGGAGAGAGAATGTGCAGTGTGTCAGATTATCGGGTGAACAATGTAGTCTTTGGGGTAACTGCAAGTCTGTGTCTTTGCTATTGTTTTGCTCATGCTTGAGTGCTGGTAGCGGGTGTGCTTTGTTTTTACCGGTGGGAGGAGGGGGAATTGTTGCTCGCTGCCACTTACACGCAGGAGGGAGGGGAGCTGGGGGAACTTTGGGGTTCTAACATTTAACTGTCATTCATTCTTGGGGTACTCCTCTGTTTTCGTGGATGGTTGCGAAAAAAAAGCATTTCAGGGTGTATACTGAGTACATTTCTCTGATATCAAATTGTACCTTTGAAACTTTGAACTCATGGTGTTTGTACAGTAGCATAACGGAACATAATGGCTTTGGATTTTATTCTGTCAGAGGAAAAGGGGCTACTTACATACCTGATGAATCAGAAAATATAACTCACTTGGAAAATCACATCCAAGAAGCTACCAAGAAAGTAGGAGATCAGTATTATAACTATTTCACTCTGGATGGTGGGTAACTATTCTCTATTATGATATAACTTCTGAATTATAATAATAGCTGTTATTCTTTCATGATTTCTGTGTGAAAAAACAGGACAAAGGGGAAGATATTAAGGAATGAATGGCTACTCATTGAAGTGAACGGATGAACAGGGAATTTTGGGGAAGGCTTTGAAACTGTATCATTGCTTTATATAGACTTCATATTTTAATTACTATATTTGGTGAAATGTAATGCCATGAAATGCTAAAAGGAAGAAATGTGGAAATGTATTTTAATTGTAATAACAAATTGGCATTTTTGTCTGTAACAAAACGGAACCTGTATTGTTCCAGAGTGTTTTACTAATAGTGTTTGTGCAACATTATGCCGATGTAACGCAAGTCCTTGATAAACTGCAGACTAGCAGATGCATTACTGGAAGAATGCCAAATGTACTGATTACACAGACAAACAGAATGCACCCTGTCCTTGATCTTGTGTTTGAAGGAGTGACTGTGCTGTCTGTTTTATCAAAGCTATTAGCAGCCTCTGTGAGATGTTAAGTCTTCCCTTGTTGCAAGTAAAATAAATGTGCTTATGATTGATCCACTCCTAAGTTAATTGTTGTTTGTTGTAAGATGTAGCAAAACGGTGCTCAACACCACCTCCTCCCTGGACACTCACTCTTAGCTGCACCTGCAACAACCTCCCCCCTGTTTTGCCATCCCACCACTATAGCGTAATACCATCAGGCATGGGAGCAGAATTAGGCCATTCGATTTGTTGAGTTTGCTGTGCTATTCGATCATGGCTAATGGATTTTCCTTCTCAACCTCCTCCTCCTGACTTCTGCCTGTAACCTTTGACACCCTTATTAATCAATAAGCTATCAACATCCGCTTTAACGATACCCAAAGTCTTGCCCTCAGCTGTCTGCGGCAATGAATTTCATACATTCACCACCCTCTGGATAAAGAAATTCCTCCTCATCTCTGTTCTAAATGGTCGTCCCTCTATTCTATGGCCGTGCCATCTGGTCCTAGACTCCACCACTATAGGAAACATACTGTCCACATCTATTCTATCAAGGCCTTTCAATATTCGACAGGTTTCAGCGAGCTGCCTGCTCATCCTTCTAAAATCAGGGAATACAGGCCCAGAGCCATCAAACCCTCCAATGCTAGCTCATGCTTTCTTAGATAAGGGGGCAAAAAACTGCTCACAAAACTCCTCCAAATGTGTTCTGACCAATGTCTTATAAAGCCTCAACATCACATCCTTTCATATTCTAGTGCTCTCAAAATGAGTGCAAACATCAAATTTGCTTTCTTTGCTACCAACTCATCTTGCAATTTAACCTTTGGGAATTCTGCAACAGGACTTCCACGTTCCTTTGCACCTCCGATTTTTGAATTTTCTCCTTGTTTAGAAAATAATCTGTCCTTTATTACATCCACCAAATTGCATGACTTCCCTACTTTGTATTTTATCTGTTACTTCTTTGCCCGTTCTCCTTCTGCAGACTCTATGCTTCCTTAACACTACCTGACCCAGCACCTATGTTTCTATTATCTGCAAACTTGGCCACAAAGCCATCAACTCCATCATCCTCCAAACCCCAACCCCTCCCTCACACACTCCCTTCCATCCCCTGGCCCTCTTCCCTCCCCCTCCCCTCCCAGACACACTTTTCTCCATCCACTACCCTTGCCCGGGTGGTGGGGTTGAGGTACATGTGGGGGTTGCATTGCACATGGGGTAGGGAATGGAAGGAGTTTGTGTGGGTGGGGACGGGGAAGGGGAGGGGGTGGGGTTTAGAGGATGATGGAATTGATGGCTTTATGGCCAAGTTTTCAGACAATACGAACAGAGGTGCGGGGGATTGCAGTGTGCCGGGATTGTGGTGCACATGAGGATTGTGCTAACACGTGGATTATGGTGAGTGCAAAGGCCGTGGTGTGTGCGGGGTTGCAGTACGTGCAGGAGAGCGAGTGCACGGGGGGAGAGTGGATATCGGTGATGGTGGAAGCTGGGTAGAGGGGGAGGGGTGGGGAGGATGGAGGAGCAGAGTAGGGGGAGGTGTGGGGGATGGGGAGAGGGAATTGGTAGGGGAGGGATTGAGGGAAGGGGAGTCAGGAAGAGTGGAAGGTAGAGAATGGAGGTTGAGCCTCAGAAGATCTGGGGGGCATGTGGTGGGGGAGAGAGGTGTTTGTAAGAGGGAGGAGAAGAGGTATAGTGGGTAGAGTGGGATGGTAAGGGAGGTGGGGGAGGGGGATGGATGCGGAGTGGAGGGTGAGGGATGAGGAGGGGTAGGGGATGGAGGGAAGAAGCAAGGAAGAGGGGGTGGGAGGAGAGGGGAGGAAAGGGTAGAAATGGAGGAGGAGGAGGGAAGTGCTCCCTCACTGGAGGACACAGGCATTGGCAGTGAGGACACCCAGTATAGGGACAAAGGGGAATGTGAGAGAGGGAAGGGTGAGGCTAGGGGCCAAAGTGATGATGTCACTGGTAGAGCCGTTGGAAGTTGCTCGGGGATTGGTCTACACTGATCATTTGACAAACCAATCAGTGCGGTCTATTCCTCGGGACTGGGCCAGCTCATTCGCTGACACAGGGCTGAGCCACTGGAGGAGCCAATCAGTGACCCTGTGCTTGAGCCATTGGAAGAGTCAATCAGTGCTGCCTTAGTTGAATTGTTCAGTGAGCCAATTGGTGTTGTTATTGTTGAGTCATTGGACAATCCAATAGCAATGGCCACACTGAAATTCTCAACAAACCAATCAGAACTGACATCCTGGTATCAGTCAATGGGCCATTCAGTGCTGTTGCATTGGAATCATAATGGGCCCAATGGTGTTCCAGTATGAAACTGTTGGGCTAGAATTCAATGATGTGACAACCAACGAGGTCATTCCATGAGGATCCTTATGTGGACCCGTCAGCGGGGTTATTGGGTAGGAGCCACTCAGTGATGAGGATGGAGGTGAACAAATGGATGATGGCAGTCCACTGGAGCCAATAGCTGATGCTGTCATGCAAGGACCGCCCATGGCTGAGAGATGAGGGTTGGACAGGAGCGCGTTGCTGGGTTACAGGGCATGAGCCAATCATCAGTGAGACAGGCCAGGAATTAATGGAGGTACTGGTGGAGCCCATCATGGGTGAAATTGGTTGGGCTGCATGATGACATCAAATATCTGGAGCCAATCAGCATCACTGTGGGAACAACCACAGGGCCAAATGAAAGATCATTGCTGCAGAACCTGTTGTAGATGAGAGTCATCTTGGTCAACTAAGTCAGTGATATCATAATACTGGAGCCAATCACAAAGATTGGCCTGGAAGCATTGGTCAACAACAATCTCCCGTTGCCATTCAGGGAACTTGATTTGGACGGCCCTATTGATGACATCATCAGCCTTGAGTGGATTGTGTTAGTTGGTTTCAATAACCTGAAGGTTGCTGGGTAATGGATCTGCCTAACCTCTCTCCATAACTCAGTCCATTGAGTGCCAGCTACAGTCTCGTAAATCTCCTCTGCACTCTTTCCAGCTTAACTGTAGCAGAGCGACCAAAACTGAACAGAATACTCCAGGTGCGGCCTCACTAACATCTTCAATTAGACCATAAGGCCATAAGGGATAGGAGCAGAGTTAAGTTACTCAGTCCATTGAGTCTGCTCTGTCATTCCATCATGGCTGATTGATTATCCCTCTCAACCCCATGCTCCTGCCTTCTCCCAGTAACCTTTGGTGCTCTGACTAACCAAGAACTATCAACCTCTGCTTTAAATATATTCAATTACTTCGCCTCCACAGCCATCTGTAACAATGAATTCCACAGATTCACCACTCTCTGGCTGAGGAAATTCTCCTCATCTCTGTACTAAATGGACGTACTCTATAGTGAGGTCGTGCCCTCTGGTGCTAGATTCAGACTATACAAAAAATCCTCTTCAGATCCATTCTGTTCAGGCCTTTCAATACTCAGTAGGTTCAATGAGATCCCCCTCTTATGCATCTAAACTTCAGCAAGTACAGGCCAAGAGCCAAAGAAACACTGCTCATATGTTAACCCTTTCATTCCCGGAATCATTCCCACGAGCCCTCTTTGGAACTTCTGCAATGTCAGCACATTTTTTCTTAGATAAGGGGCCCAAAACTGTTCGCAATGCAGTCAGACCAATACTTTATAAGGCAACATTACATCCTTGCTCTTTAATTGAATGCCAACATTGCATTTGCCTTTCTTACAATCAACTGAACATTCAAGTTAACCTTCAGGGAATCCTGCAGAAAGGCTCCCAATGTCCTTTGCATCTCTGATTTTTGAAATTTCTAGCTATTCAGAAAATAGTCTATGCCTTTATGCCTTCTACCAAAGTGCATGAAATGCACTTTTAAAGATTAAAGTCTGTCATGAGCCTTGTGGCCCATCATGCCAGTCAGTGAAGCGACTGAGAGTACGAGACTCCCCCCCCCCAATGGATAGGACACCAATCTATTGCGAGGTTAACCCCCAGCATTTTTGTTGGTACCCATTCTCAGCTGGATAGACTGGAGCATTGTGTGGTTAAGCACTTCGCTCATGGACACACACATTGCCTCGGCCAAGGCTCGAACCCACAACCTTCAGATCGCTAGTCCAATGCCCTAACCACTTGGCCACACACCATACGTCACACATGAACATGCACTTCCTTACAGTATATTCTATCTGTTACTTATTTGCCTATTCTCTTAATCTGCCTATATCCTTCTGCAGATTCCCTGCTTGCTCTAAATTACTTGCCACTCCACCTATCTTTGTATCATCTGCAAACTTGGCCACAAAGCCATCAGTTCTGTCATCCAGACATATAATATGAAGAGAAGCAGTCTCAATGTCAGCCCCTGCTGAACACCACTAGTTACCGGCAACCAATAAAAACAGGCCCACAATATTCTGACTCTTTGCCTTTTGTCAATCAGCCAATCTTCTATCCATGTTGGTATCTTTCCTGTAATCCATGAGCTCTTATCTTGTTTGACAGCCTCATGTGCAGCACTTTGTCAAACACCATCTGAAAATACAAGTGAACAACATCCACTGACTCTCCCTTTTCTATCATGCCTGTTACTTCCTATCCAAACTGTTCACAAATGTTCAAATCCAGCTTGCATGCACAACTTGCGCTGGCAGCTTGTTCCACACTCTCATGAACCTTTGAATGAAGATCCCCTCATGTTCCCCTTAAACTTTTCACCTTTCACTCTTAACCTGTAACCTCTAGTTGTAGTCCAACCCAGCCTCAGCAGAAAAAGCCTGCTTGCATTTACCCTGTTTACATTCCTGATAATCTTGTGCTCCTCCAGCAAATCTCTACTCATTCTACATTCCAAGGAATAAAGTCAGAAACTATTCAATCTTTCTTTATAATTCAGGTCCACCAGTCTTGAGCAACATCCTTGTAAATTCTTTCTGTATTCTTTCAACATGATTTACATCTTTTCTGTAGGTAGGTGACCAAAGCTGCATACAATGCTCCAAATTAGACCCCCCCCCCAATGTCTTAAACAACTTCAATATAACATCCCATCTCTTGTACACAATAATTTGATTTATGAAGGCCAATGTACCAAAAGCTTTCTTTACAAACTTATCTAACTGTACCATCACTTTCAATGAATTATGGACCTGTTCTACCACACTTCTCAGTGCCCTACCATTCACTCTGTAAGATCGACCCTGGTCAGTCCCTTTGGAGTGCAACACCTCGTATATGCCCACATTAAATTCCATCTGCCATTTTTCAGCCCATTTTTCCAGCTGGTTCAGACCTTGCTACAAGCTCAGTTAGTCTTTCTCGCTGTTCACTATATCCCCAAACTTGGTGTTGTCCGGAAATTTTTCTGATCCAGTTACCCACGTTATCATACAGATCATTGACATAGATGAGAAACAGCAATTGACCCAGTACCAATCCCTACGTCACTCCACTAGTCACAGGCCTTCAGTCAGAGAGGCAACAATCTACTACTGTTCTCTGACTTCTCCCTCAAAGCCAAGGTCTAATCCAATTTATTCCCTCATCTTGAATACCAAGAGACTTAATCCTCTTGACCAACCTCCCTTGTCAAATGCCTTGCTATAAGTCCCAAGCAGGCAACATCCACTGCCTTGCCTTTAACTTTCCTGGTAACTTCCTCGAAAAACTCTATAAGATTGGTTAGGCATGACCTATCATACAAGAAGCCATGCTGGCTATCCCTAATCAGTCCCTGTCTATCCAAATACTCATGTATTGGGTCCCTTAGAATACCTTCCAATATCTTTCCCACAATTGATGTCAGGTTTAACAGCCTATAATTCCTGGTTTATTTTTAGAGCCTTTCTTAAACAGCGGAACAACATTAGCTATCCTCCAATTCTCTGGTACCTGACCAGTCATTAAGGATGATTTAAATATCTCTGCTAGGGCACCAACAATTTCTGTACTTCCTTCCCACAGGGTCCAAGGGAACACCTTGTCAAGCCCTGGGGATTTATCCACTCTAATTTGCCTCAAGACGGCAAACACCTCCTCGCCTGTAATCTGTATAGGATCCATGAGCTCACTGCTGGTTTTACTCACTTCTATAGATTATGTGTCCATCTCCTGAATAAATTCAAGTGGAAAAAGTCTTTTTAAGATCTCCCACATCTCCATGGCTCCATACATAGATTATCTTCTTCCAGAGAATCAATTTTGTCCCTTGCAATCCTTTTGCTCTTAACATATCTGTAAGAATCCCTGAGCATTCTCCTTCACCTTGTCTGGTAGGGTAAGCTCATTCTGTCTTTTAGCCCCCCAAATTCTTTTTTAGTGTTCTGTTGCATTTTGTATACTGCATAAGTACCTTATTTGTTCGTATCTGCATATACCTGCTATGCATCTCCTTTTCTTTTTCTTAACCAGGGCCTGAATATCTCTTGAAAAGCAAGGTTCTCTCACAGTGGTTGTTTAATCCCTTTCCCCTTCTTGACTGTCACCCAGTCTCTTCAGTCCTGCACCTTGGGTGTAACTACCTCTCTATATGTCCTATCTATCACCCCTTCAGCCACCCAAATGATCCGGAGTTCATCCAGTTCCAGCTCCAGCTCCTTAACATGGTGTGTTAGAAGCTGCAGCTAGATGTACTTCTTGCAAGTGAAGTCATCAGGGACACTGGAGATCTCCCTGCCTTCCCACATCCCGCAAGAGGAACATTCAACCACCCCGCCAGGCTTCCCACTGTTCTAAATGTACAAATAGAAAGAAGGGAAACAATAAATAAACTTGGGAAAAAGAAGGAAAAATCTACCTGCAGCTTTTTGCCTTCTCTCACTCAAGCCTCTCTGTGCTGAAGCCTCGAAGAGCTAACGTCCCAAATAACCACTCTAACACTGTCCACTGCAACAAAGGCCACTCCGCTTGCCCACCTTATTTTAATTTGTCCTTGCCAATCAATCTCTATTGCTGATTGGCTGTTCCTCAAAACACCAACTGCCGGAAATCGATGCCTTACATAGTCAACTGGCAAACCTCAGTGTGCTACATCTTTTCATGTTTACTCATTACTGTAGGGCAAACATGAGCGAGAAATTCTTCATTCAGATGGTGGTGCGACTGTAGAACGAGCTGCCAGTGAAAATAGTGGATGCGGGGTTGTTTTCAACATTTATGAGAAATTTGGATCAGTACAAGGATGAGAGTGGTACGGAAGTCTACAGTCCAGGTGCAGGTTAATGTGACTAGGCATATTAATGGTTTGGCATCAACTAGATGGGCTGAAAGGCCTGTTTGTAAGCTGTACTATTCTATAACTCTGGTGTCTCCACAATCTCTTCATCTACCTATTGCAAAACCCTGGGGTGTATTCCATCTGGTCCAGGTGATTTATCTACCTTTAGACCTTCCAGCTTCTAGCCTCCTTCTCCGTAGTAATAGCACCTGTACCCCTGCCCCCTGCCCCCTGACACTCTTGAATTTCAGGCATTTTGGTCCAATATTCACTCTTGCCTCTCATTTACTCTTTATATATCTGAGAAGGCTTTTGATGTCCTCTTTGATATTATTGACTAGCTTACCTTTATATTTCATTTTGTCTCTCCTTATGGTTTTATTAGTTGAGTTCTGTTAGTTTTCCAAAAGCTTCCCAATCCTCCATCTTCCCAGTAATTTTTGCTGTATTATATGCCCTCTCTTTTGCTTGTTTGCTGTAATTGTCTTTTTTTGTCAGTAACAGTTGCCTCACCCTCCCTTTCGAGTAGTTCTTCATCTTTGAGATGTATCCATCCTGTATCTCCTGAATTACACCCCCAGAAATTACAGCCATTGCTGTTTGTCTTAATCTCTGCTAGTGTCCCCTTCCAATCAACTTCAGCCAGCTCCTCTCTCATGCCTCTGTAATTCCCTTTACTCCACTGTCATACTGTCACACCTAACTGTTTCTCCTTCTTCTTAAACTGCAGGATAAATTCTACCATATTATGATTACTGTCTCCAATGGGTTCCTTTACATTAAGCTCCTGAATCAAAACTGGTTTATTACACAGAACCTCATCCAGAATTGTCTTTCCCCTTGTGGGCACAACCACAAGCTGCACTAAAAAGCTATCTCGTAAACATTCTACAAATTCCCTCTCTTGGGATCCAGTACCAACCTGATTTTCCTGAACTACCAGCATATTGAAATCCCCCATGACTATTGTAATATTTCCCCTATTACATGCCTTTTCTATTTCCCATTGAAATCTATATCCTACATCCTGGCTACTGTTTGGGCCCAGTACATAACTTCCATCAGGTACTTTTTGCAGTTTCTTAACTCTACCCACAAGGTTCTACATCTTCTGTTACTATTTTACCTCTTTGTAAGGATTTGATTTCATTTTTTACCAACAGAGCCACTTTCCCTCCTTTCCTACCTGCATGTCCTTTCGATACAATGTGTACCCTTGGATGTTAATCTCCCAACTATGATCTTCTCTCAGCAGTGACTCAGTGATGCCCAACACGACATACCTGGCAATCTCTATCAGCACTACAGGATCATATTCCTTATTCCATGTCCTCCGTGCATTCAAATCTAACACCTTCAGTCCTGTATTCGCCACTTTTTTCTATTTTGCCCCTATCTGTATGTTACACTTCAATTCATTGCATTGACTGCAGGTTTGCCATATTATCTGCCTGTCCTTTCTCACAGTCTCTCTGCACGATCCATTGACTAGCATATCAACTACCCCATCCTCAGCCCAAGTACTTCAATTCCTGCCCCCTGCCAAATTAATTTAAACCTTCCCCAACAACTCTTACGCACTTGCCCGCAAAGATATTGGTCCCCCTCATGTTGGGCTGTAGCATGGTGGCTGAGGGTATGAACGCAAAGAGTCATCACTGCCTGAGATATCGTGGACTCAGTCACAGGACTGACACCCCTAGTGCTTTCCCTCACGACCTGTGGCAGTGGCCCACTCACCCTGCTTAGTGCTGGGCAAGAAAGGCACGTTCAGTGCTTGCACAGGTCGAGCTGGTTAAGGTCTCAGATGTGACTGGTTGCAAAATCTGGCCCTTTATTCCTAATCTGGAACGATGAGCCAGCATGGCACAAAGGAGACTGAGGTCCGGGCACAGCCCGGGGAGGCTGACGGAGGTGTCAAGGGTAGGAGTCAAATCTACTAGTGAGCTGTATCCCTGTTCCTTGAGTACCATCTCCTGAAGGTTGTGCTGCCGC
This sequence comes from Mobula hypostoma, assembly GCF_963921235.1. Lineage (NCBI taxonomy): Eukaryota > Metazoa > Chordata > Chondrichthyes > Myliobatiformes > Myliobatidae > Mobula > Mobula hypostoma. The sequence goes on along the minus strand of NC_086100.1, from coordinate 113,300,105 downwards.
AGCACAGGACCTGGAGGTGACCCGAGGTGAAAGAGCAGCTGACGTGGTGACAAGAGATTGATAGGACGAGAGACCTTGCTTCTTCATTGAGGCTCCCACAGTGTGCAGTCTTATAAGTTGGTCCTCACTCTGGCAGCACTGGTTGTCACAACTTACCTGCGAGACCTAAATGGATTGGGAAGGGAAATTGAGAGAATGAATGGAGGGACTTCTGAACCCTCAGTTCCAGACTCAGATCCCCAGATCACCATAGTTTTCAGTACATCAGCTGAAACAAGAGGAGGTGATGACCGACTCAGGCTCCCACTGGGTTTCAAAAGGCAGAGGCACCGGGGAGCTTCGTTGGGGTGAATTGGCAGGGAGAGTATGTTGAAAGGGAATCTAAGAATACATCTGATGGTGTAGGGTAATGTAATGCATGACAGATGACAGATATTACTCATAATAGAAACTGTTCTACATAATTCACAAACACCGTCATTGAGTTGTTGTGTTCACGTTCACATCAATGTAAGGCAACTGCTTTTGGTTTGCTCCTAATGGAAGTAAAGGGCTGCGGCTTTTGTTGTCAGTGGAGTCTTTGAACATGGGCCAGGCTGCCAACTCAAATCAGTCACATAGAAGCTCATCTGTTTCCTCAGATCAGCACTGTACAACTTTCTGTACTGATTCCTCCTATTTCAGCTTCTGTTTGTATGCAGAGAGTAGGAACACAGCCTGGTGGAATAATTATTAGACAGACTTTTCGATTCTTGATAAACAAAGAAATCAGTATCAGTTTTATTATCACCGGCATGTCTCATGAAATTTGTTAACTTAGCAGCATCAGTACAATGCAATACATGATAACATAGAAACAAATAAATAAATAACAGTAAATATATATATATATAAAATAGATTTAAAATAGTGCAAAAACAGAAATAATATACATTTTAAAAAGTGAGGTCATGTTCATGGGTTCAATGTTCATTTAAGAATTGTATGGCAGAGGGGAAGAAGCAGTACCTGAATCACTGAGTGTGTGCCTTCAGGCTTCTGTACCTCCTACTTATGGTAACAATGAGAAGAGTGGATGGCCTAGGTGATGGGGGTCCTTAATAATGGATATCGCCTTTCTGAGGCACCGCTCTTAAAGGTGTCTTCAATACTATGGAGGCTAGTACCCAAGATGGAGCTGAGTAATTTTACAAATTTCTGCAGCTTCTTTCAGTCCTGTGCAGTAGCCACAACCCCCACCTCCATACCAGACAGTGATGCAGCCCGTCAGAATGCTCTCCATGGTACGTCTATAGAAGTTTTTGAGTGTTTTAGTTGACAAACCAAATCTCTTCAAACTCCTAATAAAGTATAGTTACTGTCTTGCCTTCTTTATAGCTGCACCAATATGTTGGGACCAGGTTAGATCCCCAGGGATCTTGACACACAGGAACTTGAAATTGTTCACTCTCTCTATTTCTGATCCTTCTATGGGGATTGGTTCCTGTTCCCTTGACGTTCTCTTCCTGAAGCACACAATCAGCTCTTTCGTTTTACCGACATTGAGTGCAAGGTTGTTGCTATGACACCATTCAAATAGCTGGTATATCTCGCTTCTGTATGCCCTCTCGCCTTCATTTGGAGTGGATGCAGTGATGGGTGGGGGGCACAAAATTTATTGAAAGTAAGCAGAAATGAAGGGTTGATGCTACCTATCAGATCTGCAATGATCATATTAATTCTGAACTGAACAGAGGTGTTCCGCAAAATATTTTCTAAAACACATTCGGCTTTCATAACGTAGAAGAGACCACATCTGAAGGAGCAACAAAACAATGTAATAAACTTAAAGTCAAGGCAATAAATTGTTGCTTCACATAGGGTTTTGGTCCTGATTGATGGGAATGGAGAAAGTAAAGGTACAGGGGAGAAATTTCCTTCTGATGCACAGGAACGTGCATTAGGAAGGACAGTAGATAGAAAATGCAGAGGCTGATCCATTAAGCAGACAGATTCACAAAGGGAAATGTTGTCAGTTTTAACAATAAATGCAGAAAATACTGAGAATCCTCAGCAGGTTAAGTAGATCCATTGGAAAGAAAAATGTCAATTGTTTTTCATCAGTGCTTTTCTTGGAAATAACGTAACTAGCTCGTAAATAATGAATAATGCTCCTGGGAAACTATTGGCAAATGAGTACAAAATATGAAAGAAATTACTGGACCAAGACACAGAAAGAAAATCTATTTATGGCAGCTGACAGACCTGCAAATTGCAGAAGATACTTGGTATCCAGAATAGTTCTATGTTTATGAGAGAAATCTACTTACAGAGAAGACGATATCCATTATTATTATCCATTATTCCACTTTCATATGAAACTGCTGTATAAAGTCAGATGATTTTCCATCCAGTTAATTTTGTTTATCAGTTATCACAACAACTCTATACAATCCTCCCTGCCTATTTTCTTTCCATACATTGTGCGTACTTAATCTTTTGCTCAGAAATTTGTCAACTTGAAAACAGGTGAAGCAGTAGTACCTCTTTTTCCCCTAGATGACAAAATATATTTTCTTAACAGCACACTGGAGATGCTGCAAAATCATTTTACTAGCTTTAGATGTGAGCACCTGCTGCCTGAGAATTCAGGCATCAAGATGTATGTGCATTTAATTTGAAAAAAAAATCTTCAAACATTGCTACTATGGTGTTAATGGGCTCACTGGGATAAGGGCTTTGACCAAATGGAGTTATTCAGAAGTTAGACCACCAGGGGCTCAGCCAATCAAAAGCAACGCTTTCACTACCAAAAGTCAAAGGGCTACTCCAGTATGATCTCTTGCACCTCTTTCAAGTTGTTGATAGCATATTCAAAATGAGGCCTGGTACGACAGAAAGATCTGCTTCAAAAGTGGACTAAGTAATTTCAGGGCCTGCACAATAAATGCCAGTATTTTTAAGGGATGTTAGAAGGATTTGCAGTATTTTAAAAAAGAGCATGTAGTCTTATTACTAGGCAACAGCAATGGTTTATAACGTGTTTTTCATTGGGGAGAGGACGGGGTGGAGAGGTGACAGTATTCCAGCTTGTGATATAAATCAAGATTTTCTTGCAGCATGTTTCTCCCTCTGTTGCAATAATTTAAGCTATTTATTTATTTTACTGACATACAGCATGGAATAGATTTTTTTGGCTCTTCGAGCCATGCCACCCAGCATTCCTGCCTTAACCCTAGCCTAATCACGGGACAATTTACAGTGACCAAGTCACCTACCAACCGGTACGTCTTTGCACTGTGGGAAGAAACCGGAGCACCCGAAGGAAACCCATGTGGCCAAGGGGAGAACGTACAAACTCCTTGCAGGCAGCAGTGGGAATTGAGCCCCAGTCACCTGAACTGTAAAGTATGGTGCAAACCACTTCACTACCGTACCAGCACGGAAGAAAAATTGAAATGAGTGTCAACTCAAATGCAATTATATCACAAGCCTTTTTCTGTGGCTTTAAGCCACATTCCTCATGTTGCAACATAACAGAGACCAACTGATTTAGTTTCATAAAAGTAATGAAGGTGTCCTTAATTTTACCTAAATACATCAAATAATATTGTGTGAAAAGATGTAAGTGTAATAGAAACCAAATTTTAACTTCAGTATTTAGAGGTCTCCAGCTTTGCACCTTTAGGGATACAGTTTGGAAACACAAACAGACAATTCCTGTTTCTTACATTATTTGATTAAGACATTGCATACCAGCACTTTGTCTAGGGCTCTAATACTTAATACCTTTGCTAATAAAAGCCTACAAATCTCAATCTGTATAAAAGTATCTGGATGACATCGACCCAGGAACCACATCATGTCTGGTTAGATCTTTTTTGATCTAAGTCCAACTTCAGGTCCAGATCCAGTTCCACTACCTATTGTCATGATAATAATGAATGCAAAGCTAGTACATGGCACAGGTCAGTGATCGTACAATGCCTGTGAACAATATTGGTTAATGCAAATTTGCCAGAGTATAATACTGAGTACATTAGTCACATATCTGTTACTGTATAACCTGGGTATTTTGGGGATACTGATTTATCACTTGTCTTCAGGTACAGTAGTAATCAACATTTCTCATGCTGAAAATAACAGCAATTCCAAAATGTTCTTTTAAAGCTCAGTGACTTCACTGTTTTATCAACACAGCAGCCCTGGCTTCAACCTATTAACAATAATCCCTTAGTCCTACCCACTTATTGCCCATCCGTTCTTGAAATTAAAGCTAAGTTATTTTCTCACTTTTCTGCATGTGAGAAGTGATTTTTTACCTAAAATATTAAATTGTCTCTCTTTTTGCCTATGCTGTCTGACCTGCTAAGTATTTTCAGCTTATTTTTCAAGATTCAATCTATGATGATATTTTGGCCATCATTTAGTTACCACAACATATCTGAAGCTACCAATGTACTATGTGTTACGTGCCCCATAACTGGGTTGCCAAACCAGCAGAAATGGATCACTCAGTTGGAGTCTGGATTACTAGAACTAAGAAAGTTTTATTAAAGAAACAAGCAACACAGTAATCGAAAGGATAATAAATGCAACAGTTCAGTGATAAACACACATGTGCACAGAATTAAGATAACAGGATCAATCAAGCTGTATCGTTGTCTAGGGGTAAATGACCAATTTCAAAGTAACACAAAGTCCAGTTCAATTTAGTTCAGTTCGCAGTAATCGTTGCCATGGCAATGGACAATGTGGGGGGAAGGAGAGAGAGAACGAGAACGACTGATCATTCAGACACGGCTTCCACTCACAGACCTGCAATATTGCTCACAAGCAGCTTTCGGGCGGGTCCTTTGTGATGTCACCTGAGGTTACCGACTGTGACCCCTCCTCCAGATGCGGTCGATCCTCTGCAGTGAACCCGGCACCCAAGCAAGGGCGGACACACACCGGGTTCCCGCTGATCGTACCTTTCCACCCTGTGCGTTTAAGGCTGATCCCCCAATCAGCCGTCCAAGAGCTTCTCACCGACTTGCGAGAGGCGCACCGCCTCCAGGGTCTCATTACCTCGGGGTGTCGTGTGTGTCCTGCCTTAGCGAATCTGTCCCTTTTTATCCCCCTGCTGGGGTATCGCCTGTCCATCACTTCAAACAGTTCAGGGTTCAAAGGGGGAGCCGCTCTAGACAGCTCTCTCTCCCGTCCCTTCATTACACATCTCCAGATCGCCTGTCCATCACTTCAAACAATTCAGGGTTCAAAGGGGGGAGCCGATCTTGACAATACCCAGACTGATGGCTCCTTCATTAACATCTCCAAATGCTGCTTCATTGTGTTCCTTATCTCTCCCTCCCCTGAGGACAGGTGGCAGACCAACTGCTGATGCCACTGGTGCTAGCCCAGGCCAGCAAACATCTTAATTTATGTGTATTCTCGTCACATATGTCAAACACTTGGCCTTATATCTGATCCTTAGATTCCATCAAAACCATTACTTTGTACTTGCCTCTTCCCCTGTGTAGCCCTCACCTCAGCTGACTCCAATCCGATAGAGGCAGGTTTGAACATATGTGGAAGAGATTTAATTTAATCACCACCATCAGGTCTGGCTAGACCTCAAAAACAAAATCATCAGGCCCTACTGTCAACTGCCAAGCCTACACATTCATTCTAGGATCATTCCAGCATGGAAAGAAATTGCTTAATTTCTTTACGGCAAACTATCTAAAATTTATGTTCGCTGTCGCCAAGCTAAATTTGTGGCAAGGATTTGTGGGTGGGGCCACAACAAATCATAGTATGTAGCAGATTAACCCAGCAATATAAAAGGCACAATAGACCAAAGTGCCTCCTGTAACTCTGGATCTTACATGGAATCATCTTAAACAAGTGAAAGAGGAAAATAAAATACAATACAGGATTTCCCAGTCCACAAACCATGTTGATTAAACATTTCCCAATTATTTTTAATTATTGTTAATAGTGTGAGGCCAGGACTGCTGTGGTGAAGCCATTGAGCTTTAAAAGAACACTTTGGAATTGCTGTTATTTTCAGCATGAGAAATGTTGATTACCACTGTACCTGAGTAAAGTGACAAATCCCCAAAATACCCAGGTTATACAGTACAGATATGTGATTAATGTAGTCAATATTATACTGTGACAGATTTGCATTAACCAATATTTTTCACAGGCAGTGTACAATCACTGATCACTGACCTGTGCCATGTACCAGCATTGCATGTGTCCTGTTATCATGACGATAGGTAGTATAACTGGAGCTAGACATGAAGATGGACTTAGATTAAGAAGATCTAACCAGACATGATGTGATTCCTGGGTCTATGTCATCCAGATATTTTTACAGACTATTAGCTTATTGAGTCTATATTATCTCATCATTTTCCCATTTCTTTCCTTGTAACCTAATCTCCCACACGCTCATCAAAAAAAATGTGTTCTGTTCTGGTCGCCACATTTTAGGAAGGATTTGGAAACTTTAGAGAGAGTGCGGAGGAGATTTACTAGGATGCTGCCTGGATTAGAGAGGGTGCAGAGGAGATTTACTAGGATGCTACCTGGATTAGAGAGGGTGCAGAGGAGATTTACTAGGATGCTGCCTGGATTAGAGAGCATATTTTATGAGGAAAGGTTGAGTGAGCGAGGGCCTTTCCCTTTTTGTGAAGGAGGATGAGAGGTGATTCGATAGAAGTGTATGAAATGATAAGAGGCATCTTTTTCTCAGGGTGGCAATGGTAATTTTAATGTGATTAGAGGAATATATAGGGGGCAGAATCTCAGGGGTAGGTTTTTTGCAGTGTGTGGAGTTGCCAGTGGTGTTGTTAGAGGCAGATACAATTGTGATATTTAAAGTTCAAATTCAAACTAAATTTTATTATCAAAGTACATATATATCGCCATATACGACCCTGAGGTTCATTTCCTGTGGGCATACTCAAATCTATACTCCTGCACCTATTTTCTGTGGGCATACTCAAATCTATACTCCTGCACCTATTTTCTATGTTTCTATGTTTCTATAGAATAGTAAGTGTAAAAGGATCAAAGAAAGATCAACCAGAGTGCAGAATGCAACAAACGGTGCAAATAAAGAACAATGCATAACGAGGACATTAGATAATGAGAGAAAGAGTCCTTAAAGTGAGATTCAAGCAACACACCCAAAATGCTGGTGGAACACAGCAGGCCAGGAAGCATCTATTGGAAGAGGTACAGTCGACGTTTTGGGCCGAGACCCTTCATCAGGACTAACTGAAAGAAGAGGTAGTATGAGATTTAAAGTAAGATCACTGGTTGTGGGAACATTTCAATGATGGGGCAAGTTGAGTGTAGTTATCCTCTTTATTCAAGACCCTGATGGTTGAGGGGTAGAAACTGTTCTTGAACCTGGTGGCTCTTGTACCTTCTATCCGGTGGCAGCTGTGAGAAGAGAGCATGACCTGGGTGCGGAATCTCTTTGATAGGCACGTAGATGAAAGAAAAATGGAGGGCTCTGTGGAAGGGAAGGATTAGATTGACCTTGGAGTAGGTTAAAAAGTCAGCACAGCATTGTGGGCCGAAGGGTCTGTACTGTGTTCTAACTCTCTCTGATTCTCTTGCTATTCAGTTAACTACAACTGGGATAATTTACAACAGCCATTTAACTGGCTAACCATTACACCTTTGGAGTATGGGGGGAATTGGAGATTTAGGAAACCCATGTGATCACAGGGCAACCATGCACAACTTGACACAGACAGCATTTGAGATTGGCATTGAACCTGGGTCGGGGAATTCTAAGGCATTAGCTCTACCTCTTGTGCCATCGTGCTATCCTGGAGCCTCTGTCCCAGGTCCTAACTAGTCCAATGTCCCAGGCTTATTCTGTTAACTGGCTCCAAGACCAGTCAGTCCTTGGGTGGTCCATGAATCCCTGGCTTGTGTGGGCCTCATGGGCTTGGGTACCACTGAGTGGGCCTTGGTGACAGGATTGGAATTTTATGCTCCTCAGGTTACAAGCAAACATCAGAGAAGTGATCCCAGCTGAAGTCTGTACCTGAGGCTTCACACTTCATTGTGTCCTTATGTCACCAAACATTCCTTTTAAGATATTGTTGTTGACTAGGGAATCTCAGCCATGTCCTATGGCCTCTCTTTGGGCTGTATGGACAAAGTGTCCTTTTAATGTAGTTTATAGAAATATACTTAATGTAATCTTCGTAGTTTATCTTTTTATAGGCCCTGTATAATTCAAGTTGTGGGCACATGGCCAAGTGGTTAAGGCATTGGACTAACGACCTGAAGGTCATGAGTTCGAGCCCCAGACGAGGCAGCGTGTTGTGGTCCTTGAGCAAGACATTTAACCACACAGTGCTCTGCGACGACACTGGTGCCAAGCTGTATCGGCCTTTGCCCTTCCCTTGCACAATATCGGTGTGGTGGAAAGGGGAGACTTGCAGCATGGGCAACTGCCTGCCTTCCATACAACCTTGCCCAGGCCTGTGCCCTGGAGAGTGAAGACTTTCCAGTCTCAGATCCATGGTCTCGCAAGACTAACGGATGCCTTATAATTCAAGTTCATTATTCCTGACTACTTCCCACGTTCAAGGTACCCATAAGCTTGCCAATAGTACTGCTGATGTGTTCTGAAGCTAGATTTATTTATTTTTAAAATTTTATTGAGAAATATTTCTGATACATTATTAACTGAATCATAAATCCATTAGAACTGTATATTCAAAGATTAAAGGTACATTTATTATCGAAGTATGTATGCAGTATACAACCCTGAAATCTGTCTTCCCCACAGACAATCACAAAACAAAGAAGAACTGTGGAGCCAACCCGTCAAAAAAAAACATCAAACATCAAACCACCCTCCTACCCCACGCGCAAAAAAAATTGTGCAACTGGCAGCCAAAAAAAAGGAGTGAAAATACAGAATACATGCACAAAATCAAAAGGGATATTTCAGTTCAGTTCAGCTCAGTGTTCGTTATCTGCAAGCTGCCCAGATTCAAAAATCACCCAAAAGCAGTAAGAAAAATGAGCGACTGGAACTAGCTCTAGAAAATAGGGCACGCCATAAACCTGATTTAGAGTCCAAATTTACAATCCACATCAATTAAACCTGCTCCAGGCCCATCTTCCGACAGCATCGAGGGAGAGAGAGATCACTCAAATGAATGGACTTTCCCTCAGAAGCAGCGAGCAAGAGAGAGTGAGAACGCTACATGCAGACACCTCTTCCGGCAGCATTAAGGGAGAGGCTGGTAGACAGTGCTGATATATCTATATGTGTATCTCACTAATCAAGCTCTGGCTGAGACACTAATGGAGTAACAAATGGTCTTTTCCAAAGTGATAGATTGAAATCAGCAACTGACTAGTCCAGATATAGTTTTCATGTCAGCTTAAATATCTCATCCTGCAAGTGGAACTCTGAATCTGCTGCAGCATATTGATGCCGTCCTGAGTTTTTAATAAATGATGTAACAGTTATGTTGCTGTAGTCCAGATGTTACACAAGCCATATCCAAGGCATGGAGAAGCAATTTGGCTTATACTGTGTATTTGTCGTGTGCCAAAGAATGTGATAACAATCACCATTTGGGGACCAGTAACTCTGGTTATATTTCATTTTCTTGGCAGTCAGCTGATCAAAATCATATGAAGTTTGCTTCTACTGCTTTCTTGGTTTTGCAGAAAAGCAGCTAAAATTTTTAAAAAGTGAATTCCGTCCTTTTTCGAATAGGGAATTGGGTAATGCCGTAGACTACCGTTTGTCATTGTAATAGGCTTTTCAAATGATATTATTAAAAATATTTAAAGCTGAAAAGAAAATAGAAAATGAAATGATTTCTACTTCATAGCACTTGTTATTGTGTCTGAATTTAATTGTACAATTATCCCTCTGCAGATCCAGTGAACTCTAGGATTTGCATCAATCATTGCAAATAACAACTTATGATTTTAGAAATCGTTAAAAGGATTCATTTTACTGACAGGAATTAAAAACTCATTATAATAGGGAAAACCAGGTATTTTATAGAAATTTTAACAAGGTGATCAGTTTCGATGAGCAACACACACAAAATGCTGGAGGAACACAGCAGGTCAGGCAGCATCTATGGAAAAGAATGAACAGTCTACGTTTCGGGCCAAGACCCTTCTTCAGGCCAATTAAGATTTAAACTTTTCAGATATGTCAAACCTTCGCTCCAATTTTTAAGGCTCAGTTTCATCTACTAATAAAACAAATGGTAAAATACCTGCAACAATTATACAACTATACAATTGTATAAAAAACGCTGGTGAACGCCCCAGGTCAGGCAGCATCTATGGGAAGAGGTGCAATCAATGTTTCAGACCAAGACCCTTCATCAGGACCAACTGAAGGAAGAGTGAGTAAGAGATTTGAAATGATAGGAGAAGACAGGAGGGGGAGGGATGGAGCCAAGAGCTGGACAGGTGATTGGCAAAAGGGATACCAGGCTGGAGAAGGGAGAGGATCATGGGACAGGAGGCCTGGAGAGAAAGAAAGGGGGAGGGGCGGGAAGCCCAGAGGATGGGCAAGGAGTTATAGTGAGAGGGACAGAGGGAGAAAAAAGAGAGGAAAAAAGGAAAAGAAAATAAATAAATAAACAAACAAACAAATAAGTAAGAGATGGGGTATGAAGGGGAGATGGGGCATTAACGGAAGTTAGAGAAGTCAATGTTCATGGTATCAGGTTGGCGGCTACCCAGACGGAAAATAAGGTGTTGTTCCTCCAACCTGAGTGTGACCTCATCTTGACAGTAGAGGAGGCCGTGGATAAACATATCAGAATGGGAATGGGACATGGAATTAAAATGTGTGGCCACTGAGAGATCCTGCTTTCTCTGGCGGACAGAACGTAGGTGTTCAGCTAAACAGTCTCCCAGTCTGCGTTGGGTCTCGCCAATATATAGAAGGCCACATCGGGAGCACTGGACGCAGTACATCACCCCAGCCGACTCACAGGTGAAATGTCGCCTCACCTGGAAGGACTGTCTGGGGCCCTGAATGGTGGTGAGGGAGGAAGTGTAAGGGCATGTGTAGCACTTGTTCCGCTTACAAGGATAAGTGCCGAAAGGGAGATTGATGGGAAGGGATGTGGGGGAGGAATGGACAAGGGAGTCGCGTAGGGAGTGATCCCTGCGGAAAGCAGAAAGAGGCGGGGAGGGAAAGTTGTGCCTAGTGGTGGGATCCCGTTGGAGGTGGTGGAAGTTACGGAGAATTATATGTTGGACCCAGAGGCTGGTGGGGTGGTAGGTGAGGACAAGGGGAACCCTATTCCTAGTGGGGTGGTGGGAGGATGGTGTGAGAGCAGATGTGCATGAAATGGGAGAGATGCGTTTGAGAACAGAGTTGATGGTGGAGGAAGGGAAGCCCCTTTCTTTAAAAAAGGAAGACATCTTTTTAGCAACTTCTTAAGTTGGTGCTAAGCAAACATATTTTATGCACAAAAAAATGGTTGCATTACACTTTCTAGTCACTTTTGATTAAAGGATAGTAAGCGATCATTATCTGAGGGCAAAAGGTCTCAAGAATTATTATAAAGAAAATGCATTTTTAGTAGGCTAACCTTTCAGTATATTACAATATACAGCAATGAAGCAGTAGAGGCAACTATGTTCTCTTGATTCGCTGATGTATTAGAGTCATAGATTCATAGAGAAGTACAGCACAGAAACAGGCGCTCTGGGCCACTTAGTCCATACCAAACCATTTAAACTGCCTACTCCCATCGACCTGTACCTCCATACCTCCTACTATCCATGTACCTATCCAAAATGCTCTTAAAATGTTGGATTCACATGATCGCATGCACAACTTGCACAGGCAGCTTGTTTCGCACCCTTGCAACCCTCTGAGTGAAGATGCTTCTCCTCATGTTCCCCTTAAAATTTTTACCTTTCACCCTTAACCCATGACCTCTGGTTGTAGTCCCTCCCAAACTCAGTGGAAAAAGTCTGCCAGCATTTACTCTACCTATACCCCTCATAATTTTGTATACCCCTATCAAATCTCCCCTCAATCTTCTGCATTCTAAGGAATAAAGTCATAACCTATTCAATCTTAACCTTGTAACTCAGGTCCTCCAGTTCTGGCAATATCCTTGTAAATTTTCTCTGTACTCTTTCAACCTTATTTACATCTTTCCTGAAGGTACGTGACCAAACCTACACAGAATACTCCAAATTAGGCCTCACCAATGTCTTATACAACTTCAATGTAACATCCATCTCCAGGACTCAATAATTTGAATTATAAATGTGCCAAAAGCTTCCTTTATGACACTATCTACCTGTGATGCCACTTTCAATGAACTATGGACCTATATACCCAGATCTCTTTGTGCTACCACACTCCTCAGTGCCCTACTGTTCAATGTGTAAGACCCACCTTGGTTGGTCCTACTGAAGCGTAACATCTTGCACTTGTCCGCATTAAGTTCCATCTGCCATTTTTCAGTTCATTTCTCCAGCCAGTCCAGATCCCAATGCAAGTTCTGATAGTTTTCCTTGCTGTCAACTATACCTCCAACCTAGGTGTCATCCACAAATCTGCTGACCCAGTTAACCACCTTATCAAGTGACACATACAAAAAATGTTGGTGAACGCAGCAAGCCGGGCAGCATCTGCAGGAAGAGGTACAGTCGACGTTTCGGACCGGGACCTCTTCTTATAGATGCTGCCTGGCCTGCCGCGTTCACCAGCATTTTTTGTGTGTGTTGCTTGAATTTCCAGCATCTGCAGATTTCTTCATGTCTACGTTTTTAAAACCACCTTATCATCTGGTTTGACTGAGGTCTGCCAGAAAAAGCTGCTACAGTGCTTTGTTCACTTTGTTACTCTACAGCACCATACCATCTGGTAAAAGAACTTCCAAGATGCAGGTATGGTTTTAGTTGAGAGGATATGATAATTGTGAAATTTTTAAGACTCTATTCTCAAGTTGGGGTGTTTTGTATGCAAAATCATTAATATGCTGAAGGTTAAGTAATTGATTAGTTGGTAAAGGTATTGTTAGAAATATTGAGATATTCATTGCACAAAATTATTAATTACTTAGTGGAAAAGTTACAGTCAATCAGCGGGGACCTGAGATGCAGGTTTTTAACATAATGATTGATGAAGATATAAATGAGTTACCAGGGGAAGTGGTAAAGGGAGATCCAGTTACAATGTTCAAAAAAACATTTGGATGGGTACATCAATAGGAAAAGCTTGGATATGTACCAAAAGCAGACAGATAGAAGTGGCTCATGTAGGCAACATTGTCAGCATTGGCGATTTGGGTCAAAGGGCTGTCTCTATGAACTTACACTGCTAATTGATAAGACTGAAAAGTCTCCATGTTGGGGTGTTTTGTATGCAAAATCATTAATATGTTGAGGTTAAGTAATGGATTAGTTAGTAAGAGTATTGTTAGAAATATTGAGATATCCATTACACAAAAATATTAATTATATAGTGGAAAAGCTACAATCAATCAGGGAGGAGATTATAATGTTCATATAATGAAAGAAAGGCCCCATCCTTTCACTTAAGAGCTTTTATTAATGGCTTTACAGCTCACTGTACCTCCAAAGAAAAGTGGCCCAGGAGCCTTTTGAATTTGTATTAGATGTTATTCTTGGGGCAAAAGTGAGCAAGGACTTGAAGTGGCACTGAATTTGGGAGATCAGACGCAATCATATTGAATGGTGGAGTAAGTCTGAGGGACCAAATGTTCTTTTCCTTCTCCTGTTTTCTATGCTTCTATGAAACATTAAAGATCCCTGCTAGGCACAATCTGTCACTGTGGAGAGGACAATGGGAGTGTTGAACTAAAAAAAGAAAATAGATAAAATATTTAGCGGGTCAGGCAGCACCCAAGGAAAGTGTTAGCCTTTCAGTTTGATTACCTTTCATCAGAATTAGAAGGTTCATTTTTAGCATCTACGGTTTTTTTCCCCCAACTCTGAATCAAGGAGAGGTGAGAGTGGAATCAGAAAAGGAGTCAGGGCAAAGTCAGCCTGGACGTGAGTAGGGATAGTAAGGACAAGGAGTAACTGCTGGATATCATTTGATCTGGATCTGAACTTAATCAGACAGAAGCTCAGCAGATATGACAATATGCTAGCTGGTGGATTGGTGTGGAGGGGGAACTAGATGACTGATCAGTGAGAAGGATGTTAGACAGCAAATCAGTATTGCAGGGGTAAAAATCAGTTGGCATGTCAGTGGAGAGTGAGTTGGGTTGAAGTAGCTGGTCAGCGATGGAAAGGTGGATAGATCAGGTGGCAAGGCTGATGGTCAGCAGAGTGAGTCGGGATATTGTTTTATATGGCTGTTAGGCTGGATGGTTGTGTTACAACCATGGATGAAAGTTTGTGATAACAGGTGAGCATGTTGCTTAAAAAGATCTATCAGAAAATGGTGGGGGAACCTCGGACCAAAGGGCAAAGCCTCACGATGCAAGGATGTCCCTTTAGAACAGAGAGAAGCAGGATTTTTTTTTAGCCAGAGGGTATGTGGATCTGTGGAATCCATTGGAGTAGATGTTGATGGAGGCTAAGTCATTGGGTGTATTTGAAGAAAGGGTTGCTAGATTCTTGATAAGTAAGGTCAACAAAGGTTATGGAGAAAAGGCAGAAGAATGGAGTTGGGAAGAATTTTAAATCTACCGTGATGAAATAGATTTGATCGGTTGAATGGCTTAATTCTGCTCCTATGCCTTATAATATCATGGTCTAAAATCAGAAAGGGGCACCTAGTATCCAAGCATACATTCTGTGCTATTGGATGTCACCTCAGCTGAATAATTATCACAGAAGAGTGAGCAAAAGTAACTTGCAGACTCGGGGAAAACTCGCTGTAAATCTCTGAGTTCCCTTTGAGAATGAGTTTTCAGAGGATTTTATTGGAGGTAGAAGCACACTTGTTTTAAGTTCACTAATTCCCCTCAAGAGAGGAAATGTACCACGCTTATTTTTCTGATGTACAAGTGCAAAATCTGCAAGAACGTTCGCGGCTTGAAGATCCACCAAGCGAGGATGAAGTGTCTGGCGGGAGCAGGAGCAGCACAACGCGCAGGTATCCAGCCTGGTGAGACGAAGGAGGGGCCAGACCCGGAGTCACCCCGTAGTGCCCGGAACCTCCAAGTGTTGCAAACTAATCCCTCGAACATGAAGTCTAACAGGAGGCGGATCAAATGGCCTGCAGCTAACATGACTTCACTGTGGAAGCAGTTTGATGAAAATGTTAACCAGATTCTGGAGGCAACGGTGAAGAGAGGGGTTGATAGGAAGCTGCAAGCCATGACAATAATTATTGTCAGTATCGCAGCTGAATGGTTCGGAGAAGAGGAGAAGGAAGGCTCCAAAACCTCTTACTCAAAGAACCAAAGAGCATCGACGATCCACAACATCAGGCAGGAGATGAAAGCGCTGAAGTCCCAATACAAGGAGGCAGGAGAAGAGGAGCGCATTGGCTTGGCCCAGCTGATGTGCATACTACGAAAGAAGATCAGGGTCCTCCGCCGGGCAGAGTGGCATCGGAGGCGGCGTCGTGAAAGGGCTCGAAAACGTGCTGCCTTTATCGCCAACCCCTTCAAGTTCACCAAGGAGTTGCTGGGGGAGAAGCGCAGTGGGAAACTGGCCTGTTCGCAGGAAGACATAGACCAACATCTGAAGAAGATATATAATGATCCTGAAAGAGAGGAGTTGGGAGAGTGCAACATCCTAATAGACCCACCTGAACCGGATGTGCAGTTCGACATGTCAGAGATGCAACTAAAGGAAGTCAGAGAGGTCGTCGGTAAAGCAAGGGCAAGCTCGGCTCCAGGACCAAGCAACACCTCGTACAAAGTGTACAAGAAATGCCCCAAACCCCTGCTGCGTCTGTGGAAGATCCTGAGAATCTTCTGGAGAAGGGGGAAGATCCCAGAACAGTGGAGAGTGGCTGAAGAGGTGTGGATCCCGAAGGAGGAAAATGCCACCCAGATAGATCATTTTCGCATCGTCTCCCTGCTGTGACGAGGCGAAGATCTTCTTCAGTGCAGTTTCTAACCGGCTCTTCAGGAACAATTACATCAACCTGGCACAAGGTGGAGGTCGGCATCATCACAGGGTGCACTATCTCAGTGACACTGTTCTCCATAGCCATGAACATGCTCACTAAGTCTGCTGAACCAGAGTGCAGAGGGCCCAGAATGAAATCCGCTCAACGGCAACCACCTATCAGGGCATTCATGGATGACCTCACAGTCACCACAGAATCAGTCCCAGGCTGCCGGAGGATTCTGCAGGGGCTCGAAAAGCTGGTGGAGTGGGACCGGATGCATTTCAAACCTGCCAAATCAAGATCGATGGTGCTGAGGAAAGGGAAGGTGGAGAACAAGTTCCGGTTCAGCATCGCAGTCACAACCATCCCAACCATCACAGAAAAACCAGTCAAGAGCTTAGGCAAGTTTTTGACAGCTCTTTAAGGGACACAACATCCATTCAGGCAACCTGCACCGAGTTGGATGGCTGGCTGAAATCTGTGGACAAGTCTGGCCTACCTGGGAAGTTTAAAGCCTGGGTGTATCAGCATGGCATTCTTCCCAGAATCCTGCGGCCCCACCTCGTCTATGCAGTTCCGATCTCGACAGTCGAAACCTTAGAGAGGAGGGTTAGCAACCACCTCAGGAGATGGCTGGGGCTGCCAAAGAGCCTGAGCAGCATCGCACTCTATGGACACCACAACAAACTGCAACTGCCCTTCAAATCCCTGGAGGAAGAATTCAAGGTAACAAGAGCCAGAGAAGTGCTACAGTATAGGGACTCAAATGACCCGAAGGTGGCTAGAGCAGGGACCCAAGTAAGTACTGGCAGGAAGTGGAGGGCAGAGGAAGCTGTTCAGGAGGTAGAGGCGAGGCTGTGTCACAGGAGGCTGGTGGGAGCGGTCATACGAGGCCGAGCTGGGCTAGGATCCTTTCCAACTCCCCAAATGGACAACAGAGGGAAGGAAAGGCGTCGTCTAGTTCAGGAGGAGGTGAGAGCAGTAGTGAAGGAGATGAGAGCCTGCAAGGCGGTGGGAATGAAGCAACAGGGTGCTTGGACAAGATGGGAGAATGTGGTTGAGAGGAAAGTGACCTGGGCTGATCTTTGGAAAGCCGAACCACACCGCATCCAGTTTCTCATCCAGGCAGTGTACAATGTGCTTCCAAGCCCATCAAACCTGCACACATGGGGCAAGGCAGAGTCATCTGCCTCCCCACTGTGCTCCAAGCGAGGAACCCTGGAGCACATCCTCAGAGGCTGTGCAAGGGCACTTGGTGAGGGACGGTACAGGTGGAGACATGATCAGGTCCTGAAGACCATCGCTGAAGCCGTCTGCGCAGGAGTTGAGTGGGCGAAGCGGTCCCAACCCTCCAAGCAGACCATTGCCTTTGTCAGAGCTGGGGAGCAGCCAATACCTGCCAAAAGAACATCTGCAGGCATTCTGACCTCTGCAAGGGACTGGCAGCTGTTGGTGGACCTCGAAGGGCAGCTGAAGTTCCCCAACCATATCGCAGCCACCACCCTGCGACCAGACATTGTCCTAGTGTCTGAGTCTACTAAGCAAGTGGTGCTGTTGGAGCTGACAGTCCCATGGGAAGATAGCTTGGAGGAAGCCTTTGAAAGGAAGCTCTCCAAGTATGCAGGACTGGTCAGCAACTGTCAGCAGGCTGGATGGAGAGCGAGGTGTCTCCCAGTGGAGGTTGGTTGTAGGGGATTCATAGCCTGTTCTTTAGTTAGAGCCTTCAGCATTTTGGGCATCGAGGGAGAGAAGAAGAGGAGAGCCATCCGCAGTACCACCGATGCAGCAGAGAGGGCCTCAAGATGTCTGTGGCTCAGAAGAGGGCAGCCATGGAGTCATAAGTAGCTAGCCATCTGGACACAAGCTGGAGTCTGATCAGCCCCGGCTGGGTCACCTGGAGGAGGTTGAATGATGTTGAAAGACCCGAAACACCCGATGATTCCAGGAACATCACTGAAAATGTGTCCAGAAGCATCAATAGATATATGTACACAGTGTGACTCCAGATCCCCTGTATGGTTGACTTTTAAATGGCCAAAGAATCCACTGCAATGTCTCAAGAAAATGACTCACTACCAGTTTTGGTCCACTTATCTAAGAAAGGATGTGTTGACATTGGAGAGCGTTCAAAGGAGTTTCACAAAAATTATTCTGGAATTGTAAGGCTTGTCATTTCAAGAGAATTTGGTGGCTCAGAGCCTGTACTCACTGGAATTCAGAACAATGAGGGGTGACCTAATCAAATGTTGAAAGGCCTCAACAGAGTGGATGTGGATAGGATGTTTCCTATGGTGGGAGAATCTAAGACCAGAGGACACAGTCTCACATGAGATTAGTGTCCATTTAGAACAGAGAGGAGGAGGAATTTCTTTTGCCAGAGAGTGGTGAATCTGTGAAATTCATTACCAAAGACAGCTGTGGAGGCCAAGATTTTAGGTAGATTCTTGATTAGTCAGGGCAAGAAAGGATACAGGGAGAAGGCAGGAAATTGGGACTGAGAGGGAAAATGGATCAGCCATGATGAAATGGTGGAGCAGACTTGATAGGTCAAATGGCCTAATTCTGCTCCTATATCTTATGGTCTTATGGTTAATTTCCTAGTATAATTGCCATCCCTGATTGCCAACAATGCCCAGCACCCATAAAATGAATGAAATAAAATCGTAGCATGGCGTTATTCTATTTTTAAGTGAACAAATGTAGGGGATGTTACAAAGGGGAGGAAGGATGGCAGTAAGAATATGTGATAAGGTTGAAGGAAGGATTTAATAAGAAAAGAAATGAGAACACATTGCAAAAAAAACTTATCTGTATTAAGGAAGCAAAAGCTGGATCTGATGGAAATCTAAGCTGAAACAACCAAGGTAATATCTGAACTGTTGAACTGTGAATCATACACTAAATTAAAAGTAAATTATCACTTCATCTGAAAAGAATATTTGGGCCCTGGTAGTAGGAAGGGAAAAGACTCTACCAAAACAGTGGGGAGAAATGATGAAAATGAGGGTATTCAGTAAGACTTTGAGAAATTTTAGCAAATATTTTTGGTCATGGTACACACATATTTTAAGTATTCTCAATAGGGAGCAGTTTTTTTTCCAGATAGGACCATGTTTTTCCAGTGCCCAGTTCCTTGGGTGGCATGGTCGCATAGTGGTTAGCATAACACTTTGCAGTGAAGACAATCTGGGTTCAATACCCGTGGCTGCCTGTAAGAGGTTTGTAAGAACCCCCGTGACCAAGTTGGTTTCCACAGTAGAAAGTCCTAATGGTTGGTCATTGTAAGTTGTCCTGTGATTAGGCTCGGATTAAATTGGAGGATTGCTGGGCTGTGTGGTTCGAAGGCTCAGTAGGGTCTATATTGCCCTGTATGTCAAAAAATGAATGATATCTATTTATTATTTAAGTAAAAAATGATGTAAAGATGCACACAGTATGTTAAAAAGCAGTATGTACTGATATAAAAATCTGCTGTTGTTTAACCAAGAGACTTTGCCTTTCACTTGTACTTCAAAAGCTATATGGAGATGTAACTTAAGAAGGTAAAAAAAGACAATAGAAACAGGAGTTGACCATTGTTACTCTGACGTTCAATATAATCATGTTTGGTCTCTTCCCTAAGCACCAACTTTCTGCACATTTTGTATGTGATCACATTTTTGAAGTGCTTTTTCTCTTACGATGGTGAACTAGTTTCTGCAGTCTTCCCAACCTAATACCCCTTTTAATTTTACATATCTAGAGAAAATTACCTGGGGAAAAAACCAAACTGGTAAGGGCAAATTGTGCTCATCTAAGATAGATAGAATATTTTGACAAGATAACAGAGAGGGTCAATGAAGAAAATAAAGTTGATATGATATACAGTATATGGGCTGCCAAAGGTGCCATATAAATATGCCTGTGATGAAGATTGTAATCAAGAGTTATGTCCATGGAGTAAAAGTACAGCAGCAGCATGGATTTTTTAAAAATCGGCTCAGTAAGTGGAAAGGAAAAAGTAGAGTTCTACAGGGGTCCACTTACAGCCTACTGTTTCTCTTCATGCTGATTAATGACTTGGATTTCGATATACAGTATAGAGCACAATTTTCTAATTTGCAAGTTACATAACATTTGGAGGCATGGAGAACTTGGAAGAGGATATTACAGACAACAAGAGGTGTCTGTCACCTGCAGTCTCCGTTCTTTCATCACCAAATTGATAGATAACAAGCACATCTCCTAGGAAGTGCAATATGGACTAAAAAGCACAGATCTAAATGAGGCACAGGAACATTATGATCTGAGGATAATTATGCACAAACCATTGCAAGTGGCAGGCAGGTTGAGAAATTGTTTTGAAACAAATGAGGTCATGGGCTTTGTTTGATGGAAATATTAATGAACCTTCTGAACACACTTATTTAACAGCAATATTTAATATCACGTACAGTGCCAGGCTCAGCACTTTAGAGAAGTAGGCCTAAGATGGCAGAAAAAAGATTATTTCAGGGATGAGGGTCTTCAGTTACAAGGATAGATCTGCAGCTGTTCTTGTAACAGGGGAAGTTCAGGGCAGATCTGAGAGAAGTGTTTACAAATCACCTTGGTTCTGGACAATGTAGATCAGGGGTTCCCAACCTGGGGTTCATGGACTCCTCAGTTCATGGTAGGAGTCACGGCATAAGAAACGTTGGGAACCCCTGGTGTAGGTGAAGAGAAACTGTTCCTGTTGCTGCAAAAATCATGACTGAGAAAACATAGAGCTAGTAAGAGAACTGCATGTAACATGTGGCAATATTTCCTTATGTAGTGCTTGGTTAGAATCTGGAACACACTTCAGGGGAATACTGAAGTGGGTATCAATCATGGCATTCAAAACGTAAGTACTTGAAAGAAAATTATGGGTCTGTGGGGAGAGGGGGAGGGAAGTGGGACCAGCTGTACAGCTTGCATAGAACTGATGCAATTTGACGAACTTCCATGCTGGGCCTGCACAGGCAGGTTCCTCCCACTCTACACCCAGCTAACAGGAATCACCTACCAACCCTTCATCTGTATTTAAACCCAGCTCTCATCCACAATCCTTGTTCACTCTTACAAGTCAGGCAGCCTCAACCATTTGTTCCTAGCCTTCAGTACCTTTGTTGTCTTATTGTGCTAAGTATCTGTCCTCTCATTTTGTGGCCTACTATTTTGCAGTTTATTAGTAAACTGATCTGCTTTTGGGTCAAACCTCCTCTACATTTCCTAACAGGAACTGGACTTTAATTCTGTACACCTTTCAGACAAAACAAACACAATTTACAACAATTTTAAACCATGGAGGAGTATCTAGGGCTGCATTTAATGAAATTATGAGGGGTGCTGATAAAGTAGGAAGAACCTTTTTATCAGAGGAGTATAAAACCATGATGTGATTCAAGACAAAATTGGGAGATTTCCACCAGAGAACGGGAGAGGTCTAGAATGCTGCTTAAAGCAGATGCCTTCACCACATATGCACAGTGCCTAGATCTATGCAGTGACCTGCAGGTCTGTGGACCTGGTTCTGGAGGTGAGATTAGTTTCTCATTTGACTAACACGGCCACCATTAGTCTTCCTCCTATGTTATAAATTTTCTATAACTTCACAATACAATCAGGAGCATGACCGAGTCTGCTGAGAGAGCCTCCAGATGGCTATGGATCAAGAAGTGTGACCCGTGGACCAGTGCTGCTGGGACACAAGCCAGGCCCTGATTAGTCCTGGCTGGGCCACCTGGACAAGTGTGCCTGAAAGACCCAAAACATCCGATGACCCCAGTTTCCATCACCGATGGTGTGTCCCAGCACATCCTAATGTATCTCAGCATCAAAAACTCCTCCAAATCTGCACTCAGAGTCATCTTTTTAGAATGGGGTTTATTAACATCGATATATAATATGAAATTTGTTGCTTTGCAGCAGCAGTACGGTACAGTGCATCAAAAAAACCTTAACAAGAAGAAATCTAAAATTAAACAAACTAACAATAGTGCAAAAAGAGCAAAATAGCGAGGTAATGTTTATGGACCATTCAGAAGGGAAAAAGTGGTTCCTGAAACATTGACCGTGTGTCTTCAGGCTGCTGTATCTCCTCCCTGATGGCAGTAATGAGAAGAGGGTATGTCCTGGATGATCAGGATCCTTAACAGCACACATAAGATGCTGGCGGAAGTCAGGCAGCATCTTTGGGAATGAATAAACAGTCAACATTTTGGTTCAAAACCCTTCATCAGGACTGGAAAGGAAGGGGGAAGAAGCTGGAATAAGAAGGTGGGGGGTGGAGGAGGGGAGGAGAACAAGCTAGAGGGTGATAGATAAAGCCAGGTAAGTGAAGGAGGGGGATGAAGTACAAGTCTGGGAGGTGATAGGTGGAGAAGGCTGGAAAAGTAGGAACCTAATAGATAAAAGTGCATCATGGGAGAAAGTGAAGGAGGAGGGGTAGTAGGGGGAGGTGATAGGTAGCAGAGGAGAAGAGGTAAGAGGCCAGAGTAGGGAATTAAAGAAGAGGGGAGGGGGAAAAATTACCAGAAGTTGGAGAAATCGGTGTTCATGCCACCAGGTTAGAGGCTACCCTGACAGAATATGAGGTGTTGCTCCTCCAACCTGAGAGTGGCCTCATCGTGGCAGAAGAGGAGGCCTTGACTGACTCGTTCGAATGGAAATAGGGATAGGAATTGAAGGGCTGGTCACCAGGAAATTCTGCTTCTTTTTTGGATGGAGTTGCAGTCTCCTGTCTAAGTCAGGTCTCACAAATGTAGAGGAAGGAGCACTGATACAGTCGATGACCCCAACAGATTTGCAAGTCAAATTTGACACACCTGGAAGGACTGCTTGGGGCTCTGAATGGAGGTGAGTGAGGAAGTGAATGGGCAGGTATAACACTTCTGCCACTTGCAGGGTTAAGTACCGGGAGGGAGATTAGTGGGGAGGGGATGAATGAACAAGGCAATCATGAAGGGAGTGGTTCCTGCAGAGGATGGAGAGTTGGGGGAGGGGAAGGTAAAGATGTGTTTGGTGGTAGGATCCTATTGAAGAATGTGGAAGTTGTGGAGCGTGATGTGTTGGTTGCGTAGACCCGTGGGGTGGTAGGTGAGGCCAAGAGAATCTCTTTCCCTGTTAAGGTAGCAAGAAGATGGGTTGATTGCAGATGTCAGGAAATGTAGGAGATGTGGGTGAGGACAGCATCAATGGTGAAGGTATGTAAACCATGTTCTTTGAAGAAGGAGGACACCTGTGATGTCCTAGAAAGAAAAGCCTCATTGTGGGAACAGATGCAGTGGAGACGAGGGATCTGAAAAAAGGTAATGGCATTTTTATAGGAGGAAGGGCGGGAAGAGGTAGTTGTGGGAATCAGTGGATTTATGAAAGATATCAGCAGACAGGTTGTCTCCAGTGATGGAGAAAGCAATTAAGAAAGGGGAGAGAGGCATCAGAAATGGACCAGGTGAACTTAAGGGCAGGGTGGAAGTTGGGGACAAAGTTGGTGAAAATGATGAGCTCAGCATGGGTGCATGAAGCAATGTAGCACAGGAGGGGTTGGGGACCATTACCAGGGAAGGCTTGGAACATGAACTGTCCACATTGCCAATGAAAAGGCAGGCAGAGCTGGGGCCCATATAGGTGCCCATGCTACACCGTGAGTTTGGAGAAAGTGGAGGAGCCAAAAGAGAAATTATTGAGGGTGATGTCAAGTTGTGTCAGACGGAGAACAGCTGTGGTGGAGGGGAACCCATTGGGCCAGTGGTCAAGAAAGAAGCAGAGAGCTTTAGGGCCTTCCTGATCTGGGGATAGGACTGTATAGGGACTGGGCATCCATTGTGAAAATGAGGTGATCAGAAATTTGAAGGAAGTTGAGGAGATTGAGAGCATGAGAAGTGGTGCAGATTAAGGTGGGAAGGGACTGAACCAAAGGAGATAAAGTGGAGTCAAAGTACGCACACACGAGTTCAGTGGGGCAGGAACAGAGAGAAGCAGCGGGCCTATCCGGTGTTTAAATTTGTGGAATTTGGGAAGGAGGGAGAAATGAGCAATGCAGGGTAAGTGAACTATGGGTCGGTAGTAGTGGAAGGAAGATCTCCATAGTTGATGAGGATGGTGATGTTGTCAGAGACAATTTTCTTATGGTCCTGAATGGGGTCCATTTCGAGGGATGAGTAAGAAGAGGTGTCTGTTGTCACCTGGCCTCAGCAAGGTAGAAGTCAGTTTGCTGCAATACAACAGCATCTCTTTTGTCTGTAGGTTTGATGGTGAGGTTGGGATTGATGTGGAGAGAGTGGAGAGCAGTGTGTTCAGAGGAGGTAAGGTTTGAGGAGGATAGGAGTGCTGAAATCGATCCGTTTGATGATCATCAGCAATCAGAGATGAAATGATCCAGAGCAGGCAGAGAACCAGAGTGGGTGTCCAAGTAGAGGAAGTGTGTTGGAGATGGGAGAAACGGTCATTGTGTGGGCGTGAGGAATTCTTGCCAAAGAGGCATGCACGGAGATAGGGGCGACAGTACAATTGCTCAGCCACTTGGCAGGTACGGAATTCATTGGGACGCAAGTAAAGGTGAACAAAGGTAAGGCCCTTGCTGAGGAATGTATGTCCTGCCTCAGAGAAAGGCTCAGAAGGAATGGTGAAGACGTGGCAGGGATTAGAGCTGGGGTCAGAGCAGTGAACAGAGTTTGTGGCATCAGAGTAGAGAGGAGGGCTGGGGTGTTCAGGGAAGGTAGAGTGTGAGGAGGAAGTTGGCTCCAAGGATCCAAGAGGTGATGGGGGAGCTTGAGAGACCTAGGGTTGGGGAGTAGCTCTGGGGGAAAGGGATCCCAGGAGAGGCATCCAGCACCACCAGAACTGGAGTTGGAGATGGCGTGATCCATGGACCGGAGTCATTCAATCAAGTCGATGTACAAGCAGGAAGCGGCAGATGCCACAGTCTGGAGACGAGTGATCTTCTGATCCTTCCTGGACATGAGAAGGAGAAGAACCGGCAGTTGAAGATGTGGATCTGGTGGAGGATAAATTTTCGGAGAGGTCCATGGCAGGCATTGGAGAGAGGTCTGGAGCTGCGACAAAGACTGAGACAGGGCCCACTAGTATCTCTGCATGGTGGTGAAGGTGGTACGTAGAAGAGGAGGGAGAAACAGTGGGAGAAGTAGTCAATCAAACACAGGTACCTGGGATTCTCAGTGGGCTCAGGTCAGGAGGCCTGAGAGCTGGAAGCCTTGTGGAACAAGATGGCAGTGAAGACAAGCTTCCGGGAGGGATATGTGGCTGCGGTAGCGAGTCTAGGTGAGTACATGGTTGAAGAGTCAGAGGACAGCAGGGATCACAGAGGGGAGGGAGCAGTTAGAAAGGGTCTCACTAAACTCCGGTCAAAGAGAAGACTTAAACTTCTCCAAGGTAGACATACTTCAAGGAGATTTTGCACTGGAGTAGCAAGTCATTAACACAAGAGATTCTACAGATACTGAAAATACAGTACAACACACACAAAATGTTGGAGGAACTTAGAGGTCAGGCAGCATCTGTGGAAATGAATAAACCATCGACCTTTCAGGCTGAGACCCTTCATCAGGACTGGAAAGGAAGGGGGAAGAAGCCAGAATAAGAAGGTGGTGGGGAGGGGGGGTGGAGTGGACCAGCTAGAAGGTGACAGATGAATCCGGATGGGTGGGGAAGGGTGATGAAGTAAGAAGCTGGGAAGTGATAAGTGGAAAAGGCAAAGGGCTGGAGAAGAAGGAATCTGATAGGAGAGGAGAGCCGATCAATGGAAGGAGGAGGGGTACCAAGTGGGGGTGATAAGCAGGTGAGGAGAAGAGCTGAGAGGCCAGAGTGGGGAAATGAAGAAGAGGAAAGGAGGAAGGGGAAAAATTACTGGAAGTTTGAGAAATTGATGTTCATGCCATCAGTTTGGCGGTTAACTAGATGGATTATAAGGTGATGCTCCTCCAACCTGAGAGTGGCCTCATTGTGGTAGAAGAAGAGGACATGGACTGACGTGTTGGAACGGGAATGGACATAGGAGTTGAAATGGTTGGCCACTGAGGAATTCTGCTCTTTGTGGATAAAGCTGAGGTGCTTGACAAAGCGGTCTTCTCAAGAGTATAGAGGAAGCCACTCGGCAAGCACCAGATACAGTAGACGAGCTCAACAGATTTGCAAGTCATAGAATCATACAGTCATAGAAGAACACAGCACAGAAACAGGCCTTTTAGATTAGATTATGAGAATACTCAGTCCTCTTTTATTGTCATTTAGAAATGCATACATGCATTAAGAAATGATACAATATTTCTCCAGAGTGATATCACAGAAAACAGGACAGACCAAAGCCTAACACCGACAGAACCACATAATTATAACATATAGTTACAGCAGTGCAAAGCAGTACCATAATTTGATGAAAAACAAACCATGGGCATGGTAAAAAAAAGTCTCAAAGTCCCCGAGTCGATCGACTCCCGAGTCCCCGATAGCAGGCGGCAAAAGGGAGAAACTCCCTGCCATAAACCTCCAGCACCGTCAACTTGCCGATGCCTTGGAAGCAGCCGACCACAGCCGACACTGAGTCCGTCCGTCCATCCGAAAACTTCAAGCCTCCGACCAGCCCCTCCAATACAGCCTCCCGAGCGCCATCCTCTGCCAAGCGCCTTTGACCTAGCGCCGGCCGCTGAAACAAGTAAAGCCAAGGATTCGGGGCTTTCTGATTCAGAGATACCGGTTACCACACAGTAGAAATGGCAGCGAAGCGGGCATTTCAGAAGTTTCCCCAGATGTTCCTCCATATTCTCACGTCCGTCTCCATCAAATCAGAGTTGTGCACGGTCCCCTACTTGACAGATTACAGATATCATTCATTGGAGAGGCCGCGCGCGCTGCCGTCGCGCCGCCATCTTCTCCTCCTCCTTTTGGTCCATGTAGTCCATGATGAACCATTTAAACTGCCTACTCCTATCAACTAGCACCAGGACCATAGCCCTCCACACTCCTACCATCTATGTAGCTATTGAAAATTCTCTTAAATGGTGAAGTTGAGCTTGCATGCACTACTTGTACTGGCAACTCATTCCATATTCTCATGACCCTCTGAGTGAAGGAATTTCCCCTTATTTTCCCCTTAAACTTCTCACCTTTCACCCTTAACCCATGACCTCTGGTTGTAGTCCCACCCAACCTCAGTGGAAAAAGCCTGCTTGTATTTACCCTATTTATACCCCTCATAATTTTGTCAACCTCTATCACATCTCCCCTCAATCTTCCACGTTCCAAGGAATAAAATCATAACCTATTCAATCTTTTCTTATAATTCAGTCCCCCGGTCCAGCAACATCCTTGTAAATTTTCTCCATACTCTTTCAACTGCATTTATATCTTTCCTTTAGGTAGGTGACCAAAATTGCACACAATACTCCAAATTAGGCCTCAGCAAAGTCTTTTATAACTTCAACATAATATCCCATCTCCTGTACTCAGTACTTTGATATACGAAAGCCAAGGTGCCAAAAGCTTTCTTTATGACCCTATCTACACATGAACAGCAACTTGAATAAATTATGGACCTGTATTCCCAGATCCCTTTGTCCTACCACACTCCTCCATGCCCTATCATTCACTCTGTAAGATCTACACTGGTTGGTCTTACCAAAGTGAGACATCTCAAACTTGTCTGCATTAAATTCCATTTGCCATTTTTCAGACGATTTTTCCAGCTGGTCCAAGTCCCGCTACAAACCATGATAACCTTCTTCGCTGTCCACTACACCCCAAATCTTGGTGTCATTCGCAAATTTCCTGATCCAGTTACCTACATCATCATTCAGATAATTGATATAGACGACAAACAACAACAGCCCAGGACCAATCCCTGTTGACTCCACAGGCCTCCAGTCAGAGAGACAACCATCAACTACCACTCTCTGGCTTCTCCCACGAAGCCAATGTCTTAATCAAATTTACTACCTTACCTTGAATGCTAAGTGACTGATCCTTCTTGACCAACTTCCCATGTGAGACTTCAGCAAATGCCTTACTAAAGTCCATGTAGGTAACATCCACTGCCTTGCTGATAAGTTCCTTGAAAAACTATAAGATTGGTTAGACACATCCTACCACACGCGAAGCCATGCTGACTATCCCTAATCAGTCCATATCATTCCAAATATTCATATATCCAGTCCCTTAGAGTACCTTCCAATAACTTCCCCACTACTGATGGTCTCACTGGCCTCAAATTTTTTGGTTTATTTTTAGAGCCTTTTTTTGGAATTGGAACAACATTGGCTAACCTCCAATCCTCCATGACCTCACCTGTCTCTAAGGATAATCTAAGTATCTCTGCTAGGGCCCTGGCAGTTTCTGCACTTGCCTCCAATAGGGTCTGAAGGAACACCTTGTCAAGCCCTGGAGATTTATCCACTCTAATTTGCCTCAAGATAGCAAACACCTCCTGCTCTGTAATCTGTATAGGGTCCATAAAGTTGATGCCACTTTGCCTCACTTCTATAGACTCTGCATCTGTCTCCCGAGTAAATACAGGTACAAAAAAAATAATTTAAGACCTTCCCCTCCTCTTTTGGTTCCATGCATGGATTACCATTCTGATCTTCCAGAGGACCAATTTTGTCCCTTGCGATCCATTTTCTCTTAGTTATTAAATCTTTTTACTGGATCCTTAATGAGGATCCTTAATGCTGGACAATGCCTTCTTGAGGCATTGTCTTTTCAGATGTCCTCAATGGTGGGGAGGCTATTACCCATGATACAGCTGGCTGAGTTTATAATCCTCTGCAGCTTTTTGATCCTGCACATTAGAGCTTCCATACTAGGCTATGATGCAACTGGTCTGAATGTTCTTGCAAATTTCAACGGTACATCTGTAGAACTTTACTAGAGTCTTTGGTGCCATATCGAATCTCCTCAAACTGAAAATCTCCACCAAATGTGTCCTCTCTCAGTCCCACATCCCTGCAATCAAGAATCTCCTTTTGCAGTATTTACAGTATTTTTGTAATATTTCCTATTTGTAACTTATAGTAATGTTATCTTTGTGTATTGCACTGTGCTGCTGCCGGCAAAACAACACATTTTGTCATAGAATCTTAACCTCAAGGGGTGGCCCAAGAAGAACTATATGAAAGTGGTCATCCAATTTGCATTCAATCTTGGACAACATCTGAAGAAAAAAACAGTCCAAGTTAATGGATTTTCTGCTTGGACAGAATGTTTGTGGCTCTCAATATGGGAAAGAAAGAAGTAAAAGATTTTAATTTTTCTTTTGCATAATAATTTATAGTTGACACTGTAGCACTGATGTATAATTACAGCAACAATCCTAAAACCTTTAGGATAATTGTGACTTTAAGAAATTCACATTTTTACATTTTCTTCAACATTTCAAACAATAAAAGCTGAAAATGATCCAACTTATTGAATTAATGGAAAGAGTCTCAAGAATTTCATATATCTGTTTCACCCCTTAGGAATTTATCTTTTCAATTTAGTAATAGGAAGGCAATGTTTTCAGTTTCTTGGAAAATTTGCAGTATGTTAATCATATTAATGCTGGAAAAAGTACAGTCAAATTATTTGCTTCTGCAAATTGCTTTAAATTATGGCAGACTCTTGATGGTAACTGCATTTCTGGCAATGGAATTTCAGGCTCCTAATTCGGTGTTGGGAACTGTTCACATGAATTTTACTTATGAGAGTGACCTTATCTCCTCAGGGATAAATATGGACCTCTCCCAAGAAAACAGAATGCCTTAGTGTTGCTGTGTATTCAGCCAACCCACCAGGCACTGATGGTTGCAGACCACACCAAAATGCCCAGAAATATATAAGCTCATCATCTGAAACCATTTGAAATGCAAACTATGAGGGCTATGCTTGCTGCAGGAGAGGAAGTTTCCAAAGAATGATTTACACTGCACTGGATCCCTGCTGGAGGAGGTGGGGAGGGGGAAAGATATGATCCATCCTCAGTGGAGAGGTGGGGAGGAGGAAAGATATGATCCATCCTCAGTGGAGTGGGAAGTCCTCTGATGAAACTCATTGAAAGCAATGGAAGCAGATGTCCAAGAAGGTCAAAGTAAAACATGCCTGAGGACCTGGATGCAGTGCTTCCAATGTTAGGGGCTTCATGATTGATATTGAATGCATTTTATTTTTTTTCTCTTCTATATTATGTATTTCATTGAACTGCTGCTGCTAAGTTAACAAATTTCACATCAAATGCCGGTGATAATATTCATATGGTAGCAATGAGAACAGGGCATGTCCAGGGTGATGGGTTCCTTAATGATAGATGCAGCCTTTTTGAGGTATTGCTCCTTGAAGATGTCCTGGATACTATGGACGCTAATGCCCATGATGGAGCTGACTAAGTTTACAACTCTCTGCAGCTTATTTTGATCCTGTGCAGTAGCCCCCTCCCCCATACCAGACAGTGTAGTTTAAATGCTCTCCATCATCCATCTGTAGAAATTTGTGAGTGTCTCTGGTGACATTCCAAATGTCCTGAAACTCCTAATGAAATATAACCACTGCTGTGCCTTCTTTGTAACTATACCGATATGTTGGGCCCAGGATAGATTCTCCAAGATGTTGACACCCAGGAACTTGAAATTGCTCACCCTTCCCACTTCTGATCCCTCTATGCGGACTGGTGTGTGTTCCCTCATCTTAATCTTTCTAAAGTCTACAATCAATTCTTTGGTCTTACTGACATTGAGTACAAGGTTGTTACTGTGACACCACTCAACTGGCTGATATATCTCACTCTGTATAGACTTTCCTCACCATCTGAAATTCTGCCAACAATAGTTGAGTCATCGGCAATTTTATAGATACCATTTCAGCTGTGCTAAGCCACACAGTCATGGGTGTAGAGAGAGTAGAGCAGTGGGCTAAGCACACACCCCTGAGGTGCACCAGTGTTGATTGTCAGTAGGTGAAGATGTTATTTCCAAACTGTACAGATTGTGGTCCTCTGGTTAGGAGGTTCAGGATCCAGCTGCAGAGGGAGTTATAGAGGCTCAAGTTTTGGAGCTTTTCTGATCAGAACTATAGGAATGATTGTGTTAAACACTGAGCTGTAGTCAATAAACAGCATCTTGACGTATGTATTAGTAGTGTCCAGCTGATCCAAGGTTGTGTGAAGAGTGAATGAGATTACATCTGCTGTAGACCTAGTGTGGCAATTGGCAAATTGCACGAGTCCATGTCTTTGCTGAGAAAGAAGTCAATTCTAGCCATAACCAACCTCTTAAAGCATTTTGTCACTGTAGATGACACTGGATACTAGACACTAGAATACTACAGCACAGTACAGGCCCTTCGGCCCTCAATGTTGTGCCAACCCATATATTCCTTAAAAAAAGTACTAAACCCACACTACCCCGTAACCCTCTATTTTTCTTTCATCCATGTGCCTGTCCAAGAGGCTCTTAAATACCCCTAATGTTTTAGCCTCCACCACCATCCCTGGCAAGTCATTCCAGGCACCCACAACCCTCTGTGTAAAAAACTTACACCTGATGTCTCCCCTAAACTTCTCTCCCTTAACTTTGTACATATGCCCTCTGGTGTTTGCTATTCGTGCCCTGGGAAACAGGTACTGGCTATCCACCCTATCTATGCCTCTCATAATCTTGTAGACCTCATCCTTCTATGCTCCAAAGAGAAAAGTCCCAGCTGTGCTAACCTTGTCTCATAAGACTTGTTTTCCAATCCAGGCAACATCCTGGTGAATCTCCTCTGCACCCTCTCCATAGCTTCCACATCCTTTCTATAATGAGGTGACCAGAACTGAACTCAATACTCAAAAGTGTGGTCTCACCAGAGATTTGTACAATTGCAACATGACCTCTGTACCCTTGAACTCAATCCCTCATTAATGAAGCCTAGCATCCTATAGACCTTCTTAAATATCCTATCAACCTGTGCAGCGACCTTGAGGGATGTATGGATTTGAATCCCAAGGTCCCTCTGTTCATCCACACTCTTATGTAACTGACCATTAACCCTGTACTCAGCCTTCTGCTTTGTCCTTCCAAAATGCATCACCTCACACTTTTCCGGATTGAACTCCAGATGTGAGTACTACTGGTCTATAGTCATTAAGGCAGCTCATCCTGCTCTTTTTGGGTACTGGTGTGATTGTTGCCCTTTTGAAGCAACCCACTAACCCCCCCGCCATCCTACAAACTCCACCCCTAGCCTCACCAGGTAATCAATATTTCTGCTAGAGCCTCGGCAGCCACTTTTTCAGGTGGTTGTCTTGGAGGAAAGATTCTGTGAGTGGTCCCCTACGTCCTTCTCACAGCACAGTTTTTTTTTACGAGGCCGAGTTGCGAGCTCAACACTCAACCTGGCACGGATGGAAAACGTGCCCAGGAGCGGCCCAACTGGGTTCGAACTCAGGAACATTAACTCCGGAGTCCAGCGCTGATCTTGCTGCGCCAGCAGCTGGCCCAATATATATCAGCCTCACCAAATACCAAACAACGTCTCTGCCAATCACAGATTGTAACTAACAGTGGTAGGTTTATGTTACTGTTTCAAGCAAGAACTGTCTAGAGTGGAATAACAGACATCCCACCCTGCAAAAACTCATTTCAGGGAGGTAGCACCATCAATTTGCGGGAGACTCCTGGAACTTCTGGGAGAGGTGGGATGTCTGCAATACAGTAGGTCCTTAGCAGCTAGCCAGCTAGTTTAAATAATGTTAGCTATGCTAGTGAACGGATGACACCTGTTAAACTCACCTCAACATGTCTTTTACAGTCTTAACCCACCATGGGCAATAGAAAAGTCACTGTTGCAAACAGTGCAGTGAGCAACACTGTCATTATTTTTGACCCCTATTAGGCAGGGGTACACTTTAGTGTAGTCTAGGGTGACATACGTTTTATATTTTCTCTTTTTGGAACACTCTGCCATGGCGTGCGTTCGGTCTCTCGCTGGCTCTCTCTCTCTCTCTCCCTCTCTCAAAAAAAATTGATTTCCGGGCCATTGTATATAATTTGCGGGCATCAGGGAGCCACTATTAATATGCGGGAGACTCCCGGAACTTTTGGGAGAGGTGGGATATCTGGCATAAAGACAGATAGAGCACCTTAATTGATTGGAGAACAGAGAATTCACCTTAATTGAGATGGATATTTCTGGTATTATATTCCTGGGTGTGGGTGGAATCAGAGAAGATTATAGTCTTCTCATGTCTAAGTGTCCCACATTCCCCTCCTTCCATAATCCCATTGATTTACAGAGTGTACATAGAGTAAATATAAAATACATTTCTCATTTTTCTTCCTACTTTTGTCATGCCTTTCCTGTCTTTCTTTACAAGAATTGCAACCTAGTCAGTGTTTTGAAGAAGAAGGTGAAGGTAAAGACACACCATCATTCAATTTAACATGCAGTCATTTATTGATTTTAGCATTGGCATTGCTTATCTTTTATTTGACATCTGTACTTGGTGATATGCGGGACTGGAGGAAGAGAACACGAATAGTAATGGTTTCAGTTTTCCAGGTGCCAGTCATACACAGATTTTGCAACCTACAAGTAGTCCAATAGACTTACTCAATGTGCACTGCATTAGAGGGGCATGGTATGTGTGAAAAGGGACTTGTCACTATCAGGCTAAAGCTGGTCTGGAGAGTTGCTGAAGTGAGTGTTCCGGCTCCTGTAAAGCGTGAACACACGTCACTTCTGCTCAAGTGACTTGGATGAGGATTACAATGGGGAGCATAATAAGGAGGCTTTGCAGATACACATGTAAATATGTGGCACCTTGTCACTCTCCTACATGTACCATGGAATGTGCAAGAGTGTGCCCCAACCTCACAAGATATCATATGAGACTTTGAAATGGTGTGCACCTCGACTCTGACTGAAATTGATAGCCAGAGCAGAGTAATTGAAGGAGCAAGTTTGTGTCTGTGCTCAGGCAAAGGCAAAAGCAATGCAATTCACCTCTATCTCATTGGAGTCTCAGGACACTCCAACTCGACCTCTTTCGTGCCGGCACTTGAGATTAGATGGCAATTCCATGGGAATCAGAATCAGCTTTACTATCACTAACATGTGTCATGAAATTTGTCGTACAGTGCAATACATGAAATATACTATAAATCATAATAAGAAAAATAAATAAAGCTTACTAAGTCCTGCAAAAAGAGAGCAAAATAATGTTGTGTTTATGTGTTCACTATCTGTTCAGAAGTCTGATGGTGGAAGGAAAGAAGCTGTTCCTAAAGCATGTGTCTTCAGGCTTCAGTGCCTTCTCTCTGATGATAGTAATGAGAAGAGGGTTTGTCAAAATAACCGGTGCTGCCTTTTTGAGACATCATCTTTTGAAGATATCTTTGATGCTTCGGGGGCTGTTGCCTATGATGGAGCTGGCTGAGTTTACAACTGTCTGCCACTTTTCCTGATCCTGTGCTGTGGCTTTTCCATACCAGACTGTGATGCAGTCAGTTAGACTGCTCTTCATGTTTCAACTGTAGAAATGTGCTAGAGTCTTTGGTGGCATGCCAAATCTCCTCAAACTCACAACGAAATATAGCCACTGACGTGGCCCCTTCGTATTTTGGGACCAAGATAGATCTTCAGAGATGCTGACACCGAGGAACTTGAAACTGCTCATCCTTTCCATTGCTGACCAATCGATAAGTTGTGTCTTCCCTCAACTTCCCCTTCCTGAAGTCCACAATTACTATGGAATTATTGGATTTGTGGCTAAATGTGCTGATGATACAAAGACAGGTGGAGGAGTGGGTCGTGTTGAGGAAACAGAGAGCCTGCAGAGAGTCTTAGATAGTTTAGGGGAATGGACAAAGAACTAGAAAATGAAATACAATGTTGGAAAGTGTATAGTCATGCACTTTAGTGGAAGAAATAACCAGGTTGAGTTGGTGGTGAAGAAGGCAAATGCAACGTTGGCATTCATTTCTAGAGGTATAGAATATAAGAGCAGGGATGTGATGTTGAGGCTCTGTAAGGCACTCATGAGACCAGACGGAGTATTGTGTGCAGTTTTGGGCTTCTTATTTTAGAAAGGATATACTGACATTGGAGAGGGTTCAGAGAAGATTCACGAGAATGATTCCAGGAATGAAAGGGTTACCGTATGAGGAACGTCAGGCAGCTCTTGGGCTGTATTCCCTGGAGTTCAGGAGAATGAGGGGGATCTCATAGAAACATTCCGGATGTTAAAAGGCCCGAACAGATTAGATATGGCAAAGTTATTTCCCATGTAGAGGAGTCTAGGACAAGAGGGCACGACTTCAGGATGAAGGACGTCCATTTAGAACAGAGGTGCGGAGAAATTAATTTAGTCAGAGAGTGGTGAATCTGTGGAATTTGTTGCCATGAGAGGCTGTGGAGGTCAAGTCATTGGGTGTATTTAAGGCAGATAGATAGGTTTTTGATTAGCCAGAGCATCAAAAGGTATGGGGTGTGGGCAGGGGAGTGGGGATGACTGGAAGAATTGGATCAGCCCATGATTGAATGGCAGAGCAGACTCGATGGGCCAAGTGGCCTATTTCTGCTGCTATACCTTATGGTCTTATGGTCTTTTATCAATTCCTTGGTCTTACTGGCATTGAGAGCATGGTTCTTGTTGCAACACCACCCAACCAGCTGATCCATTTCACTTCTCTACGTTTCCTCATCACTATCTGCAAGTCTGCTGACAACAGTTGTATCGTCAGTGAATTTATGGATGGTGTTTACACTGTGCTTAGCCGCACAGTCATGGGTGCTGAGAGGATGGAGCAGGCTAAGCACTCATCCATGAGTTATGCCTCTGTTGATTTTCAGGGAAGAAGAGGTCCTTGTTCAAGAAAAGAAGACTACCATTCAGATTGATGCTGTAGAAGGAGCAGTAGTTGTTTAGTGTTAAGGTACTGCTTTTGAGCCACAGTGTCGGCATTAGCCTTCAGTTTGAGTTTTAGTTAATGGTCCTGTTGATTTAGCATTTGCTGTTTTTCCTTTAACTCTGCACAGTCATTATTAAAAGTTGGTGAACTGTTCATCAGCTTCAGTCGCTTCCCCCTGCACTTGGGCCATCACTGCACGTCCTTGTCAGCAAGACTTGACCACAAAGAAAAGATACCCAGTGGAAGGAGGGCAGCTGACCATGCCCCCGACATTTGTTGGTCAGGTAGGATAAAAGTTGCAGTCAGTGGGGGCTGAGTTGCCAGAGGTGTCTCACTCAAAGAGACAGCTACTCACTGAATGACAAACCCAGCCCAAACCAATGTTTGTAGAGGAGAACCTAAAATCAGTAGAGTCTGGGTTGGCCCAAGTTTTTCATGCAGTGCAACATCTACTTTCAAACGGCAAGCTCAGTCCAAGCTAAGGATGGGTGTCAGCCCTCACAGCGACAGTTCAGCAACTCACCACAGACAACTAGAATCAGGTGGCAGCGAATACTGCTCTTACTCACGGCCGTGATTCAGCAGCTTCCGAATGATGTTCAGAATCAGGTGACAGGCACCACCTCTCTTTGCAACAATACAGCAGCCTTCAGCCATCTCAGCCCGACTCCCAGCATCTCCCACATGCTCATCTTTAGCAGTGTCTTCAGCCTCGGCCATTAATGCCCTAGCTCCCCTGACCAGAGCAGAACCAAGTATTCCGCCACCAGACAGATACTGACAGCTACAGGAATTTTACTACCCAGTGTGAGTTGACTTGCCAAGCCCAGCCAAGTCAGTTTGGTGATGATGGGATTACATGGTGAAACTTTTAGACAGACCCCCCCACCCCCCGACTCATCTTGTTCAATGCTCTACAGAAACAAGGTTCCCCAACAGCCCTGTCATACCAACAACTCGTGCTCGAGTTCAAGAGAGTTTTTGATCCTCCAGTACAGGGTCAGGAGGCTTCCAACTGATTCCTCGATCCGTGCCAAGGGAAGGGAACAGCGTGAGGGACTGCACAGTAAAGATCCGCAAGCACGCAGTTGAAACGGGGTGGAGTGCCTCCTCATCACTGCCTTGGAGTGCAGGCTGAGTGCAGGGGTCCAGCATGGGATCGCAGTTCATGGCGAGCAAGGCAGCCTGAATGTCCAAATCTGGCCATTTGAATCAGCAACCAGGCAATGGAAAGGCGCAGAGAAAAAAATCCCTGAGCTTCCTATTTTTTAGATCACCATCTGTCTTCACCCACTTCTGTATTACCCAGTACACAACCCGTGGAGGAACCAATGCAGGGAGGGCACATGCACCCATCTCAGGAGAAATCAGATTGGCACAGGAGAACAAGTTCCTGCTGCTACTGTGATGATCTAGGAAACCATCATGTCCCAAGCACCCACTGAAAGAGAATACCCGTCAGTAGGAGGGGGATCTGACAGGTTGGTTCTCCCTGCAAGCATCTTCCCCTAATGCCCTGATGCTCCCAGCTCCCTTGTCGTAGGGGTCTCAAACCCATGAGCTTCAGACATCTATTGACTGGAGAAACTGGGAATCTCATGGATATCTCTCTGGTTCAAAGATGGAGTGTTACGACACAGCAATTGAGAGAGAATATCAATATTATAACTCTAGATAGTCAGCTTCTGGGCACCAGCAAGATCCAGCTTTCCACAAAACCCCTCCAACTTGTGCTAGAACAGCTCACTTTCTATCTTGTTAATTTGCTTGAACTGCCACTGGTGCTTGGCCTTCCCTAGTCATCTTGACACAACCCGCAGATCAGTTGGTCCCGAATGGCATTCCAAGAGCAGAGACTGGCGTGCCTGTCTACCTGTTTGTGTCCAGCTCACGCCCTGTCAGGTTATCCCTTCCTGTATCATTTGCTAGTGTGGACCTGTCTGGTGTTCTGGCTGAATATGCTGACCTTATTGAGGTCTTCAGTAAGAAGAAAGCTGTGTCCCTGCGTCCACACTGGCCACACGTTTGTGTCATTAACCTCTTACCCAGCGCTCGGCCTCCCCGGGGCTGGCTCTTTTCCCTCTCTCATCTGGAAGAGTACTTCGAGGAGGTGTTGGCCTTAGGATTTATCCATTCTTCAACCTTGCCAGCAGGGTGGGCTACTTTTTTTGTGAGCAAGAAGAATGGCAAGCTGTATCCCTGCATTGATTATCAGTCCCTCAACAACATTATGTGTGGTCCGTGGCCAAGTGGTTAGGGTGTTGGGCTCACAATCTGAAGGTCGTGGGTTCGGGTCTCGGCCAAGGCAGCGTGTTGTGTCTTTGAGCAAGGCACTTAACCACACACCGCTCCAGTCCACCCAGCTGAAAATGGGTACTGGCAAATGCTGGGGGTTAACCTTGCGATAGGCTGGCGTCCTATCCAGGGTGGGGGAAGTCTCATATTCTTAGTCGCTTCATGCCACAGAAACCGGCATAAGCACCGGCCCGATGGACCACAAGGCTTGGGACAGACTTTAACTTTAAACTTTAAACAACAACATTACAGTATAGAACGGCTATCTTCTTCCTCTGTTTGGCAATCATGTTCTCTAAGATAGATCTGTGCGATACTTACAACCTGGTCTGAATCCAAGAAAGGGGCGAGTGGAAGACAGAATTCAACACCTGTACTGGCCACGATGAGTACCTTGTGATGCCCTTTGGTCAGACCAATGCCTTTGCTATTTTTCAGGCCCTGGTGAATGATGTGCTCCAGGACATGTTGAGCCAGTTTGCTTTTGTGCATTTGGACAACACACTTGTCTATTTCCACTCTTGCCACGGACACATCCAATATGCCTGGAGGGTTTTCAGATGGTTGCTCAAGAGCAAACTTTATGCCAAGCCCGAGGAGTGTGAGTTCCATAAAGAGTAGGTGTCGTTCTTAGGCCACATCCTCACCCTTCTAGTGTTCAAATAGACCCATGTAAAGTTCAGGCAGTTACGGAGGTGGCCCAAACCATCTCCAATTAAGCAGGCGAGGTGCTAACGGGTTTTGCAAACTCTTATTACCGCTTCATCAGAAACTTCTGTTCCATTGAGGCCCCCATAAATGCAGTCATGAAGGAGACCTCTGCAGGATTTCTATGGATAAGTGAAGCAGACCAAACATTCTCAGAACTAGAGCGACACTTCACCACTGCCCCAGTGCTGGAACATCCAGACCCATCCCATCCATTTATTGTTGATGCAGATGGATCAGATGTCAGCACTGGAGCTGATAATAAATGTATTTTGAATGTGTCCTGTGTACCCTAAGTTTGTTATCTTGATTTCAAAGGTTCCTTATATTAAGAAACACACAGCAACAAATGACATATTTCTTTTTTTTTTTGCAGACTCACTGTCTCTCTGTTTTCCAAATAAATTTCTCAACCACCCACACTCATTTACTAAATCAGTGACTTCAACATCAGAGTTTACCTTGCTCCCTTCCCAGGAGAATTCCAGTTATACTGTGGATAACTGAGGTGCTGTTGGACCTTTCCATGGACGAGAACCATCAATAAGAATGTAGTCCATAATGG
This sequence comes from Mobula hypostoma, assembly GCF_963921235.1. NCBI lineage: Eukaryota > Metazoa > Chordata > Chondrichthyes > Myliobatiformes > Myliobatidae > Mobula > Mobula hypostoma. The sequence continues at coordinate 113,260,609 of NC_086100.1, read as the reverse complement.
AAAGGAATTCCAGAGATCTAGAGGTGGTACACAACATAACTGGCTGAAAGTTGTTGAAATATTTCACGTTGTCATCGTTTTCCCATTACAGATTGACACACTGATATCAATACGCAAATTTGAAGTCACTTGGTCAAGCAATACAACAATTGTTCCCTTCAGAAGTATTAAAAAAGCCTTTGCATATTCCCATTTCTACTTTTGCATTCTTAGACTCCAGCATGTGTTTGAAATCTATTCTGTAGACTTGTCTCCCTGTAATATACTGGGACTGCTTTAACTGTTGGCTATAATCTTTAGGAAAGACGTGTACCTTTCTACAATGCACCCTTTTCCATGGAAACTAGCAATACGATTTTAAAAGCTGGGTATTTCCCACGACAGCTGCAGCCTTGTTCACCCATTCAACATTGGATCCACCATTTAAACCTACTTCACTTGATTTTTCTTAATAACTTTCAGAAATTTTTGATTGAACTTCCCCTTCAAAAATTTGACTGTGTCCTCGAGAGACCTTGTCCATAGATCATGCATAAAATAGACTCACCAACATATTCAAAGTCCAAAGTAAATTCATTATCAATATACATATATGGCACCATATACTGCCCTGAAATTCATGTTTGTAGGCATTCGTACTGAGTACAAAGAAACACAATGGGATCAATGAAAACTACACACAAAGATGAACAAACAAACAATATGCAAAAGTCAACAAATTGGACAAATACAAAAAGAAAATCAAAATAATAATAATAATAATAATAGACAAGTAAGTAATAAATTGAGAAATACTGATATATAAACAAGTAATAATGAGAACATGAGTTGTAAAGTCCATGAAAGTGAGTCTATGGGTTGTGAGTAAAGTTATTCATTTGGGATCAGCGGCCTGATGGCTGAAGGTTAACAGCTGTTCCTAAACCTGGTGGTGTGGGATCTGAGGCTCCTGTACCTCTTTCCTGATTACAACAGATCCTTAGTGATGGATGCTGCTTTCCTACGACTATGCTCATTGGTAGGGAGTGTTTTACCCATGATAGACTGGGCTGTATCCAGTACTTTTTGTAGGCTTTTCTGTTCAAGGGCAGTGGTGTTTCCAGACCAGGCCATAATGCAACTAGCCAGTATACTCTCCAATGCACACCTATAGTAGTTTGTTGAAGTTTTAAATGACATCCCGAATAGTCGCGAGCTTCTAAGAAAGTAGCAGTGTTGCTGTGCCTTCTATGTAGTGGCACTTACATGCTGGACCCAAAGCAGATCCATAAAACGATAACACCAAGAAATTTAAAGTTACTGACACCCTCCACCTCCGATCTCCTGATCAGGACCGGCTCATGGACATCTGGTTTCCACCTCCTGTAGTCAATAATCAGCTCTTTGGTTTTGCTCACATTGAGTGAGAGGTTGTTGTTGTGGTAACCATGCCGTTAGATTTTCAACTTCCCTCCTATATGCTGATTTATCACCACATGTGATTTGGCCAACAACCGTGGCCAATATTTAAACAGCAAACTTTAATATGGTACTTGAGCCTTGCTTAGCCTTGCAGTTATAAGTATAAAGTGAATGAAGAAGGGGCTAAGCACATGTTAAATATTCTAAAATGACAAGCACCAAAATCATTTCCTACTTCCATTCATCACTATGTTCCAGTAATCTGTCTCCTTCCCCAGTAGTAGGCAGCCTCTGCTGGACTGTGTCCTCTCCAGGGCGCAAGCCTGGGCAGGAAGATTTGAAGTACTGGCTGTTGCCCATGCAGCAGGTTCCCCCACCCCCCCCCCCACATCACTGACGTAGTCCAAGGGAAGGGCAAGCACCGATACAGCTTGGCACCAGTGTCATCGCAGAGGCTGCCAGAGTGAATTTGTAAACAACACCAAACTGCCTTAGGGACCCTGACTCGGGATTTTTTTCCTCAAGTTTACTCCCGAAGCCTTTCCCATAGCTGGGTATGGCCCCAAGGCAGTGGAGGTTTAAAATCAGAGTTTTCCTTCTCCTAGGCAGGCTGCCATACTAGGCTGACGAGCCCTATCTGCCCGAAGCAGCTGGTTTTGAGGCATCGGTGGTCTGTCTTTGTCCCTTCTCTTGTCAGTAGAAACAGTTCCGTCAGGCCTAGTAGCTAAGCCACACGTGAAGGCCAAGAGTTGCACTGGTTGTCAGAGGCTGTTAGAGTTGCACGTCATTTGGTGCACTTTATAGGTAGTGGGAGCTTATCCCCACTACCACCCCCAGCTATGACAACCTTAGGAACCCTTCTTCCCCATAACCTCAACAACATTTGCTAGTAAACACAAAAAATTCTGCAGTTTCTGGAAACCCAGATCAACACATAAAAAAATGGTGGAGAAGCTCAGGCAGATTCTATGGAGAGGAATGAGAAATCAATGCTTCGGGCCAAAACCCTCTATCAGGACTAGAAAGCAAGGGGGAAGAAACCACAGTAAGAAGTGTGAGGAGGGAAGGGGAAGGAGTACAAGCTGGCAGGTAATAGGTGAAGGGGGAAAGTTGATGACTGGAGGCGAAGTGAGAAGTTGGAAGGCGATAGATGGAAAAAGTAAAGGGCTGAAGAAGAAGGAATGTCATAAGAGAGGAGAATGGACCACGGGACAATGTGAATTGGGGGGGGGCACCAGAGGGAGGTAATTGACAGGTGAGCAGAAGATAAAGGGTAAGAGGGGAACCAGAATGGGGAAAAAAGGGAGAAGGGAAAGGGGCCGAAATTACCGGAAATTAGAGAAATTGATGTTAATGCTGTCAAGTTGGAGGCTACCCAGGTGGAATTTGAGGTATTCCTCTTCCAATCTGAGAGTGACCTCATCATCGAAGTAGAGGAGGACATGGGCCAACATGTCAGAATAGGAACGGGAAGTAGAATTAAAATGGGTGTCCACCGAGAAATCCTGCGGACAGAGTAAAGATGCTCGATGAAGTGGTCCTCAAATCTACATCGGGTTTCACTGATGTAGAGGCTACAGACGTGGAGCAGTAGATAGAATAGGTGACCACGACAGTCTTGCAGCTGAAGTGTTGCCTCACCTGGAAGGAACGTTTTGGACCCTGAATGGTGGTGAGGGAGAAGCTAAATGGGCTTTCCATTCCAGAACATCTGAGATTTCCTCTTTCTTCAAGGAATGTGATTTCACTTCCTCTACTATCAATACTGCCCTCATCCACATCCCCTCCATTTCCGGAATGTCCGCCCTCACCCATATTCCCACCGCCATGACAGGAGTAGGATTCCCCTTGTACTTAACTACCACCCGACGAGGCTCCACCTACAGCATATTTTTCTCTGCAATTTCCACCATCTTTAATGGGATCCTGCCACTAAGCGCATCTTTACCCCCTGCCTCCCCCAGCCCTCTGTGCTTTCCACAGGGATCACTCTCTCCATGACTCCCTTCTCCAGCTGTGACTCCCTACTGATCCCGACAAGCAGCACACGTGCTACACCTACCAGTTTGTACTCTTTCCCCTCCCCCTACCTCCTTATTCAGTCTTCATCTCCCCTTCCTTTCCAATCCTGATGAAGTGTCTTGGCCCAAATTGTCGACTGTTTATTCTTTTCCATTGATGCTGCCAGACCTGCTGAGTTCCTCCAGCATTTGGTGACTGTTTGCTGGTATTTCTTGAGCTTTCCTACATACCGTACATGTTTATTCCCTGCTAGCCCCTGCATTAATCCTTCAACACTGAATACCCATTTTATGATTTCATTCAATCACTGACTCCTATTTCCCTCACAAGCAGTAGCATCTCAAACAATGACAATGTAGTATTCATGGATTTACATTAGAGTGTCGTAGGAAAGCCACATCTTATCATCAGAGATCCCCGCCACCCAGGTCATGCCCCCTTCTCGCTGCTGCCATCAGGTAGAAGGTACAAGAGCTTCAGGACTCACACCACCAAGTTCAAGAACAGTTTCTACCCCTCAACCATCAGGCTCTTGAACAAAAGGGGATACCTTGCACACCCATTGAGATGTTCCCACAACCATTGGTCTCACTTTAAGCAACACACACAAAATGATGGTGGAACGCAGCAGGCCAGACCGCATCCATAGGAAGAAGCACAGTCGACGTTTCGGGCCGAGATCCTTCGTCAGGACTCAGGGTCTGTCCTGACGAAGGGTCTCGGCCCGAAACGTCGACTATGCTTCTTCCTATAGATGCTGTCTGGCCTGCTGCGTTCCACCAGCATTTTGTGTGTGTTGCTTGAATTTCCAGCGTCTGCAGATTTCCTTGTGTTTGCGTCTCACTTTAAGGACTCTTCATCTCATTACCTAATTTTCTCATTATTTAGTGCTATTTATTTATATTTGCATTTATAGTTTGTTGTCTTCTGCACTCTGATTGATCTTTCATCGATCCCACTATAGTTACTTTTCTATAGATTTGCTAAGAATGCCCAAAAGAAGATGAATCTCAGGGTTGTATATGGTGACTTATATGTACTTGATAATAAAACTTACTTTGAACTTTGAGCCTTGAGTGGTACAGATGCTCAGTCTTGATAGAGGTACTAACAGAGCATTCTTTATTGAAAGCAACGTTCCTCACACTAAACAGCAGTGTCTGTTAACAATAGTATGTAAAGTCATATCATATAGTAAACCCAGTTTCTACAGCTAAACTCACACTCTTAAGTACTACAAAATGAAATCCCTTTTCCTTGAGTAAAGAGCATCAGTGACCTCTTTAACACTGCAGTGTGTAGTGACCTGGAAAATACTTACAGGCAGAAAGGAACAAATGAAGTGCTTGAGAAGTATAAGAAATGTAAGAGAATACTTGAAAAGGAAATCAGGAGGACTAAAAGAAGGTATGAGGTTGCTCTAGCAGACAAGGTGAAGGATAATCCCAAGGGCTTCTCTGTTCTCTTTAATCATTTATCTTCCATAGGTGCTCATACATAATATCAAAGGCATTTTTTTTGAAGATACATATTGTTGATTTAATTAAGTTGTAAGGTTTGTTAGATACAGACTACTATTTAAAAATAATTGTTGACTAGTCAATTAATTCATATTTCTCTTTATGGTAGATGATAGAATGATGGTAGAAACAATGAAGGAATTACAGAATCAAAGAATGGTTATTTTTTAAAATCTGTTTGAAATACAGTGCAGAACAGGCTCTTTCAGCTCTTCAAGCTGTGCCATTTAGCAATCTCCTCATTTAATCCTAGCCTAATCACGGGACAATTTACAATGACTAGTTAACCTACCAACCAGTACGTCTTTGGACTGTGAGAGGATACCAGACCACCCGAAGGAAACCCACGCGGTCGCAGGGAGAATGTACAAACTCCTTACAGGCTGTGGTGGGAATTGAACCTGGGTGACCTGTACTGTAAAGCGTTGTGCTAACCATTATGCTACTGTCCAGCAGTATCATACTGAAGAAAGCCATGCAGCCCAAGGAGATGCTACTAGCCCTATACAAAAACAATTCAACTAATCTCACTTCCCTGTCCTGGACAAAAATAGAGTGGTTTACCTCTCCATCTTTTGTTGAACAGAACTGACTCACTGAGTATCCTGCAGGTGTCTAATTTGATTACCTTATCCAATTTTGTTTCCTTGGTTGCCTTTGGCATTCCAGAGCATAAAAGGATGAATTTTTGAATAAAGGTTAAATAGTCTTTCTAATCCTTGACTTTATTTTCAAACTTTTTTTCTAAAGTCTTTCTTGAAGGTAGTTTGTCTTGGCATTCATTGCTAGTGCAATAAATTTGGCATGACTCGTAACATGAGCAGCTTTTACAGTAAGATAAATTTATCACACAGCTGTGATAAGTTTTAACATCTCTGTCCCTCGCACAAAGGCTACCTTAACAATACTGCTGTGAGTTGGAAAACTGAAGCAGGCATTCTTTGGGCTTGTTCACTGCATCTGAAGTGTTTTGCAGCACAAACAAAAACCAAGGCTGGTAGCAGCATTTCGCAGGCATGTAAGGCTAATGTTTGATTACAAGTGCAGTCACCAAATCTAAATAAAGCCAGACATTTTATTTTTTCTTGTTTACTGCCTGCATCTGACCAGTGCTGTCACAGTAAATGAAGCTCAGCCCAGACATCGGTAGTAAGTGGTCACTCAGCAGCCGAGCCTGATTTATTCACTCTAACAGGTGGTTTGAGGAGACCACCCAAAGCTTTGGCTTGTCTCACAGTAAAATTAATTCCATCTGTAACTGGGGTGAACCAGGTCATTAACATAAACTTATAGGAAACCGCTGACTAATAATTCTTCATAGAATTTTTTATCGTATTATTTCCAAAACAGAATCATTAGAAAATGCAGCAGAAAAGTCAGTACCTGATAGGAGCATTTCCGCTGTACTATACTGGCCAATAGTTCAAATTTAATCCAGCTCTTTATGTTATGAGGCACTCAATCTTACTGGGAATAATTTTAATCCACACCATAAAAGGAAATACATAAACCTAAGATGTAAACTACAGAATGTTTCAGGATTCATACAGTAGAGTAACTTCTATTGCATATAACCCATTTCCTTAACATTTTGAATCATTATTGATTTTTGAACATATGTAATTCAGCTAACTAAAATAAGGTGGTTATGAAAGGTTAACAAGTTTACTGGAGGAGTAAGCTTCTAGAGCAGGGGCTCCCAAACTTTTTTGTGCCATGGACCCCTACCATTAACTGAAGGGTTTATGGAGCCCAGGTTGCGAAATCTTCCTTTTACTCCAATATGTGAGTGCTAAGACAACAGATACACACCCATGTTCAGGCAGAACTGTGAGTGAATGATCTATCCAAACTCAATCCATCGAAATCGTACCTAATCATTTACTCTCAGTCATCTGAAAAGCATGGGAAGGCTAGTAAAGGAAGTACTGTTAGCAGTGCTGCTTATTCCTCAGTAACCTGCTCAGCGGTACCCCCTGTGGATTCCACCAGGTTGGCTCAGCTCATCATAGAGTTCACACAATCTTTAAACAATTCAGGTCAATCCCTTCCTGGGAACATTGGATACAGTGAAAGGTATGAGAGCAGACAGGTTTTTAGTGCAGCTTTGGACACGCATGCTCCAGAGTAATCCATGCCCCTACCTGAGCTGTTCCAGTGCAATTACAATGCTAGTAACTGTCCAAAGGGGTGGTAATGGGGACAAGCTCCGCTACTCATAAAATGCTCCCAATAGTATGTGCCTCAAATGGCCTCTGGCAACCAAGTTCAGCTCCTGGCCTTCATGTGTGGCTTAGCCACAAAGCTTGGAGGAACCATTTTTACTGACAGGAGAAGGGGCAAGGCCGGGTTACTGGCACCTTAAAACCAGTCACTTCAGACAGATGGGACTTGTCAGGTGTGGTTTGCAGCTCATCTAGGAGAAGGAAAACTCTGAGCTTAAACCTCCGCTGCCTGTGGCTATACCCACTCATGGGGAAGATTTCATGAGTGAACTCCCGAGGCAGTCCTACATTGAGTTCAACGCTGACTGGCGGCTCCTGCAATGCTGATGCTGCCAGACTGTTAGAGGTTTTTCCATTCCTTTGGGTTCATCAGATACTTGGAGAGGGGGAGCTTGCTACCTGGGCAACAGCTTGCTCTCCATATCGTATTGCCCAGGTTTGCATATCTAGACAGATAGAACGCAACATCCAATGTCGACCATCACTGACAGGCGCCTCACAAACCACACAAGAGAGAATTGACCAGCAAGACCTGTACACAACATATAGGGCAAGATCATTCTATCTAATTAGTGCCCACTCAATTTACTCTCAATGTTCTGCAAAGTAAGGGAGGGTGTTATTGGCAGTGTTTTCAAGGGTATTTACTCAGCAATAACCCTTTTAGTGATGCCCTGTTTGGAATTCACCAGGAATATTCATTTCAAGGCTTTCTCACAGCCCTTGTCTAAACATGCACCAAAGAGCTGTACTTATTAGATGAGAAAGTGTCAAGGCATCACTAGACTTAGAAGCATTGAAGCATTGAAGCATTGAAACATAGAAACATAGAAAACCTACAGCACAATATAATCCCTTTGGCCCACAAAGCTGTGCCGAACAGGTACTTACTTTAGCCCTCTATTTTCCTAAGCTCCATGTACCTATCCAGGAGTCTCTTAAAAGACCCTATCGTATCTGCCTCCACCACCATTGCCGGCAGCCCATTCCACCCACTTACCACTCTCTGCATAAAAAACTTACCCCTGAACATCTTCTCTGTACCTACTTCCAAGCACCTTAAAACTGTGCCCTCTCGTGTTAGCCATTTCAGCCCTGGGAAAAAGCCTCTGACTATCCACAATATCAATTCCTCTCATCATCCTATATACCTCTATCAGGTCACCTCTCATCCTCCGTCGCTCCAAGGAGAAAAGGCTGAGTTCACTCAACCTATTCTCATAAGGCATTCTCCCCAATCCAGGCAACATCCTTGTAAATCTCCTCTGCACCATTTCTATGGTTTCCACATCCTTCCTATAGTGAGGTGACCAGAACTGAGCACAGTACTCCAAGTGAGGTCTGACCAGAGTCCTATATGGCTGTAACATTACCTCTCAGCTCTTAAACTCAATTCCGTGGTTGATGAAGGCCCATGCACCGCATGCCTTCTTAACCACAGAGTCAACCTGCACAGCAGATTTAAGTGTCCTATGGACTCTGACCCCAAAATCCCTCTGATCCTCCACACTGCCAAGAGTCTTACCATTAATACTATATTCTGCCATCATATTTGACCTACCAAAATGAACCACTTCACACTTATCTGGGTTGAACTCCATTTGCCACTTTTCAGCCCAGTTTTGCAACCTATCGATGTCCTGCTGTAACCTCTGACAGCCTCCACACTTTCCACAACACCTCCAACTTAACGTGTTGTCAAGACTCCCCAGTGAGCTGGGAAGAAAACACTTTGCACGTCATGTACAAAGAAAGAATATTATTAGTAATTGGCATTTTTTGTTCTCACATGTTCTAAGAAGGAGTGAATAGTTTGCTTTGCATGCCAATCAGACAAATTATTCTAAACATAAGAAGACAGTGGTTGCAGAAAAAGAAAAAAAAACAGAATATAGAATATACTGTATGTTCCAACTACAGACAAAGTGTTGTAAATGCCATGATGAGGTTGATTGAAAGATCAAGAGTTATCAAGATCGTAAGAGAGGTGGAGGCATTGAACAACTAATCATGGACAATATCACAGCTACATTCAGGGAGAACATAACAGAGGGCTTGTCTACTGAGTCTGTATGGGTAGAAACCCGAATATAAATTGGGACCGTCTGACTGCAAGATGTTTACATGGGGCAGATTTTTTAGGTGCATTTAGGAGGGTTTCTTAAATCAACATGTAAATAGTCCAACAGCAGAAAGGGCTGTACTGGACCAAGTGTTGGGCAATGATCCTGGCCAAGTAACCAGTCATTCAGTGGGTGAATAATTAGGGAACAGTAACCACAATTCCTTAAGTTTTAAGATAGCTATAGATAAGGATAAGTATGGACTTTGTGGGAGAGTATTAAATTGGAGAAGGGCAAATTATGAGAGCATTAGGCAAGAACTAGGGGGAGTTAATTGGTAACAGGTGCATCTGAGGGTGTTTAAAGACCAGCTGCGTAGAGTAGAGGACAGTCAGAAGGAAGGACAAGGATGGCAAGATCCTCGGATATCAAGAGAAGTGATGAATTTAGTCAAGAAGAAAAAGGAAAAGTATGTAAAGCTTAGACTTTGAGGATTATAAAAAAGCCAGATAAGAACAAGAAGGGAATTAGGAAGCCAGGAAGGGCATGAAAATTGCTTGGCAAGTAGGATTAAAGAGAATCCCAAGAAATTCTATAGTACATCAACTTCTGATTTAAGATGGTACTGCTGAAGGCAGAGGACAACTTACTGGTGGTGCCCAAAGCAAAAAATTAAACTAAGTACTTTATTAATAACACTTTTTCTGTAAAAGATATGGTAAATGGTCATCGCAAACAATGAAGAGGTATGCAAAGGCAAGGCTGAGTCAAGGTTCGTAGCGTGTGGGTGCAAGACAGAGTCAGAATCGGAGAGAGGTTGAGGTGCGTTCGAGAAGAAGTGGTCAGAGCAACATGGAGGCATGTTCTAGACAGGGTTGGGGCATGCGAAGCAGAGAGAAGTTGGAGCTACGGAGATCTGGGACCCGTCTACTCAAACCAAGAGTGAGGTTTGTTCGATCTAAGCGTCAGATCAATTTGTGCAGATTGAGTGCAGGCTGAAATGTAGTAGCAGGTGTTAAGGAATGACCTAATTTTTGGACGATTTAACTGCTGGGCCAAAGGGATTGAAAAGGCCAGGTTTCGAGACCAGAGGCGAGAGCTGGGGCCATTGTGCTCACTGCTCCATGACATTTACTCTGCTCTTTGCTGCACTGAGGCTGTGGGCTTCATGTCTGAGGACTCACTTTCATTCTAAATGCTATTTTCTTACTTTTATTGTTTGAACAATTTGTTTTTTCTCCTCTCTTTGCACATTGGGTGTTTGTCAGATATTTTTTATGGGCTCTTTTGGGTTTCTTGTTTTGTGGCTGCATGTAAGGAGAAGAATCTCCAGTTTGTATAATGTATACATACTTTGGTAAGAAGTGTACTTTGAACTTTGAACTTTGAAGAGGATAACTAGGGAAATGGTAGGACCACTTGAACATAAAGGGAGGAACATTTACTTGGATGCAGAGGATGTGGGTAAGTTTCTAAATGAATACTTTATATCAGTATTTACCAAAGAGAAGGACAGGGGGATAGGGAGATCAGTTTTGAGCAGATTGATATGCTAGGGCATTTTGAGGTAAAACAGGAGGCAGTGGTAGATCTCTTAAAGAGCATTAAGATGGAAAAGTCACCAGGGCCTGATGGGATATTTTCCAGGTTACCGAGGGAAGCAAGAGAAGAGATCAAGCACCCCTGTTCCATCCACCAAAAGTGGAACTTCCCAGTGGCCAAACATTTTAATCCCCATTCCCATTCCCATTCCCATTCTGACGTATTGGTCCTCTTGTGCCAAGATGAGACTACCCTCAGGGTGGAAGAGCAACGCCTTATATTCTGTCTGGGTAGCCTCCAACCTGGTGGCTTGAATATTGATTTTTCCAATAAAATATTCCCTCCCCTCCCCTCTCTTTCTATTTCCCACTCTGACCTCTTACCTCTTCTCACCTGCCTCTCACCTTCCCCTATGTTCCCTTTCTCCTATGGGCCACTCTTCTTTCCTATCAGATTTATTCTTCTCCAGCCCTTTATCTTTCCAACCCACCTGGCTTCACCTATCACCTTCTATGTGTCTCCATCCCTTCCCCCTGCCTTTTTATTCTGGTGTCTCCCCTTTCCTTTTCAGTCCTGAAGAAGGGTCTTGGCCAGAAAAGCTGTCTGTTTATTCATTTCCATGGATGCTATCTGATCTGCTGAGTTTCTCCAGCATTTTGCATTAGTTGCTTTGGATTTCCAGCATCTTTAAGCTTTCTCGTGTTTAAGAAAACAGATTGTTGTGTCTTCTCTAGCCACAGGCGAGGTTCTGGAAGACTGGGGTGTAGCTAATGTTGTTCCATTATTCAAGAAGGAAACCAGAGATAATCCCGGAAACTATAGACAGGTGAGTTTCATGTCCATGGTGTGGCATTCTTGGGGATAGGATTTATGAGCATTTGGAAAACCATGGTCTAATTAGGGAAAGCCAACGTGGCTTTGTGCTGGGCATTTCACATCTTACTAACTTGATTGAGCTTTTGATGAGGTGACGGGGATGATTGATAAATGTGCAGCTGTGGATGTTGTCTACATAGATCTTAGTAAGGCATTTGACAAGGTCCCTCGTGGGAGGGTAACTCAGAAGATTAACATGCATGTGATCCATGGTGAATTGGCTGTTGGAATTAAGAACTGGCTTGCCCATAGAAGACGGAGGGTGGTGGTTGAAGGGACTTACTCAAGCTGGAGCTCTGTCGTTAGTGGTGTACTGCAGGAGTCTGTACTGGGACCTCTGTCGTTTGTGACGTACTGCAGGAGTCTGTACTGGGACCTCTGTCGTTAGTGATGTACTGCAGGAATCTATACTGGGACCTCTGTCGTTTGTGACGTACATGACTGACCTGGATGAAAATAGAGATAGATAGGTTAGTAAGATTGCAGATGATACGAAGATTGGTGGTGTAGAAGACTGGCAAAGAATACAAAGGTATATAGATCAGTTGCAGATATGAGTGGAGAAATGGGCAGATGGAGTTTAACCTGGCCAGATGTGAAGTGTTGCACCTTGGTAAGTCAAATGCAAAGAGACAGTATAATATTAAGGGCAGGATCCTTGACAGTGTGGATGAGCAGAAGGATCTTGTGGTCCAAGCTCATAGTTCTCTGAAAGTGGCTGCACAAGTTGATAGGGTGGTTAAGAAGGCCTATGGCATACTTGTCTTTATTAGTCAAATCATTGAGTTCAAAAGTCAGGATGCTATGTTGCAGCTTCATAAAACTGTAGTTAGGTTTCATATGGAGTATTGCAAACTGTTCTGGTCGCTCCATTATAGGAAGGATGACGAGGCCTTGGAGAAGGTACAGGAGAGGTTTAGCGGGGTGTTTCCTGGATCAGAGGGCATGTGCTATAATGAGAAGTTGGACAAACTTGGGTTGGACAAAAGTTGGACAAGCTTGGAGCACCAGAGGCTAAGGGGAGATATGATTGAGGTTTATAAGATTATAAGAGGCATGGGTAGTGTAGACAGGCAATATTGTTTTCCCAGAGTTGAAATGTCTAACACCAGAAGACATGCACTAAAGGTGAGAGGGGGTAATTTCAAAGGAGATGTGAGGGGCAAAATTGTTTAGACAGAGAGTGGTGGATGCCTGAAATGCACTGCCTGGGGTGGGGGCATAAACATTAGAGGCTTTTAAGAGATTTTTAGATAGGCACACAAATGTGAGGCAAAGTGGAAAGGTATGGGCATTGTGCTGGCAGAAAACATTAGTTTAGTTAGACATTTGATTGCTAATTTAATCGGTTTGGCACAGCATTGTGGGTCAAAAGGCCTGTTCCTGTGATGTATTACTCTGTGTTCTGTATTCTATTGTGAAGAAACAGGAAGCCAGGGACACCTCTCTGCTGGTGATGAGAACATCTTGGCATGGGAAGCAACACACTGACACAGTAATTAATGCAGATGTTATTAGTTGTAATGCAAGCTCAGATGAAGATCACTGAATGCACCAAGTGGTTTTGTGCTGTTGAACTGTGTGTCTGATTTTCATAACACTTCTGTACACTGTGCTAGGGTGATGTCACTGAATTGTTGTTCCCATGGAGTAACAAGATGCTACTCATGAGCAGATTGCTCCTTTCACTGGAAACAGAGTTGCCAACCAGTCATACACAGCCCACCTTCCTCCAAGAGCCAAGATAATACTGCTTGCTGTTCTGCCGAGATGCAGCATGTCAACAGACTGCTCCCCTGCATGAATGGAGAAAGCCACTGGAGTGCAGATCACTTCTGCAAGAGAATTAGAAAATGCATACTGAATGTGAGATCTTCTCTCACGTGCAGGAGGACACGTATGCACCCTTTACTTTTGTTGTGAGCAGAGCCCCTGTCTCCTTTTTGCTGAGAGTTGTGTTGGGGACGGGTAGTGAAGGCAGCTGGGGCCAGGTTGCCTCTTTCTGGGGTTCTTCAGCGCAGCACAAATCTGGAGATCGAACCAGAGTTGAAATGATCTGATCACCATCCAGGCCTGGTATCGTAGCCTACCAAATCCCATGACACGAGCTACCACAGACAGCACATTCCCAGGACCTCACAGCCAGCAATCCCAGAACACTCCCTCGCTTGGCGGGGTGGTCCATGAGAAAAAGAGGTTCTCGTGGGTCATCAGAGCCACCTGTTCACATTCCAAGCTGATGGAAAGCAGCCACACAGGGAGCACTGAGGCATAATGCTAGGAACCATAAATCCAGACACATGGCTGTGAAATATGAGATGAACTGTGTTTATCATAAAGGTGGATTGGTTGTTTATTTTCATCTTTAAACTCAAAGTTCAAAGTAAATTTATTATCAAAGTACATATTATGTCACCATATACAACCCCGAGGTTCACATGCATTGTTACAAGTTTCTATTATAACATAACCCAGAGATGAAAAGTTTTTTTTGTGATTGCTGGGCATAATTGACCTCGTGGCTTATTCCAGTGAATTTGTATTGCCTTCTGTTCCTTACTTGTGAAGCTTGTTAACTAGATACAGCTTGGATATATCAATTTCACTGTCTAGTTTGTTAATTGGATAATGTGATACCATGGGGCATACCTTGAGTGATGCCTTCCTACTGACGATTACAGATGGGTGAAGGTTTTTCTCCTCATTGTGAAAGCTGTGTTCCATGGTGTGCTGATCATCCAGTGGTTACATCTGAGCTTTGAGGCCAGCTCATTTCCCTCCTCCTGATGCTTCATCCCTTCCTGTCTGTCCTCACTCAAGTTATCATAACCCCTCAGAGGCAGTGATTCTTGACAAAGTCAGTAAAATATGAGGGAGGTTGTCTGCAGAGATTAAAAATCCTCTGCAACGTGCCTTTCTGCTGGGGCCCCCACCTCAAGAGAGTATTAAATGGACACGCTCATGGTGAGAGAGCAGGAGTGTTTAGTGATGGGTTGTGCAATGAAGAAGCACTGCACACTGATTAATTAGTTTTGCTGACAGCTTTGGAATGTGTTACAACAAATTAGAAGCAGCAGTTGTGGCCGTTTGCATCCACTTTGCATTATCTCACCCCCATAAAATGATCTATTTGTATTAAAAGATGTAGAATACCCTGAAATGGAATTTCACTATGTTGTTCCTCCTAATGATTGGCATGGAACTTTAGTGTCAGATTGCATTGCCACTGTATGTGCATTACTCTCAGCTGCTGTGTTTCTCTCTTTCCAATGCCACATTTACATTGACGGGCAGTACAACATGCATCAGGACAGATGAAAGGTCTCAGCCCAAAACATCTTCTGTATATTTCTCTCCAAAAATGCTGCCTGGCATGCTGATTTCCTCCAACATTTTGTGTGTGTGTGGGCGGCGGCGGGGCGGGGGGGAGGTGCTAGAGATCTGCAGCTGCCGCTTAGAATGATTTTATAATTTTGTCCATTCTTCAAGCCGTGGATTTGAGACAGAATATTTGAACCAAAGTAAGCAAGTCAGGGACAGGAACTGGTGCCCGGCAAGTCTGATGGATGATCTGGCAAGATGACATTGAAAAACGTAGGGGGCAGCAGGATGCTGGGGCAGTAAATAAAGAAAAAGTTATTAACTCATGTACAGACATAGTCTGCCAATAAAAAAGATTATAACAGTTTCCAGCAGCAGACTCCTAATAGCTACACAAGTAATTATGAGCCTTTTTAGTTATGTTTGAAAAAGCCTCCACTTTACATTTAAAGCCAACTTTCCAGTCGAGGTTTCTTCAGCCTGAATGCTTACCTCATTATCTCAGCAGCAATATCAAACATGCAATGCACGTCAAATGAAGTTACAACTGCTTTCCCAGCAGCTTTCAGGCATAGGTACGCCACACACAAAGACCAGAAATTCAATTTCACAGTGTGTAGTATGCTATTGATTTTCCAAACTTAACTATGTGTGTGACCTGATTATTAATGAGAGAAGTTCATAGCATAAGTTACTTGGTTAACATTATAATCTTCTGTAAGAATATATTCACATTGTTTTCTAAAAAAAAACTAGGGCCAAATAGGGAAGACTTTATGAAGCATTTACAATCATAGACCCATAATATTAATGAAACACCCAAAAGAAACCATTTAAGCCATCAAGACTCTGATAGTTTCAAGGGTGCAATCCCCACATTGCTTTACAAATTGGTCTCTTTGGAATGTCACAAGCATTAAGTTCCTGATCTAACTGCATGAACAAGTTCTCCCCAATCTTTAGACCAGTCTTTAAACCTGTGCCCTTGGTTCTTCAACTTAAATCTGATGGGGACATCTTCTATTTCTAACAGGAGCGCAGCCAGTTGACTGTCAAAATTCTTGTCCAGATTAAACAGCATGCATCATTTTTGACCTTTTTCAGTATTTCAAACTTGAAAATAGACATGATTAATCAAACCTTCAATTGATGGAATGGGTGTTTAAGTTGAGAAAGGACTGTCTTATTGCTTGTCGTTTCTCTCGGCCAGCTCCACCCAAGCTTTTGGAAATTAAATTTCCAAGATTTGAGACAAATACGCAAAACATGCAGTACCACAGACAGGTATGAGTTTCATAACTTTTCTAGCAAGCACTGAAGCTCTTAAAATACAGTGGATTCCAGCTAACTAGGACATGTCGGAACCAGTGCATTTTGGCCCAATTAAGCAGCTGCTCCAATTAGCCAAAGTTTCATGGAAATAATTAAAAAAAGAATTAAAAAAAGGACAAACTGAGTAACAAATTATGTATTTGAATGAATTCCTGGACAAATTAGAAAACTACTAATACTACTACAATACTAGAAAACTGTGTATTTGTTCCAAATATTTATCAATGGTCGAATTCATCAGTACCACATTCTTTTAACTCAATGAACAAAATCAGCACAGACACCTAGTTCATCCTCCAAGTCTTCATTTTCATTGTAATATTCAAGATGATTGTCAATACCTTTAAATTTTCCGTAGTTTCTAACTTGCTGAAGTAGTGAAATAATTTCATTTTCACTCCCGACTGTTTCTGGCATCTGCAAGCCTGAGTGCTTGAAGCCTCTATGAGCAAAAGAGTTCTGAATTATCTTATTGCTTACATCTCACCAACCATTAGTGACAAAAATCACTGCTTTTTGAACACAAATATACACAACTGAGGCAATTTAAAAACTACTCGCTTGTAGTATTGGTTGTGTCTAACGGCAACGCTAGTCCACACGACTGACGTTAGTTAGAATCTATTCTGCAACAATCTCCTGCACCAATTAAGTTGCATAGTGTCCCAAAAAAGCATAGGGAATCCTGGCTATTTTCTCGATCAGTTTTTGTTCTTTAAGAGTTGTCCCAAATAAGCAGCTGCCCTGATTAACTGATGGCCCAGTTAATGGGAATCAACTGTACCTAGTGCTACAGCTGATAAGTCATCATGTATTAAGATCAGTGAGCCAGATTGAATTTCATCTTGCTGCTGATTTACAGACCGCCTTCTTCTATTGCCAGAAGTGCCTAATGCGCCAGAAGAGATGAGCAGATTTATATTGCTTTATTCTGTTCATGGGGGATCTTGCAGCTTCCAACACTCATGTAAATTCAATTCGTATATAAGCCATGACACAGTTCAAGTACAATTTTTGTAATATAACAAATCATATAATGTCTAGCTACTACTTATTTAAAAACATAATGTCTTTAGACATGACCAGATGAAGAGAACAGGACGGTCTAAGCTACTGTAGATTTACAATATATGTATGCAAACACAATAAGTATCTTCAACAAGGTTGGTGAGCTGTAGGCTAATCAGTCTAATCTTGCAGGAATTCATTGGGAATATTGATGAAGGATAATATTACTTTTCTAGAAAGGGAGAATGTTCTGGAATACTCAAGGAGAAGATCTACCTGTTCAGAATTAATAAAAAATAGAGGTGATTACACATCTGAGACTATTCTATAGGCTGGCAACTAATGGCAGGGAAACAGAGTAGCAAATTTGCGGAGAAATTTCAAAAATCCTCATTCGGGGATTGGTGGTGGAGAGGGTCAGTAACTTTAAATTCTATTGCAGTATCATGTTCCTGCGCTCAGCATGTAAATGCCATCACAAAGTATGCACAATGGTCCCTCTACTTTCTTGACAAACTTCTACAGGTGCACAGTATCCTGACTGGTTCATACAGTTTGGTAGGGAAACATCAAAGTCCAGAAAAAGAGAGGTCTACAGAAAGTGATTCATACTGCCCAGTTCATCACAGACAAAGCGCTCCACACCATTGAGCACATTTACAAGAAGTTCTGCCTCTAGAAAGCAGCATCCATCATCAAGGACTGCACCATTCAGGCCATACACTCTTCTCACTACTACTATTGGGCAAGAGCTACAAGAGTCTTAGGTCCCACACCACCAAGTTCAGAAACAGTTACAGTATTATCCTTCAACCATCAGGCTCCTAAACCAGCATGGATAACTTCACTCAACTCAACTCTGGGCTGATTCCACAATCTGTGGACTCACTTTGAAAGAAAACTCAGCAACTCATGTTCTCAGTGTTATTTATTTATTTATTTGCTTGTTTGTCTTTATTTGCTCAATTTGTCTGCCTTCGCATATTGGCTGCTTATCAGTCATAGAGTTTTCACAAATGCCATTGAACGTTTTTATTTTCCTGTAAATGCATGGAAGAACATGGATCTCACTTTGATAATAAATTCATATTGACTTTACCTTTGTAGAGCAGTGATAATGGCCAACTTTAGCTATCCAAAAATAAGCTGAGATCACAATAACGTCAGAGGCATAAATGAGTAGTTTCTGAAGCACGTTCAAAAGAATGTTCTTGATCAGTGCATTTCATTCTGATGAACAAGGTGGCATTGCTGAACCAGTTCCAGAAAGTAAGCCAAGTAAAGTAAAGCAAATCTCAGTCAGATGGGAGGTTGTTATCTAAAACACAGCTACACAATATGGTTTTCAATAGTTATGGAAAAGGCCTAGACACACATTTCAAGGTCAATGGAAAAAAGACCTTACTTCAATGGGATGAGAAAACGTATTACGATTCCTTCATCACCACTCTATCTAAGCTCTGTTCCTCCCTACTCAACCATGCTATGACAACACTTTTACCAGATCTATAAGACAGGGCTGGTCACTAAATATTCTCATTGCCAGCATAAGTACATCATGAAAAATTGTCCAACATATCATCTATATAAACAAATGATGCAGAAACAGGAATAGACCAGTCAGCCTCTCCAACCTGCTCTCTGTCAATAAAATCATGACTGATCCAACTGTAACCTCAACTCTGCTGCCCAAATTACTCTTGGTAAGTTTACACCTCCTCGCTTATCAGGAATCCACCCGCATCGTACTTAAACACATTCAAAAACTCTGCTTTCATTGCCCTTGAAAAGGAAAATTCTGAAAAATGGTGGCTGTCGGCTTGAACAAAAAAATACCTTCTCTTTCTTGTGATAACCCTTTGGTTTTAAACAGTGGCTTGTGGTTCTAGGTTCCACCACAGGAGGATATATTCTCCTCAAATACACCCTGTCAAGTTTCCTTAAGACCTTACACATTAACTCCCTACTCACTGTTCCAAATTCCAGAAGATGAAAGCCAGTTTCATAAAACCTTCCTCATAAAATGATTCATTTTAGATTATGTAATAATCCTTCATTTCTTCATTGCATTTATATGTTTCCTTAAATTAGAAATAATGCATACAACAGTGTAGATTGGTCTCACCAATGCTGTCTACTTTTGTATTCACTTTAACAGCAATAAACATTCTGTTATAGTTCCTAATTACTTGCTATTGATTCTCGCTATTTTTAAAAATCATACACTAGACCCTTCTGCATCTCAGAGCTCTGTAGTTTCTCATCAATTAGGTAATTAACTTTTTTTATTTTTCCTGCCAAAGTGGACAATTTCCCTTATAGTTGATAGTTTTGCCCATTCACTGAATCTGCCTTATCCCTTTGTAGGCTCTTTATTTATATTCACAAATGTTCTATCTACCTTTATGTTATCAGTAAATTCATCAACCCGACCTTTAGAGCCTTCACCCAAGTTGTTGAATAAACATGGCCAAGAAGAAACTATAAAAAGTGAAGACCTCAGTACTGATCCTTGTGGTACATCTTTGTTACATCTTAGGTCATCTAGTAAAGGGCTTATTTACGCCTAGCCTCTGTTTTCTGTTATTCAAACAATGATCTGACCATTACACACAATGTGCTGGAGGAGTTCTGCGAGTCAGGTCAGGTAGCACCTATGGATGGGAATAAACAGTCAATGTTTCAGGCGAAGGCCATTCGTCAGGATCTGACCATGTCAACATATTATCTCCTACTTCATGAGCTTTTAGAAATATCAGTAAAACAATCAGATAATTGCATCAAATGAATGTAAATTAATCTACCAAAGGCCTTCCTGTTCAATTTGGCAAATGTTTATGAAAGGTGAATGGAAGAGTCAAATTCTATCAGAAAGAGTTTTCTGCTCTTGAATGTTTTGGATTGTTTATATTGCAAAGTTCAAAGTAAATTTTGTTATCAAAATACATATACTATATGTCACCATATGGAAACCTGAGATTTATTTTCTTGTGGGCATACTCAACCAATCTGTAGAATGGTAATGATAACAGGATCAAGGAAAACCAACCAGAGTGTAGAAGGCAACAAGCTGTGCAAATGCAAATATAAATAAAGAGCAGTAAATAACGAGAACATGAGGTAAAGAGTCATTGAAAGTGTTGAGGGAACATTTCAATGACGGGGAAATTGAAGTTGAGTGTAGTTATTCCCTTTTATTCACGAGGATAATTG
This sequence comes from Mobula hypostoma, assembly GCF_963921235.1. Classification (NCBI taxonomy): domain Eukaryota; kingdom Metazoa; phylum Chordata; class Chondrichthyes; order Myliobatiformes; family Myliobatidae; genus Mobula; species Mobula hypostoma. Next base: position 113,240,086 of record NC_086100.1, on the reverse strand, counting down.
TGGCGTAGTAGCTGTTCTTGAACCTGGTGCTGCAAGTCCTGAGGCTCTTGCACCTTCTACATGATGGCAGTAGTGAGAAGAGAGCATGGCCTGGGTGGTGAGGATCTCTGATGATGGATGCTGCTTTCCTATGACAGTGTTACTGCATAGAAAATTAGTTTTAGTTTCTTTTATGTATAAGCAATTCTACCAGACCTCAATTTCTGACCAATACAGCTGCACACAACAAAAAGAGAAAAAAAAATCTGTGTACTGAAAAAAACTCCCACTAGATCAGGGGTTCCCAATCTTTTTTTATGCCATTGACCAATATCATTAAGCAAGGGGTCCGTGGATCCCAAGTTGAGAAGCCCTGCATTAGGTGAAAGTCAGATATTGTACTAAGGGATGGCAGGAGCTTTCAACTATTTATTAGAAAATTATACATATTATCTCCATTATCTCCATAAACTGCATTACTGATATAATCCAACACTTCATGAATTTTTAAAAATCCCAACATCAGTAGTCATATTAGTGAGGTATGTTATTGCTTGAGAGAAGGAATAATCTTGACAATAACATTTGTGTTCTTTTTGCTCCATTAAAGACCAAATCTGGTAGAATTATAACAGCATGGTATACAAAGAATTTTTGACAAATAGAAGAATATGTATTATAAATGAAAAGAAATTTAATTCTTTACTTCTGAACTTCATATGCTGACTTTGAAATTGAGTAAAGATGATAAAGACTGAAGGTAGAATACAAATAAAGATGATAGAAATGTCATCGAGAAAGCTATCCTTTGTTCTTCATTTCCTTGCAGACCGTGAGGCACTGGCAAGTGATGCCAAGTTTCTCACATTCTCACATAAACTCAAAATGAAAATAATATAAACCACCTCAGATAACATAACTTAGAAGGTGGTTTTAGACCAAATGAAGTGTACAGAGACGCCATTTATCTTTTCGAGTTGTGTTATTTTGAAATGCACTTGTGTGTTGTGCACATTGGAATCCAAGGATTCGGGTGATCAGAATCCGATTTATTATCACGGATACATGACTTGGAATTTGTTTTTTTTATTGCAGCAGTACAGTGTAAAGACATTAAAAAAGATCTAATATCAAAGAAAGGCTGAGGGGTGACAGATTATTGGAGTTATACTGTAGATTGCAACTTTCAGTTCCTGTCACCAAATAGACAGAAGCAGCAATTCCCTCGTACATCTGTAATGATGTTGGCATTCAGGTTTGGATATTTTCCGGGACATCATGGGAGTAGTACCACCCTACGTCAGTGGCAATTTCTTTGAGTAGAGGCACCAGATATTTGTCAAGCAACAAAGAAAAATTTTGATGATTGTTCCACTGTGCAGTACAAAGAGTTCAATTTAAATGATAGTTTCACTGAAAGAACTCAAGTTAAAGCTGAAATAAAATTATTGCAGACATTGGAAGCCTGAGACAAAAACATAAATGGATGTAATAATTAGCGGGTAAGGCACTATGTGGAAAGAAAAACAGAGTTAATATTTCAGGTAAATGACCTTTCATCAGAAATCCAAATTAGGAAATTGTTAAAATTCAGAGAAAGGGAGAGGAGAGAAGGGAACAGACTAGAACAATAATAGGAGAGAGCACAGGGGAGATGAAGGAACAAATCTTAATAAGCCACAAAGGATAAATATCAGTGTTAAATGCAGAGAACTCTTCCGCCCTTTAGTTGAATCGTAGAACAGATTTTTTTGTTGTTTTCAAAGGGCAAACAAGGCTAAGTGTCCTATCAAACAGTTAACACTCATGAAAGCAGAAACCCCCCGAAACTGCAGTGGAATGTGTCTCTAGGTTTTAAGCTCCTGAGTGGGATTTGCAATAGCAGCCTTCTGATTCACTGAGCTGTGGCTGAATTTTTAACTGCAACTTTATCATGGATCCAGCATTTATATTGAGATTTTCTCCTGGTTGTCACCAACTGGAATGAAGTGACTTCAGTTTTACTTTGATGCCACACTTGGTCACATATAGCCTTAATTTTGTGCCATTCACCTCTTTTCCCCATGTTGTGCCAAGCCTGTGTTAAATTTGGAACTCAATTGTCTTGGCAAATCCCAACCTGAGCATTGACGTGCAGGTGACTAATGAGTAAGTATCTCTTGGTGACACAACCAGTGGCATCTATGATGCCAAGGTAGCTCTGCCTGCTAAAAGATTGACCAATTGGACCTTAGCAGCAGCTGAAGAATTAAGTCTGATCCAGGGGAAGTAATGGCAAAATAGTTCTCAGCAATCTGCTCAGTGCTGGCATCCTCCATCATTCACAAGCCTTACGTACCCCCAAACAGAATCTTGACCAAATGACGTTAACAATTGTATTGTATAACATCTACATCCACAGGAAGGAGGCCTTGTTTTAAGGAAGAAGACTTCCTTGACAGGTCATGAAGCATCTCCTTTCAATTCTTTTAAGTCTTTTTATTTCTGATGTGGTTCTGCGACTGTTGTAGCCTGTTACCTACATTCAGGCAGTGTGTTTTCAGGCCAATGAGGCAATCTGGCGCTTTGCTGTCTCCAACACGGTTCCAGCAGGCCGCTAACGAAGCGTGTGGCATAGACGTCGGCAAGCCTGGAGACAGGGCTTGAGCCCATGTTCGACTTCATCTCTACCCAATCTCACTGATTAAAGTGCCCAGGAAGACTGAATTATCGAGGTGGGTGTGGAGGGTGAGCAGGTGTTGTGTGTCATGTTGTATGATGTGGGTGATCATGGTCACCCATGATTGTTCTAAGCAAGTTTTTCTTTTTTTTTAATATAATTTTTAAGCAAGTTTTTCTATAGAAATGGTTTGCCATTTCTTTCTTCTGGATAGTGTCTTTACAAGACCCCAGCCATTATCAATACTCTTCAGAGATTGTTTGCCTGGCACAAGTGCTTGTATAACCAGGACTTGTGATATGCACCTGCTGCTCATGTGACCATCCACCACCTGCTCCCATGGTTTCCCATGACCCTGATTGGGGAGGGGGGGGTGCTAAGCAGGTGCTCCAGCTTGCCCAAGGGTGGCCATAGAGGGAAGGAGTGCCTTCTGCCTCCTTTGGCAAGGATATATCTCCACTGTGCCACCCTTAAGACATATTAAGTAACTTATCTTTGAAAAGCAGCCATAATAAAGGGTTTTAATGTAGTAGGGATTGATAAAATGAGAACAGACTTCAAAATATTCCAAATATAACCTATAAGTTTTAGTCAGATTTTAAATTATTGGGACAACTGCGTAAATAGTGAAGAGAACTCCCAACAAAAGGCAAATAAATAGATAATCTTTGGAAACTGACATGTCAATGACAGATACTTAAATGCATTAGTCAAGTATACATTGTTAATTGGCCTATATAAAATCAGGCAATAAGTCCTCAGTCGAGATTTTTGAACCATTGTGAAAGAGATCAAGGAAGGTTCTCAACCAGACCGGCTATTTTTCCAATTAACATGTCAAACATGGTTATAGTCATATTTGTCTCTCAATCAATATTTGGGTGCCTGTGTACCAGAGAGTCAGCTCCTCATGATACTGTGATAAAATCAGTATACTTTGGGTGTCCGGTATTTTAATCTGAAAAGCTTTTGATGAGAACTATTGGTCCCAGCAGAGGTGTATCCCTGTGTATAGCACATGCCTGTATATAGGAGTTGCCTTGTCAGTTGATATATTCTCCCATTGTAAATATATAATTTCATGGAATTATTTATTCACACACAAAATATGGAAGTATAATATGCATTTGTGACTACTGAGATTGTATTTAATTCCCCTTGGCAATCTTTGTACTTAACCGATATAAAAGCTCAATATATGTTGAGTTCAAGAGACTCTCCCACCAGGACTCTCCTGTGTGTTTGCTTGTGCTGAGCAAACATCTGGTACATTACAGCTCCAGGAAAAATGTCAGCTTTAATTGAAATGACATCCACAGAGTTTAAAAGTGTAGAATATTGTCAGTCTGGAGGATTTATTTTAAGTATTTGTGAATCACAGGTAATGGGAAAAAGAAGCAGAAGATCTCTACCCTCCTACCTATACACTTATATTAAAAGACAGGTGACAGTGTTTCTGTGACCTTTCAACATTTACTTAAGTGTGCCCTTCTCAGGATTACTTCAATTTGGTACATTCCTTTTGTGTGTGCATCACTCTATAAAGCACGCACTATGTGCACAATTACACCCATTATTCACCTATTTATGATTACAGAACACATATTTGTCACATCTTTTAAATTTACAGTTCTATTGCAGTCTTTATAAATGGCTATTGTCCATTTGGAGTTCATCAGCACAGTCTATAACAATACCTAATATTAAGTTCATGATTGTTATGACGTTTGCACAGAAATAATTAATAATGTTTCAAATTGGTTTCTTTTGCCTTTAATAACTATTCACTCAGAAATCTATTTCACAGAATTACTTGAAGGTTGCTATCAAAATTCATTTCTTTTCTCATTAATTATCTTACTTATCCATGCACCAATTATGATTATTTTGAGGTGATTAATTTGTGGATACAGAAGCCAGTACATACTCCTCGCTCTGGCCTCTTACCTCTTCTCACCTGCCTATCACCTCCCCGTAACCCCCTTTCTCCTATGGTCTATTCTCCTCTCCTATTGAATTCCTTCTTTCCCACCCACCGGACTTCACCTATCACCATCCAGCTATCCTCCCTCCCTCCCCCCGCCAGCCTTTTCATTCAGGCATTTTTCCTCTTCATTTCCAGTCCTGAAGAAGGGTCTCAGCCCAAAATGTTGACTGTTTACTCTTTTCCATAGATGCTGCCTGACCTGCTTAGTTCCCCCAGTGTTTCGTGTATGTTGTTACGGATCTGCAGATTTTCTCATGTTGGTGTTTCTGTGGCTATATATATTTTTTTTTAATTTTAGGGTAGCTAAAATATGTTTTTAATATACTTTATTGGATTCAAAGTTTTTATACAGAAAACTATATTCAGTGGTTGTAGGTTCTGATCTAAATTGATTTGGCATGTAGAATTATTCTCTTCCACAGAATTTCTACATTTGTTACAAGACTAAACTTAGAAATTACAAGTCTGAACTTAAAGAAACTGTTAGTTGTTGCAAATGCAAAACAGATCAATTAGGATTTAAAAGAAGCAGCATGATGGTGCAGCAGTTAGAGCTCCATCCTCGGAGCACCAGTGACCCGGGTTCAATCATAACTTCAGGCGCTCTCTGCACTCAGTTTTTTCAAAGTACTCTGAACTCTTGCTTCTTCCCACTCACATTCTGTAGGTTAATAGGATGCTATAAGGTAAACTTTGATATGTGTTAATGGAAGAAAAACCAAAAGAGAGCTGATTAGCATGTGTACAGGAAAGAAAAAAAATCGCAAAAATGTGAGGAAGTAAAGGTATATCCTATACCTAATAAAGCAGCCACTGTGTCTGTATTCGTGGTCTTCTACTGCTGTAGCCCACCCATTTTGAGGTGCAACATTATTGTGCATACAGAGATGCTCTTCTGCACACCACTGTGTAATGTGTGTTTATTTAAATTATTGTCATCTTCCTGTCAGCTTGAACCAGTCTGTCCATTCTCTTCTGACCCATCTTATTAACAATGCATTTTTATCCACAGAACTGCTGTTCACAGGAAGTTATTTTTGTCTTACGCACAATTCTCTGTAAACTCTAGACTGTTGCGTGTGAAAATTCCAGGAGATCGGCAGTTTCTGAAATACTCAAACCACCCCATCTGGCACCAACAATTATTTTACTGTCAAGGTCAATTAGGTCACATTTTTCCCCATTCTGATGTTTGATCTGAAGAACAACTGAACCTCTGGACCAGGTCTGCATGCTTTAATGCATTGAGTTCCTGCCACATGATTGGATGATTAGATATTTGCATAACGAGCAGGTGTACAAGTGTACCTAATAAATGCCACTGTATGCATAATTAGAACTTATTCAAAGAGAATATTTTCATAAAACCAACAAGGGCATGACCAGATATGTGAAAGAGAGGGATAGGGCTGAGTCTTGAATCCAGATCCACTCAATAAAGATTCGACTACTGAGTTTAAAAGGGATTATGTTATTGTATCAAGCACAAGAGATTCTGCAGATGCTGGAAATCCAGACGAACAAATAAAATACTGGATGAATTCAGCAGGTCAAGCAAAATCTTTGGAGAGAAATAAATAGTCTCTGTTTCGTGCCAAGATCCTCATCAGTCCTGTCATTGTCTTTGCCATTGCTGACTGACAGTAAGATTCACTGATTTAGTCATCCTTTTAATATAAGCAAATAAATTTATCCCTTTGAATATACATATTCAGTTTTTCCGTTCCTGTCCTCTGATCGTACTCAAACTATTTATATTGGGATCACTGATTCCTAGTGCTCCTTGTTTTAGCCGACCTACTTCGCCACTGCACTGAAGAAATAGTTCTTTCTTGACGTAGTGTCACAATGATTGACTGCTACAAAGGCATGGCAAAAATATTTTTACCAGAAGATTATTCCCTTTTCCAGACAACTTTTGGTTTACAAAAGTACAATCCTCTCAGTAAATGCTTTTCCAATATTTTCTTGAATTATAGCTTTGATTTTTTATTGGTTAGCAGCCAATAATAATTTATCTCTAGCAATAACTGATGGAATGTGCTTTGTCTTATTTGGGGTATTTTCACCTCTGAGACAGAAGGCTTGAACTCAGTTCAGGCTAGTCCTTGCAAACATATCTTGCAGCTGATATTTTAACCAGAATTGGATAGGTTTGTGATCAGCACACACTTGGTACCATTCTGCTGGCAAGTTCAAATTAGCACTGTTTTTCTCTCCTGATTTCTAAATTTTGGATTTGAATCTAGAATAAAGACAAGAAGTGACTGGCAGAGGCTTGTCAATTTATTGCCAGACCTGACAGAGTACTCCAGCTGCATATCTGTTAGATAATAAAACTTGCAATTGTCATTTCTGCGGCAGCCTTCAGCACTCACATTAAAAATGTGTCAAGAAGCTCAGGCACTTCACCCCTCCATGTCTATTCTGAATATTAATCACTTATATATATCAATCTCATTCATCAGCGCTTGGGCCATGGCCTTCTATGGCCATTGCTTGTCTACTTCTTAAATGTTGATCGAGTCTGCTTCCATATCCTATCTGACAGTGTTTTCTAGATTTCAACCAGCTTGCGGTAAAAAAATTTCTTCCTCCTAGCCCTGCTGAGCCTCTTATCCCAAACTAAAACAATGCCCTCTGGTTTGATATACCTTGTTAATGGGGAAGGAATTCCTATTTTCCATCCTATCCATCCCTTCTTCATGTTGCATTCCTGTCAGATCACCCCTCTGTCTTCCTTTGCTCCAAGGAAACAAAACCAGCCTATCCAGTTGTTCCTCACAAATGAAGAGCTCCATGCCAAGAACCATCCTATTGAATCTCCTCCGCAGCTTCTCCAAAGCAATCACATCCTTCCTCTAATTCGCCAATCACAAGTTTACTCTGGCTTCCAGCTATTTTATAAAGTTTGACGAAGTTGTACCATAACTTTACTGACATTGCTTTCTATGACACAAGTCTAGTGAGATTGAGGGTTTGGGGAGATGGCTCATGGAGAATATTAGGGAGAAAATCAGTGTGCAGAGGGTTGATCAGGAAAGTGTGAGAAGATACTTACAGGAACATTGAGCAGACAATAGATCGGCACTCAGAAATTGATGAGGAGGTTGCTGAAGAAATGATCATGTAGGCACCGAGGAAGTGTTTGGAGAAACATTTCAGGGTGGGGTCAATCACAAAAAATGAAATGAAATTTTAGAATCCACCTTGAGGAAGATTGATGCCATAGCTAGCTATCGGTTAGAAACTAATACTGGTGCAGACTCATCTTGCCAGTTCAGGCTTGTTCTCATATTCTACTCCCTCACCTCATCTGGTAAGAGGTAGCCTAAACAAATCATGAAAACTCCCACAAGCGGTTGGACTTTGTTCAATTGAACAGTATGGAATCAAGTTTATAATTACATTATGCTGTATCAGGTCCATTTCAATAGCTTGGCTTAAAGGACCATCGGCCTGAAAATTAATTAAGTTACTCTACATAATGCTGCCTGATTTGCTGAATATTTACCTGCTCTTATTTTAGTGTGTCCATCCTCTAAATTCTTTTGATTTTCTAAACACACTCAGTGGCCACTGTAATAGGTAGCTCCTCTACGTAATCAAGTGACCACTGAGTGTCTGTTTGTGACCTTCTGCTGCTGTAGCCCATCCACTTCAAGGTTTGATGTTATTGTGCATTCCAAGAAACCCAAAAGAATGAATGACAGAAAAAAATGTAAGAACCTCAAAGCCCCCTACCCCCCTCCAATGCACAAACAGCAGCAAGCATCAACCCTCCCCCTCCCTCTGCCCCCATTTAGCATCATAGTCATAGAAAAGTACAGCACAGAAACAGACCCTTTAGCTCACCTAGTCCATGCAAAACAGTTTAAGCTACTTAGTTCCATTGACCTGCACCGGGTCAATAGCTCACCATACCCCTCCCATCCATATATTTAGATTAGATTAGATCCAACTTTATTGTCATTGTGCCGAGTACAGGTACAAAGCCAATGAAATGCAATTAGCATCTAACCAGAAATGCAAAGAATAGTGTTATTTACAAAATAACTGCGAATAAAAAGTAAGTGCTATAGCACACAAATATAAAAGTACTGAGACAGTACAATATGGATGCAATACTGCTTAGCGCTGTGATGTGAGGTTCAGCAGGGTCACAGCCTCAGGGAAGAAGCTCTTCCTGTGCCTGCTGGTGTGGGAGCGGAGACTCCTGTAGCGCCTACCGGATGGGATGAGAGTAAAAAGTCCATGGTTAGGGTGAGGAGCATCCTTGATAAGGCTTTTTGCCCTGCCCAGGCAGCGTTTATGGTAGATGTTCTCAATGGTGGGCAATTGGGTGCCGATAATCTGCTGGGCAGTTTTCACCATATGCTGAAGTGCTTTGCAGTCCAATACAGGACAATTACCATACCACACTGAAATGCAGTTGGTGAGTATGCTCTTAATGGTACAGCAGTAAAAGTTCGTCAGTATCCTGGGAGAGAGGTGAGCTTTCTTGATGCTCTGCAGGAAATAAAAGCCTTTTTGATCAGGATGGAGGAGTTCAGGGACCAGGTGAGATCATCGGAAATGTGGACACCAAGGAATTTGAAGCTTGATACATGCTCCACTATAGCTCCGTTGATGTAGATGGGGGCGCGAGTGTGACTACTAGCATGCCTGAAGCCCAAATTTCTCTTAAGTGTTGAAAAATTGAAATTACATCCACCATTTGCAATGGCAGCTCATTCCACACTCTCAAGATCCTCTGGGTGAAGAAGATATTCTGATATTCCCCTTAAACATTTCACCTTTCATAACCCATGACTTCTAGTTGTTGTCCCATTCAACCTCAGTGGAGAAAAGCCTGCTTACATTTACCCTATTTATACCCCTCATAATTTTGTATACCCCTATCAAAACTCTTCTCAATCTTCTAACCTATTAAAGTCCTACCCTATTTGATCTTTCCTTATATCTCAGCCCCTCCAGCCCCGTCAACATCCTTGTGAATCATCTACACAATAGAAAGGGTGGGATAGAAAGGAGAATGGCCAGGGGTCAGTAGATGCTTTACGGAGTCAGGAGAAAGTGGAGACAGGGTCCATGGAAGGGAGGCTGGTTTCTGTGATCTGCTGAGCTGTGTCCACAACTCTCTGCAGTTTCTTGCAATCATTGGCAGAACAGTTGCCATACCAAGCTGTAATGCTTGCTATAGAGCATCAATATAAATTGGTGAGAGGCAAATCTCTATCAAATCTCCCCTTAGTCTTCTATGTTCTATGGAATGACGTTCTAACCTATTAATCTATCTTTCCTTATAACTCATGTCCTCCAGTCCTAGCAACATCCTTCTAAGTTTTCTCTGTACTCTTTCAATCTTATTTATATCTTTCCTGCAGGTAGTTGACCAAAACTCCAAATTAGGCCTTACCAATGTCTTATACAACTTGAACGTAACATCCCACATGAGTGTTGGTTCACCTATCTTTCTAGTGAATTTGGCAGATTTTGCAGAGATATACTGGTAATAACCTTCTGTCTTTGCAGTGCCTCCTGCAGGCAGTCCAGGACTAAGAAACATAAAGAGGACAGGGATCACAAATGTCCATCTCTAATATACTTCAGTGAATAAATAGGTAATGACAATCTTGACGTCACAATCTATTTTGTTATTATAGAAACACAGAAACATAGAAAACCTACAGCACAATACAAGCTCTTCCGCCCACAAAGCTGTGCCGAACATGAATTTACTTTAGAAATTACCTACGGTTACCCATATCCCTCTATTTTTCTAACTCCATGTGCCTATCTAAGAGTCTCTTAAAAGACCCTATCGTATCCGCCTCCACCACCGTCACTGGCAGCCCATTCCACACACTCACCACTCTATGCGTAAAAAAATTACCCTTTACATCTCCTCTGTACCTACTTCCAAGCACCTTAAAACTGTGCCCTCTCGTGTTAGTCATTTCAGCCCTGGGAAAAAGCTTCTGACTATCCACATGATCAATGCCTCTCATTATCTTGCACCTTATTGTCTGTCTACACTGCAATTTCTCTGTAGTTGTTGTGCTTTTTCTGCATTCCGTTGTATTAATTTGTACTACCTCAACTGTGTAATGTGGAAAAAAAGCTTTTCACTGTACCTCTGCACAGATGACAATAATATTCCAATTCCACTACCAAAGCTCAGCCTCCTAGTATGCAAAAGCACGGGTTTCATCAACATGGAGCAGTTCAGTCACTGAAATTTAAGTCATATTGGTTATGGAGCATAGTCACCATAGGATGAACAGTTTTTCAATAGTTATAAAGGTTAGCAGTGAAAAAATCTGTTTGTATCAGGTGTTTGAGACTTTGACATTGATATTCAATAGGGTTCAATAGGTACATTTAATGTCAGAGAAATGTATACAATATACATCCTGAAATTCTTTTTCTTCACGAACATCCACAAAAACAGAGGAGTTCCCCAAAGAATGAATGACAGTTAAATGTTAGAACCCCAAAGCCCCCCACCAGTTCCCCCCTCCCATGCGTAAGCAGCAGCAAGGCAACAACCCTTCCCCACTCCCCCACCAGCAAAAAACCATTGGTGCGCCCCAGCGAGCACTCAAGCGTGCAGCAAAGCATCAATAAAGACACAGACTTGCAGTACCCCAAAGGCTACTTGTTCACCCAGTATTCAACATTCCTCAGGCTCTCCCTCTCCCTAATAAGGAAAAAAGAGGTGTCCCCATTTCACAGTGAGAGGGGAGACATAACAAAACAACTCGCTGATTTATGGTGTTGTGTTGCTTTTTCTGAGCTCTGTGCTTCTGGGCACTCAGCCAACAACAAACCCGTTGATTCTGATCGTCCTTGTTCTCCATCAGTTAGCGGCGGTGGCACCAGCCTTGAATCCACCGCCTCCAGAGACACGAAAATCCGGCACTTGAAGGTACACTAGCCTTCCAGGCTGCGTCCTTGGCATATCAAAAAGCAGCCGGCCATGAGGCCTCAGAGCAGATCCCATTTCCGCAAAGAACCAAAGCCAGAGGTCAGGGTCTTCGAAAGGGCAAAAGGAGATATCAAAGATAGAAATAAAGCTGTTTCTGAAGATGCAAGCAAAGGAGTTGCCATTTAGCGCCATCATCACTAAGCTCTGCCCTCTTCTCATTCTTTCACCAATGCTTCTGTTAACGCTCATGTTTTGGAGACAAGTTGATGGAGATATCAGAGTGGATTAGCTAGGCTCTAACCAACAGTCATTCCTATTGGTGATGGTTTTGGAACGCAGACATTTTTGTACTCTCTTCTGCAGGGAATTATATAATGTAATCGATATTAGTGTTTAGAGCAGGGGAGTATCATCCGTCTTGTGCTTGCTCCTCCAGCAAAACTGGGTGTTTTTAATGACAAGATTATGTTGCAAACATTATTGTAAAAAGGAGATAGTTTTCACTTTCCTTTTCTGCTCATGATACCTTTCCAAAAGGTTGGGTCTCTACCCACCGAGGTATTGAAATCACACAGGAGGATCAGTTTGTCTCCCTGTGAGATGTGGGCTAGGACTTTTTCAAGGTTGGAACAGAAGCTTTCTCTGGCTTCATCTGAAACTTCCACAGTTGTGGTATAGGCATTGATGACTGTAGTGTGTTGGTGTTGTGGATCAATGGCAAAGGATCAACTTTATACATCATATACATTTACATATATTAGGAATTTGTTGTGCTGTGTTGGTGCAACATGCAACAGAGCAAACAACATTCGGCAATTATAAATAATAAAGAATTATGTAAAATATAAAATTAGAAGTAGAAGTACAGATATGGAGAAAATATGCATCGATACACAAAGAGCCACATGTATTTACAATGTAAACATTATTATAAAAAGTGGTTTAAAAAATTTACAGTGCAACGCAGTGATGGGGCCAAGAGTCAGAATGGGGTGAGGGACTAAATAGAGTGGTTGATCAGATTAACTGCCTTTGGGAAGAAACTTTGAAGATGGCATGAAGTTTTTGTTTCAATAGCCCATTTTCAGAAGGGATCTTTTAGAAAAATACAGTTTGCAGGGTGGGTAGTGCCTGCAATAATACTTCCTGCCAGCTACTTTGTCATAGGCTCATACAAGTGTAAGAGTGAGTAGAAGGATCATGAAGTTTTAGTTTCATCCCAAGGTGAGTCTTTGAGATGCTGAATTAACTCATTGAAAGCGAAGATCGCTCTGTGAATACAAAATTCTTTTGCGGTTTGCCCTTGCAGAAGGAGGGGTACCCACTGTCTTGTCCTTTGAACTAACTACCTCCTGCGCTTCTTGCATCATTCAGTGAGTGGTGTGGACACCAGGTCTCTTGAGTTCCTGAGCTCCTGCAGAAGCTTTGTCACTGTTATGAATGTTCACAGCTGTCCTGAGATTCCATATCTCAACATTGTGTTGTGCAAATTGAAAATAAACTACTGGAAAAACTCAGTGGGTCAGGCAGCGTCTTTGGGGGCAGAGGGATATTCAATGTTTCAGGTTGAGACCCTTTATTAGGGCAGAGAATATAGAAGAAAAATAGCCAGTATGTGTAAATGAGAGAGGGGCTGAGATAAGGGGTAGCAGGTGATAGGTGGAACCACGTGGAATGTGAGGGTGATGGGGAAAAATGATGGACAGATGGGGAGAGGTGGAGGAAGGGAGAGGAAATAGAAAAGGTGAACCAAAGGAGAAGAAACCCAGGTGGATAGATATTTGGGTGATGGACAGATGAAACCAAGTGGGAGATGGGTGATATTATGGTAATGACTAGTGTGGCATGGTGAGAGAATGAAAAATGTTGACATTCCCAAACCCCTTCCCATTCCCACAGCAACCAGTCTGCTCTTGGCTTTCAGCTACTGCTACACTGACGAATTTCTAGAGATGTGTGGTGGAGAGTATATTGGCTGGTTGTATTATTGCCTGGCATGGAAACACCAATGTTCTTGGATGGAAAAACCTACAAAAAGTAGTGGATATGACCCGGTCCATCATGGGTAAAGTCCTCCCCACCAATGAGCACATCTACATGGAGCACTGTTGCAGGAAAGCAGCATTCATCATCAAGGATCCTCACCATCCAGACCATGCTCTTTTCTCACTGCTACCATCAAGAAGAAGGTAAAGGAGCCTTAGGACTTATATCCCCAAGTTCAGGAACAGTTATTACACCTCAACCATCAGGCACTTGAACCAGAGGAGAAAACTTCACTCAACTCCAACTGCCCCATCACTGAACTATTTCCATAGCCTATGGACTCACTTTCAAGGACTCTTCATCTCATTTTCTCAATATGTATTGTTTGTTTATTTATTTGTTATAATCTCTCTTTTTTGTTTATTGCATAGTTTATTGTCTTTTGCACATTTGTTGTTTGTCCTGTTGGTTGCGGTCTTTCATTGATTCTATTATGGTTCTTGAATTTACTGTGAATACCTACAAGAAAATGAATCTCAGGGTTGCATATGGTGACATACATATCTGTGAAAAATATTGCCTCGCACATTTTCTTTAATCTTCCTCCCTCTCACATGCCTGCTGGTATTAGATATTTCAATCTTTGGGAAAAGATACTGGCTGTCTATTCTAACTATGCCTCTCATAATCTAATAAACCTCTGTCAAATCTCCCCTCAGTCTTTGCCACTTCAGAGAAAACAGCTCAAGTCTGTCCAACCACTCGTTATAGCACATGCTCTCCAATCCAGGCAGCATATTGGCAAATATCTTCTGCACCCTCTCCAAAGCCCCAACATCTTTCCTATAATGGGGCAACTAGAACTGAATGCAAAACTTCAGATGTGGCCTAACCAGTTTGATAATGCTGCATTATAACATGTTGACTTAAGCGAACTTTTATTTCCACAAAGTGTCAGTGTGACCTATGGAGCTGTTTAAAAATTATTAACGGGCGATAATTTCTTACCCCCTTATAGCTCTCCATCTATTTAATATGTACCAAATGGGTTGCAGTGGTTCAACCCCAACCTGATAAGCATACCCCAATCCTCAGCACTGAGCAGTATCTGAGACTTGACACCAGGGAGGTAATATCTCAGAATAAGTCCAATAGTCTCTCCTGACCAAGCTCTCCTTATCCCTTTCCTTTCCTATGCTGTAATAACCAATAGTGTTCCGGGCTTGACTGTCTTAGACTCTGACAGAAAGTTTTGCCTTTTCCAGTGTTTATTTAAATAAAGAATGTATCTAAGGGCCTTCTCCTGAATTGCAGCTCCCCCCATTCTCCAGAGAACAACTGAGGTCATTCAGTTTCTTTCTGTACCACAGCCAAAGCTTTGTCTTGACATAAGACACAACAGAAATCAATTCAAACAGCATCTTCCCAGGGTTTGCACTAGCAAAGAGCAGGACAAATCTAATCCTGCTAAGTAACATGCAATCAGCCTACTCTCAATCATCAGCAAAGTGATGTGAGTTGTTGTTGACAGTGCTTTTAAACAGCACTTACTCATCTATAACCTAGTCATCTAATGAGAGCTGAACTCCAGATCTGACTTGAGAGAAATTGTCCTTGACATGAAAGTAGCATTTTAATCGAATGTGACATTAAGGCACCTCAGTAAAACTAAAGCTAATGGTGTTAAAGGGAAAAGATTCCATTGGTTAAAGTGGTTGTCAGTATTTGGTGGTCAATCACTCCAGCCATAACTCCATAAGAACAGATTTGGGCCATTCAGCTCAAAAGTATGCTGTGACATTCCATCACAGTTCATTCATTATCTCTCTGAACCTCATTCTCCCACGTTCCTCCGTAATCTTTGATACCCTTACTAATTAAGAACCTATCAAACTCTGCTTTAAGTATACTCGATGACTTGGCCTCCACAGCCATCCGTGGCAATGAATTCCACAGATTCACCATTCTTTGGCTCCAGAAATTCCTCTTCATCTCTAGGCATGACATCGTTTTTCCTCTTCATCTCTGTTCTAAGTGGGGATCTCCCATAATTCTGAGGCTGTGCTCTCTGGTCCTAGGCCCCCCACAATAGGAAACATCCTCTTCACATCCACTCTATCTTGGCCTTTCAATATTTGATAGGTTTCAATGAAATCCCCCCTCACTCTTCTTAACTCAAGCAAGTACAGACCCAGACTCATCAAACACTCCTCATACGTTAACAATTTCAGTCCCGGAATTATTCTCATAAACCTCCTGTGGGCCCTGTCCAATGCTGGCATAGCTGTTCTTAGGTAAGGGACGCAAACTGCTCATAATACTCCAAGTGCAGTCTGGACAATGCCTTACAAAGCCTCAATGTTACATCCTTGCTTTTATACTCTAGTCCTCTTGAAATGAATGCATTTACCTTCTGTACCGCCAGCTCAACATGAAAGTTAACGCTTAGGGAATCCTGCATAAGGACTCTCAAGCCCCTTTGCACCTCTTACTTTTGAATTTTCTCCCTGTTTAGAAAATTGTTTATGCAATTATTTCTTTTACCAAAGTGCATGACCATACATTTCCCTACACTATCTTCTATCTGCCACTTTGTGGAAATTTGTATCTCTGCAACCAAAAGAACAGTGCACACTTGAACGTAGCAAGAGTTGGAAAAAAGTTATTTATGAGATAATAGCTGGCAAATAAATTCACACAACAATAGTCAAGGATCACTTTCAAGAAGACAGTGTCCTACGCTTCACAGTTAATGGCATTATCTTCAACTGGTTCCCTGCTATCAACATTCTGGGCTCATTATTAACCACATACTCCTCGAGACCAGCTACATAAATACTGTAGCCACAAGAGGATAGAGGCTGGACATTCCATGGTGATTGACCACATAAAACTTATGGAGCATCTAAAAATGCACGAGTCTGCAATGTGAGATAATACACTACGTGGTCGGTGAATGCAACTCCAACACATTTTTTAAACTTTAGCACTATCCAGAACAAACCAACTCTCTTGACAGGTAAGCCCAAACATTAATTCCCTGCTCAGTGGCCAAGGTCTAGCTACAAAATGCTATACAGTTACTCACCTACCCCAACAACACCTCCAAAATACACAATCAGATAAGGACAAGGCCATCAGCTACATCTGACTATCCACACGATCAATGCCTCTCATCATCTTGTACACCTCTATCAGGTCACCTCTCATCCTCTGTCACTCCAAGGAGAAAAGGCCGAGTTCACTCAACCTATTCTCATAAGGCATGCTCCCCAATCCAGGCAACATCCTCGTAAATCTCCTCTGCACCCTTTCTATGGTTTCCACGTCCTTCCTGTAGTGAGGCGACCAGAATTGAGTACAGCACTCCAAGTGGCGTCTGACCAGGGTCCTATATAGCTGCAACATTATTTATCTTCTAATCTTTACCTAAATCTGAAAATTTGTCTTGGGCTTTCTTCATAAAAATATTGCATTAATAATGGGGGGTAGTAGTTAATAGAAGTTAGCCAGTTAATCTAATATATGTCATTGGGAAAATGCTGGAATCAATCATTAAGGATATTATAGCAGGACATTTTGAAAATCATAGGAAATCAAGCAAAATTAATATAGTTTGTTGAAAGAGAAATCATGTTTGACAAAGTGTTGGATTCTTTGAGGATGTAATAACCAGGATCGATTATACTTCGTATGAGTGGAGGTAACATATTGGTGTGGTCCAACATTGCCTAATTGAAAACAGAGTGGGTTCCGGTGACGTCATCATCCAGAATGGCATCTTAAGTCAACAGCTCCTCCGGAAAAATGCATATTTTGCCCCGTTAATCCATCAAATATAGGATCTTTCGAAAATATCTGAATTGATAAGGGGGGCAAGAATGGGGAAAAAGAATGGAGGTTAAAAAAGCATCAGTGCGGAGCCTATGGAAGAGAGAGGTGCAACGCACGGCTCTCCTACACAGGTGCGAGGTGGCGAGGCTGACGCGGGGCCTCGTTCAGGCGAAGCGGCAAATATGATAAGGATTCTGGAAGAGATAAGGGAAGTCCAAAAAGATATAAAACAGCAACTCAATGATATCAAGTCCGAGCTAGCCAACGTCAATCAGAAAATAGCGGTGGCAGAGACTCGAATTGAGAAGGTGGAAGATTGCGTGCAAAACATGGAATGGATGCTAAATAAGACGATAAAAATATTAAATCAACAGGAAAGTAAATTGCTTGACCAGGAGGGAAGATCGCGACGGAAAAATATCGGGATTTATAATGCTCCTGAAGGAGCGGAGGGTTTGTTGATGATGGGGTTTGTAGAATAGTTGCTGTGGGAAGCGCTGGAGATTCTCCCGACTGTGGAGATTGAAATTGAGAGGGCGCATCATGCGCTCGTCCCGAGGCCTCCCGGAGACAGAGAAAGTAAGCTGCTCTCAACAGTGCTTAGATTCCTTCAATTCAAGAGCAAGGCAGAGATTCTACGAAGGGCCTGGGGTAAGAAGAGGGTGTTTTGGAACAGGAAGCTAATATATTTCGATCATGATTAACCCCGGCGGTCCTACAGAAATGGAAGGAATATTCCAAAGCGAAATGAATATTAAAGCAAGAAAAGATTAAATTCCAAACCCCGTACTCTGCTAAACCGAGAGTATTTTTCGAAGGAGAGGTACAGCTATATCAGACAGTGGAAGAGGCGACTACAGACAGGAACAACAGAGGACTGCCCGTTAGCATGGTCAAACCAAGGGCAAGTCTGGCTGAGCAGTTATCCCGATCTGCTGGGGAAATAATTAGAGAACCGAGAAAGCAGGGGACGGGAGGAGGACGAGAGAAGGATATTAGAAAGAGACTGTAGGTTCTCCGAAGACAGCCCTCACCTCCTCCAGAAGAACCATAAGGTTTGGCTAACTTTAAAAGTGCTGATAAAATAAACGGAAACAAAAATAGACAGTGATATTCTTATCTCAAGAAATACGTATTATAATGTGGATTTTATATTGCTCAATTATTTTTATTCATTCATTCACTCCTTTTCCCACCTAAATGAGAATATATATATATACACAGGGAAATTATTTCTGTGTAATGGACATAGATTTTTTTACTTTTTTAGGTACTGCAGTGGAGGCCCCCAACTATTCCCCACAGCTAGACGTTCCCTCTAGCTCAACCCAGGGTCATCTAGAGACCCCAGCCTTGGAATCACACCTTGGTTACCTTTTTTTAAAATTATTTACATTTCTTTGTTCTTATTTGTTCAGAAAGTAGATCGATTAAGTTATATTCTGCAAATTTCAATGATATACTAACAGATAAATACACATGGCTAAGGACAAAGTAGAATTCATTTCTTTTAATGTCAATGGGCTGTTAAATCCAATCAAACAAAGTAAAATTCTATCAAAAATGAAAAAAGAACAACCCCATGTACTATATTTACAGGAAACTCACTTAAGTGATAATGAGCATGGAAAATTAAAGAGAATGGGCTTCACTAATTTGTTTTTCTCCTCATGTAAATCAGGACATAGAAGAGGAGTTGCTATTCTCATCTCAAGCAAGCTAAATTTTGAAGAAGTATTCGAAATGGGAGATAAGGAGGGCAGATGTATTCTGGTAAGGGGGAATATAGATGGAAATCCAGTTACTTTATTGAATATATATGCAGCCCCATGATGTGCTATTAGTTTCTTCCAGAAAATTACTAATATTATAGTAACAGAAACAGAAGGTCTTTTGATATGTGGGGGAGACTTAAATTTACAATTACAACCAAAGTTAGACTCTTCCAATAGAAAAAACTTATGAAATAAAATCCTTACATAAGAAAGTTAACACTCTTTTTGAGGATGTTGGCCTAATTGATATTTGGAGGGACCTTTTCCCCAACAGAAGGGATTACACTCATTATTCTGCCCACTCCCCCCCCCCCCATTCTGTATATACAAGAATAGACTATTTCATAACATTTGGAAAAGATAAAGACAAAATAATCACCTGTGGAATTGGGACGATAGATGTAAGTGACCATGCACCTATATATTTATCTGTTGATTTTGACCTACAACCAAAGAATACTATTTGGAAACTAAATGCAAGTCTACTCAATGATTCCTATTTTAAGGAACAAATTGAAAAAGAAACTGGTCTTTACTTAGAATTCAATGATAATGGAGAGGTTTCACCTCCCATTCTATGGAATACTATGAAGGCTGTCCTAAGAGGGAAAATTATAGCGATATCTTCATATAAGAAAAAAATAAGGAATAAAACATTAAAGGAATTACAAAATAAGCTGAGTGAACTAGGAAAAAAAAACACAAATTGAGTTTGGCACAGGGTACGCTAGAGGAAATTTTAAACATTAGGAATGAAATTAATAGGCTATACAAGAAATTAGAAAAAAATTAATGTTTCTGAAACAGAGACTCTATGAAAGTGGATCTAAATCTATGAAAATACTGGCGTGGAAACTGAAAAAAAAATAGCAGAAAAACAACAACACAATGCATAGCATTAGGGATCCAAGAACAAAAGTTATAAAAAATAAGCTAAGTGAAATTCATGAAGCTTTTGAAATGTTTTACAAAACTTTATATTCCAAAGCTCCGGGGGAAGCATAGCCCAGATTGGCAACTTCCTGAATTCCTTAGAGTTACCCACTTTAAGCAAAGAACAAAATAGAACGATGACTGCTGACATAACTGAAGCTGAACTAAAATCTGCAATTAGTAGACTTAAATTAAGCAAGTCACCAGGATCAGATGGATATACAGCAGAGTGGTATAGGGAATTTAGAAATGAGTTAATTCCTGTTTTGCTCCCCACACTGAACTGGGCTCTAAGAAAGGTGCAAATGCCATCCAGCTGGAAGGAGGCAATAATGTCAGCTATACCGATAGAAGGCAAGGGTAAAATGGAATGTGGGTCATTTAGAACAATATCTGTTCTTATGTGGATTATAGATTACTTACCTCCATCATGGCCAAACGATTAGAAGAGTTTCTACCCACACTGATACATAATAATCAGACAGGTTTTATACAGCAACGCCAAACACAAGACAATATATGAAGGACACTTCACATTACGGATCATATAAAAAAAATGAGATTGAAGCAATAGTAATAAGTGTGGACGCTGAAAAGGCATTTGATTTGGTTAATTGGAATTTTCTTTACAGAGTTTTACATAGATTTGGCCTACATGACATAATTATTAAAACTATACAGGCATTATATGACAATCCTACTGCTAGGATTAAAATCAATGGATAGTTATCTAATAGCTTAACCCTAGAAAGGGGCAGGAGACAGGGTTGTGCATGGTCACCACTACTTTTTGCATTATATCTGGAACCATTAGCTCAATACATCAGACAAAATGAAGATATCAGGAGAATTACTATTAAAGGGACAGAACATAAATTGGCCTGTTACACAGATGATATTTTGATCTATCTAGGGCAACCAATAGACTCTTTACCTAAATTGATGCAATCCTTTGAACAATATGGCCAATTATCAGGATACAAGATCAACATAGATAAAACCCAACTACTTTCATATAACTCTAGCCCACCAAGACAAATTGAAAGTAGGTATCCTTGGGCATGACAAACAGAGTCTGTCAAATATTTGGGCATCATTATGCGAAAAGATTTGGCAAAATTATCAGAATGCAATTATCAGCCCATATATAAAAAAATTAAGGAAGATATAACAAGATAGAACCTAATTCCTTTTCTTGGTCTCAGTTCAAGGATTGAATATATTAAAATGAATATACTGCCCAGACTACTATATCTCTTTCAGACCCTACCAATAGAGATTAACCAAAATCAATTCCATGAGTGGAACAAGATGCTATCAAGATATATATGGCAAGGTAAAAGGCCTAGAGTTCGTCTCAAAACTTTGCAATTAGCCAAGGAGAAGGGGGGGATGGAGCCTACCTTCTCTTACAGATTACTATTTTGCAGCACAGTTGAGAGCTGTGATATACTGGTGCAATCCCATCATATGACGCTCAATGGAAAAACATTAAGGAGAGGATACTTCCCATCCCCATACAGGCAATTTTGGCTGATAACAACCTACAACGTTACATAAATACTATTGATAACTCATGGGTGAAATGGTCGCTTAAAATATGGAAAACTATTATAAAAGAATATAAGCTAGAGAGAGACATTGCAATTCTTAAATGGTGCCTATGACTCAGATTTTACTCCAAACAAACTGGATGCTAGATTTAAGGACTGGACAGCTAAAGGAATAACAGCTATTTGCAATATAATGAAAGAAGGAACACTGTTCAGTTTTGGAATACTCAAAGAGAAACACTTATTAGAAAAACAAGACGTTTATCAGTATCTACAGATGCGACAGTATGTTAATAGGACAGTTAAAAATGTAACCAAGGCAAGTACCTGTTTGATAGAGCTATTTAGAAAAGCATATAATTCAGACAATGGTAGTAGAATAATTTCAAGCGTGTATAAGGGTTTGTCAAATCTTAAAACACATTTGACTTCATATATTAAAACAAAATAGGAGAAGGAAGGAGGGATAATAATATCTGAGGAAGAATGGACAATAATATGGAGATATCAATGGAAGTGTACCAGTTCACAGAAATGGAGGGGGTTCGGGTGGAAAAACTTGATAAGATATTTTATTACACCCTCTCAGAAATCCCATTATGATAGTAACCTCCCTGTTTGCTGGAGAAATTGTGGAAATCAAAATGCAAACCACTATCATATTTTCCAGGAATGTCCCGTTATCAAAGACTATTGGAGTGGGATACACAATGCCCTACAAGACATCTTTAAATGTGAAATACCCTTAGGGAGTAAGACCATATATTTTGGGTATATACCTCAAGAATGGTTGAAAAGAGATAAATATTTAATGAATGTACTGCTGGTGGCTGGTAAAAAGACCCTTACCAGGAAATGGTTATCACAGGAGAGCCCAACTTTAAATGTATGGATGGAAATTACAATGGACATTTACAAAGTGAAGAAGATAACAGCATCTGTTAATCATAAGTTGAAACAATTTGGTTCATACTGGGGAAAATGGTTTAACTACATAACACCTCATAGGCCTGATTTTATTCTCACAAGTCAATGAATATGTTGTAAAAAAAAGACCACTCCCTACTTTGTAGATAGTTTTCTTCTTTTGATTGTTCTTTCTTCCCTCTCCTTTCTATAAGTGTGTACTTCAGATAAATATTATGTTGAGATTTGTGACAAATATGACTATATAATATATATGTACAGTCTCTAAAATACATCTTATGGAAAATTTTGTTTGATGATGAACTTCAATAAAAAAATTAAATTACAAAAAAAAGAAAACAGAGTAAGGATAAATTGTTTATTTTCAGATTGGCAATCAGCAACTATTGGGTGGCCATTGGGATCAGTTCTGGGGCCTCAGTGGTTTACAGTTTAAATTATTTAATCCAAGTAGCAGCATGTGTTGTGGTTAGTAGAAGAGTTGCCTCATAATTCCAATGACCTAGGTTCCATTCTGTTCCTCTAGTGCAGTCTGTGTGGAATTTCCACATTCATATTCTCTCCCTCTCCCTCTCCCTCTCTCTCTCCCTCTCCCCCTCCCCGAGCATGTTTACTCTGGGTGGTCCAGTTTCCTCCTACAGGTTTAAAAGCAGATTAACAATGATAAAAATGATGAATCAGCATTATTAATGGGCACTAAATTATACAGTAATTCCAATTCATCCAAGACACAGTTGCAGAGTAAACCTCTTGTTGTTTTATGCTTAATAAAAGAAAAGCCAATTCTTTTAAAAAATGCATTTTATTATCATTAATCATGCAGAAATAATCATCTTAATGATTGTACATAAAGCCCAGCAACTAGTACAGGAGATTAGTAGTTTCTGAGATACTCAAACGACCCTGTGTGGCATTAACTATCATTCACGGTCAAAGTCACTTAGATCACGTTTCTTCCCCATTCGGATGTTTGATCTGAACAACAACTGAATCCATCATGTTTACATGTTTTTATGCATTGAATTGCTGCCACATGATTTGGCTAATTAGATATTTGCATTAATGAGCAGGTTACAGGTGTACCTAATAAAGTGGCTACTGAATGGCCTGACAAATTGCAACTACTCAGAATAAAAGATTTCTGCTTTTTGTTCCTGAGGATTCTGTATTTAAGTGACATAATCATGGATTGATTTTGTCTCAGGAGCTTTGTTGTAGAAGACTTGCATTTGAGTTGTTATAAATATGAATATATAAAGAACCTGCAGGTTCAGCAAAACCACCGTGAATAATGACAAGACTTTGAATAGTGTAGAACAATAGTTAAGTGGCAACAAGAAGGAACAAAGCATTGATTCTGATCTGCTAAAATGCTTCGTGAGGGTTTACAGTAAGAGCAAGGACAAATATTTTAGCATAGCAATCGATCGTATCAAGGTGTGCATTACTGCAAATCAGGAGGTTATTGAAAGGTGAAAAGGAAGATTTACAATGTACAAGTGAGATTACAAAGGTGGTCAGCTTATCTGGATAATGAGAACAAACAGCACCAGTATCTATTTACTGACATTTCAAGATGTATTTAGCTATTTCACATTTCATGCAAAGGTGCACGTAATAGCCTGTCCTTGGCTATAACCTTGTTCAAGATTCCGGCAACTGTGAAGAATGAATCTATAATTATCTGATATGCTGCTCCTGTGCTGCATTCTCTGTCTGCCTATGCAGGTGTGACATAAATGCTGAAGTGGGAGGAACAGCTTAATTTTATTCACATTAAATGCAACAGGTAAATTTAGACCACTGTATCATGACAATTTTTTTTAAAGATTTTGGAAAAATAACTCCTATTGGAAAATCTGTGTTCTAAAAGTATCTGTAATCCCCACTTTCTCTCTGCTAAGCTCATGTGATGGTTGGTTTATTATGGCCAGCCCACGTTAATGGAAACACCACAGGGAACCTCCAACCCTCAGTATGAAGCTGACTAGCTGAATGACAGAAACATCATAGACAACCACATCAACAGTTGACTGGAACTTCACTCCACTTTCACTCCATGTGGTAAACCATATATATATATGTTGTAACTGGGTTACCTGTCTGGACACGCCCCTCTGCTGACTGCCCCTGTGGCTCCTCCCACAGACCCCTGAAGAAAGGTGACTGGGCCTTGGCTCCTCCTCTCAGTCCAGGGGCAGACGCTCAGCATGCTGGAGGTCACCTTTTACTGTGAATAAAAGCCTTTCAGTATTTATTCTACTTCCAGTCTTTTGGAGTTAGTGATGGTGCATCAATTTTATTCTCAGTAATTTTAAATCTGAGACCCGACAAGTTAGACCTCGACCTGAAGCTGGAAATGCTTTCGAACTCTAGCTGGCCTGCTTCGAATTATACCTAGAGGCGATTGAAGAGACCAACTCCACAGCGAAGCACAGAGTTCTCCTTTCCAGGGTGAGTCCACGGGTCTACTCGGTGATCAGAGACCAGCCGAGCTACGACGGCACGATGAGCGCACTCAAAGGACAATACCTGGGGCCGGTAAACACCGCCTACGCGCGGCATCGCTTAGCAACACAGCACCAGTGGCACGGGGAATCGAATGCTGAGTTTGTCCGGGCACTACAGACGCTCATGCAGACCTGCGGCTGCCAGGGGCTGACGGCGGTGCAGCATGCAGAACTCCTAGTGAGGGGCACCTTCATCACGGGGACCAGGTCAGTGTATGTGCACCAGCGGCTGCTGGAAAAAGCTGATCTTACCTTACGTTCGGCGATTGAGCTGGCCGACACGCTGGAGGCCGCTCTGCACAACTCTGAGGCTCTCCAGGCACGCGATCCCCCGATGGCCTCATGGGCGCCACAGACCCCACAACCTGCCGGCGAGTCGACCTCGGCTGCTGCCAGTCATGAGTCCGCGAAGTGCTACTTCTGCAGACTCGAGAAGCACCCCGGGAAACGCTGCCTGGCCCAAGAAGCTACCTGCTCCAGCTGCGGAAAGAAGGGCCACTTCGCCAAGGTCTGTCAGTCCAAACCGCGAGCAGGATCGAGCAGTGCCGCGTGCGAGACATGGGGGTCACCATCTTGCCTGCCGCCACCACGTGCGAGACATGGGGATCGCCATCTTCCCTGCACACCGCCACCACGTGCGAGAAATGGGGGCGGCCATCTTGGTCGGCGCCACCTCGCACCGCCTACGACCAACAGGTGCTCACGGGGCACCCCACCGCGCCGGACCAAGACAACGACTCAACCCTGGCCAAAGTGCTCCCTACCAGCTCGCAAGGTCAATGTTGGACATCCTGGTGGAGGGGCGCAGGACAAGCTGCCTGTTTGACACAGGCAGCATGAAGAGTTTTATCCACCCGGACACGGTGCAGCATTGCGGACTCGTGATACGGCCGGTAAGTCAGAGGGTCGCCATGGCTTCCGGGTCGCATACAACAGACATCCGGGAGGGTTGTGTAGCGACGCTAGTGGTGCAGGGCACAGAATATCGAGACTTTAAATCCCCAGTTTTGTAGGAATACGTCATATACCCCGCTACTGACCACACACACACACCGACCCGCACATCCCACCCAACACCATGCCAACAGCCGCACCACTGACGCCACTTGCAGCCTCTCCACCCTCAGGATCCCTCCCCCACCGCTGTTTGCCAACCTGACCCCCAGCTGTAAACCTGTGGCAACTAAAAGCAGGAGGTATAGTGCGGGGGACAGAGCTTTCCTTAAGTCGGAGGTGCAGCGGCTGCTCAGGGAGGGGATCATTGAGGCAAGCACAAGTCCTTGGAGGGTGCAGGTGGTCGTTGTTCGGAACGGGGAGAAGAATAGGATGGTCGTGGACTATACCAGACCATCAATAGGTTCATGCAGCTCAACACGTACCCTCTACCCCGCATCGCGGATATGGTCAATCAGATAGCACAGTACAAGGTGTACTCGACCATAGACCTAAAATCCGCTTACCATCAGCTCCCCATCCGCCGGGAGGACCGCCCTTACACTGCCTTCAAGGCAGACGGCAGGGTTTATCACTTCCTGCGCATCCCCTTCGGTGTCACAAATGGTGTATCTGTCTTCCAGAGGGAAATGGACCGGATGGTAGACCAGTGCCAACTGAAGGCCACGTTCTCATATCTGGATAACAGCACCATCTGTGGTCACGACCGGCAGGATCACGACAACAACCTCCAAAAATTTCTCCAAGCGCCCAAAGCTTTCAATCTCACCTATAACAAGGATAAGTGTGTGTTCAGAACCACCCAACTTGCTAACCTTGGGTGTGTCGTGGAGAACGGAATCATTTGCCCTGACCCCGACCGTATGCGGCCCCTGTTGGAACTCCCTCTTCCCAATACCCTCAGAGCCCTCAAAAGGTGCCTGGGCTTCTTTTCATATTACGCCCAATGGGTCTCTAACTGTGCTGACAAGGCCTGCCCCCTGGTCAAGTCCACCACATTCTCCCTCTCAGCCAAGGCCCGCGCGGCCTTCAGCTGCATAAAAGGGGACATTGCCAAAGCAGCAATGCATGCGGTGGACGAGGCCATTCCCTTCCAAACAGAGAGTGACGCCTCCGACTTCGTTCTGGCTGCTACCCTCAACCAGGCGGGAAGACCAGTGGCGTTCTTCTCCCGTACTCTTCAAGGCCCTGAAATTCGGCACTCCGCGGTGGAGAAAGAGGCCCAGGCCATAGTGGAAGTTATTAGGCACTGGAGGCACTATCTCACCAGCAAGAAGTTCACCCTGCTAACTGACCAGCGCTCAGTCACATTCATGTTTAGTAACCAACAGCGGGGCAAAATCAAAAATGATAAAATTCTGAGGTGGAGAATCGAACTCTCCACCTACAACTATGACATCATGTACAGGCCTGGGAAGCTCAACGAGCCCTCCGATGCCCTATCCCGGGGAACATGCGCCAGCGCACAGATCGACCGGCTATACGCCCTACATGTAGATCTTTTCCACCCGGAGGTCACCTGGCTTTTCCACTTCGTGAAAGCCCAGAACCTGCCTTACTCCCTTGAGGAGATCAGGACGATGACCAGGGACTGCCAAGTCTGCGCAGAGTGCAAACCGCACTTCTACCGACCCGAAAAAGCACAACTAATCAAGGCCACCCGCCCCTTTGAGCGACTGAGTGTTAACTTTAAGGGCCCCCTTCCCTCTACCGACCGCAATGTGTACTTCCTTAACGTTATCGACGAGTACTTGTGGTTCCCCTTCGCCATCCCCTGCCCGGACACCTCTATCACGTCGGTTATAAAAGCCCTGCGCAAGCTCTTCACTCTGTTCGGAGTTGGAGAAGGAGAATGGCACGGCGTGGAAAGCCATACTCTTAGACCTAAGGTCAAAGGGACCGCCGGTCTCCTGCTGACAGGAGGTCCTTCCCGAGGCACTCCACTCCATCCGCTCCCTGTTATGCACGGCCACCAATGACACCCCTCATAAGCGGCTCTTTTCTTTTCCCAGAAAGTCGACCACTGGGACCACCCTACTAACTTGGCTGACATCCCCAGGGCCAGTGCTGCTCCGGAAACATGCGAGGAGCAATAAGTACTCCCCGATGGTCAAGAGGGTTCACTTACTTCACGCGAATCCTCAGTATGCCTATGTGGTTTTACCTGATGGGCGGGAGGACACGGTCTCCGTCCCATGACACTCCCATACCGGGCGCGACGCACACGCATGAGGGATTACCGACGCCTAACGTGCTGGCACCTCAAGTCAGGTCAGAGCCAGCACAACCACCGTCGCCAGTGCAATTACCAACGGTGCTACGTAGATCACAGCGACGGACTCGACCGCCTGATAGGTTTGACCTGTAAATATACTTGTTTTAAATATTCTTTCTTTTTAAATCTTTTTATTAATTTTTCAAAATTATAAACTCAATAACAAAGTTGGTACAAAGAGATTGGAAAAATGTTCATCAGCATAAATATTGTCAGTCACTTCACCCCATGGGACTCTTTTTAAAAAAAAAAGGAGGGGTGAATGTGGTAAACCATATATATGTTGTAACTGGGCTACCTGTCTGGACGCGCCCCTCTGCTGACTGCCCCTGTGGCTCCTCCCACAGATTCCTATATAAAGGCGATGGGGCCTTGGCTCCTCCTCGCAGTCCAGGGGCAGACACTCAGCATGCTGGAGGTCACCTTTTACTGTGAATAAAAGCCTTTCAGTATTTACTCTACTTCCAGTCTTTTGGAGTTATTGATGGGGTATCACTCCACAACCTAAGGACTGAAATGCTCTGACTTGACAGCACTGGCTTGAGTGGGACATGATCAGCAGCAGACACCAAATCCAATGAACAAGGCAGAGAGTACACTTTGTTCCGGAAGGGCAAACTTGAAGAGGAGTATTACCTTTAAAGAGTGGTTATTGTGTCAAAAATGAGTTGTCTAGCAATTCAATTACTTCCCTAATGGGATAAAGGGACATCACATGGCATCCAGCTCACATTAACATTGAACAAGTATGTTATAATTATGAGTACATGCACTCGATCATAGGAAGCTACGGGCAATGCCAAGGAGAATTTTGACTCTAACCTTGATTAAAAAACACTGTGTCCCAAAGGGAGAGAAACTCAACCCTTCTGATTCCAGTGTCAACCTTGGAAGGGATGTTAATCTCAGAAAGGAGATGATTGGCTAGAAAGGACAGGGGAAATAAGGTTCACCCGCTGATGAAATGCTTATAACACAATCTTGTCACAACCTACACCCTGTTTCATCAGAAGGGCAAGAATGAGAACACCCTCTATCCAGACACTGGCATCTTTTATATTATGTTATCATTTGAACAAAAGACCCCAAGGATATCATCTGAGCCAAGTCAGAAACAGATGATTGGTGAATTGACCACTGCCCAATCCATGCTGCTGTTTTCATCAACTCTAGGAAGAGGTACAGTCGACGTTTCAGGCCGCGACCCTTCGTCAGGACTAACTGAAGGAAGAGTTAGTAAGAGGTTTGAAAGTGGGAGGGGGAGCGGGAGATCCAAAATGATAGAAGAAGACAGGAGGGGGAGGGATGGAGCCAAGAGCTGGACAGGTGATTGGCAAAAGGGATACGAGAGGATCATGGGACAGGAGGTCTGGGGAGAAAGACAAAGGTAGGGGGGAACCCAGAGGATGGGCAAGGGGTATAGTCAGAGGGACAGAGGGAGAAAAAGGAGAGTGAAAGAAAGAATGTGTGTATAAAAATAAATAACAGATGGAGTACGAGGGGGAGGTGGGGCTTTAGCGAAAGTTAGAGAAGTCAATGTTCATGCCATCAGGTTGGAGGCTACCCAGACGAAATATAAGGTGTTGTTCCTCCAACCTGAGTGTGGCTTCATCTTTACAGTAGAGGAGGCCGTGGATAGACATGTCAGAATGGGAATGGGATGTGGAATTAATATGTGTGGCCACTGGGAGATCCTGCTTTCTCTGGCGGACAGAGCGTAGGTGTTCAGCAAAGTGGTCTCCCAGTCTGCGTCGGGTCTCACCAATATATAAAAGGCCACATCGGGAGCACCGGACACAGTATATCACCCCAGCCGACTCACAAGTGAAGTGTCGCCTCACCTGGAACGACTGTCGGGGGCCCTGAATGGTGGTAAGGGAGGAAGTGTAAGGGCATGTGTAGCACTTGTTCCGCTTACACGGATAAGTGCCAGGAGGAAGATCAGTGGGGAGGGATGGGGGGACGAATGGACAAGGGAGTCGCGTAGGGAGCGATCCCTGCGGAATGCAGGACAAGGGATGCTTCACCAGCAACTTTGATGTGTGTTGCTTGAATTTCCAGCATCTGCAGAATTCCTGTTGTTTGCTGTTTTCATCAGTCTAGTACCAAATCAATGGCAGCGACCAAACTGTTGTATCAAAATTAATGTTGAACATCTTAAGATCCCTGCAAAGAAAGCATCTTCTCACTCTGCACCTCACAGACAACATGACAACCCTCAGCGATATTATGTCCGGTCCACCTGCTAGCTGTTTGTTGGTAAAATCACTGTTTCTCTAAAAAGATGGAGTGCTGTGCTACCATCTAGTGGCCAGGCTGAAAAATATGTTCTTTAATAAACTTCTGAGCTAGAAACTAGATGATCATGCCGTCCCACCCACTAGGGTTTGCATTGATGTAGATGTTGTTTTGATAAGTTTGAACACAAAACAGATTCCTTGTAACTATAATTGTTGACAATTTTTTTGGCTGAATGATTCAGTTAAAGATGTCATAACTGTTACTTCTGATATGAAAGTAGCTTGTCAGAAAGCAGCCAGGGCCTTCAATAAGACTACCCATTGAACAGATTTTGGATGGATTGGTTTTAACTTACAGCCCATGAAGTAGTTGCTCTGTATTGTAGTAAATTTTGTATGTATATTATTGGTGGTGTTTGGAGCATTTTTAATGCCATATTTGTTAATTAATTTACTAATTTATTTAGAGATACAGCACAATGCCAGCCCTTCCAGACCAATAAACCACACCACCCAGCAACCCACCTAGTTAGCCCTATACTAATCACAGGACAATTTACAATGACCAATTAACCTACTAACTGTCAACGCACACAAAATTCTAGAGGAACTCAGCAGGCTAGGCAGCATCTATGGAAAAGTGTACAGTCGAGGTTTTGGCCTCGGCCCAGAACGTCGGCTATACTCTTTCCCATAGATGCTGCCTGGCCTGCTGAGTTCCTCCAGCACTTTGTGGGTGTTGCTTGGATTTCCAGCATCTGCAGATTTTCTCGTGTTTGTAATCTATTAACTGGTACATCTTTGGACTGTGGGAAGAAACCGGAGCACCCGGAGGAAACCCATCACACATGAGAAGAATGTACAAACTTTCTTACAGAGAACGCCAGAATTGAATTCCAACCTTCAATGCCCTAAGTTGTAATAGCATTCCACTAACTTCTATTAACCTGAACATTTTTTTCTATCATCTTACAATCTTTGTGGATCAAATTTCATGGAATGCCTTTCAAATATCTACTGCACATCCTTCTAACAAAGCTGAATTGCTGAGCATAAGCTTTAAGAGATTAATATTTGTGTGTTTCTGGCGTAGTGAAGTCAGAGCTTCCAACAGCCATTAATTGTCTATATGGATGTGTTCAATTTATTTAACATACCATTGGTCAAAAGAGGCCAATCCAACATCAGCACTTTTATTGTTCAAAACCTTGATGTTAACACCAAAATGGAGCCCTTCAGGCACAATCCAATGCTGATGGCAAACTGCACAGTCCTGGCCATAATTTTCATACCCAGTCCTCACTGGGCAAAGATATTATTCCCAAATCCATCAGGAGCTCTGGTCTTCTGGGCCAAATGCAACTTCAGGTAGCAGTTCTCGGGCACCAGGGTGCTATGGACAAACCCAGGAAGAATTTCTATTACAATACTGATAAATCCCAGTCTATGCCCCAGTGGGAAATGAACTGGTTCTTTTGAATGACTTCAGTATCAGGGCTGGAAAGGATTCACTAGGAAGGGCAGGGAAAGCTAATTTGAAATGGAATTCTGCTGATGAAATACTTGAGCACAATCTGTTCACAACCTACAGCCTGTTTTACCAGAGAGACAAGAGTGAGAGTACCCTTGATTCAAGCACTGACATCTGTTAAGTTACCTTTAAAGCAAGAGACCAATAAAATGTTACCTCAGAGAAGCCATTGTCTCGCATCACTAAAGATCCATGTTCAATGATGAGTTCAGCTGCTGTCTCTATGAAGTTTGCAGAGTCTCCGTGTGACCCTGTGGGTTTCCTCGCGGTCTCCAAAGTAAACTACCCCCAGTATAAAGCTGAATGGTTAAATATGGAGGGAGATTCTTTTAAAATGGGATTAATATAGGATTAGTTTAAATGGCAACTTGCTAGTTGACGTAAACTCAGTTGACTGAAGGGGCTGTTCCCATGCTGATTCTGTTTTTTCATCCACAGCATAACAGGTACAGATAACAGCTAGACTGATGACTGTCCAATCTGTGCTTTTGTGTCCATCAGACAACATAGGGCCATTGACCCCAGAATACCTGGTTCAGAGAAGCTTGAGAAGAAGGTAACTCCTTGGTTTAAGGATCTTACATAGGAGGCTTAAACTTTTTATGTAGCTGGGGTCCTGAACAAGCACTGCTGTTTTTCCTAACACAAAGAGGCCAGAGACAGTTGTGCTTCTGCTTGGCCTGTCCAGGGTTAAGTTTGAGTCCAGTCCACAACCAATGTGAGAATTGTTTTGGGATTGTGTTTGGGCAACGTGACCTTAAATTTTGGAAGCTGAGGAGCCTTTCCCCACCTTGATCCTGCCTGCAACGGGAAGAAAATCCTGTATTTAAAATAGTGATGCGTGGAATCTATTCAGCAGCAATGAAATCATTCCTAATGTGTTTGAAGTCATTGCCGTGCCTGTTAAAAGTCTTCAGAGACCATCTTATACTGGATTATTTGGGGGCTGGTCAGTATTAATTGAGAACTATTCCATGGGTCAAATTATTTGAATTACTATTACAATGCAAGATGAATTCAGATTTTGTAAATTACATGTAAAAAGAACGGTGTTTCAACAAGAGATTATAATTGTCGTATTGGGATTTCTCTCGTGTTCAAGTTATGTTCAAGTAATCAAAATCAAATCAAGTTTAATTATATTTCAAACCATACATAGGTACAGCTAAATGAGAGAGCATTCCTCAGGGGTCAAGGTGTAAAGCATTCAAAATAGCAGGCAAACATTCAAAAATAGCGAGTAACATAATTCCAATATTGAGCAAAGAAGCCTATTCACTCGGAAAAAAATATGGTCCAAGACCCTAAGTGACAATGTCCAGCAATTGATGGCACAGTCTCCTGGCAGTGTACAGGTGCACGCAATCCAGCCTGTCATTCCACTGCTCGAGCACAGGAGAACAGGTTGGGTGAGGCCAGACCACAGTCAAGCTCAACCATGGTGTAGCGCTTCCACATCTCTCACCTGGTTTGCAGCAGCAGGCAAGCTCGAGGCTTGAGGCCTAGTTCTCATTACAACGAAAGCTACTCAGCTCCCATGTCATCTGTCCCTCCATCAGACAAGGGTAGCAGGCCTGCGGCAGTTTACATTATCACTGTCCAACAGAGTCTTGTGATTGCAAGCGAGGTGTCCAAGACCATCTCCCACAGTTATACTGCACCAACTCTGATGTTTCTGAGTAGCAGGCAGCAACACGGTCTGCAGACAGGTCAGCTCCTCTGAACCCAAACCGGCTCCTCCAATATCCCAGCAGGCTCCTCCAATATCTTGACCAGTTCCTTTGACACCTCGGCTTGCTTCACTGCTGACACCAGTCCAGCCACCCCACTCAATGAGCAGCTCACTAATGGAGTAGCCCTGCACTGCCCGATGTTCCTGGAGTAGAATTGTCTTTGGATCATAAGAAACAAATTTTACAAAGAAAATAAATATGATATCCCAGATAAAACATAGAAAGCAGAATACGAATTAATTTCTTTATCTCATACATTGATAAATCACCCAAGTTTTAAAGTTTTACAGGAATTACTTTAGTTTCCAGTCAGATATCTCTTCTAATCTTTCTTCAGGCTGAAGAAGACAAGTTTCTCTTGAAATTTTCACATAATTCAATTCCCTCAGTATTGAAGATCAAACTCAATGACTTATCTTGGCATTGACATTGAGACAAAATACCTTCCTGATTGCTCACATGAAAAATGAACAAGAACTACAATGAAAGCAAGAAAGTTACACCTTATAGAAACATAGGCACATAGAAAACCTACAGCACAATACAGGCCCTTCGACCCACAAAGCTGTGCCGAACATGTCCTTACTTTAGAAATTACCTAGGGTTACCCACAGCTCTCTATTTTTCTAAGCTCCATGCACCTATCCAGGAGTCTCTTAAAAGACTCTATTTTACACAGAGAGTGCTGAGTGCGTGGAACGGGCTGCCGGCGACTGTGGTGGAGGCAGAAACAATAGGGTCTTTTAAGGGACTCCTGGATGGCGCCGTGGAGCTTAGAAAAATAGCGGGCTATGGGTAAAGCCTAGGTAATTTCTAAGGTAGGGACATGTTCGGCACAGCTTTATGGGCCGAAGGGCCTGTATTGTGCTGTAGGTTTTCTATGATTCTATGTATCCGCCTCCACCACCGTCACTGGCAGCCCATTCCACGCACTCACCACTGTCTGCGTAAAAAACTTACCCCTGACATCTCCTCTGTAACTACTTCCAAGCACCTTAAACCTGTGCCCTCTCATGCTAGCCATCTCAGCCCTGGGAAAAAACCTCTGACTATCCTCACAATCAATGCCTCTCATCATCTTGTACACCTTTATCAGGTCACATCTCATCCTTCGTCACTCCAAGAAGAAAAGGCCAAGTTCACTCAACCTATTCTCATAAGGCATGCTCCCCAATCCAGGCAATATCCTTGTAAATCTCCTCTGCACCCTTTCTATGGTTTCTGCATCCTTCCTGTAGTGAGGTGACCAGAAATGAGCACAGTACTCCAAGTGGGGTCTGACCAGGGTCCTATATAGATGCAACATTACCTCTCAGCTCTTAAACTCAATCCCATGATTGATGAAGGCCTATGCACCGTATGCCTTCTTAACCACAGAGTCAACCTGCGCAGCAGCTTTGAGTGTCCTATGGACTCAGACCCCAAGATCCCTCTGATCCTCCACACTGCCAAGAATCTTACCATTAATACTATATTCTGCCATCATACTTGACCTAACAAAATGAACCACCTCACACTTATCTGGGTTGAACTCCATCTGCCACTTCTCAGCCCAGTTTTGCATCCTATCGATGTCCCGCTGTAACCTCTGACAGCCCTCCACACTGTCTACAACACCCCCAGCCTTTGTATCATCAGCAAATTTACTAAACCATCCCTCCACTTCCTAATCCAGGTCAATTATAAAAATCACGAAGAGTAGAGGTCCCAGAACAGATCCCTGAGGCACACCATTGGCCATTGACCTCCATGCAGAATATGACCTGTCTACAACCACTCTTTGCCCTCTATGGGCAAGCCAGTTCTGGAACCAC
The DNA here is from genome assembly GCF_963921235.1 of Mobula hypostoma. Classification (NCBI taxonomy): domain Eukaryota; kingdom Metazoa; phylum Chordata; class Chondrichthyes; order Myliobatiformes; family Myliobatidae; genus Mobula; species Mobula hypostoma. The sequence goes on along the minus strand of NC_086100.1, from coordinate 113,204,465 downwards.
AAAGCAAGGTCCCCTTGGATCCCATTCCTACTTACTTTCTCAATAAGCCGTGCATGGGGTACCTTTTCAAATGCCTTGCTGAAATCCATATACACTACATCTACTGCTCTATCTTCATCAATGTGTTTAGTCACATCCTCAAAAAATTCAATCAAGCTCGTAAGGCACAACCTGCCTTTGATATAGCCATGCTGACTATTCCTAATCGTATTATGCCTCTTCAAATGTTCATAAATCCTGCCTCTCAGGATCTTCTCCATCAACTTACCAACAACTGAAGTAAGACTCACTGGTCTATAACTTCCTGGGCTATCTCTACTCCCTTTCTTGAATAAGGGAACAACATCCGCAACCCTTCAATCCTCAGGAACCTTTCCTGTCCCCATTGATAATGCAAAGATCACCACTAGAGGCTCAGCAATCTCTTCCTTCGCCTCTCACAGTAACCTGGGGTACATCTCATCCGGTCCCGGTGACATATCCAACTTGCTGTTTTCCAAGAGCTCCAGCACATCCTCTTCCTTAATATCTACATGCTCAAACTTTTCAGTCCACTGTAGGTCATCCCTACAACGACTAAGATCCTTTTCCATTGTGAATACTGAAGCAAAGTATTCATTAAGTACCTCCGCTATCTCCTCCAGTTCCATACACACTTTTCCACTGTCACACTTGATTGGTCCTATTCTCTCACGTCTTATCCTCTTGCTCTTCACATACTTGTGGAATGCCTTGGGGTTTCCTTAATCCTGTCCACCAAGGGCTTCTCATGGCCCCTTCTGGCTCTCCTAATTCCATTCTTAGGCTCCTTCCTGCTAGCCTTATAATCTTGTAGATCTCTATCATTACCTAGTTTTTTGAACCTTTCGTAAGCTTTTCTTTTCTTCTTGACGAGATTTACAACAGCCTTTCTACACCACAGTTCCTGTACCTTACTATCCTTTCCCTGTCTAATTGGAACATACCTATAAAGAATTTCACATAAATATCCCCTGAATATTTGCCACATTTCATCCGTACATTTCCCTGAGAACATCTGTTTCCAATTTATGCTTCCAAGTTCCTGCCTGATAGCCTCATATTTCCCCTTACTCCAATTAAATGTTTCCCTAGCTTGTCTGTTCCTATCCCTCTCCAATGCTATGGTAAAGGAGATAGAATTATGATCACTATCTCCAAAATGCTCTCCCACTGAGAGATCTGACATCTGACCGGGTTCATATCCCAATACCAGATCAAGTACAGCCTCTCCTCTTGTAGGTTTATCTACATACTGTGTCAAGAAACCTCCCTGAACATACCCAACAAACTCCACTCCATCTAAACTCCACTCCATCTAAACCCCTCGATCTAGGCTCATGCCAATTGATATTTGGGAAATTAAAATCTCCCACCACAACAACCCTGTTATTATTACACCTTTCCAGAATCTGGCTCCCTATCTGCTGCTCAATGTCCCTGTTACTATTGGGTGGTCTATAAAAATTACTCAATAGAGTTATTGACCCCTTCCTATTCCTACCTTCCACTCATAGGGACTCCATAGACAATCCCTCCATGACTTCCTCCTTTTCTGCAGAAGTGACACTATTTCTGATCAACAGTGCCACACCCCCACCTCTTCTTGCCTCCCTCCTTGTCCTTTCTGAAATATCTAAAGCCTGGCACTCGAAGTAACCATTCCTGCCCCTGAGCCATCCAAGTCTCTGTAATGGCCACACAATCATAGCTCCAAGGACTGATTCATGCTCTAAGCTCATCTGCTTTGTTCATACTACTCCTTGCAGTAAAATAGACACATCTCAAACCATCGGTCTGAGTGTGCCCCTTCTCTATCACCTGCCTATCCTCCCTTTCACACTGTCTCCAAGCTTTCCCTATTTGTAAGCCAGCCTCCCTTTCCTCCGTTATTTCAGTTCGGTTCCCAACCCCCAGCAATTCTAGAAGGAGGGAGGAGAAGATGGCGGCGTGACACAGCGCGCACGGCCGTTCCGAATGAATATCGTATGTGTTAACTAGGGGGCCATGTACAATCCGGATTTGATGGAGATAGCTGTGAGAAGCACTTGGAAAACCTGGAGTAACTTCTGAAATGCCAGTTTCGCTGCCGCTGCTACTATGCGATCGAGAATCTCCGGAGACGAAAGCCCCAAATCTTCAGCTTTGCCTATTGCCTGTTGCCGGGGCCGGGGTCAAAGCGCTCGGCAGAGATGGTGCTCAGTGCTCGGTGTCGGAGAGCTGGTCGGAGGCTTGGAGTTTTCGGACAGATTCAGAGTCGGACTGTGGTCGGGTGCTTCCAGGATGCTGCATCGGCAAGTTGGCAGCACTGCAGGTTCACCATCTGCGTGAGATGATGTGACTTTTGAGAGACTTTGAGACTTTTACTGTGCCATGGTCTGTTCTTATCAAATTACGGTATTGCTTTGCACTGTTGTAACTATATGTTATAATTCTGTGGTTTTTGTTAGTTTTTAAGTCGGTTTGTCATGTGTTTCCGTGAAATCATTCTGGGAAAACATTGTATCATTTCTTAATGCATGCATTACTAAGTGACAATAAAAGAGGACTGTGTGTCCTCATAATCATAATCATAATCATAAACTCTCTCTAAGAGCCTTTGCAAACCTCTCTGCCAGGATATTGGATCTCCCTGGGATTCAAGTGTAACCCATCCTTTTTGTACAGGTCACGCCTGCCCCAAAAGAGGTCCCAATGATCCGGAAATCTGAATCCCCACCCCCGATCCAATCTCTCAGCCACGCATTTATCCTCCACCTCATTCTCTTGCTATACTCACTGTCGCGTGGCACAGGCAGTAATCCCGATATTATTACCTTCCAGATCCTGTTTCTCAACTTCCTTCCTAACTCCGACCTTCTCCCTTTGTTCCCTCTGGCTGTTCTCCTTCCCACTTTAGGATATCGTGGACACGATCAGAAACATCCCTGACCCTGGCACCCGGCAGGCAAACTACCATCCGCATTTCTTTCCTGTGTCCACAGAATCGCCTGTCTGACCCCCTAACTATAGAGTCCCCTATCACTGCTGCCATCCTCTTCCTTTCCCTACCCTTCTGAGCCACAGGAAAGCAAAATAATGAGCATTAGAAATGATCATTATCTCTGCTAATATGGTTTGGCCATGTATATCAGTGCTCTACTCAGCTTTTTTAATTGCTGCTTTGCAGTGAACAGAATAAAGCTCGTTTCTTCCAGTTTCGTAGATAACCGTTTTTACACCACTCATGAAGGACGGTTGACATCCATCTTCCTTTCTGTAACAACAAACAGCACTCAGTGCTTACACCCTTCCAAAGAGTGAATCCAAGGAAATCATCTAGGTGGAATGGAGTCCTAGCTTCATCTCTGGAGCATAAGGACCATTAAAAACATTTACATTAGACAATTGGTTATTGACGACATCTCCACCTTCAATCCAAAAAATTTCATCTCCAAACTCCAAGACTTGGGACTCAACACCTCCTTCTGCAATGCAATCCTAAACTTCCTGGCCAACAAATCATAATTGTAAGAATAGTTAGCAACAACTCTAGCACAACTATCTCAACATTAGTGCCCCACAAAGATACATTCTCAGCCCCCTGCTCCACACCCATCCACTCACAACTATGTGACCAGATTCTGCTCTCACTTCATTTTGCTGGATTCTGATATCTTTGATCCGAGGTTCTTCAGAAGTCAAGAAAGAGACATAAAACTTTTTGCTCATGATTGTTTATTAAGCATGAACAGCATGAAGGGATTGGGAAAGGGGAATAGTGAGAAAGAAGGCAACAGCAGGAAAAGAGAACAAAGAATAGAGAGTGAGCCAACATGCTCTGCCCTTCTTGTACCTGTTTGTTAGCTCCATTGAAGTTCCATAGGTAGCAGGCACTCCATTCAAATTTTGTAGATGAGTTAACCTATCAGATAGCTCCTATTCAAATAATACCCAAGAAGTTTCCAGAATAATATAGAAGAACTGTAACCACTAAGAAACATACTGAACAATTACATATGCATAGATAATTATATAAACATACAATCAAGCATAAAAGGGTTAAATCATAAAGAAAATAACTATTATACAGTCTAATCCAACATTCCCCTTTTGATTCCAAATCACACATTTAGAATCATTACATCTGAAAGTTCAGAGGCAGAAAAACTTGCGGTATCTATGTTCAGTATAAAATGATCAAAAATTACCTAAATTATGGAACTATCAAAGGATATTCATAAGATTATGTCATTGTTAGATCGTCTTTGTAAGTAGGCACACCTACAGGAGTTTGAACTACTCTATTAATGATTGTCCTTATACAAAGAAAGAAGATGTAAATTATGGTAAGCCATAGGAGGACAAATGTTATGACTCACAATATGGAGTAACCCCAGCTTCCTAGATATAAGTTAATCCAATCAAATAAATCCCATCCATCAGATAGATGTATTTTAGCTGGCTCTTTATGAACAAGGTCAGCCAAATCACTTATGTCTTCAGACTCGTCAGGTACGTAAGTACAACACTCTTTGCCTATAACTGTATGTTCCCATTTAACTGCTTAGAGAAGATCTAATGCCATTCCATTTTGAAAAACCATCGTATGCATGGCAACTTGTTTGAAGTGTGTGGTATATTGACATACCCAACAGTGAGAGGCATTAACAGCATCAGCAAAATCATATGATACTCGCAAGTATACATTATGAGTCATCTCAACTGGCACATTATGAGTAGGAAAAATTGTCAAAAATGTAACAACAATAAATAATAATAGAATAAACTTCATAAGGTCCAGCAGCTGTCAACTTTGTTCAAAGTCTTCTGGCTGCTTAGTGATTTACTCATTGTAGCCCAGCACTGAGTCAGAGCACATTAACACAATGCTTGTCGTGCTTATCGGGTACCACTTTAGCTCACTTGCAGTGGTTGGCATGTATCCATTTACCTTTTCCTTCTACTTTCACTGCCAAATTAGTGATTATCAGCATTTGATAAGGACTAGCTCCCAGTGGCTCCTGGATGTGCTTTCTTAATCAGGACCCACTCACCAGGAACCAGGATGTGTCCTCCTTCTACTGGATCACTCCAAGCGGCAGAAACCTGTTGAGAAGCAGACTGGACAGCTTGGATTAATTTCACGCAATAGTTAACAAAACTGTCTGCCATAACGTGTATATCAGCATCTCGGAGGTCGAGGGATCCCGGCAGTGACATGGGTCACTCTGTTATTACCTTGAATGGACTTAGTTTTGTTTTTTGTTTGGGGTGCTCTGATGTGACACAAGACCATAGGAAGAGCTGTAGGCCATGGCATGCCTTCCTCATGATACTTGGTCATTGTTTGATTATTTCATTCATTTGTTTAACTTGTCTGATGGTGTTGTGGATGATGAAAAGATCATTCAATGTTCATCAGTCCTGACAAACACTCCCAGTGTTCCTTGGTCAGAGTCGATGTGACATGGCAATCCCCATCTAGGAATATATTCCTTGATCAGAGTTTTGCCTGCGTGTGTGGCAGTGGCTTTCCTTGCTGGAATAACTTCCACCCATTCTGAAAACTTATCCACTATTATCAGTACATCTTAGTATCCTTGACATTTTGGCAAAGTAATGTAGTCCACTTGTAAGTGTAAAAATGGACCGGTTCAGCAGGAGCACTAAATTGTGGTAGCTTTTCAGCTGCTCCAGGATTCGTTTTCCGGCATGTTGTTCATCTTTCAAACTTCTGTCAAGCTTGTGCCATGAACTTTGGATTCCACCACCATTGGTCATCTTTTCCACTCCAATGTGTTCCAGGGAGCATTAGATTAGATTAGAATATGAGGACACTCAGTCCTCTTTTATTGTCATTTAGTAATGCATGCATTAAGAAATGATGCAATGTTTCTCTAGAATGATATCACAGAAACACATGACAAACTGACTGAAAAACAGACAAAAACCATACAATTATAACATATAGTTACAACAGTGCAAAGCAATACTGTAATTTGATAAAGAACAGACCATGGGCACGGTAAAAAGTCTCAAAGTCTCTCGAAAGTCCCATCATCTCACGCAGATGGTGAACCTCCAGTGCTGCAAACTATCTGCTGTGCCAGATAAGGAAGTAATGTTGTTGGGGCTACCAGTCTATGATCAGTGCCGTATCAGAATCAGCATCAGGTTTAATATCACCAACATACATCATGAAATTTCTTAAATTTGTGGCAGCGGTTCAATGCAATACATGATAATATTTAAAAACTGTGAATTACAGTAAGTATATATATTCCTGAAGATGCCGTATCTCCATACTTCATCACTGCTTAGCCTCCCACCATTCTCCATCCAGAACCACTTTCCGAAGTTAGAGCGACGAGCTCGCATCTCTTGAATATCTTGTATGTTCTTCTGTGATACAGAGACTAACTTTGTTTCCATAATTTCAGTTTTCGGATTCACTGTATATGTTCTCAGTACTCCTTTTAATTATTTGACCATATTAATTTATCTTACCTCTTTTACTCCTTTTACCCCTTTCTGTACTGCCTTTTTTTGCATTTTTCACGGCTTTCCATTGAGTTCATTTTGAAGTGGCTTTACATTTTATTACAGCCACTTCTGACGGCAATTGTATGACACTGATGAGTTCTTGTACTAGTTGGCCATTCTTGACTGGGGTTCCTACAACCATAAGAAATCCCCTTTATCTCCACGAGTTTTTGAAATCATGAACAACTCTAAAAGCGCTATCGAGAATCAGTATAGATATTAGCTGATCTTCTTTTTGCCAATGTACAGACTTCAGCCAGAGCTTTCAGTTCTGCCTGTTGCATAGAGGCACCAGGAACAATGGCCCATACAGCCATTCAAATTCCTCCCTTGGACGATTTGGAAATTATAGAGGGAGATCTCACTTCCTTTTAAGTCAGCATGTCAAAAGTGTGCAGTTTGTCTGGGATTCATCTGAGTCCTTAGATCTTCACAACTCTCCTTCCAACAATGCCAAATATGATTAGGTTCAGATGTTCTCGATTCAAAGCTTTTCAGAAGTCAAGATGAGGCATCAAACTTGTTGCTCACAATCGTTTATTAAGTTGTAAGAGAACAAAAGAATGGGGAAGGAGACAGAGGTAGGAAAAGTGAATGAAGAAAAGAGAGTGAGCCAATGTGCTCTGCTCTTCTTATACCAGTTTGCTAGTTCCATTAAATTCTCATAGATAGCTGACATTCCATTCAAATTTGGTTGATAAGAGTTAACCAGTCAGATAGCCCCTATTCAAATAGTGCAATAACCAAGAAGCTTCCAGAATAATACAGAAGACCTGCAACCATTAGGAAACACACTGAACAATTGTATGTTCATAGGTAATTATATAAAAATACAAACAAGCATAAAGTTAAACCAAAAGGAAAATAATTATTATACAGTCAAAGCCAACAAATTACAAGTTTGCATGTGACACCATCATAGTAGGCTGAATCACTAATAACATTGAGTCAGAGTAGAGGAAGGAGATAGAAAGCCTAATGGCATAGTAACATAATGTTTCCCACTGCCTCAGCAAAACAAGAGAACTGGTCATTGACTTCAAGAAGGGGAGTGTAAGCTCCTGTTTACATCAGCAGTGCTGAGATAGAGAAGGTTGAGAGCTTTGGGTTAACCTCACAAATAGCCTGTCCAAGTTCAAGCATGTACACACCTTGGCCAGGAGAGCACACCATCACCTCTACCTCCTCAGGAGGCTAAAAAATATGGCATGTCCCCTTTGAAACTCACCAATTTTATTGATGCAACACAGAAAGCATGCTATCCAGATGCAACACAGCCCGGTTTGGTCACTTCTCTGCTTGAGATTGCAAGAAAATGAAGGCAATTCTGGACTAGCTCAACATATCGTGAAAATCAGCCTCTCCTCCATGGACTCTGTCTATACTTCTTGCTGCCTTGGTAAAGAAGTCAGCTTTACCAAACACCCCATCAACATTGGATGCTCTCTCTTCACCACCATCCCATCAGACAGAAGATACAAAAGCCTAAAAGCACATACTATTGCGGTCAAAGACAGCTGCTATTCCACCATTATAAGACTATTGAATAGACCCCTATTACAATAAGGTGGATCTTTAACCACACAATCTACCTCATCATAGCATTGCACCTTTTTATCTGTAAAGATACATACATCAGGATGCTCTTTATCGGCTATAGCTCAGCATTCAATACCACCAACCCCTCAAACTAATCAATAAGCTTCAGGACCTTGGCCTCAATACCTCTTTGAGCACTGGGATCCTTGATTTCTTCATGTGCAGACCCCAGTCATTTCGGATTGGCAACAACATGCCCTCTACAGACTCCATCAGTACAAGTGCATCACAAGGTTGTGTGCTTAGCCCCCTATCCTACTTGCTTTAGGCTAATAACTATGTGGCTAAGCACAGTTCCAACACCATATTCAAGTTTGCTGATTACACCACTGTCATATGCCGAATCAAAGGTGGTGATAAAACAGCATATAAGAAGGAGGTTGAAAATCTGGCTGAGTGGTGCCACAACAACGTCCTCTTACTCAATGTCAGCAAGACCAAGGAGCTGATTATTAACTTCAGGATGAGGAAACCAGAGGTCCGTGAGCTGGTCCCCTTTGGAGAATCAGAGGTGGAGAGGGTCAGCAACTTCAAATTCTTCAGTGTTATTATTTCGGAGGACCTGTCCTAGGGCCAGTACACTAGTGCAATTACAAAGAAAGCACGGCAGTTTCCAGAGATTCAGCATGACGTCTAAAACTTTCACAAACTTCTATAGATGTGTGGTGGAGAATATATCGACTGGCTGCATCACAGCCTGGTATGGATACACCAATGTCCTTGTTCAGAAAATCCTACAGAATTTAGAGCATAGAGGCCAGTTCATCATGGGTAAAGACCTTCCCACCATTGAGCACACCTACTGTCACAAGAAAGCAACATTCGTCAGCAGAGACCCCCGCCACCCAGGATGTGCTTTCTACTTGCTGCTGCCATGAGAAAGGAGGCACAGGAGCCTCAGGACTCACACCACCAGGTTCAAGAACAATTAAAACCCCTCAACAACCAGACTCTTGAACCAAAGGGGATAATTTCACTCAACTTCACTTGCCCCATCTTTGAAATGTTCCCACAATCTGTGGACTAGTTTTCAAGGACTCTTCATCTCATGTTCTCAATAGTTATTTCTTAATTATTTATTCTGATTATTTCTTTTTTTTTATATTTACAGAGTTTATTACATTTTTCACCCTGGCTGAATGCCCAAATTGGTGCAGACTTTCACTGATTCTATTATGGTTATTATTCAATTATATATTTATTGAGTATGCCTGCAAGAAAGTGAATTTCAGAGCTATATATACTGACATATATGTACTTTGATAATAAATTTACTTTGAACTTTGAACTTTCTCTGTAAGTTTCATTTGCATTCCGCTATTGATTTCGCTTACCTCAATGCATTGATGTGATGAAATGATCCATATGGATGGCATGCATAACAAAGTTCTTTCACTGGACCTCAGTACATGCGACAATAATAAACCTATTTACCAATTTACATGCACTGAATTCCACGCATCATTACTTTGGTCACTTACATACATTCTGAGTTTCATTCTAATTCTTTTAATTCCAGATGTAGTTTTACACCAGATTTCAGAATTTAGTTCATTTCTATAAATAGGCAGTGGCAGTCTCTCTACAGAGCAAATTGTAAATTAATTAATTACATTGATTAATTACAGTAAAAAAAACAAGTTGGACTTACTTCACACCAGAAAATAACGTGGTTTCTTACCCTTGAATTGATTTTTTTATATATATACAGAACTTAACTTCCATATTTATCTGTTTCAGACCGTTGGAAGTTCTTTTGAAGCCACTATTGAGAATTTCAGTCTGCCTAGATCATCTGAAAACAGGGTGTCTGTTGTTAACATTTTTTTTCTTATATCTAATTGTCCAGATACCAAATGTCATTATTTTACACAGAATGGAATTAACAACAATTAACAACTAGCTGTTGCTAGTGAAAATCTAGTCCTCAAACTCCGAAATAAAAACAGAAAATTCTGATCATACAATATCTGTGGAAAGGGAAACAAAATTAACATTTGTTGTTTGAGACTGCTTGTCACCACTTGATAAGCCTGAAATGTTAACCATATTTCACTTTCCACAGATGCTGCCTGACCTGCTGAATGCTTCCAGCATTTTCTGACTTTTTTTGGTAGATCATTGCGGGTGTCTGCCTTGTTATACTTTAATCAGTTTGGGGATCATTTTCTCAGGATTTCTCTGGAGCTCAATAATTCTTTTGCCATATATCTTAGTATTTTTAAAATCCTTATTAGTCTCTTCAGTGATCTAAATTCAATACCATCTCCCCTCAGTAACTTACTTATTCTCTGCTCAATTATCCAATCTAGGACTTTCATCCCATTTGTTACCTGCCTGGGAGGTTCACGGTGGCATCACGATTCAGAAAGTAATGTGAGCATTTGAACTATTACAGCTTAATAACTTCATTTAAACGAGACAAGGACTGAAATTGTTAGGAGGAATATTGAGAATGAAATCAGACCATGGTGTAATGGTCGGGAAGCTTTGATACAAGGATTTCTCCTTCTTTGCTATATGGGAAATCAGAAATACTGTACTTCAGATGACTGCAGTGACCTTGTCTGCACAAAATACATTCAGCTCTGGCTACTGGTTAATTGCATAGTGGAGCTGGAACTGTGAGTAGAGCCATCTGGAGCATTCATGAATCTGAGATGTGTATGTTTTGCACAATTTGAGTTGGGTAATAATAACACAGGTAAAGACTATGCAAGTAAGAAGGGAATTGGTGATTGCCAGATTGAGCAGAAAAGAGCAAGTAATACAGGAATGCCTGTGGCTATTCCTCTCTCTAACCAACATACTGCTGTGGATTCTGGTTGGGAGATGGCTTCTCTGGGGAGGGTAACAACAGCCATATTTGTGGCGCCATGGGACTGAGCTGTGTCTGCCATTTTTTGCCCTCCTGTACAAGGTGGTTGTTATACCAAGCTGTGATGCATCCACATGGGGTGCTTTCTATGGTGCAGCTATAAAAATCGGGGACTGTCATAGGGAACATGCAAATTTCTTTAGCCTTCTGAGAAATTAGAGACACTACTGTGTTTTCTTGACCATAGTGGACCAGGTAGGACTTGGTAGGGCCAGGCCAAGTTACTGACGATGTTTAAAACTAGCAACTAGAGGCGCGATGAAGAGTCTTAGTCCCAAATATCAACTGTTCATAGGCAGTGCCTGATCTGCTGAGCGATTCCAGTGTTTTGTGTGTGTTGTTACAGATATCCAGCATCTACATTCCCTCTGTCACCAGTTGCTTGTCCTGGTGCACTGTACCCCCCCCCCCTTCCTGAAGTCAATCACCAATTCTTTTGTTTCACTGATATTGAAGGAAAGATTATTGTCATGACTGCACTCTACTATGTTCTCAATCTCCTTCCTGTGGTCCGTCTCCCCTTTATTTGAGACCAACCCACATCAGGATGAGAACAGGTTCCTGGAGTATTTGAATAGAGTTGTTCCCTCCTGAATAAACTTCATCTTCAAGATAAGAAACTGAAATGCAATTGGGACTATTGCACTAGCATTCTTTATCTTTCATTCTGCTCTGGTAATCACTCATTATGCTTCTGCCCACTAGGGCTTGTTGAATGAAACATGATGTCCACATGAGTTTGAAGCTCTCAGTGACAACAGCTGCTACTGAAGCTTCGAAACGCAGAGATCAGGCACCTCCAGTTGACAACAGTTTCTGAAAATATAACTGTCCTAAGCTTAAGAAGCATCGTAAGTTTCTCCATGTGAAACAAGATGTATAAATCAGGAAGGATATTGTTAATGTGTTAATTTAGAGTTTGTAAAATGTGTTCAGGAAAGTTTTCTAAATCAATATATAGAGGGACCAACTAGAGGGGATGCAATATTGGATCTCCTGTTAGGTAACGAATTAGGGCAAGTGACAGAAGTCTGTGTAGGGGAGCACTTTGGTTCCAGTGATCATAACACCATTAGTTTCAATTTGATCATGGACAAGGATAGATCTGGTCCTAGGGTTGAGGTTCTGAACTGGAAGAAGGCCAAATTTGAAGAAATGAGAAAGGATCTAAAAAGCGTGGATTGGGACAGGTTGTTCTCTGGCAAAGATGTGATTGGTAGGTGGGAAGCCTTCAAAGGGGAAATTTTGAGAGTGCAGAGTTTGTATGTTCCTGTCAGGATTAAAGGCAAATTGAATAGGAATAAGGAACCTTGGTTCTCAAGGGATATTGCAACTCTGATAAAGAAGAAGAGGGAGTTGTATGACATGTATAGGAAACAGGGGGTAAATCAGGTGCTTGAGGAGTATAAGAAGTGCAAGAAAATACTTAAGAAAGAAATCAGGAGGGCTAAAAGAAGACATGAGGTTGCCTTGGCAGTCAAAGTGAAGGATAATCCAAAGAGCTTTTACAAGTATATTAAGAGCAAAAGGATTGTAAGGGATAAAATTGGTCCTCTTGAAGATCAGAGTGGTCGGCTTTGTGCGGAACCAAAGGAAATGGGGGAGATCTTAAATAGGTTTTTTGCGTCTTTATTTACTAAGGAAGCTGGCATGAAATCTATGGAATTGAGGGAAACAAGTAGTGAGACCATGGAAACTGTACAGATTGAAAAGGAGGAGGTGCTTGCTGTCTTGAAGAAAATTAAAGTGGATAAATCCCCGGGACCTGACAGAGTGTTCCCTCGGACCTTGAAGGAGACTAGTGTTGAAATTTCGGGGGCCCTGGCAGAAATATTTAAAATGTCGCTGTCTACGGGTGAAGTGCCGGAGGATTGGAGAGTGGCTCATGTTGTTCCGTTGTTTAAAAAAGGATCGAAAAGTAATCCGGGAAATTATAGGCCGGTGAGTTTAACGTCAGTAGTAGGTAAGTTATTGGAGGGAGTACTAAGAGACAGAATCTACAAGCATTTGGATAGACAGGGGCTTATTAGGGAGAGTCAACATGGCTTTGTGCGTGGTAGGTCATGTTTGACCAATCTGTTGGAGTTTTTCGAGGAGGTTACCAGGAAAGTGGATGAAGGGAAGGCAGTGGATATTGTCTACATGGACTTCAGTAAGGCCTTTGACAAGGTCCCGCATGGGAGGTTAGTTAGGAAAATTCAGTCGCTAGGTATACATGGAGAGGTGGTAAATTGGATTAGATATTGGCTCGATGGAAGAAGCCAGAGAGTGGTGGTAGAGAATTGCTTCTCTGAGTGGAGGCCTGTGACTAGTGGTGTGCCACAGGGATCTGTGCTGGGTCCATTGTTATTTGTCATCTATATCAATGATCTGGATGATAATGTGGTAAATTGGATCAGCAAGTTTGCTGATGATACAAAGATTGGAGGTGTAGTAGACAGTGAGGAAGGTTTTCAGAGCCTGCAGAGGGACTTGGACCAGCTGGAAAAATGGGCTAAAAAATGGCAGATGGAGTTTAATACTGACAAGTGTGAGGTATTGCATGTTGGAAGGACAAACCAACGTAGAACATACAGGGTTAATGGTAAGGCACTGAGGAGTGCAGTGGAACAGAGGGATCTGGGAATACAGATACAAAATTCCCTAAAAGTGTCGTCACAAGTAGATAGGGTCGTAAAGAGAGCTTTTGGTACATTGGCCTTTATTAATCGAAGTATTGAGTATAAGAGCTAGAATGTTATGATGAGGTTGTATAAGGCATTGGTGAGGCCGAATCTAGAGTATTGTGTTCAGTTTTGGTCACCAAATTACAGGACGGATATAAATAAGGTTGAAAGAGTGCAGAGAAGGTTTACAAGGATGTTGCCGGGACTTGAGAAACTCAGTTACAGAGAAAGGTTGAATAGGTTAGGACTTTATTCCCTGGAGCGTAGAAGAATGAGGGGAGATTTGATAGAGGTATATAAAATTATGATGGGTATAGATAGAGTGAATGCAAGCAGGCTTTTTCCACTGAGGCAAGGGGAGAAAAAAACCAGAGGACATAGGTTAAGGGTGAGGGGGGAAAAGTTTAAAGGGAACATTGGGGGGGCTTCTTCACACAGAGAGTGGTGGGAGTATGGAATGAGCTGCCAGACGAGGTGGTAAATACGGGTTCTTTTTTAATATTTAAGAATAAATTGGACAGATACATGGATGGGAGGTGTATGGAGGGATATGGTCCGTGTGCAGGTCAGTGGGGCTAGGCAGAAAATGGTTTGGCACAGCCAAGAAGGGCCAAAAGGCCTGTTTCTGTGCTGTAGTTTCTATAGTTCTATGGTTCTATGGTGTACGGTCATAGTCTTTTCCCCAGAGTTGGGAAGTCAAAATAAGAGGGCACATATTCAAGAGGGGAGAGATTTAAGAGATCTGAGATCTAATTTCTTTACACAGTAGTTAGTGAGTACGTAGAAAGAGATGCCGGATGAAATGGTGAAGGAAGATATGATTACCTAATTTAAGAGGTAATTTAAGAAGTATATTCCACTCTGGAAGGGAGGGACTTGGAGGATTATGGGCCAAATGCAGGCAACTGGGTCTAGCAGGGAGGATGTTGTGGTTAGCATGAACCAGAAGGGCCAAAGAGCCTGTTTACATGCTGTATACTCTGACTCTATGACACCTGGGAGTCTCACCATTTCCTACTGAGAACATACTTTTGTTGATTATTTATTCTCTTCTCTGTGAATACATTAAATCTCAGACATTGATTTACTTCCAAGTTTTTCTTTGGCAAAAGTAGATTGGGAAAATCTGCTTTTGTAAAATGACCTCCCAGTCCATCCTCTTTTTCCATCATAAGTGATTTTGAAGTTGGATTCATATTCCAGGCCTGAAATAATATCTTAATCTGCTAAAGACACATATTATTGCAATATAAATCTTTAATTTATAAGGACTAAAATTTATTAGTTTAGTATCTGTTAATCAAAATCTGACAACACATCCAATGAGTTTACATTATGTTTACAAATGAGAATCTATAAAAATGTATGAATATATTGTTGGTCTAAAATCCACACTGTTGGAGATTGCACAATATTGATTTATAGTTTAATAATTTTCATAAATAAGCATACAACTTTTTTGTGAAACGAGATCTTCTGCAGATTGAATACTCATACAACAGAATATTTCTTCCAAGGATTGCTTCTATACGTTTTTCCTGCAGATAAAATAATAGAGTTATGGAGGTAAGTATGTTATTGTCAATGCTTGCAACGTAAATTTCCTAAGAATGCTTCATTCAAGCTCCAGTTGTTTCACACAAATATCATGTTCTCTCATCCTTTATGAAAAATTTGCAAAATACCTGACTGTAAAATAACATTGAGTTACATGGTATAAATTAATATTGACACAGATCAAAGCAACATGCTAAAGTTTCAGGATAGTGGCAATTTGAACTCCAGCCTTCTCATCTATTGGCATTGTAAGTATAGATGGAGGTGGAACAATTCATCCATTTGAAATTTTATTAGAATTATGCCAACTGTCTAAATAAACTAATATGTTTTCACTTTTACAACAGCGCTGTTCACTAATATCACAGTTATATTCACTCCAAAGTAAAGGTGAATTTTGATCCAATTACGTTTTATCAATACAAACACTGGTTTGATTCTGTATATACAGTATTTGCTTTTATTGGCATTCTTCCCAATGGAAAGTTTTATTGATCTACTCTGGGATATAAACTGTTTAATTAAGAATAGATAACAATTTTGTTGAAAGCTCCAAATTCAAGCTTTTCCTATAAATAATGAAGTAATGCATCCCAGTTAACGCAGTTTCTTATAAGTACAAGGTTTCAGAATCTGCTAAAGGAACAATTAAGCAGAAGTGAAGAATGGCATCGTGGGATCATATAAGAATAAGACCAAAAACCACAAAATAAAACATCGCCTCAAATATCAAATACGAACTATTTTTACTGTTGAGGAGGTAGAGGATAGTTCAGTAATGATCTGTTGTAGTGGATTGTCTCATGGCTGTCTAGAGAAGACAAATCTCAGAGTTGTATACTGCATACATACTTTGAACCTTGAACCTTGATTGAGTTTATGCTTATTTGAAGACACTTGATCTCTTTGAAAAAAGCAGATTTCCATATTTTGGATGTGTATACATATCTGATTTAAATGATGGTCCAAGTGCAGAGATGGATAAAATATTTCTCAATATATTTGATTATATCATTTCTGCACACCATGACTTGTAGTTGCAAAAAGAGAGAAAATGGGAAATATTGATCTCAAAATCAAGCAGTTTTAGGGGCAATAAAAGGTAAAAAAAATATATATATAGGATCTTAAACTTGAACCTGACCAAGCCATGTAGAGTACTATCCACTACACAACACACCTCCTTCACCACCACCATTACTCCCTGACTTTCAGTCTAAAGGAAGAGGAACAGAGAGGGAGAGGTCAGCCACTGTCAGGTGTGGGTCTCTTATTCCATTCAGGCTGCGTGCCTTATAATTCTTAATCAACTTCAGTGGTTATGTTGGCCAGGCAAGTCTTTCAGGATTCCGAAACTGCAACAGCTGAAGGGAGATGAGGACTACAGAATGAAACTAAATATATTTTCAGTACTGCCTGCAGGCAATGAGAAGGATCTCAGACAATCATTTTAAACACCCTAGCTGCTGGACACTTTTCTCACCCCATGATCTGGAGCCCTCCACCACAAGAAAATGCTCATTGGTCTGCCCCATATTCTTTCAGGTGGTCATCTGTGATGCATTCCCTTTTCTCTTCTGTAAGTACACATTTGACCTGCAGTTTCTTCCTTTCTCCTCCATGCTCCACAGGTCTATCTGACAGCCAATCACTCCCTATCTCGAGCAGTCCGCAACCAGAAATGAATGGCAATCCGTTTATTCAGTAAACTGGCAAGACATACTACAAACCAATCTTTGGGGGCTTCAAAATCACTACTCCCACCCACCCCTACACTCAGATTGCATCACCACATAATAATATGATTTCTCTTGAACACAAAGATGATGTTTAACTTTTAGATGCCACGGGGATATAATTGTGCCAGGAGCCCTGCAGGCCTCTGCAGTTAGCTATTGGGTGATGGGCTTCAGGATTTCTCAAGCACCTGTGTTCACTAATCATTACAGCTATTAAACCCTGGTGCTTTCGGTTTAATCTTGTCGTTCACTGTGATCGGCATTTGTTTCCTGGGTTCTAGGATTATTTAAATTGGACTCTCTATGTGCTCTGTTAGTGGAGTCCTACTATTGTTTGGGAAATGATTTGACTTGAGGTGTCACTCGGTCGTGTCTCCAATGCTTTGATGGTGTTCTTGTTCCCATCTCCTCATGGACAGTCTGCCGTTCCTCCACTCCTGGGTTGAGATGTCACCAGCACTTAACGTGATGGAGTTTGCTGTCCACCACACCAGGGTTGAGATGTTGCCAGCACCCACCATGACAGAGAGAGACGGCCATTTCTCCATGCTTGGTTCTAGTCCTGCGAGCGTGCACTGCAATAAATTGCCATTAACCCTTGTGCTAAGACAATAGCACACAAGCAGTTATGCATTGCACTCAAAAGAAATGCAATGAACAACTTAATGACTGAGTCTACATAAATCAATTTTACTGCCATTCTGGTTGTCAATAGTTAATCTCCATCTTCTATCAAATTCAGGATTTACTCTTTTCAGAGGATTTTTGAAGACAATTGAAAAAAAATTGTTAAAATCAATTTATTTGGTACATTTTACACAAGTAGCAAAGGACACGTTTCTGCTTCTGTTAATTTGACATATATGCTCAGTAGCCACTCTGTGAGGTACCTCCTGAACCTAATATAGTAGTCACTGAGTGTATGTTCATGGTCCTTTGCTGCTGAAGCCCAGCCACTTCAAGATTCGACATGTTGTACATTTAGAAATGCTCTCCTGCATACAACTGTTGTAACGTGTGCTTATCTGAGTTACTGTCACCTTCCTGTCAGCTTGAACCAGTTTCGCCATTCTCCCGGACCTCTCTAATTAACATGGCCCACGGAACTGCTGCTCACTGGATCTTTTTTTGTTTTTCACACCACTCTCTGTAAAGTCTCGAGACAGTTGTGCATGAGAATCCCAGGAGCTCAGCAGTTTCTGAGATGCACAAACCACCCCATCTGGCACCAACAATTATTTCATAGTCTAAGTCACTTAGATCACATTTCTTTCCCATTCTGATGTTTGGTCTGAACAGCAACAACTGAACCCCTTGACCATGTCTACATGCTTTTATGCATTGAGTTGATGCCACGTAATTGGCTGATTAGATATTTGCATTAATAAGCAGGTGTACAGGTGTACCTAATAAAGTAGCACTGGGTGTATATTTATTTGTTAAAGGTGAACAATTCAGTAGAAATTAAGGTAGGTAACACAGTTATGTGTTTCTTAAAAGCCCTTGAACATTTTTTTTCAAAAATGGCAATATTTAAAATATAAACTCAGGACTCAATATAAAGTTATGGGTAATGATACAACTTGGGTCCAGGTCTGCAGTAAACAGAAGTGATTTACACATATTCAGTTACAGCACTATGGTGTTGAGCAGCAACCTTTTACAAATTCTCAGGTACAGTTAAACGCAGGCTGAGTTGCCCTTCATCTCAAAAGTTTGACTGTACAGTTACCTTGCTCTCAAATTTAGATTTTTCTTTCAGCAACCATCTGTGATCAAACATCATTAACTTTCACTCTGACTAATGAGATTAGTATGGGCAGACTTTTACACCAATGGGGCTGGTGGTAACTAATGGAGCAGCCAGGTGAATAACCGAGGAAGTGATGAACTACATCTATATCATTCTAAATACACTTTCCCCACTTGTAGCAATCATGGACTGTTCCTGATGCGTCATTTTCTCTGTTTCCAATCTGCTCAGGTTGTCTCATCCACACTCTTCTTTAGAAACACCCTGCCCCCCCCAACAAGCTCCTATTGCTTGTTTTCCCTCCCCCATCTACTCCATCAGCCCATCAGCCACACATTCCTCCCACTGGGTCCCCTCTCACCACTTTCCTATCCGTCCATCTTGCCTTTGTTATTTAGTTCTATGATCTATGTTCTTCTACAATCAGATTTCATCCTCAGCAGCTCTTTGTTGCCTTTGTGAGTCACCTCCCAGCCTCTGTCAATATTTCCATCCTTCCTTTCTTCTCTCAAATCCAACTGCCTGTCAACTCCTCCACCAGGATCCAACTATCACTTGCCAGCTCTTGTCACACCCCTCCCCCTCACCTATTTTTATTAGTTATCTCCCCTCTGTTCTTTCAGTCCAGATTAAGGGGTTTGACTTGAAGTATTGATTATTGATTACCTTCTCCAGATGTCACCAAGCTAGTTGACTTACTCCAGCATCTTGATTTTTTGCTTCAGGACAGAATGTATATCAGGAGTCCAGAGTCAAACATGTGAACCAAGTGACCTGCTCAGTGTTGTGAAGGAAGTAGCTATGGCTTCAATACTTATCATGTTGGCTCGGGAGAAGACATGATTTGTTAATTCCCCAGTAAATTCGGAGACCTTTGACAGTATTTTGAGATAACTGATAGGCTTGGTTGTCAATTTTGCAGTTGATATGAAGTTTGGTGGAGGGTAGGTAGTGCTGAGGAAACAGGTAGGCTGCAGAAGGACTTAGACAGATTAGGAGAATGGACAAGAAAGTGGCAAATGAAATACAATGTTGGAAAATGCATGATCATGCACTTTGGTATTAGAAATAAATGTGCGGACTATTTTCTAAACAGGGAGAAGATCCAAAATCTGAGATGCTAAGGGATTTGGGAGGCCTTGTGCAGAACACCCTAAACATTAACTTGCAGATTGAGTTGGTGGTGAGGAAGGCAAATGCAATGTTAGCATTTGTTTCAGGGGGTCTGGAATACAAGAGCAGAGATGTGATGCTGAGGCTTTATAAGGCGCTGGTGAGGCCTCACTTTGAGTACTGTGAACAGTTTTGGGCTTCTCATCTAAGAAAAGATATTCTGGCATTGGAGAGGGTCCAGAGGCAGTTCACAAAGATGATTCCAGGAATGAAAGGGTTATCATACGAGGAACATTTGATGGCTCTGGGTCTGTACTTGCTAGAATTTAGAAGGACGAGGGGGGATCTCATTGAAACCTTTAAAATGTTGAAACGCCCAGCCAGAGTAGATGTGAAAAGGATGTTTCCCAGGACTGAACTGGTTAACACTAGGGGCCATAGTTTTAAGGGGCTTGGAAACAGGTACAGAGGGGATGTCAGAGGTAAGTTTTTCACACAGAGAGTGGTGGGTACATGGAATGCACTGCCAGCGAAGGTGGTAGAGGCAAATACAATAGGGTCTTTTAAGAGACTCTTACAAGGAGCTTAGGAAAATAGAGGGCGATGCGGAAGGGAAATTCTAGGCTGTTTCTAGAATAGGTTACACGGTCGGCACAACATTGTGGACCGAAGGACCGAATGTGCTGTAGATCTCTAAATTCTATGTTCTAACTGCATTGATTGGTCCAAGAATGAGAGGCATGTAGGAAGGCAGGGTTCATTAGTGCTCCATAGAACATGAGCTCGTGCCATATGTGAGGTCTTGATCTTCATACTTCCATTTTCTGAATCAACCAAAGGCTGTGGTTGTGCATTGAAGCCAAAAAGTGAATTTCATCTTCAATGATTGTCCTCTTGCTGAGATGTGGCTTCCGAGATATGGGAAGGGGCTCACATGTTTCAGGGCCTCACTATAAACCTTAAATTATTCGAGGATCTACAGAACATTAGTCTTACAAATGTGAGTTTTAAGTTGCATTCTCTCACATGCTTCAGGGGAGTGTTAAGTATGGTTTAGAGATCAACTTCTGACTGAGACAAACACAAGATAACAAAACCTTGAGAACGGACAACATCCAGACTGTGACTTCAAACTCGATGCATTGAGTTCAGTCACAAATTCACAGATGGAATCACTTGCATCAAAAACAAGTTATTCCAAGGAACTCAGATAAAGTGCAATTATGACCACTTTCAAGAATGGAGATGGAGACAAGTCCAGCTACATTAACTACAGGGGAGACTCTCTGTTGTCTGCCACAGGGAAAGTTAATGCTAGGAAAATTCTCAACCACCTCCAATGTAGTATGCAGAAACCTTACCACAATGTGTATGAAGGACATGAATTTGCAGGACCTATCCACTAGATGCTGCTAAATACTACATGAAAAGTTAGTATTTTTTTGGGCCATTCACAGAATAACAAAGAGATCTATCACGGAAACAAGACCTTTAGCCCACAAAGTCAATACCAACCACCAATCACCCATTTACATTTACCCTATATTAATTCCAAATGCTTTTTTAAATTCACTCCACATACTAATGCACTGTGGAGAACATTCTAAATGGCTACGTCACAGTCTGGTGTGAGGAGGGGTAGTGGTGTCACTCGACAGGATCAAAACAAGACCATAAGACATTGGAGCAGAATGGCCATTTGGCCCATCAAGTCTACTCCACAATTTAATCATGGCTGATCCTATCTTCCCCTCCTCAACCCCCCTCCCCCGCCTTCTCCCTGTAGCCTTTGATGCTGTGTCCAGTCAAGAACCTATCAATCGCTGCCTTAAGTACACCCAACAACGGGGAGAAGGGTCTGCACTGCGCAGGCGCGTGACATAACGCGCCAAGGTTTAAAAAGCAGACCACCATATACAGCGGCCATCGTCGGAGTGGACTGAGTCAAAGTGGGACTGCTTTGGCTCAAACAGGCTTCGGCAAGAACAGGTAGAGGCCAGGGTAGGTTCCGGTAAGTTTTTTGTCCAGATTGTTTAGAGTAGAGAGAATGCCAGGCAGGATGTTGGAATGCTCCTCTTGCAGGATGTGGGAAGTCAGGGAGCCCTCCGGTGTCCCTGACAACAACACCTGCAAGAAGTGCATCCAGCTGCAGCTCCTGACAAACCACGTTAGGGAACTGGAGCAGGAGCTGGATGACCTGCGGATCATTTGGGAGAATGAGGAGATTATAGATCGTAGCTACAGGGAGGTAGTTACGCCAAAGGAGCAGAGGGCAGGAAATTGGGTCACTGTCAGGCGAGGGAAGGGGAAAGGGCAGGCAGAGCAGGGTTCCCCTGTGGCCATTCCCCTCAACAACAAGTATACCACATTGGATACTGTTGGGGAGGATGACTTACCTGGGACAAGCTGCAGTAGCCGGATCTCTGGCACTGGGTCTGGCTCTGCAGTGCAGAAGGGAGGGTGGAAAAAGAGGAGAGCGGTAGTGATAAGGGACTCGATAGTTAGAGGTGCAGATAGGAGGTTCTGTGGTCGTGACAGAGAATCCAGGATGGTTTGTTGCCTCCCGGGTGCCAGGGTCAAGGATGTCTCTGATTGCTTGCATGACATTCTGAAGTGGGAGGGTGATCAGCCAGATGTTGTGGTGCACATTGGTACCAATGAGATAGCAAGGAAGAGTGAAGAGGTCCTGGAGAGTGAGTATAGAGAGCTTGGTAGGAAGTTGAAAAGCAGGACCTCGAGGGTGGTAATCTCAAGATTGCTACCTGTGCTACGTGCCAGTGAGGGTAGGAATAGAATGGTCTGGAGGATGAACAAGTGGCTGAGGAACTGGTGTAGGGGGCAGGGTTTCAGATTTCAGGATCATTGGGACCTCTTCTGGGGCAGGTGGGACCTGTACAAGAGAGACAGGTTACACTTGAACTACAGGGGGACCAATATCCTTTCAGGGAGGTTTGTTAATGCTATTGGGGGGGCTTTAAAATAGATTTGCAGGGGGATGGGAACCACAGTACCAGAGCTGACAGTGTGGCTGGGGTGAAAGTAAATGATGTTAAAAGTTCAAGCAAATCCACTAATAGAAAGGTTGTGAGTGGTGGTAAAAATCTTCTGAGGTGTATATATTTCAATGCTAGGAGTATTGCGGGGAAGGCGGATGAGTTGAGGGCGTGGATTGACACGTGGAATTATGACGTTGTAGCAATTAGTGAAACTTGGCTACAGGAGGGGCAGGACTGGCAGCTTAATATTCCAGGGTTCCGATGTTTCAGATGTGATCGAGGCAGGGGAATGAAAGGTGGGGGAGTAGCATTGCTTGTTAGGGAAAATATTACAGCAGTGCTCAGGCAGGACAGATTAGAGGGCTTGTCTACTGAGTCCTTATGGGTGGAGCTGAGAAACAGGAAAGGTATGGCCACATTAGTGGGATTGTATTACAGACCACCCAACAGTCAAAGAGAATTGGAAGTGCAAATCTGCAGAGAGATAGCAGGCAACTGCAGGAAACATAAAGTTGTGGTGGTAGGGGATTTTAATTTTCCATATATTGATTGGGTCTCCCATACTGTTAGGGGTCTAGATGGTTTAGAGTTTGTAAAATGTGTTCAGGAAAGTTTTCTAAATCAATATATAGAGGGACCAACTAGAGGGCATGCAATATTGGATCTCCTGTTAGGAAATGAGTTAGGACAAGTGACAGAAGTCTGTGTAGGGGAGCACTTTGTTTCCAGTGATCATAACACCATTAGTTTCAACTTGATCATGGACAAGGATAGATCTGGTCCTAGGGTTGAGGTTCTGAACTGGAAGAAGGCCAAATTTGAAGAAATGAGAAAGGATCTAGAAAGCGTGGATTGGGACAGGTTGTTCTCTGGCATGGATATGATCGGTAGGTGGGAAGCCTTCAAAGCAGAAATTTTGAGAGTGCAGAATTTGTATGTTCCTGTCAGGATTAAAGGCAAGGTGAATAGGAATAAGGAACCTTGGTTCTCAAGGGATATTGCAACTCTGATAAAGAAGAAGAGGGAGTTGTATGACGTGTATAGGAAGCAGGGAGTAAATAAGGTGCTTGAGGAGTATAAGAAGTGCAAAAAAGTACTTAAGAAAGAAATCAGGAGGGCTAAAAGAAGACATGAGGTTGCCTTGGCAGTCAAAGTGAAGGATAATCCAAAGAGCTTTTACAGGTATATTAAGAGCAAAAGAATTGTAAGGGATAAAGTTGGTCCTCTTGAAGATCAGAGTGGTCGGCTATGTGCGGAACCAAAGGAAATGGGGGAGATCTTAAATAGGTTTTTTGCATCTGTATTTACTAAGGAAGCTGGCATGAAGTCTATGGAATTAAGGGAAACAAGTAGTGAGATCATGGAAACTGTACAGATCGAAAAGGAGGAGGTCCTTGCTGCCTTGAGGAAAATTAAAGTGGATAAATCCCCGGGACCTGACAGGGTGTTCCCCCGGACCTTGAAGGAGACTAGTGTTGAAATTGCAGGGGCCCTGGCAGAAATATTTAAAATCTTCGCTGTCTACAGGTGAGATGCTGGAGGATTGGAGAGTGGCTGATGTTGTTCCGTTGTTTAAAAAAGGATCGAAAAGTAATCCGGGAAATTATAGGCCAGTAAATTTAACGTCGGTAGTAGGTAAGTTATTGGAGGGAGTACTAAGAGACAGAATCTACAAGCATTTGGATAGACTGGGACTTATTAGAGAGAGTCAACATGGCTTTGTGCGTGGTAGGTCATGTTTGACCAATCTATTGGAGTTTTTCGAGGAGGTTACCAGGAAAGTGGATGAAGGGAAGGCAGTGGATATTGTCTACATGGACTTCAGTAAGGCCTTTGACAAGGTCCCGCATGGGAGGTTAGTTAGGAAAATTCAGTCGCTAGGTATACATGGAGAGGTGGTAAATTGGATTAGATATTGGCTCGATGGAAGAAGCCAGAGAGTGGTGGTAGAGAATTGCTTCTCTGAGTGGAGGCCTGTGACTAGTGGTGTGCCACAGGGATCTGTGCTGGGTCCATTGTTATTTGTCATCTATATCAATGATCTGGATGATAATGTGGCAAATTGGATCAGCAAGTTTGCTGATGATACAAAGATTGGAGGTGTAGTAGACAGTGAGGAAGGTTTTCAGAGCCTGCAGAGGGACTTGGACCAGCTGGAAAAATGGGCTAAAAAATGGCAGATGGAGTTTAATACTGACAAGTGTGAGGTATTGCATGTTGGAAGGACAAACCAACGTAGAACATACAGGGTTAATGGTAAGGCACTGAGGAGTGCAGTGGAACAGAGGGATCTGGGAATACAGATACAAAATTCCCTAAAAGTGTCGTCACAAGTAGATAGGGTCGTAAAGAGAGCTTTTGGTACATTGGCCTTTATTAATCGAAGTATTGAGTATAAGAGCTAGAATGTTATGATGAGGTTGTATAAGGCATTGGTGAGGCCGAATCTAGAGTATTGTGTTCAGTTTTGGTCACCAAATTACAGGACGGATATAAATAAGGTTGAAAGAGTGCAGAGAAGGTTTACAAGGATGTTGCCGGGACTTGAGAAACTCAGTTACAGAGAAAGGTTGAATAGGTTAGGACTTTATTCCCTGGAGCGTAGAAGAATGAGGGGAGATTTGATAGAGGTATATAAAATTATGATGGGTATAGATAGAGTGAATGCAAGCAGGCTTTTTCCACTGAGGCAAGGGGAGAAAAAAACCAGAGGACATAGGTTAAGGGTGAGGGGGGAAAAGTTTAAAGGGAACATTGGGGGGGCTTCTTCACACAGAGAGTGGTGGGAGTATGGAATGAGCTGCCAGACGAGGTGGTAAATGCGGGTTCTTTTTTAACATTTAAAAATAAATTGGACAGATACATGGATGGGAGGTGTATGGAGGGATATGGTCCGTGTGCAGGTCAGTGGGACTGGGCAGAAAATGGTTCGGCGCAGCCAAGAAGGGCCAAAGGGCCTGTTTCTGTGCTGTAGTTTCTATGGTTTCTATGGTTTCTAACCTGGCCTCCACAGCTGCCTGTGGTGACAAATTTCACAAATTCACCACCCTCTGGCTAAAGAAATTTCTCTGCATCTCTGTTTTAAATGAACACCTCTGTATCCTGAGGCTATGCCCTCTTGTCCTAAACTCACCCTGCATGGGAAACATCCTTTCAACATCTACTCTGTTAGGGCCTTTCAACATTCAAAAGGTTTCAATGAGATTCCCCCTCATCCTTCCAAATTCCAACAAGTACAGAACCAGAGTTATCAAATGGTAATCCTTTCATTCCTAGAATCATCCTTGTGAACCTCCTCTGGACCCTCTCCAATGCCAACACATCTTTTCTTAAATGAGGAGCCCAAAACAGTTCACAATACTCAAGGTGAGGCCTCACCAGTGCCTTTTAAAGTCTCAACATCACATCCATGCTCTTGTATTCCAGACCTCTTGAAAATTGCATTTGCCTTCCTCACCACTGACTCAACCTGCAAGATAACTTTTTGGTTGTTCTGCACAGGGACTCCCAAGTCCTTTTGCAACTCAGATTTTTGGATTTTCTCCGTTTAGAAAACAGTCTACACATTTATTTCTAATACCAAAGTGCATGACCATACATTTTCCAACATTGTATCTAATTTGCCACTTTCTTGCCCGTTCTCCTAATCTGTCTAAGTCCTTTTATCCCCCACTCACTACCTCCTATCAATCAGCCAATGCTCTAACCATCTTAGTAACTTTCCTGTAATACCATGGGCTCTTAACTTGGTAAGCAGCCTCATGTGGCACCTTGTCAAAGCTGCAGAAAGTTGTAGGCTCGATCTTTGGCATTAGCTTCCCCATCATCTTCAAGGAGTGAAGCCTCAAAAAGGTGGCATCCATCACAAAGGACCCCCATAACCCAGGACATGCCATCTTCTCATTTTTACCATCAGGGAGGATGTATATGAGCCTGAACATGTACTTCAGGGACAGCTTCTTCCCCTTTGCCATCAGATTTCTGAATGGATATTGAACCCATGAAAGTCACATGGTCCAGGGAAGAAAGTGCAAATTCGACACAGACAGCATCTGATGTCAGAATTGAACCCATGCCTGTGGTGCTGTGCAGCTGCAGCCCTATGAGCTGTGTCACTGTGTCACCCCGTTTAACTGAATTACAACAGTGCAACTTCTTAATATCTGCTGGAAGAAATGTCTTCCATCCAATAATAATTTGTTCTGGTATTAACCACTGGAGATTTTAAAATAATATAAAAAATTAACTAGTGGTTCTATTGAACTTCTTCCCTTCTCTTTAATTCTTTTTCATCTTGATTCCATCCATTCTCCTTTCTCTCGCTACCTGATTTGACATTTAACCAGCCATTCTAACTGTTACTTCCTGGTTCTGATTTACGTGCCTCAGTCAGGAACCTTCCATTTGATCAATTAAAACGATGCAGTTGTTTATTCACTTAGGTGCTGGATTTCTGTACAGGGGCACCGTGCAAAAACAAGTAGCAAATCACAGCAGGTTCAAATGTCAAAAAAAAATTGAAACTCCATCAGTACAATTGATGCCTTTGTCCACTGACTATAAAATAAAGACCTTGTGAATTTATACAAAATCTCTGACTAGCAAATGTTTTACATCCATTTTCTCGGTCACGATCAGTAGAGGTTGTTCAGAATAATCAGCAAGATGTACTGCTGAGAGATTGGACTAGTGTGGGAAAGTGCCCAAAAGAAGCCATGTTGCCATTATCCAACTGACTGAAGTGGGGATAGCATGCTGTTGTGCATATATTCTTTGAAAACTGACTTTCGGTATTGTCAATATGAAAGCAACTGCAAAATAATTCCAATGTGCACAGTTTGCTGTAAGTTCAGTGCAATTCTACCTGACACCAACAGTACCATTGAACATAGACAACCTGATTGTTCCAATGGAGATCCGATTGATCTTATTTTCAAAAGGAAACAACAATTTCCTTGTTCTCCTTAATGTACACTCAAAATGAATTGAAGTTAGACTTGAGCATTACGGGAATGCATCACTGAGGTGTTAAACTGGATCTCTTCAGCACATGGAACGCAATGTCTAACAATCGACCGCACATTAGTTTGAGAGCTTGTATGATATCATTACATTAAACACTATGATTCCTTCCTTTTCATCCTGCTTCCAATTGAGCAGAAAAGAAAATTGTACGTATTGAAGGAAGCTTCGAAGTAGCAAACACTCCAAGCTTTTCCCAATTCATAGAAACATAGAAACATAGAAAATAGGTGCAGGAGTAGGCCATTCGGCCCTTCGAGCCTGCACCACCATTTATTATGATCATGGCTGATCATCCAACTCAGAACCCAGCCTTCCCTCCATACCCCCTGACCCCTGTAGCCACAAGGGCCATATCTAACTTCCTTTTAAACATAGCTAATGAACTGGCCTCAACAGTTTGCTGTGGCAGAGAATTCCACAGATTCACCACTCTCTGTGTGAAGAAGTTTCTCCTAATCTCGGTCCTAAAAGGCTTCCCCTCTATCCTCAAACTGTGACCCCTCGTTCTGGACCTCCCCAACATCGGGAACAATCTTCCCGCATCTAGCCTGTCCAATCCCTTTAGGATCTTATACGTTTCAATCAGATCCCCCCTCAATCTTCTAAATTCCAACGAGTACAAGCCCAGTTCATCCAGTCTTTCTTCATATGAAAGACCTGCCATCCCAGGAATCAATCTGGTGAACCTTCTTTGTACTCCCTCTATGGCAAAGATGTCTTTCCTCAGATTAGGGGACAAAAACTGCACACAATACTCCAGGTGTGGTCTCACCAAGGCCTTGTACAACTGCAGTAGTACCTCCCTGCTCCTGTACTCGAATCCTCTCGCTATAAATGCCAGCATACCGTTCGCCTTTTTCACCGCCTGCTGTACCTGCATGCCCACTTTCAATGACTGGTGTATAATGACACCCAGGTCTCGTTGCACCTCCCCTTTTCCTAATCGGCCACCATTCAGATAATAATCTGTTTTCCTATTTTTGCCACCAAAGTGGATAACTTAACATTTATCCACATTAAATTGCATCTGCCACGAGTTTGCCCACTCACCCAACCTATCCAAGTCACCCTGCATCCTCTTAGCATCCTCCTCACTGCTAACACTGCCACCCAGCTTCGTGTCATCCGCAAACTTGGAGATGCTGCATTTAATTCCCTCATCCAAGTCATTAATATATATTGTAAACAACTGGGGTCCCAGCACTGAGCCTTGCGGTACCCCACTAGTCACCGCCTGCCATTCTGAAAAGGTCCCGTTTATTCCCACTCTTTGCTTCCTGTCTGCTAACCAATTCTCCACCCACACCAATACCTTACCCCCAATACCGTGTGCTTTAAGTTAGCACACTAATCTCCTGTGTGGGACCTTGTCAAAAGCCTTTTGAAAATCCAAATATACCACATCCACTGGTTCTCCCCTATCCACTCTACTAGTTACATCCTCAAAAAATTCTATGATTCGTCAGACATGATTTTCCTTTCACAAATCCATGCTGACTTTGTCCGATCATTTCACCGCTTTCCAAATGTGCTGTTATCACATCCTTGATAACTGACTCCAGCAGTTTCCCCACCACCGACGTTAGGCTAACCGGCCTATAATTCCCCGGTTTCTCTCTCCCTCCTTTTTTAAAAAGTGGGGTTACATTAGCCACCCTCCAATCCTCAGGAACTAGTCCAGAATCTAACGAGTTTTGAAAAATTATCACTAATGCATCCACTATTTCTTGGGCTACTTCCTTAAGCACTCTGGGATGCAGACCATCTGGCCCTGGGGATTTATCTGCCTTCAATCCCTTCAATTTACCTAACACCACTTCCCTACTAACATGTATTTCGCTCAGTTCCTCCATCTCACTGGACCCTCTGTCCCTTACTATTTCTGGAAGATTATTTATGTCCTCCTTAGTGAAGACAGAACCAAAGTAATTATTCAATTGGTCTGCCATGTCCTTGCTCCCCATAATCAATTCATCTGTTTCTGTTTGCAGGGGACCTACATTTGTCTTTATCAGTCTTTTCCTTTTTACATATCTATAAAAGCTTTTACAGTCCGTTTTTATGTTCTCTGCCAGTTTTCTCTCATAATCTTTTTTCCCCTTCCTAATTAAGCCCTTTGTCCTCCTCTGCTGAACTCTGAATTTCTCCCAGTCCTCAGGTGAGCCACAAGGAATCCCACAAGGAATCATTGTTTGGCCAGCTTCCTGTTGTGACGCCACACTCTGCCACAGGTTTCAGCCCATAATTGTTAATGTATTGTTTTTGTTGCACATGATTAAATTTAATTCAGCTCAATTTAGAAGAGAAAGTAGAGAGATGCCAACTATAGCAAAAGGTAATGACCAGAAGCAAAAAAATAATCTTTCAAATGAAGAGAAAATGTTGCAGTGTCAAGAATGGTAAACAAGGATGAGACATGGAAAGGAGACACTAATGAAACAGTCAGAGAACGTAGTCTGAAACAGCATCTGGTAGACAATAGGGGTAAAACATCAGAACTGCCCAAGTTGCCTGCATGCTTGTGTAACACCCGGGAAAAGGCTTCACTGCTGCTGTAATGGTTTTTCTGTAGAAGCACTGCTGATTGTTTTTCTGTAGCAGCAGTGTTTGGGTTATGGCTGGAGATAACGGGGGCTTTGGAATGTGCGCCATCCAGAATAGACACCAGAACGGAGTGGACGAAGTCTGGGGAAGTCGATGGAGGACCAGCAGAAGGGAAGCCATGGGCTCCAAATTGTGCACGTTAGACTGATTCATTAAAATGGACCCTTTTCTTTTGCTTTACTTTGCTAACCCTTGAGTCAGATTAGGAATTATAAAGCTAAATCATACGTTTGGTGGGGCCAGAGATTGTCTTTCGCAGCAGACAGAACGTGAGGGATACAATTGTAGTAAGAGGGGCAAGGGACATGTTATGACTAATCTATTCCTGATGTGGACATAGAATCAATGACTGCTAAATACCTACAGAGCAGCTGTGAGTTCAGCCAGGACGTCTTCAATGTCTCATCCTTACTTACTGTTCTTGTCACTTCAGCTCCTGCACTTGATTTGAATTCTTCCTTTGCTGCTTTTCCAAGGTAGGGAGGAACCATAAAGCATTTGGTGCATCATATCACACAAACTCTTAAATAAATGCAAAGGAAACCATGGTCCTTTTTTATTCCCCACTTTCCCATCATCTCCCCCCAACATTCAGTCAGCAAGTGGCCAATTAACCTTTGTTGAATTATTCTTCCATATCTTTGGGATATGGAAAGAAAGTGGAGCACCTGGAAAAAGAAAATTAGAAGGCATACATTTAGGGTAAGGGTTCAAAGATTTAGAGGGCATCCAAGGTGGAATTTTTTCATTCAGAGTCTGAATGAGGCAGAAGTTCTCAGAACATTTAAGAAGTATCCAGGTAAATATTTGAATTACCAAGGCATAAGAGGCTATGAATCATGTTCTGGTAAATGGGATTAGTGTAAATGATTGCTTAGTGGTTGGCAAGGTCTTGGTGGAGCAAGTTTCTGTGATATATGGCTCCACAGTTTCATGGGTCCCTGAAACTATGTGGCTGCAAGAACAACATGACAGCACTGGATTCTATCCTTCCAGTGAATTTGCAGGATTTTGTGGAGATGTTGGTGGTATTATTACAGTTTCCTGAGCAGCCTGCTGTAGGTATTCCAGATCATCAGAACCATATTGCTGCACAGTAAACCTGAGTTTTGAGCCTGGTCCAAGGTCTTGATCTTCAAATATCCTTTTCCTTAATTGACCAAAGAATGAAAGTCATTGCAGCGTTCATCATCCATCTGTGGTTTTTATGTTACTTCAATCTTTCTCGCATTACCTTTACAAATCATCTTCAACAATATTCCCATGGATGTAGTTAATCTTTGAGAACTAATAGGAAAATGTTCAAACTAAGGAGACTATACTTCAGAAAAAAAATGATTTAGGCATGGTGGGCCGAAGGGTCTGTTTCAGTGCTATACTTCCCTATGACTCTATAAGGTCACCCAAACCTCAATAGGTGAGCTACTATAAGCACATAATGCATACGTTTGTGCATGCTCAGAGGCTGAGGCACAAGGCATTGTCAATGCATTCACCAACGCGTACAACATGACGCTTATGTGAACAAGGGCCTCTACCAGACTGCCCCACTGCAACACGGCAAGAGAGGTTCACAAGACACTGGAAAATCTGGACTTCTTCCTAATTTTGGGAGCCATCTCTCATCTTGAAGATGTCAAACTTTTGCCGGACAGTAGAGAATTTTATGATGACAGATGTGCACAAATTTAAACTCTAACACATCTCACAATCAGCTATTAGATAAAATTCTATCATATGGCATTATGCAGTGGAATTTCTAAGCCATATTATCTGATGAATAAGTATTAAATAGCCTTCTTGAAATAAACAATGCCAGAAAAATATGCTGTTGAGGAATTCTGCAAACCAGTAATCGGAGAAATAAAGGATGCCATTCAGGCAAACGTTTATCTGTGAACTCTGATCATACTTTTGATTAAAGCTCATCAGTAATTGCACTGTTTAATCTGCTGCCCAGACAACCATTAGCAGAAGCAGTTGAAACATTTACTGTACTTGGAAGCGGCTGGTTCCTTGCCTTGCAGACCCTGCCAGATGCAATTAAACTGTCTGACTTACTCTCAGAATAAATACCACAGCCTCCATGTCATGGTCTTTTGCAGAGTTTTTTGTTTCATCTTCCTAGATCAGCATTTAACTGGGTCATTTTTCCCCCAGTAAAAATAATCTTTTTCTATTGGTTCACAACCCCTTATGGATTAAATTAGCACTGTGAATTAATGAGATGTTATGCTTTTAAAGCCCATTTATATAACATAATCCTATTAAATTTATTGACACCAATTATACAGTTTCAGAGGAGTTTAGCTAAAATAATAGTCTCTCAGGATTTGCAAAGATCATGATTACTTTAAGAATATCTGCTTAAGAACACTTTCTGGGACCTGCACTAGACACTCGACACTAGAATACTACAGCACAGTACAGGCTCTTCAGCCCTCAATGTTGTGCCAACCCATATATTCCTTAAGAAAAAAGTACTAAACCCACACTACCCCATAACCCTCTATTTTTCTTTCATCCATGTGCCTGTCCAAGAGGCTGTTAAATACCCCTAATATTTTAGCTTCCACCACCATCCCTGGCAAGTCATTCCAGGCACCCACAACCCTCTGTGTAAAAAAACTTACCCCTGATGTCTCCCCCAAAACTTCCCTCCCTTAACTCTGGTGTTTGCTATTCATGCCCTGGGAAACAGGTACTGGCTATCCACTCTATCTATGCCTCTTATAATCTTGAAGAGCTCTATCAAGTCCCTTCTCATCCTTCTACGCTTTAAAGAGAAAAGTCCCAGCTCTGCTAACCTTGCCTCATAAGACTTGTTTTCCAATCCAGGCAACATCCTGGTAAATTTCCTCTGCACCCTCTCCATAGCTTCCACATCCTTCCTATAATGAGGTGACCAGAACTGAACAGAATACTCTAAGTGTGGTCTCACCAGAGATTTGCACAGTTGCAACATGACCTCTCTACTCTTGAACTCAATCCCCCTAGTAATGAAACCTAGCATCCCATAGGCCTTCTTAACTATCCTATCAACCTATGTAGCAACCTTGAGGGATGTATGGATTTGAACCCTAAGGTTCCTCTGTTCATCCACACTCCTAAGTAACTGACCATTAACCCTGTACTCAGCCTTCTGGTTTGTCCTTCCAAGATGTATCAATTCACACTTTTCCAACTCCATCTGCCACTTTTCTGCCCAACTCTGCATCCTGTCTATATCCCTTTGTAACCTTCAACAACCTACAGCTCCATCCACAACTCCTCCAATCCTCGTGTCATCTGCAAACTTACTAACCCATCCTTCCACCTCTTCATCCAGGTCATTTATAAAAATCACAAAGAGCAGGGGTCCCAGGACAGATCCTTGCGCCACTCCACTAGTCACCGACCTCCAGGCAGAATACTTTCCTTCCACTACTACCCTCTGCTTTTTTCCTTTAAGCCACTTTTTTTATCCAAACAACCAAGGGTCCACTGATCCCATGCCTCATGACTTTCTGCATGAGTCTCTCGTGGGGGACCTTGTCAAATGCCTTGCTAAAATCCATGTAGACCACATCCACTGCCCTACTCTCAGCAATTTCTTTTGTTACCTCTTCAAAAAACTCAATTAGGCTTGTGAGGCACGACCTTCCCTTCACAAAGCCATGTTGACTATCCTTGAGTAGACGGTACTTCTCCAAGTGCTCGTAGATCCTATTCTTAAGAATCCTTTCCAATAGTTTGCAGACCACCAACATAAGACTCACCGGTCTATAGTTCCCAGGATTCTCCCTATTACCTTTTTTAAACAAGGGAACTACATTTGCCATTTTCCAATCCTCTGGCACCTCCTCTGCAGCCAAAGACGATTCAAAGATCATAGCTACTGCTCCAGCGATCTCTTTGCTCACTTCCCACAGCAACCTGGGGTATATCACGCCTGGCCCTGGGGATTTTTCAATCTCGATGTTTTTAAAGATCCAACACCTCTTCTTCCTTAATCTCCAAAATTGTCCAGCACACAGGCCTGTTCTATTTTGACCTCACCATGATCAAGGTCCTTTTCACTTGTGAATACTGAAGCAAAGTATTCATTTAGGACCTCCCCAACCTCCTCCGCCTCCAGGCACATGTTGCCTTCTTTATCCTTTAGTGACCCCACCTTCATTCTTGTCATCCTTCTGTTCTTCACATAAGCATAGAACGCCTCGGGGTTCTCCTTAATCCTACATGCCAAGGCCTTCTCATGCCCCCTTCGAGCTCTCCTAAGTCCTTTCTTAAGCTCCTGTCTGGCTACCCTATATTTCTCATGAGCCCCTCCTGCTTCCTGCTTCTTATATCTAACATATGCTTCCTCCTTCCTCTTGAGGAGTTGCCTCACGTGTTTCGTCAGCCACGGTTCCCTCTTCCTACCATTTTTCCCTTGTCTCAGTGGGACAAACTTATCCTGAACCCAGCACAAGTGGTTCCAATTTAATCTCGCTAGTTCCTGCCTCATCCCTTCATAGTTAGCCCTTCCCCAGTTAAGCACTTTCCCATTTTGTCTGTTTTTATCCTTTTCCATAGCTATGCTGAAGCTAAGGGAGTTGTGGTCACTCTCACCAAAATGCTCCCCCACCAAGAGGTCTGCCACCTGACCAGGTTCATTACACAGAACTAGATCCAGTATAGCCTCTCCTCTCGTCGGCCGGTCCACACACCGTGCCAGGAATCCTTGAACACACCTGACAAATTCAGCCCCATCTATCCCCCTTGCAGTCAGGAGGTGCCAGTCAATATGAGGGAATTTGAAATCACCCATAACTACGACCCTGTATTTCCAGCACCATTCTAAAATCTGCCTGCTTATCTGCTCCTCGGTGTCCGGAGGGCTATTTGGGGGCCTATGGAAAACTCCTAGCACAGTGATTGATCCCTTCCTATTTCTGACCTCCACCCACACTGACTCAGTGGACACTCCCTCTGCAGTGTCCTCCCTTTCTATAGCCGTGATACTATCCCTGACCAGTCATGCTACTCAACCCACTTTTCTACCTAGGTGACTTAATCTTCAAAGCAATTATTGGCATACAAAGTTTAGGTATTGAAATTCTAACACAATATTAATATGTGTTTCTCTATCTGATTATCCAATAAAAGCTCCAGAGTTCTGCTCTTCATTGACCACTTCCCCATGATCATATAGTCACTCGCATCGCTGACCCTCATCAGTTCCTTCCACTCTGACCATTGCGATGGAAACCATCAATTTTCCTGTGGTTGTCATTGATCCTTATCAATTCCAATTTTCCAGTTTAATATTTGTTGCTTTCCTGGAGGCTCTCGTTCAATCTCCTAACTGGAATTGCTCTCTGATCTCCATGCTGGAAATTATACCCGTCTAGTTCTTCATCTCCTCTATTTCTTCTCAATCTTTTCCCACAGATTATTCGCCTATAACAGAACCTTTTTCCATCGAGCAATCAACAAGCATCTCAGCTACGGGATATCCAGAGGTGGAGTGAAGATCCAACTTGCAATTGGAAAGAAACAGTGCAATCTCATAGTTTACCAAGTTCTCAGATAAGTTATCCATTGGGTCCTTCGAACCTTTTCATATTTCTTACACTGTTTGAAATCAGCATCTGGTTTCACCAACAGATGCTGGCTAACATGGAAAGATTCAAGTGTGCAAAAGGACATTGGTGCAGATGAAACTGCAGAGAGAGCTAACAAGAGCTGCATTCATCTGAGACCAATTCTTCTGATACATCCTGGACTGCAAAAACTAACTTTAATTCCTTGATAGTCCCCTCCACTAAGAATCCCATCAGCAGAACTTGAAGCAATTTTGGATTGCTCTCTACCTGAAAGAAGCAATAGTTCTTTTTTAATGAATTTCAGGGAAAGAGCCAAGTTACAAGTATATATTTCGGATTGGAAAATACAAACTATTAAACTACCCCCTGCATTTCTTTTGGTTAAGTCAGTTAACTCTATATCAACACTAAATACACGTGTAAAAAAAAATCCTTCAAACGCACAGCAATTTCCAATATTGTACTTCCTTTGCTTGTTTACTTAGTTAATTAGCATGGTATGATAATGTAACAGTTAACACACCTGCTTTACAGCATCAGCCAGCAATCAATGATTGGGGTTCAATTCCTGCCATTACCTGTAAAGATCTTGTATGTTCTCCGCTTGGCTATCTGGTTTTCTTCTGGGTGCTCCATATTCATCATATATTCCAAAGATGTACAGTTAGGCTTAGTGAGTTTGGAGCTGAAATCAGCACTATCTGTGGAATTGTCTGCCCAGGGAAGCAGTTGAGGCTTCCTCACTAAGTATATTTAAGAAACAGTTAGATAAGTTTTTACATAGTAAGGGAATTAAGGGTTATGGGGAAAAGATTAGATTAGATTCAACTTTATTGTCATTGTGCCGAGTACAGATACAAAGCCAATGAAATGCAATTAGCATCCGACCAAAAATGCAAAGAACAGTGTTATTTACAAAATAACTGCGAATAAAAAGTGAATGCTACAGCACACAAATATAAAAGTACTGAGACAGTACAATATGGGTGCAATATTGCTTAGCGCTGTGATGTGAGGTTCAGCAGGGTCACAGCCTCAGGGAAGAAGCTCTTCCTGTGCCTGCTGGTGCGGGAGCGGAGGCTCCTGTAGCGCCTACCGGATGGGAGGAGAGTAAAAAGTCCATGGTTAGGGTGAGGTGCATCCTTGATAAGGCTTTTCGCCCTGCCCAGGCAGCATTTATGGTAATGTTCTCAATGGTGGGCAATTGGGTGCCGATAATCCGCTGGGCAGCTTTCACCACACACTGGAGTGCTTTGCAGTCCGATACAGGACAATTGCCATACCACACTGAGATGCAGTTGGTGAGCATGCTCTCAATGGTACGGCAGTAAAAGTCCATCAGTATCCTGGGACAGAGGTGAGCTTTCCTGATGCTCCGCAGGAAATAAAGGCACTGTTGCGCCTTTTTGATCAGGATGGAGGAATTCAGGGACCAGGTGAGATCCTTGGAAATGTGGACACCAAGGAATTTGAAGCTTGATACATGCTCCACTACAGCTCCGTAGATGTAGATGGGGACGTGAGTGTGGCTCCTTGCATGCCTGAAGTCCACAATGATCTCCTTGGTCTTCTGGGTGTTAAGGGCCAGGTTGTTGTCGGCACACCACGTGGCCAGGTGCTGGACCTCATCCCTGTAGGCCGTCTCGTCATCCCCTCTGATCAGGCCAACCACCATGGTGTCGTCTGTGAACTTGATTATGGAGTTAGAACCATGTACAGGAACACAGTCATAGGTGAAAAGGGAGTACAGAAGAGGGCTCAGCACACAGCCTTGAGGCACACCGGTGTTCAGGGTGAGAGTGGAGGAGGAGAGGTTGTATAACTTAACTGATTGGGGTCTGTTAGTCAGAAAGTCCAAGGTCCAATTGCAGAGGGATGAGCTGATACCAAGCTGGCGAACAACAGGAATTCTGCAGATGCTGGAAATTCAAGCAACATACATCAAAGTTTCTGGTGAACGCAGCAGGCCAAGCAGCATCTATAGGAAGAGGCGCAGTTGACGTTTCAGGCCGAGACCCTTCGTCAGGACTAACTGAAGGAAGAGTGAGTAAGGGATTTGAAAGCTGGAGGGGGAGGGGGAGATGCAAAATGATTGGAGAAGACAGGAGGGGGAGGGATAGAGCCGAGAGCAGGACAGGTGATAGGCAAAAGGGGATACGAGAGGATCATGGGACAGGAGGTCCGGGAAGAAAGACAAGGGGAGGGGTGACCCAGAGGATGGGCAAGAGGTATATTCAGAGGGACAGAGGGAGAAAAAGGAGAGTGAGAGAAAGAATGTGTGTATAAAAATGAGTAACAGATGGGGTACGAGGGGGAGGTGGGGCCTTAGCGGAAGTTAGAGAAGTCGATGTTCATGCCATCAGGTTGGAGGCTACCCAGACGGAATATAAGGTGTTGTTCCTCCAACCTGAGTGTGGCTTCATCTTTACAGTAGAGGAGGCCGTGGATAGACATGTCAGAATGGGAATGGGATGTGGAATTAAAATGTGTGGCCACTGGGAGATCCTGCTTTCTCTGGCGGACAGAGCGTAGATGTTCAGCAAAGCGGTCTCCCAGTCTGCGTCGGGTCTCGCCAATATATAAAAGGCCACATCAGGAGCACCGGACGCAGTATATCACCCCAGTCGACTCACAGGTGAAGTGATGCCTCACCTGGAAGGACTGTTTGGGGCCCTGAATGGTGGTAAGGGAGGAAGTGTAAGTGCATGTGTAGCACTTGTTCCGCTGGCGAAGGTTGGTGATCAGCTTGGAGGGGATCACAGTATTGAATGCTGAACTAAAGCCAATGAACAGCATTCTGACGTAAGAGTTGGGGCTGTCCAGGTGGGTCAGGGCAGAGTGAAGTGCCGTGGAGATGGCGTCCTCTGTTGACCTGTTGGTGCGATAGGCAAATTGATAGGGGTCCAGGGTAGTGGACAGACAGGATTTCAGATGTGATAGAACCAGTCTCTCAAAGCACTTTGCAATGATGGAGGTGAGTGCAACTGGGCGGAAGTCATTCAGGCCCGTGGCAGTGGAAGGCAGGTAGATGGAGCTGACTTTATGGATGGACCAGCGATAATCTTATTGAATGGCGGGGCAGGCTTGATAGGTCGGATGGCCTACTCCGACTCCTATCTCTTATGTTCTTATGAAAGTGTGGCAACACTTATGGGCTGCCCAGCGCAATCCTCACTGATTTGATTTGTTGCAAGTGATGCATTTCACTCTATTTTGATATCTTGATGTACATGTGACAAATAAAGCTAATCATTATCTTAATCTAATTAATTTGTTAACAATATTTATTCTTTAATGATTGTTCATTCAACATCTTCTGACTATTGACACTTTCAAAGGATTTGAATATAGAACTAGACAGTTAGAGACATTTTTCTTCTGGTTTAAGATGGCACTAGTGAAACACAGCAACGACTTGCTGGTAGCAAACAAAACCACTAACCTGTAATTTCCTTTTGAGCTTTTGAACTGTTATTATAATCTGGCATTTTTGCAGAGTGAACTGAAGGTGCATGACAATTGCAGCATGGTGAGTATGTGCCGAATCGAGGCCATGGGGCCCAGGCCTAAGAACACGCCAATGTTTGGCCATTACTGGAGTGAACTTGGTGGTGATTCGAAGCAGCAGAACTAAGGCAAGGTAGAGGCAAGGCTGAGTCACCCAGGCCTGAGAGAGAGGAACAAGCCAATGTTTGATCAATTCAAGCACTAGGGCAAATTTGAAAGGTTGGTTACGAACCAAATCGAAGCGGCAAGGCCTTGGTCCAAGAGCGAAGAATGACCCATTATTTGCCAATTTAAGTCCCAAGCCAGATTGAAAAGGTCATGGTGTTGGGGCCGAAGACAAGGGACAGGTATGTGTTCAGATCACTGCTCACAATGTTTACTCACCTCTGCACTGAACTGAGGCTGTGGCCTGCAATAAACGGGCTCCTGGATTAGTGGTGACTGACTTTGTGGCTGTGGACTCATTTCTGTAAACTTCAGTTCTGAATGTTTATTTGCTTACTTTTACTGTTTGCGTGATGTGTACTTTTTTTTGCACATTTAGAGTTTGACAGTCTTCTCCTTTTCAATGGATTCTCTTCGGTTTTTTTGTTTTGTGGCTGCATGCAAGGAGACGAATCTCAAGGTTGTGTATAGTATACATACTTTGATATTAGAAGTATTTTGAAGGCCATAAGACTCAGGAGCAGAATTAAGCCACTCAGCCCATCATGTTTGTTCTGCCATTTGATCATGGCTGATTTATGTTTCTTTCTCAATTCCATTCTCCTGCCTTCTCTCTGTAATTTTTGATGTCCTTGCAAATCAAGAACCTATCAATCTCCGCTTTAAATATACCCAATATATTGATCAGGCATTGCGTACACAGTGAGGGAGGTTTCAAATATCACTTTATAAGAATAAATTAAATACTAAGTTCCACATGGAATTTGGAAATCTTTATTTTATTCCATTTTCAAAATTTACAGACAGGCAAAAATGTAATTACACCCTCACAGACTGGAAAATCACCTGGAGGAAACTCAGAGAGGGAGGAGAGCAGATGAGTAATTATCAACCCTGACATCTCGAGCCCATGATCAAGCTAAGTTCAAAAGTTCTCAGGAGACCCATCATTATTATTAAAGAAAAGATGTAAACAATGTAAAGCTACCATTCTCTTTAATCATAACATACACTATAACCAGCTAGGGACCAGAGCCCTGTTATTACTGGAAAGGTGCAATTGCAAGTGAGGGATCATTAGTGATGCAAAGTTTCTTGTCGCATTTTACACTCATGTAAAATTCTGAGATTAGCAGATGCAGCATAACAGTCCTTAAAGTGATTAACTAATCAAGTTATTAGATAAGAACTCAAATTGTATTTGGAAACATTTCTAATCTCCATTCCATGCAATTGTTAGCTTTTGATTTTCATTACTTCTGGGGAATATTGAGTCTCAAGGGACGAATTGATGACTTCTTAAAAGTCAGAATGGTAAATGCAGTTCTCTACAGTTGTCATTCTACAAAACTTGTAAAATAATACAATCTATAACTTGCTCTAGGTTGTGATGTCTTCAGTATCTGAGTCTACATAGATCAAAGGGCTTCCACATCAGTTTTGAGGTTTGGTACTCCAGTCTGGTGAAATGGTCAACAGCGTAACAGCAGTTGTTTTAATATTCTAAGTTAATGCTCTCTTCAATTAAGTTGAACATTTTAAGTTTTTTTTATAACTCAAGAAAGCCTTGACAATGCCTCATAAATGATATTCAACAGGAGTAGCAATGAGACAGATATCCAGATAAATCCATAACACAGATGCCAGAATTATCTATATCGAGGGTCAGTGGAAAATTTTAGTTTTTAAAGGAATGTACTTTTTTTATTGTCGATGCTGAAGTTTTGTTTTCTGTTGAGAAAGTAAACTTGTGAGTACCAACAGATAGGTAGGCCTCATCTGTTGCAGTGAAATTTAATAAGATTGCCTATCATAGCTTCCTGCAAAGAGTTTTGGTGACAGTCAGTGAAAATAAAATTTAACAGCAATTTGCCAGTGATCATTAAGCTAAATAAATCCCCACAAAATTGCAAGTCTGGTGCATATTTAACCAAGTATAAATATCCCAACTTGTTGACATTCTGCTGCCAGGCATTATATGGACTCAGCAAAATCTGGGCCATTGATTTTTAATGACAAGACGGCCCACTTGCCTGCTTCTGTGTTGCTGGAGTCAGGTGAAGATGCTGGTGAAAAGCACATTTGCTAATATTGTGTATTTCCTAAACAGAGATGCGTAAAGCACAGAAACTGGCCTTTCAGCCTTCAATATCAATATTAACAAACCAGTGTCCATCTACATCAACTGCGTTGTTCTCATCAGTACATTTTATTTCCTCCTCAAAAAATTAATTCAAATTGGTTGGGCAGGATCTTTCACTAACTGAGCCATGCTGTCAGGTTTTGATCAATCCTTGCCTTTCCAGTGTTGGTTAATATTTCACTTAGATTTTTTTTGTAACTACGTTGTTTCCATTGACATTAGACTTACAAGCATGTAATAACCTGGCTTATCACTGCTGTCCATCTTGAATAAAGAGGACACATTTACTGGGATCTCACCTGAAGCCAGTGAAGTTCCAAACGTTCTCTTTCAGTGCTCTTGCAGTCTCCTCCATTTCCCCCGTCATTCTGAGATACCTCCATCAGGCCCCAAGGATCCATCACATCTAACACTTCCCCCCTTTTTAATGATAACACCTCCCAGAATTTCGCTGCATCACCCATCCCACCCCCTACTGAAATATCCCTGTAACAATATTCCTCCAGTATTTTGTGGGAGCTGCTCTGGATTTCCAGCATCTACAAAATCCTTTTTGTTAGCAATATTTTCCTTAGTGAAGATAGATGAAAAATTTTTCACATAACCTCTCATCTTTGCCCTCAGGTTCTACATGCAGATTGTCACTTTGGTCAATATTGAGTCCTGTTGCTTCCTGGTTACCACCTTGCTTTTAATGTACTTATAAAATGTCTTGGCATATTGCGCATCTTCTTTGCCCACATAATTTTTAAGTAACTCTTCCAATTCCTTTGAATTGCCCTCATTTACATTCATTATTCCTGCCATATGCTTTCATTATTTTTATCCAGCTCTCAAAATCACTTGACAGTCAGGGCTCCTTGAAATTGTTGTCCTTATTCTTCACCCTGACATAGACCACAAGATGCAGTAGAGGACCAGAATTGATACATTCATCTGATTTAGTCTGCTCTGCCATTCAGTCATGGCCAATCTTCTTTTTCAATATTGGTTGATTTTCTTTTTCAATCCCATTCTCCTGCCTTCTCCCCAAAACCCTTAATGCCTTCACCAAACAGAAACCAATTAATCTCTGCCTTAAATCCACCCAATAACTTGGTGATCCACAGACTTATCCTCTGGCTGAAGAAATTCTTCATTATCTCTATTCCAAAGGGATGTACATTTATGTTTATTCAGAATCTCCCACTGATGGCAACAACTTCTCCACATCCACTCTATCCAATATTTTCAATACAGTATTTTCTGTAGGATCTCCCTCATCCTTCTTAACTTCATCAAGCACAGGCTCAAAGCCATCAAAAACTTGCCTTCTTTGTAATTGCATCAATATATTTGGCCCAGGATAGATCTTCAGAGATGTTGAAATGCAGGAACTTGTCACTGCTCACCCTTCCTGCTTCTGATCCCTCAATGAGGACTGGTGTGTGATCCCTTAACTTGCCCTTTCTGAAGTCCACAATCAATTCCTTGGTCTTACTGACACTGAATACAAGGTTGCTGTTGTGACAGCACTCGAACAGCTGATCCATCTCGCTTCTGTACAGCTCTTCATCACCATCAGATATTC
Source organism: Mobula hypostoma (assembly GCF_963921235.1). Taxonomy (NCBI): domain Eukaryota; kingdom Metazoa; phylum Chordata; class Chondrichthyes; order Myliobatiformes; family Myliobatidae; genus Mobula; species Mobula hypostoma. The sequence continues at coordinate 113,161,037 of NC_086100.1, read as the reverse complement.
TGCCAACAGTAGCTGTGTCGACAGAAAATTTATAGATGGCATTTGAGCTGTACCTATCAACACAGTCATGGGTGTGGAGAAAGCAGAGCAGTGGGCTAAGCACACATCCTTGAGGTGCACCAGAGTGGATTGTCAGTGAGGAGGAGATGTTACTTCCAATCCGCACAGACTGTGGTCTCCCGGTGAGGAAGTCAAGGATCCAGTTGCAGAAGCCCAGGTTTTGGAGCTTGTTGGTTAGTACTGAGGGTATTATTGTGATGAACACTGAGCTGTAATCAATAAGCAGCAGCCTACTATTTGTTCTGGTTCCAAGGTTGTCAAGCCGAGGAGTGGTGGGGGGACAAGCTCCCACTATCTAAAAGTGCTCCTCATGGCATGCACCTCAAATAGCCTCTGACAACCAAGTCCAACTCCTGGCCTTCTTGTGTGGCTTAGCCTCTAAGCCCAATGGAACTGTTTCTACTGACAGGAGAAGGGGCGAAGGCGAGTCCTGGCGCTTTAAAACCAGTGCTTCAGGTAGATGGAGCTCGTCAGCCTGGGAAGGCAGTCCATCTAAGAAAGGGAAAACTCTGATTTCAAACCTCCGCTGCCTTGCGGCCATACCCACTCATGGGAAAGACTTCAGGAGTAAACCCTGAGGACAAATCCAGAGCTGGAGTCCCTAAGGCAGTCTGACGTTGCCTTCAACCTCATTCTGGCAATTCCTGTGACGACACTGATGCCAAACTGTATCAGCCCTTGCCCTTCCCTTGGACAACATCGGTGTCGTGGAGAGGGGAGACTTGCTGCATGGGCAACTGCACCCTGGAGAGGACACTCCAGCGTTGCCTCACCACAATGGCACAACACGGAAGACTTTCCAGGCGCAAATCCATAGTCTCGCGGGACTAATGGATGCCACCACCACAATTTGTTCAAGTGATCCAAGGCCACGGGGAGAGCCAGTGAGACAGCATCCGCTGTAGACGTATTGTGGCAATAGGGAAATTGCAGTGGGGGAGCAACCTCTCAAAGCACTTCATCAGCAGATGCGAGTGCCATTGGTGATAGTCACTGAGGCGGCTCACTCTGCTCTTCTTGGGCACTGGTATGATCGTTGCACTTTTGAAGTAGTTGGGAACCTCTGACGGCAGCAGTGACAGACTGATGTTGTCCTTGAACACCTCCGCCAGTTGGTTAACACGAGCTCTACCAGATACACCAACGAATTGAAACAGCAGAGATGTGGTTTTTGAGGAGGATGCAAAGAATATCATGGACGAAACGAATATATAACGAGGATGTCATGAACAGAGCAAACACAAAAAGAGAAATAATGTATGAGATCATGAAACGGCAACATAACTTCATTGGACATGTGGTTAGGAAAGAGGAGTTAGATGGCACGGTAATTATGGGGAAGATTGAAGGGAAGAAAGCAAGAGGAGGGCAAAGACAAATGATGATGGAGACAGCAGCCAGGGAACTGGAAATGAATACCAATGAACTGATCCACTTGACCCGAAACAGGAGTGTGTGGGCCGTGGCAGTGAAAGCTCAATCTGGGCATGGCGCCTGGTCATGGTGACAACCAGGTACACCGTCAGGGCCTGACACCTTGTGAGGGTTCAGCCTCTTGAAAGATGTCGTGCCATCAGCCTCCGAGAGAGAGATCACAGGGTCACCAGATGCTGCAGCGATTCACACAGGTGTAGTTTTATTCACCCTTTTGAACTGTGTTTAAAAGGCACTAAGCTCATCTGAGACTGAAGCATCACAGCCATTCATGATATTTGCTTTGGCTTGTAGGAAATAATGGCCTGCAGACCTTGCCAGAGCTGACATGTATCTGATTCAGTCTCTAACTTCAATTGGAATTTTTTTTTTGCTCTTTAAAATAGCCTTCCACAGGTTGTACCTGGACTTCTTTTATAGTTCTGTATCACCAGTCTTCAATGCCACTGGCCTAGATCTCAGCAGACCACAAACCTCCTGGTTCATCCACAGCTTTTGGTTTAGGTATGACTGGTATGAATTTAAAGGTACACACTCATCCACACAAGTATCGATGAAGACAGTGACAATTGTCGTGTATTCATTCAGATTCAAAGATGAATCCCTCAATATCGTTCAGTCTACCAACTCAAGGCAGTCCTGTAAGTGCTGCTCCACCCCCCTTGACGATACCTTTTTGGCCCTCACCACTGGTACTGTGATTCTTAATCTCTGCTTATACATGAGGAGTAGAATTACTGCCAGGACTTCCCAAAGTGTGGGCGTGGGATGGCACAGTAAGCATTCTTGATGGTGGTATAACAGTGGTCAAGTGTGTTGGCTCCTCTAGTTCCACAGGTGATATGTAGGTGGTAGTTGTTCAGAGTTCTTTAAGGTCACCTGGCTGAAATCCCCAACGATGATAGGGATGGCTTTGGGTTTTGTTGTTTCATGCCTACCTCATGTAGGCTTGAGGTGGAATGTACACTGCTGCCAGGAAGATGGCAGAAAACTCGCTCAGCAGATAAAATCGGTCAGCAGATGGCGCTAATGGTGACTCCTTTACTTGCATCTTCGGAACCAGCTCTATTTCTATCTTTGATATCTCTTTTTTCCTTTTCCAGGTTCTTTTGAAGACCCTGACCTGGAGTCACACTCTGACTTCAGTTCTTTGCGGGAATGGGACCTGCTCTCAGGGCCTCACGACTGGCCGCTTTTTGCTATCCCAAGGACACGGCCTGGGAGACGAGCGCGACTTCAGGGTTCCAGGATTTTGTGGCTCTGGGGACGTGTTGATTCTAGGCCGGTGCCACTGACTGAGGCATCACAGGAGAACACAGAACATGGGGAGCAAATGGTTCGCTGCTGGGGGTTGTGCGTCCGGACAGCTGTGCCCTTCTGTTGCCGACTCTCTGGGCACAAAGCTCGGAAAAAGCAACGCAACTGCCTTTTACCATCGTAAATCAGCGAGTTGTTTGTTATGTCTCCCCTCTCGCTGTGAAACGGGGACACTTCTTTTCTCGCCTATTGGGGAGAGGGAGAGCCTGTGGTATGTCAAATTACCAGGGGAACAAGTAGTTTTTAGGGTACTTCAAGCCTGTGTCTTTATTGATGCTTTGCTGCACGTTTGACTACTCGGTGAAGGGTGCCGATGCTTTTTTGCTGGGGGGGGGCGCCCATTGCTGTGCTGCTGCCAGTGAGTGGCGTGGAGCTGGGGGGAGGCTGTGGAGTTCTAACATTTAACTGCCATTCATTCTTTGGGGCACTCCTCTGTTTTTGTAGATGTCTGTGAAGAAAAAGAATTTTAGGATGTATATTGCATACATGTCTCTGACATTAAATGTACTTATTGACCTATTGATATGGACAATACTTGACCATTAGATGTTCCAGCTCTAGTGAGCAGAACTGAGACACAACCGTCAGGTCTCTGTACCATCATGAAGCATACCCCCCCCCCACCCCCCCCACCTTTAAAAGACTCAACTGATCTGTCTTTGTGGAGAACAGTAAAGCCAGCAGGCTGGAGTGCTGCATCCGAGTAGCGGAGGATGCCATGTTTCCCTAAAGCAAAGTACACAGCAGCCCCTAATGTCCCTCTGATACAGCAATCTTCTTCTGAGTTCTTCAATTTTATTCAGGAGTGGGGGTCTAAGGCCTTGCTATTTCAATTGTACCAGTAGGCCCGCTCACCATCCCCACTCTCATTTTCTCATCACCCGAGTCTACCGTCTGGGATTCATCAATTTTGAGTATTGATATGTTTTTTAATAAAGTTATTTAATACTATTTAAGTAATTCCCTTTTTTCGGATTCAGGATCCTACTTTATGATACAGGAGTGAGATATGCCAACTAGTGGAGTGGTGCCACAGCAACAACCTGGCACTCAACGTCAGTAAGATGAAAGAGGTGATTGTGGACTTCAGGAAGGGTAAGACAAAGGAACACATACCAATCCTCAAAGAGGGATTGGAAGTGGAGAGAGTGAGCAGCTTCAAGTTCCTGGGTGTCAAGATCTCTGAGGATCTAACCTGGTCCCAACACATTGATGTAGTTATAAAGTAGGCAAGACAGCGGCTATAATGAATTAAGAGTTTGAAGCGATTTGGCATGTCAACAATTACACTCAAAAACTTCTATTGTTGTACCATGGAGAGCATTCTGACAGGCTGCATCACTGTCTGGTATGGAGGGGCTACTGAACGGGACTGAAAGAAGCTGCAGAGGATTGTAAATCTAGTCAGCTCCATCTTGGGCACTAGCCTACCCAAGTATCCAGTACATCTTCAGGGAGTGGTGTCTCAGAAAGGCAGCATCCATTATTAAAAACATCCAGCACCCAAGGCATGCCCTTTTCTCACTGTTACCATCAGGTAGGAGATACAGCAGCCTGAAGACACACACTCAGCGATTCAGGAACAGCTTCTTCCCCTCTGCATCCGATTCCTGAATGGACTTTGAAGCTTTGGACACTACCTCACTGTTTTTAATATACAGTATTTCTGTTTTTGCATATTTTTAATAATCTATTCAATACGCATAATTTACTTGTTTATTTATTATGTTTTATTTTTTTTTCTCTCTCTGCTATATTATGTATTGCATTGAACTGCTGCTGCTAAGTTAACAAATTTCACGTCACATGCCAATGATAATAAACCTGATTCTGATTCTGATTCTTCTGCTTTGCTCTCCGTGTTAATGAAAATTCTACAACATTAGAGCCGTTTACCACTAAAGGACCATGCACAACTGGATTATTAATTATCCTCTTTAACTTCTCAATTAGCTATTATTAGCAACACCTGCAAATAAATTAAAATATAACAATGTTTCGCAAGAATGGACAGAAAATTGTTTTCAATGCTATTTTTCAACTAATTCATTCCAAGATTGATTATAGCAAAAATATTACCTATTCCAGTTTCACAAGTTTCTATCTAAAATTCACATACTACTTTACATCTGATTCTGATTTGTCTCAAATAAGTTAATACCATTTTGATAGGCTTCATTTTGGTCTTCAGGAGAGGATTTAATAAATATATAGTGAGGAACCATATCAAGGACTGATTGATGAAGAAGAGATCCAGTGTAAACAGGATAAGCCAAATTGCCTCTTTCTGTGTTGTATCCATTTTAGGATTTTGTTAATTTTAGAAATTTCCCATTTGGCTACTTTACTCTTCATGACTTAGAATGTTTATTAAAATTTTGTTAATATTTCACCTAAGTTGGAAGCACTGGTAAGGCTTTACTGTCCAATGAGTTATTTCCATAGAACCTTTAAGACATTTATCATATGTTCCCTTAAGTTCAAGTTACTAGCACGTCCTTTATTTTAAAAAATGGATTTTACATCTTATGTTTTAGAAATAATCACAATTTATTACTCAATCGTCATAATTTAACGTTCTTTTCAAAGTTCCAAACACAAACATTCCTGGATTGAAGGAACGCACACAAAAGGCTGGAGGAACTCAACAGGTCAGGCAGCATCTATGGAAGTGAATAAACAGTCAACATTTTGGGTCAAAACCCTTCTTCAGAACTGAAGAATTGCTGAATTGAGAGATTTTTGTACAAGTTTAGTTTTGTTTCTCCAGGTTATTACTTTAAGTGCAGGGACCAAAAGATTCAACTGTACTTCCAATCAAGATATTATTTTTTGCATGTTGTAATTTGTTTTGGAAAAAAAATAGCGTAGTACTTAATGTTTTAAGTTTAGAACCTTTGAAGGCAAAGCCTTAAACTGAAGTTGCCACCTTGCAATGGCATGTACTGTAACTCTTTATATAATTGAAATATAATCTCTTGCTGAAAGCTAAGATCTTCCAACCAAGTACTGTTAAGAATCTGTCAACTTCTGCAGGTAATGTTTCAGTCAGGTCTGGATGTACTGCTTATAGAGATAAAGATGATTCCTGCCCCTGAACTTATTATTACCAGATCATTCTAGGTAGCGATAAAATCAGCCCCTTTGTTCTAAGTAGACAGCAATGATTATAGTGTCCTTGGATGAATGAATTGCTCTAAGGAGAAATGGTGATCCTCTCCACCTTTAACTTTTCACATTAGTAATCTTTATTTTTTCCTGTTTTCAGTCTACCATTTTCCAGTTGGTAAAGTTTAGACTGTACATTTCTTTATTTATGGTCTTTATGAACAAAAAAGAGGGAAAAAAGCCTTTTTTTATGTTAGTGACAATTTATCAGAGTGTTATTTCAGCTGCAAAATTTGGAGCATTTAAGCCAGATCAACAGTTTATTTGAATTAAAGGGAACATTAATGACATTTTGATTTCAGGAATTTTAAGAGGAGCATGTGGTGGGTGGTATGTATTATAAAAGCATTTATCTATAAATATATCAAATAATTCGGGTTATGTCAGCAAACACTTCTGCAATATTAAATATAGACTTTTGCTAGTTTCCATGGAAACTGCCCACAATTATAAAGTTTTTGCTATCTCTAGAACTATGGGAATCACTATCAATTAGCATTTTTGTATTCAGTACATCGTTAGTAAAAAATACAATTATTGTGCGGTGTTACTACTGAATTTTGACAATATATTTTTCCCTTAAAAACTGTTTCATTAACATATTTGTTTACTTATATAGGCAGAAGAATATATGCAAATTGAAAAGATAACAGATATAAGTAACTACCAAAATGCAAGTAAAGCAAGTGAATTGCCCTATTTTGCCAATCATAAAGTCATGGTTAATCTAATCCTGCTTTCTACACTACTTTCTCCTTCTCTCCTCATTACTTCTGTAGTTCAAATAGCTATTAAGCACTGTCTTAAGTATATTCAGTGCCTCCTCCTTCACATCTTGAGGGTGAGTAGGTCACAAGAACCAAGAAGTCACAGCCCTCTGACAACAGAGATACGTCCTTGTCTCTACCTTAAGTGGACAAAGCTTTAATCTAGATGCCCCCACTGTCAGCATCTAACTGTGAACCCCCTCAGAATCTTATATGAATAAGGTGATCAGTAAGATCATTCTTATCTTTTACAGCCAGGAAGATAAAGGTCCAATCTGCCCTTCATTAGACAACCTTTCAACTGAGAAATCAACCAAGTGCATCTTCTCCAGGTTTCCTCTAATGCAAGTAAACATGGTGACCAAAACTGTATGCAATACTTCAGGTATATTTGCAGCCATGCCATATAAAGTTGTGTGAAACTTCCAAACTATTATACTCCATATCTCTTGCATTAAAGACCAACATTGCAATAACTTTCCAAACGGCTTGCTCTACCTGAATTCCAGCCTTTTACTGGGATCCTCAGGTAGCTTTATACCACAACATTTTGTAGCCTCCCTATATTTAAATATTTTTTTTCATTCTTCCTTCTGAAGTGGATAAACTCACATGTTCACACAACATACTCCATCTGTTAAAATTCCTGCCAATTTACTCCACTCATCTACATGCAGTGGAGACTTTATTAGGCCCGGGAATGGAACTCAGTATGCTCTCCTGCTGCTGTAACCCACCCACTTCAAGGTTCAACATGTTGTGCATTCAGAGATCCTCTTGTGCACACCGCCGTAAAGTGTAGTTATTTGAGTTACTGCCACCATCCTGTCGTCTTAAACCAGTCTGCCCATTCTCATCTAAATTTGAGTTGCTGCCACCTGATTGGCCATTAGATATTTGCATTAATGAGCAGGTGTTCAAGTGTACCTAATAAAGTGGCCACGGAGTGTAGATCCCTTTTAAGACTCTTCGTGTCTGCTTCACAATGTGCTAACCCACCTCTCTCTGCATCAGCAAATTTGACCACAGCATATTCAGTCTCCCCATCCAAGTTATTAAAATAGATTGTAACCAGATGAAATCCTGGCACTTTTCCCTGTGAGCCCCCTTGATATTGCTCACCAGTCCAGAAGTAATCTATAATCTATCAAAAATAATTTTATTTAGTATCTTTGAAATTCTCTATTCCTCATTCTCATCCTCTAAGTAAGCCTGCACCATTTGGTTTAGATACTTTCTATATACCTGCAAAAGCTTTTACTGTCTATTCTTTATATTTATTTGCCCTCACACAGTGTTGTCCCATTTTATATGTTTTTTTGTAGTCCTTTGCGGAATTCGGAATATATTCCCAAGTATTTTGCTCTGTGGTGTATATAAATAACAATGAAACTTGCAGATCAGAAGTTTAGATAGCCTTTCCTGAGTTAGTTATTTTCAAGCAAGAGAACAAGTCAGGGTGATACAATTGACTCAGCATCCTTGAATTATTTCCAAAAAAATCCTATTCTTAAGCACCAACACTTTAATTCCTCCTAATATTATTTGTTGACTGAGCATTTCATATGACTCAGCTATTTTGGTGGTTAAGCACTTTGACGTCAAGTTTTGTATATAAATAAAAGTCTCTTTTAAGTTAGGCTAGATAAGGCATTGTCAACTTTGATAACTTCAGTCATCAAGTGAAGAGGCAACTAGCAAAAGAAATCACTATTGTACACATTACCATGAATCATAGACTGAAATTGAACTTGGAAAAAACTACAAATATGGCTCAGAAAGTTAATTGTATTACTTAACTATAATTTTCTTTTCTTGGTAAAATATCATGGATGTAGCAGTTTTATTTTTATAAGATGATTCACTATTGTGTTACATGAGCTATTTATTGTATTCTCAAGAGAAATGTTACTTGAAAGTTAACCCACAGAATTCTGATAAATCTACTTTCCCAATACCTCCAAGACTAATGTGTGATACAGAGAACTGGAACCGTTATTCTATCACGAGGAAATCTGCAGATGCTGGAATTCCAAGCAAAACACATAAAAAATGCTGGGGAATGCAGCAGGCCAGGCAGCATCTATAGGAAGAGGTACAGTCGACGTTTCAGGCCAAGACCCTTCGTCAGGACTAACTGAAAGAAGAGCTAGTAAGAGATTTGAAAGTGGGAGGGGGAGGGGGAGATCCGAAATGATAGCCAAAATGTGGTCGAAAAGTTGAAGGGCCGAAGAAATTATAGATGGGGAGCAGTGAGAGATGGTTTCACTAAATTCCCGTCAAAGGGAAGATTTAAACTTCTTCAGTGTAGGCATCACCAGAAGAGGCTTTGCAGTAGTGAATTTAAAAACGCAGACAGGAGGAAATCTGCAGATGCTGGAATTTCACGAGAAACACACATAAAAATGCTGGTGAACGCAGCAGGCCAGGCAGCATGTATAGGAAGAGGTACAGTCGATATTTCGGGCCAAGACCCTTCGTCAGGACTAACTGACTTCCAGTTGCCCGTTATTCTATGTTAGATCTCTGTTAATTTTCTGATCCTTAGGGTTTTCCGGGAGTCAGGAATGAGGAGTAGTCTTAATTCCAAGATTTCAGTTTAGCTTAGAGTACAAATAAACATATAGAAACGAAGCAAATTAAATAAAGAGCTGAGAAACAATGCTAAAAAGTAAATAGATGCGAAGACAAAGGATTAAAGATGGTGCTTAGTTTAGCTGCTATACTGCTTTCTGCCAGTGAGTGGGGATGAACCATTACATACTGTGAAAAACACATGAGTTTGTTAAAAAGTACAAATCTTATTTAAAAAGTATTAGTTTTTTAAAAAAGTGTTTTCCAACATCTATCCCTGTTAAGCTTTACACAGAATTTTGTATAACTTTTAACCTAACTTTGGCCTCTTTGTAGCCCAGATCATAGATATAAAAGTTAATACCCTGTAATTATCCATTGGTATGAGGCATTAAATTCTGTTTCTTTCTCTGCAGATCTTGCCTGATTGATGAGTTTTACCAGTGTTTTGTTTTCATCATTGACTTCTAGCTTCTGTAATTTTTTGTTAAATCTAATAATGTAATTTTAATTGTTAATATATGTTGTCCCTCTCTTCAAGAAGGAAGGAAGAGAGAAAGCAGGGAATTATAGACCCGTTAGCCTGACGTCGGTGGTGGGAAAGATGCTGGAGTCAATTATAAAAGATGAAATTACGACACACCTGGATAGCAGTAACAGGATCGGTCCATGTCAGCATGGATTTACGAAGGGGAAATCATGCTTGACTAATCTTCTGGAATTTTTTGAGGATGTAACTATGAAAATGGACAAGGGAGAGCCAATGAATGTAGTGTACCTGGACTTCCAGAAAGCCTTTGATAAAGTCCCACATAGGAGATTAGTGGGCAAAGTTAGGGCACATGGTATTGGGGGCAGAGTACTGACATGGATTGAAAATTGGCTGGCTGACAGAAAACAAAGAGTAGCGATTAACGGGTCCCTTTTGGAGTGGCAGGCGGTGACCAGTGGGGTACCACAGGGTTCAGTGCTGGGACCGCAGCTATTTACAATATATATTAATGATTTAGATGAGGGAATTAAAAGTAACATTAGCAAATTTGCCGATGACACAAAGCTGGGTGGCAGTGTGAAATGTGAGGAGAATGTTATGAGAATGCAGGGTGACTTGGACAGGCTGGGTGAGTGGGCAGATGCATGGCAGATGCAGTTTGATGTGGATAAATGTGAGGTTATCCACTTTGGTGGTAAGAACGGGAAGGCAGATTATTATCTAAATGGAGTCAAGTTAGGAAAAGGGGAAGTACAACGAGATCTAGGTGTTCTTGTACATCAGTCACTGAAAGCAAGCATGTAAGTACAGCAGGCAGTGAAGAAAGCTAATGGCATGCTGGCCTTCATAACAAGGGGAATTGAGTATAAGAGCAGAGAGGTCCTTCTGCAACTGTACAGGGCCCTGGTGAGACCACACCTGGAGTACTGTGTGCAGTTTTGGTCTCTAAATTTGAGGAAGGACATTCTTGCTATTGAGGGAGTGCAGCGTAGGTTCACGAGGTTAATTCCCGGGATGGCGGGACTGTCATATGTTGAAAGGTTGGAGCGACTGGGCTTGTATACTCTGGAATTTAGAAGGCTGAGAGGGGATCTTATTGAAACATATAAGATTATTAAGAGATTGAACACGCTGGAGGCAGGAAGCATGTTCCCGCTGATGGGTGAGTCCAGAACCAGAGGCCACAGTTTAAGGGGTAGGCCATTTAGAACGGAGTTGAGGAAAAACTTTTTCACCCAGAGAGTGGTGTATATATGGAATGCTCTGCCCCAGAAGGCTGTGGAGGCCAATTCTCTGGATGCTTTCAAGAAAGAGATGGATAGAGCTCTTAAAGATAGCGGAATCAAAGGTTATGGGGATAAGGCAGGAACTGGATACTGATTGTGGATGATCAGCCATGATCACAGTGAATGGTGGTGCTGGCTCGAAGGGCCGAATGGCCTACTCCTGCACCTATTGTCTATTGCTTTAATATTTAAAGCTAACTTAGTTGTGATGAGGACACCTAAGAAGAGTTGAAAGATTTTTTGACAGTGGCAATCTCCTGAAGACCACCAGTTATTCTGGAGGCCTAGCTTCAGCATTTCACTGCTAGAATCTGTGTACTCACTGGACAACACTTGGGTGCTAAAGGTCAGGTCAGATTTGTACATCCAGGAAAGGGCAGTGTGGAGAGCCAACCACCATGAGTAATGAAAATGAACAGCTGGCCTGGAATAAGCAAAGCTGTATCATCCAGTAGCACTTAGATTCACTGTGATGAAGAGATTTGAGAGGTTGGTGATGAAGCATACCAATTCCTGCCAGAGGAGCAACTTGGATCTGCTCCAATTTGCTTACCGTCACAACAGGTCAACAGCAGACGCCATTTCATTGGCTCTTCACTCAACCCTTGAACATCTGGACAATGAAGACACATATATAAGATGTTCTTCATTGGCTACAGCTCTGTATTCAACACCATCATTGCCTCAAAACTGGACAATAAGCTCCAACACCTAGTTCTTGTGCAACTGGATCCTTGATTTGCTCACTTGTAGACCCCAGTCAGTTCAGATTGGCAACAACATCTCCTTCACAATCAGCATCAGCACAGGTGCACCACATGGCTGTGTGCTTAGTCCTCTATTCTAATTGCCTTACGCTTATGACTAAGTACAGCTGCAATGCCATATTTAAGTTTGTTGATGACATGATGGCCAAAACAAAGATGGTGACAAATCAGCACTTAGGAGGGATTTTGAAAATTTGGCTGAATGGTGCCACAGCAACCTATCACTCAACATCAACAAAACTGAAAAACTGTTATTGACCACAGGAGGAGGAAACTAGTCCTTCAGCTAGTCCTCATGAGGGGATCAGCAAATTTAAATTCCTCAGCATTATCATTTCAGTGGATCCAGCACGTAAGTGCCATTACAAAGAAAGCACAGCAGTGCCTCTAGTTTCTTAGAAGTTTGTGAAGATTCAGCATGTCATCTAAAACTTCGACAAACTTCTATAGATGTGCAGTGGAGAATATACCATCTGGTTGCATCTTGGCCTGGCATGGAAACACCAATGCCCTTGAATGAAAAACATACAAAAAGTAGTGTATATGGCCAAGTCCAGCACAGGTAAAGTCGTTCCCACCATTGAGCACACCTACAATGAGCGCGGTCACAGTACGGCAGCATTCATTATAAACAACCCCCACCATCCAGGTCTTGTGCTCTTCGTGCTGCTGCCATCAGCGAGAGGGTAAATGAGCCTCAGGACCCACATCACCAGGTTCAGGAATAGTTTATATCCCTCATTCATCAGGCTTTTCAATCACAGATGATAACTTCACTCACCCAAAACTGAACTGATTCCACAACCTATTCATTTCCACTTTCAAGGACACTATGACTCAATTCATTTATTATCTTCTTTTTTGTATTTCTTTTTTTCCCTCCTTCAGTTTCAACAATTTTCAAAACAGTGCCAGTTTTTAAATTACATTTAATTACAATTAGATTTTAAATTTCCCCTTCCCACCCCACTCTTCATTTGCCAAAGGGATCATTCTCTACGTGACTCCCTTGTCCACTCGTCCTTCCCCGTGGACTCCCTCCTAGCACTTATGCCTGCAAACGGGATGTGCTACACCTGCCCATACACCACCTCCAGAAGCACCATTCAAAGCCCAAACAGTCATTCCAGGTAAGGCGACACTTCACATGTGAGTCTGTCAGGGTCATCTACTGTATCGGGTGTTCCCAGTGTAGCCTCTTGTCCATCAGTAAGACCAGACGTAGATTGGGGGACTGCTTTGTCGAGCACCTTGGCTCTGACTGCCACAAAAGATGGGATTTCTCAGTGGCCTCTCATTTCGATTTGACTTCCTAACCCAACATATTGGTTATAGCCTCCTCTACTGCCATGATCAGACTGAGGCCACACTCGTACTGAGGAGCAACACCTCACATACCATCTGGGTTGCCTCCAACCTGATGGCCTGAACATCAATATCTCTAACTTCTGGTAAGTTCTTTCCCACCCTCCTCCCACATCTTTTCTCTTTTTCCATTTCTGCGAAACCTCAAGGCCCGGATGTAAGAGGCCATGCATGGAGTCGATAACCATACATCTCCAGTTTGCGGGGGCACGATGGGGCAAGGGCGACCCGTTGAGATAATGCATGGAAGTGAAACCACAGCTTCCCCGAACCTAATGTCAGCCAACCGCAGGCCCGTGACTGCTGTTCGGTAAGCCCGGACCTCTGGGTCAGTAACTTTGTCGGCTGCCATGCCAGCATCGTCAACCTCTATGCCTACGGCCTCAGAGGTTGTACGTGACAGGCAGTCGGCCACAGCATTATTTCTTCCCTTGATAAGTTGTATATCATTTGTGAACTTGGATATGTAGACCAGGTGGCATTGCTGCCATGCATACCAAGGGTCTGATAATATGACCATCACTGCACAAGAGGTCTGTGGTCAACAAACGCTGTTGAATGGCAACCCTCTAGAAGGAAATGAAAATGGTGAACAGCCAGCTGGAGAACAAGAAGTTCACTGTCAAACATGCTGTACTTCCTTTCGGGGCAGACAGAACTGCTGGTTAAGGAAGGCAAGTGGCTGCCACACGCCTCTGACCAGCTGTTCATGCACAGCACCCACAGCATACATCTACAAACAAGAGAAAATCTACAAATGTGGCAAATCCGAGCAACATACACAAAATGACTCCTGCCGAAGGGTTTTGGACTAAAACATCAACTGCCCTTTTTTCCATAGATGTTGCATGGCCTATTGAACTCCTCCAGCATTTTGTGTGTGTTCCACAGCATATGTCTCCTCTGTCTTGTCTTAAATGGCTCTCACTATGCATTGAGTGCCCCTGGAATGTTTATCAGTGGAAACATCTACTCCAGGGTCTCTCAACCGGAGTTCCACGGAGCTCTAGGATTCTAGGTTGCACAAGATGGTGATTTTTAAGAATAAACATCGTTTTTGAACCTTGCGTGACACACAATGCCAGCACTTGCAGTGGTGGGCAGTGACCGACAGCCCTGTTAGCAATCTCATTAGAGGTCTCTCTACCCAGTGTGGCAGTGCGCAGTAGGGCCACGTTTACTTGGTTGAGTCCTCTCTGTCCTGAATTACCACCCCCAACTTCCCCTTACACGCTGCTGACTGACTTATAGGAGCAAATAAACTCTACCAGTGTAGTAGAAAATTGGAGAGAAATTTTCACTCTGAAGACAGTCCAATGTGGCAGGCCTAGGCCTATGGACAATTCTGAAAAGGTTAATGATGAAGAATTACAATCTTCTGAGTCATTTCAGTACAATAGTTCAACAACATACACAAAAAAAGTCCGTCTTTGGATTTTACATGGACTGGTGATCCAAGTTGTCCTATTCCATTGTGCCTCGTCTGTGGCAAACTATTTACAAATGCAGCAAAGGCTCCAGCAAAATTGAAAAGACACTAAATGGAAAAATCACAGCCAAATGGCACATAAAAGTGCTGATTATTTTAAATGGCTATTGGAATCTCAAAACAAAGTAAAGCTTTTGTTAATAAAGTCACAGTCAGTTAAAAAAGTTCAGGAAGGAAGTTATTTAGCAGCAGAACTTATTACCCAGAAAAGGAAAAGTCACACAGTTGGTGAGAACCTAATAATGCTAACATGTAAAATTATAGTGGGTAAAATGCTAGGACAAGATGCAGTATAGAAATTGAAAATGTTTCACTCTCAAACTGTACGATAAGTCAATGTATTGATGACATCTCACAAGATGCTGAAGAGGTTTTGTGTGATAAACTGAAAAACAATAGCTTCTCTATCCAGGTTGATGAGTCAACAGATTTCACCAATAAATGTCATGTTGTAGCATCTGTAAGATTTGTAATTGATTGCAAAATTCAAGAAAACTTTTTCTGTTGCAAAGAGCTGCCTGAAACAAACAAAGGCCAAGATATATTTATTGTTTTGTCTTCATATCTGGAAACAAAAGGTCTGACTTGGAGGAACACTCTGCCTTCTTCACAGAGAGGTGCTGGCATTAAAGAGTCCTGGAAAAGAAATGAAAAAAAAATTCTGGATGATGCTATAAAAATGACTAACTTTATTAAACAAAAATCAGTTCACTCAAGAATGTTTAAAAAACTGTGTGCAAACCTGGAGAAATAGCATGCCAATCTCCTGCTACTTACCAAAGGAAGAGTTCTCATCAGGATGTTTGAGCTGAAGGAGAATCGCAGGAGTACTTTCACAAAAATAGTAGGCCAGATTTTGCTGAGTGCTTTGAAGATGAAGAATGGCTGCAGAAACTAGCCTACTTGGCAGACATTTTTCGTCATATGAACCAGTTGAACAAGTCTCTGCAAGGCCCTGGAGAAAATGTTTTAACTTCAAGTGACGAGATACTTGGATTTAAAAGAAAACTGAATATTTGGAAAATTCTGGTTGCAAAAGGAAATCTTGAAATGTTTGCACTCCTGCTTGGGCTCGAGACTGAGGAAGGATATCAGAAAGTCCTGAGTCTTATTGAAAACCATCTGGAAGAACTGCAGAACAAAATTGAACAGTATTTTTCCTCCCTTTCAACACAAGAGGGACCCTTTCTCTGAACCTTCTGCTCAGCCTGAGAACTTGACTTTGACAGAAGAGGAAGAACTTTGTGAGCTGCAATCTGATTGTGCACTCAAGATAAGATTTACTGACTTGCCCCTAGTCAAGTTCTAGATTTCTGTGAAAGTAGGGTATCTTGCCATTCATAGGAAAGCAATGAACATTTTGCTGCAGTTTTCAACTCCTTACATGTGTGAGCAAGCTTTTTCTTGTTTAACAAGCATCAAGAGCAAAGATAGAAATTATCTCAATTCAGTTGAAATCCATGTGTGCATATCTGAGGTTCTATCCGGAATTGAGTATTTGTGCAGCAAGAAACAAGCACAGGTTTCATACGCTGGGACTATACTTGAGCTTGATCATGTCACTTAGTAAAAAAAAAATTTTCAAAGTCTTGTATAAAATTGAGTCTTTGGCTATATTTTTATTCATATTGCTTTGGCTTATTGCTTTTAGTAACTTTACTATTCAACATTGCCAATAAATTTTCATGTTGTAAATTGTATTAATTAAAATCAATTTACAACCATTATTTAAATTAAATCTACCAAGTCTACCTTTAGAAAAATTAAGTCCCATTTTGTCTTAAGCCCATTATTTAACAGAACTGTGTTATGTTTGCCTTATGAGTTTTTAAAAATTATCAAAAGGAAAGAAAGATTAATTTCAAGAAAGGTAAGCTAAGCTCAGCTACCTGTTTTTTTTTCAAGAAGGGTTGGCTAAAAATTCATTCCCTACTCAGAAGAGCATTGATAATTATTTTTGGATTATTATATATACAACTTACTGATCACACTGATGTACTGTGAGCTGTAGATATAATAGTTTTTTTACACAGGTGTTCCCTGAGATCTGAAAATTATTTCAAGGGTTCCTCCAGGGCAAAAGGGTTGAGAAAGGCTGATCTACTCTATCACTTTGAAAATGCTGCCCTCTACAGGGACCTATGGCCAATAGCAGGGTAACTGAATAATCTTCCGTACAAAATAGATCTTAAAATTACAAAATCGTTTGAACTGTCTCAGAGAAAATAGTCTAAAGATCAGGGTGTGCACATGGAACTAAGACACAAAAGAACAAAACTATATAACAATTATTAATTTTCCTTCTTAGGGAGTTAAATTCCACGTGAGATTATTTCTACTGGATTAGAATGGTTACTGAGTTTAACTTCATTTTGCTGTTTAAACGCTCAGTTTTTCCCGATGAGCAATCTTCCCAGCTGCTTTTAAAGTAGACTGATATTACCCTGTGTTCACACCACTATGGTGAGTTCTGTGGAAATTCTCTCAGTAAAAACGGTAAAAGTGTATTTTGGGCTAGGCTAGGCTAGGCTAGGCTAGGCTGCACTGGTAGAGCAGTAATACTGTGAGGAGCAGAGACAACCATGGCACCTCAGGGCTGTCAACATTTTGATCACTGAAATTAATTTCAAGCAGAATACTGAACTCACCTTTGAATTCTATTGGTTGGCATTTATATAAGTCCCCATTCGCTTGCCTCAGTCCTGATTGGCTACCCCTTCAGTTGACCTTTGAATTCTATTGGTTCACATTATATATTTCTATTGGCTTGCATTTATATAGGCCCCCATTCGCTTGCCTTGGTCCTGATTGGCAGTTCTTTGGCTCTTTGGGGATCATAGATGGTGTCTATTTCAATATGTTTGTTTACAGAGTAAGCAGAAGAGAACTACGGTTCTAAAAATTCTCGTGCCTGCTTCATGATTGCCTGCACCAGAAGCTTCGCGGTGTCCCAGTTAAAGTGATGTCCTTCTTGGTCTCCATGTAGTAAGATCAGCAAAAGTGGCATCTACAAACCTCTAAGAGCCAAAGAAACACGAGCCAATAGAATTCAAAGGTCAACTAGAGGTGAAGCCAATCAGGACCGAGGCAAGTGAAGAGGGGCCCTAGCCTATATAAATGCCAGCACTCCCAGAGAGAAACACCAACAACTACGCACTGAGGACGTCACCTCAACCGGTGATGAAATACCTGCCAAGCTCAGCAAACATTGCAGCAAGTGCCTCACCCCAAGCTACCAATATTCAGCATCATCCTAAACTTATTATTTTCATTAGTTTCACAAGAAATTAAGGATGGGGCTTTATGGTTATTCTTTTACAGGGGTGTTAACTTGCATTTATTCTTCATTTACAAAAGCCCCATTGCTAACACTACCTCTGCCTTTTCCTTTCAAAGCACACCATAAGGAATGTACATGGCTCACATGGACTGGTGACCAGGTCATTGTGTTGATTGCATTGTAGCATTGTCGTATCAGTGATTGTAAAATATTTGCATTAACTTGTGCCAATTCAACAAGTAACAAAATTTTTGGAGTGTTGTACATTATGAACATTGAGTTTTGTAAACTTCAATCATGTATGTGCTTACTAAAAGATTTTATTGTCACAGGGATGTGTATAATTTGCAGAATTAAATAGAAGAGTAGCAGGTCAACAAATCTGCTTAATTCAAGAGAATATCAAAAAGATTCAGATGATTCAGTTGCCAGAAATCTGAAATGAAAGCAAAATTTATTCAAAATATGCAGCATTCAAGAGTTCCATTTCAAGTCACTGATATTTCTTTAGAACTGAAAAATAATGTTAAAGGACCAAGGACAGGAAAGAACAAAATGGAAGGTCTCTTATAGGCTGGAGGGCAGAAGAGATTGGATGATAAAATGGTTGAAATTTTTGGTTCTTGGTGTTGACTGTGTAAGGGTATAATCCATAGGGAAAAAAAGCTGTTCTTTGAGCTCATGTTGAGCTTCACTGGAAAGAAAATATGAAGCCAAGGACAGGCAGATTTGAAGGAATTGACATGAAGATCTATATCGACCAGGACGAAAATTTAGAATCTTGCTTGTAAATTAAACAGAGGTGCTTCATAAAAGGGTTTTGCACTCTCCTGTCTCTCTAGGGCAATACAAATTACAATAGCAACAAAATAAGCAATATAAAAAATTTAAAACGTAAGAGAATTGTTGTTTCACTTGTAAAAAAACGCTTGAGGTGAAAGATTGGGAGGATGAGGTACCTCATTCTTTATGTTTGCATAGAAAAGTGCCAATATTGTGGAGGGGGGGTAGTGAATAAGGAACCAACTAGGATGTTAAGGACAGGCCGAGTCTTATGAAGTGCAGGGAGTGAAGTAGAATGTGTTAGCAATGGCATTGGTTTCACGATGCATCAAACAGTGGAAGTTGATCTGCTGAATATGAGGATCAGCAGAGTATAAGATAGGGACAGGGAAATTAATGATACTAGAAGCCAACTTGATTGAGGAAAAAAGGAAGACATGTCACGAGCACTGTAGTTGAAGGTCCCAATTTTAAGATAAGTGGCAGAACCGAGGTGAGGCAAGGCAGTGGGCCCATCGCCCACAGCAGGAAAGACCAGAGGTTCGATCAATTTAAGTGCCAGGCTGAATCAAAGAGGTCAGGTACAGGCCAAATTGAGGTAGCGGGGTCCAGACCCCAGAGCATACTGAGGTGACTGAACCTGAAGCTTGGATGATGGTTTAAGCACCAGGCCAGGTTAAAAAGGTCAGGGTGTCAGGGCCGGAGGCAAGAGATGCTCTGGTTCAGGTCACTGCTCCACTCTACACTGAACTAAATGTCTGTGGACAGGACTGTCTTTACGGACTTCAGTTCAGGCAGTTATTTGCTCACGTTCATTGTTTGCATGATTGTTATTTTTTCATTCTGCACATTGGGTGTTTAATGGCCTTTTTTAATGGGCTCCTTTGGGTTTCTTTGTTTCATGGCTGCGTGTTGGGAGACAAATCTCAAAGTGATATAATGAATACATACTTTGGTCATAAGTGTACTTTGAGCCCTGAACTTGTTTAACTTAGTTATGTGCTGGAGACACTGGAGAATGGAATGGAACCTGCAGTGCATCCTGGCTTCAGTAAGGACGGCTTTAATGATAATTCTACCCCTGTAAGCAGTAACTCACACAAGCATTGAGGATGGACTATGCCTGATCAGTTAATGGCAAAATAGCAACTAAATGTGAGATAACATCCATCAGTTAACATGGCAGGCAATAAATTTCAGAATTATGAGAAGCCTTTGTCACTTAAATTGTTCATAGAATCAGTGGAAACAGAGCCAGATTTTTTTTTTAACTGAGAATCTTTTGGAATCATTTGACGAAATAACAGGCAGGATAGACAAAGGAGAGTCAGCAGATGTTGTTTATTTGGATTTTCAGAAGGTCTTTGACAAGGTACCATAAACAGGCTGCTTAGTAAGATAAGAGTCCATGGTATTACAGGAAGGGTACAAGCATGGTTAGAAGATTGGCTGACCGGCAGGAGGCAAAGTGTGAGAATGAAGGGGCCTTTCCTGGTTGGCTGCTAGTTTCCAGTGTGGGAACCGCTTCTTTTTACATTATATGTAAATGATTTGGATGACGGAATTGATGGCTTTGTAGCCAAGTTTGCAGATGATGTGAAGATAGGTGAGGGGCAAGTGGTGTTTCAAGAGCAGCGAGGCTGCAGAAGAACTTAGACGGATTGGGAGAATGGGAAAGAAGTGGCAGATGGAACATAGTGTGGGAAGTATATGGTCATGCACTTTGTGGAAGGAATAAAGGAAGAGACTATTTTGCAAATGGGGACGAAATTCTAAAATCAGATGTGCAAAGGGACTTGGGAGCCCATGTGCAGGATTCCCTAAACTTTCAATGTTGAGTCAGTGGTGAGGAAGGCAAATGCAATGTTAGCATTCATTTTGAGAGAATTAGAATATAAGTGCTGTAATGGTATGTAATGCTGAGGTTTTATAAGGCATTGGTCAGACCGTATTGTGAGCAGTTTTTGATGCCTTATCTAAAAAAAAGCTGTGCTGGCATTGGAGATGGTCCAGAGGAGGTTCATGAGAAAGTTTCTGAGAATGAAAGGGTTAATGTATGAGTACTTTATACTTTATTGTCGCCAAACAATTGATACTAGAGCGTACAATCATCACAGCGATATTTGATTCTGTGCTTCGCGCTCCCTGGAGTACAAATCAATAGTAAATATTAAAAATTTAAATTATAAATCATAAATAGAAAATAGAAAAGGGAAATTAAGGTAGTGCAAAAAATCTGAGAGGCAAGTCCGGATATTTGGAGGGTACGGCCCAGATCCGGGTCAGGAACCGTTCAGCAGTCTTATCACAGTTGGAAAGAAGCTGTTCCCAAATCTGGCTGTACGAGTCTTCAGGCTCCTGAGCCTTCTCCCGGAGGGAAGAGGGACAAAAAGTGTGTTGGCTGGATGGGTCGTGTCCTTGATTATCTTGGCAGCACTGCTCCGACAGCGTGCGGTGTAAAGTGATTCCAAGGACGGAAGATTGGTTTTGTGTGATGTGCTGGGCCGTGTTCACAATCTTCTGCAGCTTCTTCTGGTCTTGGACAGGACAACTTCCATACCAGGTGTGATGCACCCTAGAAGAATGCTTTCTATGGTGCATCTATAAAAAATTAGTGAGGGTTTTAGGGGACAGGCCAAATTTCTTTAGCTTTCTCAGGAAGTAAAGGCACTGGTAGGTCTTCTTGGCAGTGGACTCTGCTTGGTTGGACCAAGTCAGGTCACTTGTGATATTGACCCCAAGGAACTTAAAGCTTTTGACCTATTCCACTTGCGCACCACCCATGTAAATGGGGTCATGCAGTCCGCTACTCCTTCTGAAGTCAACAACCAATTCCTTCGTCTTGCTGACATTGAGGGATAGGTTATTGTCTTCACACCATGGCACCAGGTTCTTAATTTCCTCTCTGTACTCAAACTCATCAAGTTGCAGTCGATGGCTCTAGTCATGTACTCACTGATGTTCAGAAGAATGAGGGGGATCTCACTGAAACATTGAATATTGAAAGGCTTTGAGTAGATGTGGTGTGGATGTTTCCTATAATGGGCAAGTCTAGGAGAAGAGAGCACAGCCTCAGAATAGAGGGACATCCATTTACAACAGAGAAGAGGAGGAATGTCTTCAGCCGGGGGTGGTGACTGTGGAATTCATTGCTACAGAGGGTTGTGGAAGCCATGGCATTGGATATATTTAAATTAATGAGTTAATGAGTTCTTGATTAGTCAGGGCATCAAAGGTTCCAGGGAGAAGGAAGGAGAAATCCTTAAGATACCTATCACTACAGCAGCTCTTTGTCTAAGCTTGCAAATGACTCAGTAACTACATTGGACTTCCTTTGATGTGCTGTGTTCATTTATAAATTTTATCTTTCCTAATAACACAATGGGTTGTCAAGAACTCATTTTTTCACTGATTTTATTTATTAATTGTTTTGTAATGCAACAATGACAATGGAAATCTTGAGTACCCTTCAACTACTCTCTTGTATATTATAAACTGGGAAATCTAACCAGCAACTTTAGGAGAACTAACATCTTTTGAAACTATAATTGGTACTTCAAAGGATATGACCATAAGACATTGTATAATTAGGCCACTTGACCCATCAAGTTTGTTCCGCCAATTAATCATGGTTAATCCTTTTTTCTTCCCTCCTCAGCCTCGTTCCTCCCCGGCCTTCTCCCCGTAATCTTTGATTCCGTGTCCAATCAAGAACCTTTCAAGTTCTGCCTTAAATATACCCAACAACCTGGCCTCTACAGCTGCCTGTGGTAATAAATTCCAAAAATTCACCACCCTCTGGCTAAGGAAATTTCTCTGCATCTTGGTTTCAAATGGATACCCCTCTATCCTGAGGCTGTGCACTCTTATCCTAGACTCCTTCACCACAGGAAACATCCTTTCCACATCTACTCTGTCTAAGCCATTCAACATTCAAAATATTTCAATGAAATCCCCCCTCATCCTTCTAAATTATTGTGAGTACAGGCCCAGAGCTATCAAACATTCCATGCATGATAACCCTTTCATTTCCAGAATCATCCTTGTGAACCTCCTCTGGACCCTCTCCAATGCCAGCACATCTTTTCTTAGATGAGGAGTCCAGAATTATTCACAATTCTCAAGTTGAGGCCTCACCAGTGCCTTATAAATCCTCAGCATCACATCCCTGCTCTTGTATTCAAGACCTCTTGAAATGAATGCTAAGACTGCATTTGCCTTCCTCACCACCAGCTCTACCTGCAAGTTAATCATTAGGGTGTTCTGCACAAGGACTCCCAAGTCCCTTTGCATCTCAGATTTTGGATTTTGTCCCATTTAGAAAATAGTCTGCACATGTATTTCCTCTACCAAAGTGCATGACCATGCATTTTCCAGCATTATATTTCATTTGCCACTTTCTTGCCCATTCTCCTCATCTGCCTAAGTCCTTCTGCAGTCTACTTGTTTCCCCAACACTACCTGCTCCTCCAATAATCTGCATTATCATCTGCAAACTTGGCAACAAAGCCATCTATTCCATCATCTAAATCATTGACATTCAGCATAAAAAGAAGTGGTCCCAACACTGAACACTGCGGAACACCACTGGTCACTGGCAGCCAACCAGAAAAGAATCCTTTAATTCCCACTCGCTGCCTCCTACCAATCAGCCAATGCTCTACCCATGCCAGTAACTTGCCTGTAATACCATGGGCTCTTAACTTGGTAAGCAACCTCATGTGTGACACTTTGTCAAAGGCATTCTGAAAGTCCAAATGTACAAAATCCACTGCATCTGCTTTATGTAAACTACTTGTAATCTCCTTAAAAAAATTCCAACAGGTTCGTCAGGCAAGATTTTCCCTTAATGAAACCATGCTGACTTTGTCCCATCTTGTCCTGTGTCACCAAGTACTCCATAAGCTCATCCTTAACAAAATTATTCCAACATCTTCCTAATCACTGAGGTCAAACTAACTGATCTATAATTTATTTTCTGCTACTTTCCTCCTTTTTAAAGAGTGAGAGTGACATTTACAATTTTTCAGTCCTCTGGCACCATAACAGAGTCCAATGATTTTTGAAAGATCATGACCAATGCCTCCACAATCTCGACCATTAACTCTTTCAGAACCTAGGGTGTGGTTCATCTGGTCAGGGAGACTTGTGTACCCTTAGGTCTTTCAGCTTTTTGAGCACCTTCTCCCTTGTAATAGTAACTGCACCCACTTCTCTTCCCTCACACCCTTCAACATCTGGCACACTGCTAGTGTCTTCCACAGTGAAGACTGATGCAAAATACTCACTTAGTTCATCTACCATCTCCTTGTCCCCTACTATTTCTCCAGCCTCATTTTCTAGCAGTCCTACATCCACTTTCATCTCTCTTTTATTTTTTACATACCTGAAAAAGCTTTTACTATCCACTTTGATATTGTTTGCTAGCTTGCTTTCATATTTCACCTTTTCCCTCCTAATCATTCTTTTGGTTGTTCTCTGCAGGTTTTTAAAAGCTTCCCAATCCTCTGTCTTCCCACTAATTTGTGCTTTGTTGTATGCCCTATCTTTTGCTTTTACATTAGCTTTGACTTCCCTTGCCAGCCACGGTTGTACTATTTTGCCATTTGAGAATGTCTTTGTTTTTGGAATACATCTATACTGCACCATCCTCATTTTTCCTAGAAACTCACATCATGGCTGCTCTGCTGTCATCTCTGCCAGCATCTCCTTCCAACTTACTCTGGCCAACTCCTCTCTCATACCACTGTAATTTCCTTCACTCCACTGAAATACTGCTATGTCAGACTTGACTTTCTCCCCATCAAATTTCAAGTTGAACTCAATCATATTGTGATCGCTATCCCCAAAGGGTTCTTTTACCTTAAGCTCCCTAATCACTTCCAATTCATTACACCCAATCTAGTATAGCTGATCCCCTAGTAGGCTCAATGACAAACTGCTCTAAAAAGTCATCTCATTGGCATTCAATAAACTCACTCTCTTGAGGTCCATTATCAACCTGACTTTCCCAATTAACCTGCATGTTGAAATCTCCCATGACTATCATAATATTGCCCTTTGATACGCCTTTTCTATTTCTCATTGTGATCTGTGGTCCACATACCAGCTACTGTTGGGAGACCTGTATACAACTGCCATCAGGACCCTTTTACCCTTGCAGTTTTATTAACTCAGCCAACAAGGATTCAACATCGTCCCATCCTATGTCACATCTTTCTACTGATTTGATGCCATTCTTTACCAGCAGAGCCATGCCATCCCCACCGCCTACCTTCAGTACAACATGTAACCCTGGACATTCAGCTCCCAACTACAACCATCCTTCAGCCACGGTTCAGTGATGGCCGCAACATCATAGCTGAGAATCTGTAATAGTGCAACAGGAATAGAAGTGAAGTACCTCATATGGAACTGAATCTTGCAGAAGAGGATTGTGTGAGGATTGTGTAATTATTGTTGGAGTTTCTAAAAAGCACACATTGATATCTGTAGCACCTTGAATATAAGACCATAAGACAAAGGAGCAGAAGTCGGCCAATCGGCCCATTGAGTCTGCTCCACCATTTTATCATGAGCTGATCCATTCTCCCATTTAGTCCCACTCCCCTGCCTTCTCACCATAACCTTTGATGCCCTGGCTACTCAGATACCTATCAATCTCTGCCTTAAATACACCCAATGACTTGGCCTCCACTGCTGCCCGTGGCAACAGATTCCATAGATTCACCACCCTCTGACTAATATTCCATCTTTTGTATAGTTTCCAGATATCTAACACTGAGACATATTTTCAAAGTACAAAGTTGAAAGTAAATTTATTATCCAAGTACATATATGTCATAATATACAAACCTGAGATTAATTTTCTTGTGGGCATATACAATAAATCTAGAATAAAATAATAACCGTAATAGAATCAATGAAAGACTGTGCCAACTTGGGAATCAACCAGTGTGCAAAAGACAATAAACTGTGCAAATACAAAAATAATAAATAAGCTATAAATATCGAGAAAATGGGAAGAAGAGTCCTTGAAAGTGAGTCTGTTGATTGTAGGAACATTTCAGTGATGGGGCAAGTGAAATTATCCCGTGGTTCAAGAGTCTAATGGCTGAGGGGTAATAACTGTTCCTGAACCCAGTGGTGTGAGTCCAGAGGCTCCTGTACCATCTTCCTGATGGTTGCAGCAAAAAGAGAGCATGTCTTGGCTGGTAGGAGTCCTTGACAATGGATGCTGCTTTCCTGCGACAACGTTTCGTGTCGAAGTATCCAGTGGTGGTGAGGCCTTAACCTGTAATGGACTGGGCTGTATCCACTACTTTTCATAGGGTTTTCCACTACCACCGATCATTAATAATCATACTGAATGTTAGAATAGGCTTGGGAGGGTGAAATTTTCCATGAGACATTGTTCAGGAGAATCACCTGTTCCTGGGCAATGATTCTACATTGTAAAATTATTAATTAAGACCAAACTACAAGAAGAAAATTATTTTGTTTTTGCTGTAATGAAAAAGGAAATTCTGCTATAGATCGTAATCTTAGATTACTAATATTTAGTTTTAAAATAGTAGTTTAACATCTGCTCACTGCATCTCCAAGGATGTGTGCTTAGCCCACTGCCCTACTCTCTCTACGTGCATGACTGTGTGGCTAGGCACAGCTCAAATGCCATCTACAAGTTTGCCAATGGCACAATTATTGTGGGCAGAATCTCAGATGGTGATAAGGAGGAGTACAGGAGTGAGATAGATCAGCTGAGTGGTGTCGCAACAACAACCTGGGACTCAACGTCAGTAGACCAAGCAATTGATTGTGGACTTCAGGAAGGGGAAGTTGCGGCAACACACACCAGTCCTCATTGAGGGATCAGCAGTGGAAAGAGTGAGCAGTTTCAAATTCCTGGGTGCCAACATCTCTGAAGATCTATTGTGGGCCGAACATATTGATGCAATTACAAAAAGGCGCCACAGTGGCTATATTGGATTAGTGGTTTGGGGACATACTGAGAAAAGCATTCTTACTGGTTGCATCACCACCTGCTATGGAGAAGGCACTGCACAGGACCACAAAAAGCTGCAGATAGTTGCTGTCCCAGCCAGCTCATTAACAGGCACTAGCCTCCCCAGCATCAAGGATATCTATAAAATACGAAGCCTCAAAAAGGCAGCATCCATCTCCTTGGACTCCATCACCTAGGGCATGCTTTGTCCTCATTGCGACTGTCAAGGAAGAGGTACAAGAGCCCAAAGACCCATACTCAACATTTTAGGAACAATTTCTTCCCCTCCACCATTAGATTTCTGAACTTCATTTAATTTTACATATATAAATGTATATATCTTACTGCAATTTATAGTTCTTTTTATTACGTATTGCAATGTACTGCTGCCTCAAAACCCCAAATTTCCTGACATATGCCAGTGTAATTAAACCCGATTCTGATTTTGCAGTTAAATTATTGTACAAGGGGTCATTGATAAGTTTGTGGCCTAAGGTAGAAGGAGTCAATTTTAGAAAACCTAGCACATTTATTTTTCAACATAGTCCCCCCCTACATGTACACACTCAGTCCAGCGGTCATGGAGCATACGGATCCCTCCTTTGCAGAAGTGGTCCACAGCAGGGGTGATTGATAAACTTGTGGCCTAAGGTAGAAGGAGATGAGTTATCAACTTCAAACTTTCTGCATTATCACTCAAAGAGTTGAACAGCACATGCATGTAACAAGAATGTCTTGGACCTCCAGGCAGTCCACAGCAGATGTGATTGATGAGTTCATGGCCTCAGGTAGGAGATGAGTTATACAGCTCTTGTTACATGCATGTGCAGTTCAACACTTTGAGTGATAATGCAGAAAGTTTGAAGTTAATGACTCATCTCCTTCTATCTTAGGCCATGAACTTATCAATCACCCCTGCTGAGGACCACTTTGTGGAGGTCCAAGACGCCAACTTCTACAAAGAAGGGATCCATATGCACAATGACCGCTGGACTAAGTGTGTAAATGTAGGAAAAATAAATGTGCTAGGTTTTCTAAAATTGACTCTGTCTACCTTAGGCCAAGAACTTATCAATCACCCCTCGTACTGTTCATCTGAAGTCCTGGACTATTGATCTGTGAAAGAAAGAAACAAAGTTTGCATTTTATGTTAATCACCTTTGATCAAACTAAGAAATGCAAGTAAGCATGCATGTTTTAAATTGTGGAGAATGGGGAGAGTTGGAGAGAACAATAGGCATGCCCATGAAAGGATAGAGGCCAAGAAAGACTGTAATGCACAAAGATGGTGATGCTGGCTGTTAAAAGATAGCAAAGGACTATTATTTGCAGATGATAGCCGAAGGAATTGCAAATAGAAAGATGTAAATGAAGACTATTCATGAACTGCACATGCATGTAACAAGAATGTCTTGGACAAGTGAAGCAAATGCTGGAAATATCCTACAGGTAGGCATCCTCCAGGCTGGGCACTACCCACTTCTCTGCAATCTTTGCTCATTTGCCATGAACGGGCATGAATCTGATATTTATTTGTTTGTCTGTCTAACCCCTTCCTGCTATTGCTTTTCCTTCAGATTTCCAGTGGGATTATTGCAACTGAAAGCTACAACCTGGTCATCGGAATCTACATGATTCCTATTTCCATAATTACTGAAATAAAAATAGATCTCCTCCATGTCATAAAGAATGGCTCTGGGTTCTCTGCAGGCCTGTCTAGTAGGCAGCATTGTTTAAGATCATGCTCAGGTTACAAGTACCTAACTCATATGCAGGCTGTTTATGCAAACAAGTCAACAACCACAAAATGCTGGAGGAACTCAGCAGGTCAGGTAGCATTTATAGAAAGGAATTAACAGTCAAGAGCTCAGGCCAAAACCATGTCCTGATGTAGGACATTGATTATTGGCCTCTTTTATAAGAGCATAAGAAACAGGAGCGGGAGTAGGTTATCTGGCCTATCGAGCCTTTTTCACCATTCAATAAGATCATGGTTAATATACCTGTGGACTCAGCTCCATCTGCCTGCCATTTTCCACATAGTCCTTACTTCCCCTGCTATTTAAAAATATATCTTACTGTGTCCACAGTATATTTAACAAGGTAGCCTCTACTGCTTCCCTACGCAGAGAATTCCACAGATTCACTACCTTCTGGGAAAAGCAGTTTCTCGTCACCCACATCCTCATTTTTCCCCTCAAATCTTCACATTTTGTCCCCTGGTTCTAGTCTCACTTACCAGTGGAAACAACTTTGCTGTTGTATCTTTTCCATCCCCTTCATAAGCTTCTAGAAGATCCCCTCTCACTCTTCTGAGTTCCAGTCAGTATAGTGACAGATGACTCAAACACTCATCACAGACTAACCCCCTCGTCTCTGGAATCAACCTGTCTTCCAAATATATATCGTGAATACTTGTGGACCCAGCACTGATCCACTGTGGCACTCTGCTCCCCAATGACTACCCACCAGAAAAACACCCAATTATCCCAACTCCCTGCCTTCTATTGGTTAACTAATCCTCCATCAATGCTATTACCCCAAACTCCATACACCTTTATCTTATGGATAAGTCTAATACTGCACCTTATCAAAGCCTTCTGGAGATCTGAGAATATACAACATACACTTGTTCCCCTCTATCCACTGCACTGATTATATCCTCAAAGAACTCAAGTATGTTTTTCAAACAGAACCTGCCCTTAATGGATCTATGCTGTTTGCCTGATGGAATCCTTTCAATCCACATTAATTGTCATTTCTTTCCTAATGATAGCTTCAAGCATTTTTCCATTTCCAGCCATTAAGCCAAATGGCCTTTTATCTGTATCCCTTTTAAACCAGTGGTGTGTCATTCACTGTCTTCCAATGCAGTAGAGCCTGTCCAGAGTCCAGTGAATGTGAATCCCCTTCCCTCTATCAAGGGAGAGAGAGAAGTCACTCCTGCAACGAGTGCGGAAACCAGCAACTCGATGTTACAATCTTCCGCGTTGCTTTTTAAAGTTTTCCAAATTTCCCAGCTTCTCCCACGACTCTTTGCGACTTTGTATCCATGAGCATTTAGTTTGATGTCTTACTTTTTTACTTATCCAGTGCCGGCTCTCCCCATCCGTACTGCTCTTGCTTTTAACTGGAATATACTTTGGTTGACCTTTACCCTCAAGCAATGAATCTGGGAGAAATGTAAGATGTGGCTTTAACTCCTAGTTAGGCTCTACAAGGGGAGTGAGTGAAGTGAAAGCGAAACAGCGGATCAGCTGACAGCTCAGACTCGGAGCGGAAGCAGTCGGGGGCTACGGTACTAGGGGTTTCTCCTGTCGTGCAGAATGTCCAGAGTGATCCTGCTCTTGTGTCTTTCCGGCGCCCAGCTTCTTCAGCCCGGGTGCAGCAGCGCCCAGCAGCCGGAACTCGAAAGCCGAAACGCAACCGCCGCATACGAGAAGCTTTTTCAGCAGTTTGTTACCAAGTACGGCCGGAGCTATGCGCTGGGGAGCCCCCAGTTCCTTCAAACATACCGAGTGTTCCAGGTACTGTACCCCGTCACTGACGGTCACTCCTGGTTCCTGCACAGGTCAAGATCAGACTGGAGTGCGAATCAATTCCGGGGATCGTTTGACTACAGGGATAGGGGGGAGGTGGATTACACATCTTTACTGAGATATTCCTGATTTAACTGTGTTCGTTTTAACATGAGGCTCTCAGTAACGTGCAAAGTTGGCAGCGAAAATAAAACTTTGAAATGTATGTGATTAATGGTATAATTTTATAGTGCGGTGTTTATAAGGTTTTGGTAGAAACTCTCAAAACGATTTAACTTCAATTTTCATTGCGAGGTCAGCAGAAAAGGCGTTGCAGATCACATGCTCCTATGTTCTCCTTCCTCTAACACCCCGCTGCCTTTCCTCAATCGGTTCTTGCAACGCGCATGATCGCGGATGTCTGTCTGCAAAGCGCAAGGCAGTTCAGTAACCATGGCAACTCGCTGAAAGCGATGCAGAAGCATTTTCAGCAGCGGTAGATCTATTCTTCAGATACTCTTTGTCTGGCAACCCTTGTTCTGACGAACGATCTTGGAATTGAAATTTTCAGGAAGAATCTGCAACTCTGCTTGACCTGCTGAGTATTTTTTCAGTTCAGAGTTCCAGCGTCTACACTTACCTTGACTTAATGTTCATAGAAATAGTGGCTACCTTGGGGATGGGGGAGGTGCAGGAGCCTTTAAGACCCACAGTCAGTGTTTTAAAAACAGCTTCTTCCCCTCTATCTCCCTATTCCTCTTTTGCACTTTGTTCTTATAATTTAGAATAATGTTTGTGCCTTACATTGTACTGCTGCTACAAGATAACGAGTTGATAGCGGTATACAAAATTATGAGGGGTATAGATTATAAGACCATAAGACAAAGGAGCAGAAGTAGACCATTCGGCCCATCGAGTCTGCTCGGCCATTTTATCATGAGCTGATCCATTCTCCTATTTAGTCCCACTCCCCCGCCTTCTCACCATAACCTTTGATGCCCTGGCTACTCAGATACCTATCAATCTCTGCCTTAAATACACCCAATGACTTGGCCAAATTAGGTAAATGCAAGCAGGCTTTTGTTTTACACAGAGGTTGGGTGATACTGGAGGTTCGGTCATGGGTTAAAAGTGAAAGGTGAAATATTTAGGGGAACCTCTTCACTGGGAGGGTCATGAGAGTGTGGAATGATCTGCCAGCAGAAGTGGTAGATGTGGGTTTGATTTCAACATTTAAGAGAAATCTGGCCGGTTGCATAGAAGGGAGGGGTATGGAAGGCTATGGTCCGGGTGCAGGTCGATGGGACTAGGCAGCATAATAGTTCAGCATGGTCTAGATGGGCTAAAAGGCCTGTTTCTGTGCTGTAGTTTTCCATGATTCTGACGTCTCCAGATTGAACTCCATCTTGGTGTTGTCCGCAAATTTGCTGATCTAGTTTATCATGTTATCATCATGGTCATTGATATAGGTCAGCGGTCCCCAACCACCAGGCCGCGGACCGGTACTGGGCCGCAAAGTATGTGCTACCGGGCCGCAAGGAAACGATATGATTTGGCAATATAAGTCAGCTGCACCTTTCATCATTCCCTGTCATGCCCACTGTTGAACTTGAACACATGCGAGGTCATTACGCACGAGAGGTCATTACCCGCGCGTCATCCACATCAGCACAGGAAGAAGATCAACTCCTCGAGCTTGCAGCTGACGGCAGGCTGAAAAATATGTTTGACATAATACCTCTGCTGGCATTCCGGATCAAAGTCAAGGCTAAATATCCTGAGATAGCCACGAAAGCACTGAAAACATAGCTTCCATTTCCAACATATTTCTGTGAAGCGGGATTTTCTGCAATGAATGCAACCAAAACTAAATTCCGGAATAGACTGGACTTAAGGAACCCCTTTCGAGTATCGCTGTCTCCCATCACCCCTCAATGGCACCGTTTTGTTGCAGGGAAACAAGCCCAGGGCTCCCACTGATTCAGCGATATTGGTGTGTTGCAATGATTTTATATGTTCATACGAGAAAAATATACGCTGTGTGTTTAATATCCAAACGTTACTTAAAATGTTATGATGCTATTGACTTATAAGTGACTTATAATTGACTTATCACTATATTCATGCGCTGTGTTACATAAAACCTAAAATAACACGAACGTATAGTAAAAGCAGGAATGATATGATAAATACACAGCCTATATAAAGTAGAAATAAAGTACGTGCAGTAGTTTCACTGAACAGAGTCGCCAAAACCGATTTGAGAAAAAAATCGGCACATACACGCATGTGCACATAGGTGCCCGCGCAAGGCTTCAGGGTCATTGTAGTCTTTCTTGGGGTAAACACAACATATTTGACTGCTACTCTTGTACGTTGGCAACCCTACCGCCCCCCCCCCGCCCCAGTCGGCCGGTCCGCAAGATTATTAAATTAGATTATGAGAACACTCAGTCCTCTTTTATTGTCATTTAGTATTAAGTATTAAGAAATGATACAATATTTCTCTGGAGTGATAGCACAGAAAACAAGACAGACCAAGACTAGCACTGACAGAACCACATAATTATAACATATAGTTACAGCAGTGCAAAGCAATACCATAATTTGATAAAGGACATACCATAGTCTCAGTAAAACAAAAGTCTCAAAGTCCCGAGTCCCTGATAGCGGCAGCAAAAGGGAGAAACTCCCTGCCATAAACCTCCAGGCACCGTCAACTTGCCGATACCTTGGAAGCAGCCGACCCTGAGTCCATCTGTCCGAAAACTCCGAGCTTCCGAGTAACCTCTCCAATACAGCCTCCCAAGTGCCTTCGACCTCTCCCCGGCCGCTGAAACACGCAAAGCCGAGGATTTTGAGGCCTTCAGCTCCGGAGATTCCGGTTACCACACAGTAGCAGCGATAGCAAAGCAGGCATTTCGGAAGTTTTCCAGATGTTCCACTGTGCTCTCATGTCTGTCTCCATCAAATCAGAATTGTGCACGATCTCCTACTTGACAGATAACAGATATTCATCACCGAAGTGGCCGCGCGCGCTGTCATCGTGCCACCATCTTCTCCCCCTGAATATTGTCAATATTAAACCGGTCCGCGGTGCAAAAAAGGTTGGGGACCCCCGATATAGGTGACAATCAACAACGGACCCAGATCCCTGCGGCACACAATTAGTCATAGTCCTTCAGTCAGAGAGGTAACCATGTACTACCACTCTCTGGCTTCTGCCGTGAAGCTAATGTCTAATCCATTTTACTACCTCATCTTGAATGCCGAGCGACTGAACCTTGACCTACTTCCTGTGTGGGACCTTGTTAAAGTCCATGTAGATAATATCCACTGCCCTTCCTTCAGTAGCTTTCCTGGTAACTTACTCAAAAAACTCTATTAGATTGGTTAGACATGACCTACCACGTACAAAGCCATGTTGACGATCCCTAATCAATCCCTGTCCATCGAAATACTTATATATTTGTTCCTTAGAATATCATCAATAACTTTGGCGGACCAATCGATTCAAAGGAAGAGAGGACTTCACACAGGTCGGAGAGAAAAGTTTTAAAAAGGAGCATTTCCCAGGGCTTGGTGCATTAGAATAGTGGGCATGACTGCAAGGCCATTTTTCCGTTTTGGGTGTCAGATGTGGATGTCCAGGAGACTTCCAGCCTCCCTGATGCACCAGGTGCATCGAGTTGCAGCTCCTTAGAGACCGAGTTAGAGAACTGGAGCTGCAGCTTCATGACCTTCGGCTGGTCCTTGATGATCTTGTCCATTTCTGACACCTCCCTCCCCTTTCTAGATCTTTCTGTCTCTATCTCTGGAGACAGCTTATCCACTGATGTCTACTATAAGCCTACTGACTCTCACAGCTATCTGGACTATTCCTCTTCTCACCCTGTCTCTTGCAAAAATGCCATCCCCTTCTCGCAATTCCTCCGTCTCCGCCGCATCTGCTCTCAGGATGAGGCTTTTCATTCCAGGACAATGAAGATGTCCTCCTTTTTTAAAGAAAGGGGCTTCCGTTCCTCCACCATCAACTCTGCTCTCAAACGCATCTCCCCCATTTCACGCACATCTGCTCTCACTCCATCTTCCTGCCACCTCACTAGAAATAGGATTCCCCTGGTCCTCACCTACCATCCCACCAGCCTCCGGATCCAACATATTATTCTCCGAAACTTCCGCCACCTCCAACGGGATCCCACCACTAAACACATCTTTCCCTCTCCCCCTCTCTCTGCTTTCTGCAGGGATCGCTCCCTACGCGACTCCCTTGTCCATTCGTCCCCCCCATCCCTCCCCACTGATCTCCCTCCTGGCACTTAACCTTGTAAGCAGAACAAGTGCTACACATGCCCTTACACTTCCTCCCTTACCACCATTCAGGGCCCCAGACAGTCCTTCCAGGTGAGGCGACACTTCACCTGTGAGTCGGCTGGGGTGATATACTGCGTCCGGTGCTCCCGATGCATTCTATACATTCTATACATTGGCGAGACCCGATGCAGACTGGGAGACTGCTTTGCTGAACACCTACGCTCTGTCCGCCAGAGAAAGCAGGATCTCCCAGTGGTCACATATTATAATTCCACATCCCATTCCCATTCTGACATGTCTATCCACAGCCTCCTCTACTGTAAAGATGAAGCCACACTCAGGTTGGAGGAACAACACCTTATATTCCGTCTGGGTAGCCTCCAACCTGATGGCATGAACATTGACTTCTCTAACTTCCGCTAATGCCCCACCTCCCCCTCGTACCCCATCGGTTATTTATTTTTATACACACATTCTTTCTCTCATTCTCCTTTTTCTCCCTCTGACTATACCCCTTGCCCATCCTCTGGTTCCCCCCCCCTTGTCTTTCTCCCCGGACCTCCTGTCCCATGATCTTCTCATATCCCTTTTGCCAATCACCTTTCCAGCTCTTGGCTCCATCCCTCCCCCTCCCACTTTCAAACCTCTTACTAACTCTTCCTTCAGTTAGTCCTGGCGAAGGGTCTCGGCCCAAAACGTCGACTGTACCTCTTCCTAGAGATGCTGCCTGGCCTGCTGCGTTCACCAGCAACTTTGATGTGTGTTGCTTGACCTTCGGTTTGTTAGGTAGAGTAAGGAGGTGATGGACGGGAGCTATAGGCAGGTAGTCACCCAGGGCCACAGGAGACAGATAAGTGGGTGACTGTCAGGAGAGGGAAGTGGGGGCATCAGGTAGTGGAGAGTACCTCTGTGGCTGTTCCCCTTAACAATAAGTACTCCATTTTGAGTGCTGTTGGGGGAAGCCACTTGGAGGGGTAGCAACAGTGGCTGTGCCTCTGGCACAGAGTCTGACCCTGTGGCTCAGAAGGGTAGGGAAAGGAAGAGGATGGCAGCAGTGATAGGGGTCTCTATAGTTAGGGGGACAGATAGGCAATTCTGTGGACACGAAAAAGAAACAAGGATAGTAGTTTGCCTCCCAGGTGCCAGGGTTCATGATGTTTCTGAGCACACCCACAATATCCTGAAATGGGAGGGTGAGCAGCCAGAGGTCATGGTATATATTGGTACTAACAATATAGGTAGAAAAAAGGTGGCGGTCCTGAAAGCAGAACGCAGGGAATTAGGAAGGATGCTGAGAAGCAGCACCTCAAAGGTAGTAATCTCAGGATTGCTGCCTGTGCCACATGACAGTGAGTATAGGAATAGAATGAGGTGGAGGATAAATGCGTGGCTGGAGGATTGGAGCAGGGGGCAAGGATTCAGATTTTTGGATCATTGGGAACTCTTCTAGGGCAGGTGTGATCTGCACAAAAAGGACAGGTTGCACTTGAATCTGAGGGGGACCAATATCCTGGTGGGGAGGTTTGCTAATGCTGTTGGGGAGGGTTTAAACTAAATTTGCAGGGGGGTGGGAACCAAAGTGAAGAGGCAGAGGATGGGGAGGTTGGAGCACAAGTATTGACAGCTTGTAAGGAGTTTGTGAGGAAGGATAGGCAGATGTTAGAGCAAAGATGCACTCAGCCTATGGTTTGAGATGTGTCTATTTCAATGCAAGGAGTATCATAAACAGGGTGGATGAACTTAGAGCGTGGCTCAATACAAGGAACTACAGTGGATGATTGATAAGTTCATGGCCTAAGGTAGAAGGAGTCAATATTAGAAAACCTAGCACACTTATTTTTCGATAGTCCCCTCCTACATTTACACACTTAGTCCAGCAGTCATGGAGCATACGGATCTTCAGAAAGTGGTCCACAGCAGGGGTGATCGATAAGTTCGTGGCCTAAGGTAGAAGGAGGTGAGTTATACAGCTCTCATTACATGCACATGCAGTTCAACTCTGAGTGATTATGCAGAAAGTTTGAAGTTAGTAACTCATCTCCGTCTACCTTAGGCCACGAACTTATCAATCACCTCTGCTATGGACCACTTTGTGGCAGTCCAAGACGCCAACTTCTACAAAGAAGGGATCCATATGCTCCATGACCGCTGGACTAAGTGTGTAAATGTAGGAGGGGACTATGTTGAAAAATAAATGGGCTAGGTTTTCTAAAGTTGACTCCTACCTTAGGTCACAAACTTATCAATCTCCCCTCGTATGACATTATGGCCATTACAGAGACTTGGATGTCTCAGGAGCAGGAATGGCTGCTGAATGTGCCGGGCTTTAGATGTTTCAAAAAGAACAGAGAGGGAAGCAAAAGAGGTGCGGTGTGGCATTGCTAATTAGAGATCAGGTCACAGCTGCAGAAGAGGAGGAAGACATGGAGCGATGGTCTACTGAGTCAGTGTGGGTAGAAGTCAGAAACAGGAAAGGGGCAATAACTCTACTGGGTGTTTTTATAGACCCCTCCCCCCATATAGTAACAAGGATATTGAGGAGTAGATAGGGAGGCAGACTCTTGAACGGTGCAATAATAATAGTGTTGTTGTGATGGGAGACGTTAATTTTCCTAATATTGATTGGTTCCTCCTTAGTGCAAGGGGATTAGATGGGGTAGAGTTTGTTAGGTGTATTCAGGAAGGTTTCCTGATGCAATATGTAGATAAGCCAACTAGAGGAGAGTCTGTACTTGATCTGGTATTGGGAAATGAACCTGGTCAGGTGTCAGGTCTCTCAGTAGGGGAGCATTTGGAGATAGTGATCACAACTCTATCTCCTTTACCATAGCACTGGAGAGGGAAAGGAGCAGGCAATTTGGGAAAACATTTAATTGGGGTAGGGGGAAATATCATGCTATTAGGCAGGAACTTGGGAGCATAAATAGGGATCAGATATTCTGAGGGAAATGCATGGCAGAAATATAGCAAATGTTCAGGGGACATTTGCATGGAGTTCTGCCTGGGTATGTTCCTTTGAAGCAGAGAAAGAATGGTAGGGTTAAAGAACTATGATGTACAAAGAATGTAGCAAAACCAGTTAAGAAGAAGAGAAAAGCTTACAAAAGGTACTGTTAGAGCTCTAGAAAATTACAAGGTTGCTAGGAAAGAGCTTAAGAATGGAATTAGGAGAGCCAGAAGGGGCATGAGAAGGCCTTGGTGAGCAGGATTAAGGAAAACCCCAAGGCATTGTACAAGTATGTGAAGAGCAAGTATGTGAGATAGGACCAATCAGGTGCAATAGTGGAAATGTGTGCGTGGAGACGGAGGAAGTAGCTGAGGTACTTAATGAAACCTTTGCTTCAGTATTCACCAGGGGAAAAGACCTTGGAATTCCGAGGATGACTTACAACAGACTGAAACGCTAGAGTATATAGATGTTAAGAAAGAGGATATGCTGGAGCTTTTGAAAAGCATTAAGCTAGGTAAGTCACCAGGACCGGATGAGAAGCGAAAGAGAAGATTGCTGAGCCTCTTGCAATGATCTTTGTGTCATCGATAGGGACGGGAGAAGTACCAGAGATTGGGGGGTTGCAAATGTTGTTCCCTTGTTCAAGAAAGGAAATAGGGATAACCCAGGAAATTATAGACCAGTGAGTTTGACTGCAGTGGTGGGCAATTTGTTGAAGAAGATCCTGAGAGGCAGGACTTATGAGCGTTTGGAGAAACATAATCTGATTAGGGATAGTTAGCATGGCTTTGTCAAGGGCAGGTCATGCTTTACGAGCCTGATTGAATTCCTTGAGGATGTAACAAAACACATTGATGAAGGTAGAGCAGTGGATGTAATTTCTATGGATTTCAATAAAACATTTGATGAGGTTCCCCATACAAGGCTCCTTCAGAAAGTAAGGAGGCATGGGATCCAAGGAGATCTTGCTTTGTGGATCCAGAATTGGCTTGCCCACAGAAGGCAAAGGGTGGTTGTAGATGGTTCATGTTCTGCATGGAGGTCGGTGACCAGTGGTGTGCCTCAGGGATCTGTTCTGGGACCCCTCCTCTTAGTGATTTTTATAAATGACCTGGATGAAGAAGTGTAAGGGTGGGTTAGTAAGTTTGCTGATGACACAAAGGTTGGTGGTGTTGTGGATAGTCTGGAGGGTCGTCAGAGGTTACAGTGGAATGTAGAACTGGGCTGAGAAGTAACAGATGGAGTTCAACCCAGATGAGTGTGAAGTGGTTCATTTTGATAGGTCCAATTTAAGACAGAATATAATACAAATGGTAAGACTCTTGGCAGTGTAGAGGATCTGGGAGATCCTGGGGTTCATGTTGATAGGATACTCAAAGCTACTGTGCAGGTTGACAGTGTTAAGAAGGTGTATGGTGTGTTAGCATTCATCAACCAAGGGATTGAGTTCAGGCATAGGAGGTAATGTTACAGCTATGTAAGACCTTGGTCAGTTCCCACTTGGAATACTGTGTTCAGTTCTGGTCACCACACTACAGGAAGGGTGTGGATACTATAGAGAGAGTGCAGGGGAGATTTACAAGGATGTTGCCTGGATTGGAGGGCATACTTTATGAGAGTAGGTTCAGTGTACTTGGCCTTTTCTCCTTGGAGTGATGGAGGATGAGAGGTGACCTGATAGAGGTGTATAAGGTGATGAGGGGCATTGATCGTGTGGATAGCCAGAGGCTTTTTCCCAGGGCTGAAGTGGTTAACACGAGGGGGCATAGTTTTAAGGTGCTTGGAAATAGGTACAGAGGGGATGTCAGAGGTAAGTTTTTCACACAGAGAGTGGTGGGTGCGTGGAATGCACTGCCGGCAGCGGCGGTGGAAGTGGATACAATAGGGTCTTTTAAGAGCCTCTTAGATAGGTACGTGGAGCATAGAAAAATAGAGGGCTATGCACTTGAGAAATTCTAGGCAGTCTCTAGAATAGGTTACATGGTCGGCACAACATTGTGTGCCGAAGGGCCTGTAATGTGCTGTAAATTTCTATGTTCTATACCCACTACTGACATCGGGCTCGGCAGCCTATAACTTCCTAGTTTATTCTTAGAGCCTTTCTTGAATAGCGGAACAACATTAGCTATCCTCCGATCCTCTGGCGCCTCACCCGGGGCTAAGGACATTTTAAATACCTCTGCTTGGGTCCCTGCGATTTTTGTACTGGCTTCCCACAAGGTCCAAAGGGAACACCTGTCAGGCCTTGGGGATTTATCCACCCTAATTTGCCTCAAGGCAGCAAACACCTCCTCTGTAATCGTAATTTGTATAGAGTCTTTGACCTCTATGCTACATTGCCTCACATCTATAGACTCTGTCCATCTCCGGAGTAAATACAGGTGCAAAAAATCCATTTAAGATCTCTCCCATCTCTTTCAACTCTGTGCATAAATGACCACACCGATCTTCATGAGGACCAGTGTGGTTCCCTGCTATCCTTTTGCTCTTAATATATCTGCAGATGGCCCTTGGGACTCTCCTTCACCTTGTCTGCTAGAGGAACTTCATTGCTTTTTTCTCTCCCTCTTGATTTCTTCTTCCAACTTGTGGAGTGGTGCCACAGCAACAACCTTTCACTCAACATCAGTAAGACAAAAGAGCTCATAGTGGACTTCCGAAAAGTTAAGACCAAGGAACACATACCAATCCGTATAGAGGGATCAGAAGTGGAGAGAATGAGTAGCTTCGAGTTCCTGGCTGTCGAGATCTCTGAGGATCTAACCTGGTCCCAACATATCAATGTAGTTATAAAGAAGGCAAGACAGCGGCTATACTTAATTAGGAATTTGAAGAGATTTGGTATGTCAACAAATGCACTCAAAAATTTCTATAGGTGTACCGTGGCAAGCATTCTGACAGGCTGCATCACTGTCTGGTATGGAGGGGCTACTGCACTGGACCGAAAGAAGCTGCAGAGGATTGTAAATCTAGTCAACTCCATCTTGGGTACTAGCCTACAAAGTACTCAGGACATCTTCAGGGAGCGGTGTCTCAGAAAGGCAGTGTCCATTATTAAGGACCTCCAGCACCCAGGGCATGCCCCTTTCTCACTGTTACCATCGGGTAGGAGGTACAGAAGCTACACACTCTGCAATTCAGGAATAGCTTCTTCCCCTCTGCCTAAATGGACATTGAACCCTTGGACACTACCTCACTTTTATTTTGTGTTTTTTTTCTTCTGTATTATGTATTGCATTGAACTGCTGCTGCTAAGTTAACAAATTTCTTGTCACATGCCGTTGATAATAAACCTGATTCTGATTCTGAATATCAAAAGAATTATTAAAGCTTAAATGATTACTTAAATAATACTAACCGAAGCTTAAAAACAATCAAATAACAAGCAAATTAAAATTTTAAAAACCTACTTGCCATTCTTGCAGCAGCTTTTTTTTCCATTTGCTTTTGATAAGGCTACTTGAGGGAGATTTCCACCTTTCGAGCTGAGAAATTCAACCAGCCCCATTGTGCTCCAGCTTTGGAATTCTATGGAGCATGGGAACAGGGTTAAGTCTGACAGAAGTGCAGGCACCCATGCAGAAGTTCCACATTATAGAAGTAGCACAGGAGTTCCCAGCCTTTTCTATGCCATGGACCCCTACCATTAACCAAGGGGTCAGTGGACCTCAGATTGGAAGCCCCTACATTAACATGTCCTTGATCTTGCCACATGTGCTATGGCTAATTAAAGATTAAAGTACATATTGCAATTATCACTAGTTTAGCCTGACAACAATACAATATTATTTATTCATAAATGGTTAAAACTGTTTAAATATGACACTTGACTTCAATAATTTTTTTCAGGAGAGCATTCAGAGACATTACAGCATGAACCTTATTTCTTCAAATTTGTCGAGTGGAAGCAATTCTGCTATCTATGGAATTAACCAGTTTTCTGATATATCACCTGAAGTGTTCAGAGGTGAGGTTACATCTTAATATTAAATATTATTAAGGCTTGGACATAATTTTGTATAATTGAAGTTAATTATGGCATTAACATATTAAGCATTAGCAAACTGAAAATTTGTAATATGCTGGATAATGATGAAAAAAATGAAAAATGAGCATCGGTTATAGTATGAACATAAGAGAGTAGTCCTGTTTCACTGTTCTAGTAGTCTTCCACATCAATAGTTACAGTAATGTATTAAATTTTCTCCCTTATCATCCTTGACTGAAATTTGACATTTTCTTTAAAAAAATGCATACCACCTTAGCAGTGAACAGATCATTTGGACTAATTTGTTCTGTTATTGGACTACGAAGAAAATTTGCATTTTTATTTTATATTCTGTTTCACAGAGAGGTCTAAAGAGATATCTATCTGCTATCTAACACAATTGTTTCAACCACAGCCATTTCTAAATAAGAGTTTCAGAGTTAGAATCAGGTTTAATATCACTGGCATATGCCAGGAAATACATTGCCTTGAAAAAGTATTCAGCCCCCCACAACTACTTTCACATTTTACTGTCTCGTTTTCTGAATTTAAAATATACTGAAGTAGGATTTTTTTGAGCTAATCTACAAAACATTGTACATCATGTCAAATCTAAGGAAAAATTCCAAAACCTGTCAACAATTTACTAAAAGTTAAAAATCAAAATTGTGAGGCTGTAAAAGTATTCATCCCCTTTGTAATTACAAATGCTAACTTTCCCCAGGTGCAATACTGTATATTACCTTACCAGCTCACCCTATTTGTTGATGTAGAAAACTGGAGGATCACTGTTTTCAGTGAATTCATAAGAAATTCTCTCTGT
Organism: Mobula hypostoma; assembly: GCF_963921235.1. Taxonomy (NCBI): domain Eukaryota; kingdom Metazoa; phylum Chordata; class Chondrichthyes; order Myliobatiformes; family Myliobatidae; genus Mobula; species Mobula hypostoma. Next base: position 113,118,656 of record NC_086100.1, on the reverse strand, counting down.
AAGGTCCAACCGTATTTACAACAGACCAAACTAAAAAGAAGACAAAAGAGCATTCAAGGCAAGACAGGGAGATGAGAATAGAGAAGCACAAATCTGGGGAAGGGTACAAGACCATCACAAAGGCACTGAAAATACCTTAGAGCTCAGTGTAGTCCATCGTAAAAAAAAAAAAGTGAAAAAGAATATGAAACCACAGCCACACTGCCAAGGTTCTGCCACCCTTCTAAACTTAGTTGCCAGAGAAGAATGGCAGTGTGACGCTAGCAGTGTCTGTGTCCGCAGCTGGAGATGAAGTTCATGGCTCCACAATCTCTTTAAGGCCTTGCACAAATTGGGTATTTATGGAAGAGTGGCAAGAAGGAAGCCCTGGCTAAAAAAAAATTACCCTTGTTTGTAAAGACTTTGCAAAACGTTGCTTAGAAGATACAGTAAAGGTTCGGAAGAAGATCTTGTGCTTTGATGAGACTAAAGTGGAACATTTTGGCCTCGACACTAAGTGGTACGTGCGGCATAAATCTAATCAGTCAGGTAACAGCATCCCTACAATAAAGTATGGTGGGGGTAGCATCATGCAGCATCAGCAAGAACTGGAAGTGTTTATTTTACAAAACAAGCAGGCACAAACTGGAGACACTCTTGGCAGAAGATGTCTCCTGGCCCAATATTATATGTTGAAAAACAAAGATAACATAGAACGCAGAAATCTATAGCACATTACAGGCCCTTCGGCCCACAATGTTGTGCCGACTATGCAACCTACTCTAGAAACTGCCTAGAATTTCCCTGGCGCATAGCCCTTTATTTTTCTAAGGACAGTTTCTATAGTTATAATATATATATAATGCTTCCTTTGAGTTGCACGTAATTTCAAACACCTCCAGATCTTCACACCAGCACACCCAAAATGAGTGTTAATCACCTCTGTCTTTGAGCTACATTCATGCATATGCAGGCATCTCAGGTGAATGGATGTTTCCCAGTCTGCAATTTACTCTAAAATGCAGCTCCAGGATGACCATTGTTCTGGGCTGCATTTTAAATTCAATCTACAATCCATATTCAGATCAGAAGACTGGTCATTGTTGAAATTAATATTTGCATTATTGCATAACTCCAGAATACACTGTAACAGAAATACTCAAATACAAAGGGAAATCTGCAGATGAAGGAAATCCAAGCAACACACACAAAATGCTGGAGGGACCCAGCAGGCCAGGCAGCATCTATGGAAAAAAGTAGAGATGACATTCTGGACCGAAGCCCTTCAGCAGGACACTATAACAGTAATACTCATTTATGTGAACAAAGGATTGAGGGGGATGAATACTTTTACAAGACACTCTATGTTGTTTGTGGCAGCAAAACATTGCAGTTGTTCATTCATTTATTATGTGCCATGTCATATGACTTGGGCTATGATAGTCTTTCTGTGGCCATGATTGTTCTTGGCAAATGTTTCTAAGAATGTTTCATTGCCTTCTTCTGGACAGTGTCTTTACAAGACGGGTGACCCCAGTCATTATGAATAGTCTTCAGAGATTGTCTGCCTGGCATCAGTGGTCACATAACCAGGACTTGTGATATGCACCAGCTGCTCATATGAGCATCCACCACCTGCTCCCATGGCTTCACATGACTCTGATTGGGGACTAAGCAGGTGCTACACCTTGCCCAAGAGTGACCTGCAGACTAGTGGAGGGAAGGAGTGCCTTACACATCCTTTAGTAGAGACATATCTCCACCCCACCACCCTAAATTGCAATACATAATGAAAGTATATATAAAAACTTAGATAAGTAGTGTAAAAAGAAAGCAAAAAAATGAGCAATTGGCACGGAATGGTAGAGGAACTCAGCAGGGCAGGGTGCATACCAATTCTCCTCAAGCTCCTAATGAAATATCACCGCTGTATTCTTTGTAATTGCGTCAATATGTTGGGCCCCGGAAAGATCTTCAGAGGTGTTGACACCCAGGAGCTTGAAACTGCTCACCATTACCACTGCTGATCCGTCAATGAGGACTGGTGTGCATTCCTTTACCTTCCCTTTCCTGAAGTCCACAATCAATTCCTTGGCCTTGCTGACGTTGAGTGCAAGATTGACGTTGCAACACCACTTGACCAGCTGCCCTGGTTCACTTCTGTATGCCTCTCATCACCACAAAGAAATTCTGCCAATACTAGCCGTGTCATTGGCAAGTTTATAGATGGCATTTGAGTTGTGCCTGGCCGCATAGTCCTGGATAGAGTGAGCAGAGCAATGGGCTAAGCTCGCATCCTTGAGGTGTGCCAGATTTGATTGTCAGCGAAGAGGAGATATTATTTCTGATTAGCATTGACTGTGGTCTCCAGAGGAGGAAGTCAAGGATCCATTTACAGAAGAAGGTACAGAGGCCCAGGTTTTAGAACTTGTTGATTAGAACTGAGGTTATGGTTGTGTTGAACACTGAGCTGAAATCAATAAACAACCTGGCGTAGGCATTGTTACTGTCCAAATGATCCAAGGCCGAGTGGAGAGCCAGTGAGATTGCATCCACTGTATATTGTGGCGATAGGCAAACTGCAGTAGATCCAGGTCCTTGCTTAACCAGGAATTCATTCTAGCCATGAACAACCTCTCAAAGCACTTCATCATAGCAGATGTGAGTGCAACTGGGCGACAGTCACTGAGGCAGCTTGCCCTGTTCTTCTTGGGAACTAGTATGATTGTCGCCCTTTTGCAATCTGTGCAGTAGTGACAGATTGAAGATGTACTTGAATACTCTCGCCTGGTTTTCCGAGCCCTACCAGGTACACCAACAGGGTCTGGTGCCTTGCGAGGGTTCACCCTCTTGAAAGCTGTTGTGATGTCAACCTCCAAGACAGAGATCACAGGATCACCAAGTGCTGCAGGGATTCACACAGGTGTAGTTTTATTCGTCCTTTCAAGCATGCATAAAAGGCACTAAGCTCATCTGAGAGTGAAGCATCACAGCCATTCATGATCGAGAACAAGAGAAAATCTGCAGGTGCTGGAAATCAAAGAAATACACACAAATTGCTGGAGGAACTCAGCAGGCCAGGCAGCGTCTGTGGAAAAGAGTAAACAGACAATGTCTTGGCCTGAAATGTCGACTGTTTCCTCTTTTCCTTAGATGCTACCTGGCCTGCTGAGCAGTGTTCCCTCTAATTTGTAACGAATAGTGCACACAAAAATCTTGTGCTGTGCAATTTTTTGCCCAGTGACAGCAATGTGAATGCACTGAATTTTATATAGAGGTATTCATTTCAACAGCTAACAAAATACTGTCAATAAGAATTTTGATCTCCTCTGGGTTTGATCATTTTCGCTCTCATTCATCTGCACTCTCAAAAGATATGTAGCAGGCCTGTAGAGGGTAACGAAGGATTTTCTTGCTGGAGCTTTTGCACACCATCTAGATATGATTTGCTTGCTAAATGACACTTTTTAAAAAGTCAAGTTTCCAATTATCGCTCCATTTCTTCCCACTCGCAAATTCTCCAGCAATCTTTGCATTGCAGCAATACATGCAGGTATCACCAGTTTCTGTATTGTACATAAATATTTCTCGTAACTGCACATTCCTGACCTCATGAGCTTTTGGTGTAGCAGTTTCTGCTGTTTCATTAAGCCATTCTGCTGTAATGAACTAGCAGTTCTTTTCGCTTCATGCCCTTTGCTTCTTTGGAATTCGACATAGTGAATCAATAATTTCTTCAATAAAAACAGTATAAATAAGTCAATTCTAAAATCTGCAAACAAAGCGTCGCAAACTCCACATTGTCAATGCCATCTGCATCAGAAACCGGAAAAAGAAATGTGATTGTGTACGATTGTGAAATAAACTTAACACGTCATCGAGGTAGAGGGAGACAAACTTTTGTGTGCAGTTTAAGTTCCTTTGTGTGCTAGTAGCAAAAGATGTGTGTGTGCACACACGTTAGAGGGAACACTGATAATGAGTTCCTCCAACATTTGTGTTCAGCATTCATGATTGTGAGGTTTTGGCTTGTAGGAAGTAATGGCATGCAAACCCTGCCAAAGCTGAAGTGCATCCGACTCCATCCCTAACTTTAATTAGAATGGTTAATCACTCTTAAAATAGCCTTTCATAGGTCGTCCTGTCCTGATGAAGGGTCTCGGCCCAAAACGTCGACTGTACCTCTTCCTATAGATGCTGCCTGGCCTGCTGCATTCACCAGCAGTTTTTATGTGTGTTGCTTGAAATTACAGCATCTGCAGATTTCCTCATGTTTTCATAGGTCGTACCTGGACTTTTTGTATAGTTCTATATCACCAGTCTTGAATGCCGCAGATCGTGCCCTCAGCAGACGATGAATTTCCTGGTTCATCCATGGCTTTTGGTTTGGATATGTCCAGTATGTTCTCGAAGGCACACTCTTATCCACGCAGGTCTTGATAAAGTTGGTGACAACCGTGGCGTTTTCATTCAGATTCAAAGGTGAATCCCTGAATAATGTGCAGTCTACTGACTCAAAGCAGTCCTGTAAGTGCTCCTCTGACCATTACCTTCTTGGTACTCAACACTGGTGCTGCAGCCTTTAGTCTCTGCCTGTACACAGAGGTAGAAGTAGGTGATTGGACTTACCAAAGTAAGGCTGTGGGATGTCACAGTAAGCTTCCTTAATGGTGGTATAACAGTAATCAAGTATGTTCCTCTGGTCCCACGGGTGATATGTTGGTGACAGTTGTTCAGAGGACTTTTTCAAGCTAGCCTGGTTGAAATCCCCCACAATGATAGGGAAGGCATCGGGCTGCATTGTTCTGCGGCTGCTGAGCACAGTGCTCAGCTTCTCCAGTGCTTGCCTGAAGTTGGCCAGAGATGGAATGTTACCACTACCAGGATGATGACAGACAACTTCCTCGACAGATAGAATGGTCGGCACTTGATTGCTAGATGTTCCAGGTCGGGTGAGTATGATTGAGACAGAACCGCCATATCTGTTAACCATGAAGCATACTCCATCACCTCTACCTGTAAAAGACTCAATTGCTCTGTCTTTGTAGTAGATGGTGAAGCTCTCAGACTGCAGCTCTGCATCCAAAATGGTGGGGGATAGCCATGTTTCCTTGAAGCAAAGTACACAGCAGTCCCTGATGTCCCTTGGACTGCAATCTTGCTCCGAAGTCTTCAATTTTATTTTTCAGACAATGTACGTTTGTCAGCAGTGGGAGGGTCTAAGTGCTTTGCTTTATAAGCATTCCTGCAGACCAGCATGCCGTCCACGCTTTTTCTTTAAGGTGAATTGCACTCGCGAGCTGAGTCTGCCATCTGGAGTCCACTAATTTTGAAGATCAATAGATTTTTTTAAATGCCTTACATGATGTTGCTTCCTGAAGCACCCATGGTGTGTGACTGTGGATTTCAGCTGTAGTAGTCCCAAACAGGAATATACGATGATTCCCGGTGGAGCTGCACACAATCAGTCGCTCCTTAATGGCGCCATCATTGCTTGACAATGTATATCTGAAACCATGTGCAAGAATGCTACGTGTGTGTGGATGGTTTGGTAGTGCTTTTAAATAATCTTTAATTGACTGATCACACATGCTAGCCATATATTTTAAGACCAGGAACTGTCTCTGAAATAAGTTTTGCCTTTTTTCCCCTGTGTACATTCAGTCTTGTAGTCAATAATGCACAGTAATTGCCTTATTTATAGGTGACTTGTCTCGACACAGAATATGGGCCCGGCTGTTAAAAAGTGATGTATACGTAAATGGTTAATATATTCATACTATGCTCCTTTCTGTGGGTCAATACTGGTGTCGAGCTATTTCATATTTAAATTTGTCAATTCACAGAAATAGAGTAAATAGAGCTATAGGGTCACGGGGTGGAGAAACGTCCCTGGGAGGTGTAAGATGCTCCCGCAGGTCAGCCCTGGGTAAGGTGTAGTGCCTGCTTAGCCCCCCCCCCCACCCAATCAGGGTCACGTGAAGCCATGGGAACTGGTGGTGGACGGTCCTACAAGCAGCTGGTGCATTTCACAGGTCCTGGTTATGCAACCACTGACGCCAGGCAGACAATCTCTGAAGAGTATTGATAATGGCTGGGGTCACCTGTCTTGCAAGGACACTGCCCAGAAGAAGGCAATGGCAAACCATTTCTGTGGAAAGATTTGCCAAGAACAATCATGGTCATGCTAAGACCATGGTGGCCTCCATCATATGACGTAAGTATATAACGAATGAACAGCATAGCAATGCATGACTAGTTATATAAAATGGTTATTTGAAAAAGTTTGCTTTTTGGAAATACTTATGTTAAACTACTTTAGATCTTTAATATGGACTACTGTGTGGTTTTGAAATTTCACATTTACTAGAAGCTACTCTCAGGCGGGAAGGAAATAAGTTCTTTGACAATTAAATCTGCAGCAAAATATTTGGGTTCGAAACCAATGCCACTTCCAAACTTCATGTCATTACTAAAGGACAGCAAGAAACCAGCATTACCAGCAAAATTCGATTGGCGGGACAAGAACGTTGTTAACCCTGTGCGGAATCAAGAATCAGTAAGTTTCTCTTCACCTTTAAGTCTGCAGCACCGTACCCAGGTTTATACACTCATGACTGCGTGGCCAGACTCTGATCAAACTCCCCAACACTACGTTTTCAGATGACACCACGGTAGAGGGCCAGATCTCAAATAGTGCTGAGTCAGAGTGCAGGAACAAGATAGAAGGCTTAGTGGCATGGTATGCTGCAACAGCTTTTCCCTCAACGTCAGTAAAACAAAAGAGTTAGTTCTTGATGTCAGGAAAGTGGGTGGGGTGGTGCACACATTCCTGTTTATATGAGTGGCGATGAAGTGAGAGGATTTAAAGCTTCAAGTTCCTAGAAGTGAACACCACCCATAGCCTGTCTAGGTCTACCATATAGATGCCATGGCTAAGAAAGCACACTGGGACCTCTATCAGGATGCTATAGAAAAATTGGCAAGTCCTCTTTGACCCACACTAATGTTTATTGATGCACCACTGAAAGCGTCCTGTCTGGATGCGTCACGGCTGTGCCCAAGAGAACAAGAAACTGCAGAGAGTTGGGGACAAAGCTCAGCACATTGTGGAAATGAATCTCCTCTGCATGGAGTCTGTCTACCCTTCTTGCTACCTTGGTAAAGCAGCCAACATAAAAACCCCACCCACCCAGACATTCTTTCTTCTCTATTCACACATCAAGCAGGAGATACAAAAGCCTTGAAAGCACATTACACCAGGCTCAAGGACAGCTTCTAATAAGACTATTGAATGGTTCCCTCGTACAAGAAGATGGACTTTTGTCCTCATAATGCCCTTGCACTCGATTGTCTGCACTTTCTCTGTAATTGTAACACCTTATTCTGCATTCTGTTATTGATTTCCTTCCTATTACCTCAGTGCAGTATTATAATGAAATTATCTGTTTGGATGGCATGCAGAGCAAATGCTTTTCACTGTAACTCTGTGTAGGTGATAATAATAACCAGTTTACCAATTAATGCTAGCTAGCACTTTATGTAATGAAAGAGTTTTTCAAAAGGATACAATATATTTGTATAAGACATTGGTGAGGACTAATTTGGAGTATTGTGTGCAGTTTTGGTCACCTACCTGCAGGAAAGATGTAAATAAGGTTGAAAGAGTACAGAGAAAATTTGCAAGGATGTTGCCAGGTCTGGAGGACCTGAGTTATAAGGAAAGACTGAATAGGTTAGGGGTTTATTCCTTGGAACATAGAAGATTGAGAGGAGATTTGATAGAGGTATTCAAATTTGTGAGGGGTATAGATAGGGTAAATGCCAGTAGGCTGTTTCCACTGAGGTTGAGCATGACTACAACAGTTTAAGGGAAACATGATCATGACAGCATGGAACAAGCTGCCAGTGCAAGTGGTGCATGCGAGTTTGATTTCAATGTTTAAGAGAAGGTTGGAATGGTACATGGTTGGTAGGGGTATGGAGGGTTACGGTCCGGGCGCAGTTCAATAAGAGTAAGCAGTTTAAATGGCTTGTCATGGACTAGATGGGCTGAAGGGCCTGTTTCTGTGCTGTACTTTTCTATGACAGATGAGGGCAGAGTGGTGGCCATCATTTGTATAGACTTCAGAAAGTTCTTTGACAGTGACTCGCTTGGTAGGTTAGTCTGAAATCTCAGGAGAGCAGGCTAACTGGATTCATAATTGGCTCAATGTGAGAAGCAAAGGGTGATGGTGAAGGCTATTTCTCAGACTGGGGGCCTTGGTAGTAGTGAGTCACAGGGACCAAGTGCTGTGGCCTTTATTGTTCATTGTTTATGTAAATGATTAGCTAGGTCAGATTGACAAATGACATTTCGATTCAGAAAAGTGCGAGGTGTTGCATTTTGGAAAGTCAAACCAAGGTAGAACTTAAACAGTGAATGATTGGCCCCTCAAGAGTGCTGTGGAAGAGAGGGATCAATATGCAAAACTTAGTTTCCTATACTACTGCAAATCATCTGAGCTGCAGTACTAGGTGTTTGAGATCACAGCACCACAGAATTCTCAGTCGTATCTGTGGTGTATTTTGAAATGGCTGCAGAGAGAGATATAGAACATAGAACAGTACAGGAGCAGGCCAGGAGTCACAAAATTGTAATTATGATGGTGATTGACTTTGCTGTTGAAGCAATAAGGCTGTGTTGGACTAACTTCTGATTATTTTGTGCTGTAGTGTGGAGGATGCTGGGCTTTCAGTGTGGTGGAGAGTATTGAATCTGCTCTCGCAATTAAAAGTGGACAACTAAAGACCCTGAGTGCACAAGAAGTCATAGATTGTTCTCACAAAGATGCTGGCTGTAATGGTGGATCGCCAGTCAGTGCCCTGAAGTGGCTAAACCAGGTTGGTAAAAAACATTTTCACATAGATTATTCACCAGTGTTCTTGTCGGACTGCCTTCAATAAATTTCTGAAACTGACAGAGAAGAAGATAATTCAGCTCATCCATTAGGTTGAGTGATGGTCTTTATGTGTACAGAATCATAACCAAACACTTCCGAATCTATTTCCAATGCTTCTTCATCTTGTTCATACCACTGGCAGCTAAATCAATGGAAAAGTAATAATTTCCAGATTGTTACCTGAGGCGTGTACCAATTGGTACAGGGTTAATAAGATCAGAGAGTTAAGTGCTTAGCTCAACAATTGGTGTGGCAAAAGTGGGAGTGAATTCATGAGACAACCGCACCAGTACTGAGGAAGGAAGAAGCTGTCCCGATGGGATGGGCTCCACCTGACCCATGCTGGGAACAGGGTCCTGGTGAATCGCGTAACTAGGGCAGTGGGTAGGGCTTTAGGATGAAACAGAAAGAGGCATGAGAAAGGAGCAGGCCAAAATTGATTGGAATGGAACACCAGCAGGGATGATAGCATGACCAGCAATAGCTGGAGTTTCTGGGAGCAACGCAGAAGCTGTGGGATAGATAGATCCTAAAGAAGAAGTATTCTAAAGGGAGAATGACATTACTGTGGCTGACAAGGGAAGTCAAAGAGTGGTGGTTCAACAGCTTGACAACGTATGGATAAAGTAAAAGGGAGGGAGATGTTATTGAAGTCTCCAGAATAAAAAAAGACCAAAAAGTTTAGAAAGTGTTTGAAAGTTTAACTTCAGGCCATATGGGGACAAAATTGAAAAGAAAAGTGATGAATACTGGACTGAAAGTGTTATATTTAAATGTGTTTTATATATGAAGTAAGGTAAATGATCTTGTAGCACAGTTAGAAATTAGCAGGTATGACATTGTGGGCATTGAAAGAAGATCACTTCTGGGATCTTAACATCCAAGGATACACATGGTGTCGAAAGGACCAGCAAGTGGGCAGAGGGGGTGTGGTGGCTTTGCAGGTAAAAAAATTTAATCAGATCCTTAGAAAGAAATGACATAGGATCAGAAGATGTGGAATCCTTGTATGTAGAGTTAGGAAACTATAAGGGTAAAAAGACACTGATGGGAGTTACATACAGACCTCTGAACAGTAGCCAGGATGAGAGGTACAAATTATAATGGAGATAGAAAAGGCATGTAAAGAAGGCAATGTTACAATGGGCATGGGGGATTTCATTATGCAGGTAGATTGGAAAAATCAGGTTGGTGCTGGGGCCAAAAGAGGTGCCCACCGCAACACGAGTGGTGAGGACCACAAAGGGAGTTGGAAGAGTGCCTACAGGACTGCTTTGAATCGGTGGACTGGGCAATATTCAGGGATTCATCTTTGAATCTGAATGAAAATGCCACAGTTATCACTGACTTCATTAAGACCTGTGTGGATGATTGCGTGCTTTTAAGAACATACCAGACATATCTAAACCAGAGGCTGTGGATGAACCAAGAGATTTGCAGTCTGCTGAGGGCTAGATCTGTGGCATTCAAGACTAGTGATCCAGAACTCTACTGGAAGTCCAGGTACCACCTGTAGATGGTTATTTTAAGAGTGAGAAAGCAATTGAAGTTAGAGATGTCAGCTCTGCCAGAGATTGCAAGCCATTACCTCCTACGAGGTGAAAACTAACATTGTAAATGCTTCACTCCCAGATGAGCTCAATGCCTTTTATGAACACTTGGATAGAGAGAATAAAACTACACCTATGCAAATCCCTGAAGCATCTGGCAACCCTGTGATCTCTGTTTCAAAGGCCGATGTCAGAATGCCTTTCAAGAGGGTGAACCCTCGCAAGGTGTCAGGCCCCAATAGCGTACCTGGTATGCTGTGCCAACTAACTGGCAGGGCTGTTCAGAGACATCTTCAATCTCTCACCGTTACACTCAACGGTTCTTAGCTGCTTCAGAAGGACATTAATCATACCAGTGCCCAAGAAAAACAGGGTGAGCTGCTTCAATAACTATCGCCCAGTTCCATTCCCATGTATTGTGATGAAATGCTTTGAGAGGGGTCATGGCTATAATGAGCTCCTGTCGAAGCAAGGACCTGGCCCCACTGCAATTTGCCAACCATCGCGGTAGGTCTATAGTGGATGTAATCTCACTGTCTCTCCACTTGGCTTGGACCACCTGAATAGCAGCTGTACCTATGTCAGGCTGTTGGTTTTGATTACAGCTGGGTATTCAACACTATGCTACCCTTGGTGCTAACTAACAAGCCTCAAAACCTGGGCCTCCCTCTGCATCTGGAACCTTGACTTCCTCATCGGGAGACCACAGTCGGTGCAGATCAGAAATACAACATCTCCTAGCTGGCTCAAGCCTCCCTTCCATTGAGGACATCTTCAAAGGTGGCGTTGTTCATGAAGGATCCTTGCCATCCAGGACATGCCCCCTCTCATTCCAACCATCAGGAAGGAGGTGCAGGAGCCTGAAGACACACACTCAATGTTTTAAGAACACTTTCTTCCCCTCTGCCATCGGATATCTGAAAGGTGCATGAATCCATGAACACTGCCTCATTATTCCTCTTCTGCACGATTAATTTATCTACTTTTGTAGCTAATAGTAATTTCTACGTGTTGCACTGTCCTGCTGCTGCAGAACAACGAACTTTGTGACGTATGTCAGTGAGAATAACCTGATTGTGATTCTGAACTCCCATGATATTTTTAGTTTCAAAAGTCCAATGTACATACATTCATTCTTACAAGTGGCAGAACTAGTGTCCTTCCTCTCTTCACTTCTACTGTTTTTTTTTGTTGTCAATCTATGCCTTTCAATTCAATACTGTGGAGGTACAATTACCATGTCGAGTGATTGTTGTGTATTTTCTCACTTGAAGGACAAAATCAGAGGCTGTAAAAATAGATACCATTTGTTACCCAGGTTACTCTTACCTTGTACTTCTGTCTTATAACCTAAAAATGCAATTTTAGATATTGTAAGTCAGAAGTATGGGGTAATGTGAAATGAAATTGTACTGAACATGCAGCTGATAGTGTTCTATGTATTTAAGATTATTTCACAGGTCAGATGCCAATTAATCTGCATGCACAGTTTTAGTATGTGAGATGAAACCAGTGTAATTCCACTTATTGACAGTGAGAATATGTAAACTCTGCACAGATACCACCCAATGTTGGGATCGAACTCTGGTCCCTGGAGATGTGACATAGTAGCATTAACGGTATTGCTAATGTGCTGCCCTCCTTGATTATTTTAATAGTCTTGGGATATATTTAATATAGGCCTGATGGTTTATTCTATTCAGTTATACTTCCTGTCTTTTTGCTGTGTTTATCCCATCCAATTTTCCTGCATTTACTGAAGGAGATTGATTTTCTGGCTAGGTTATAATGGAAGAGCGAGAGTTAAACAAAAATGTTTTGTGTACATATGTGCGGCTTCTGTTGGTTCATAGCGTCCAGGGATGCCCAGTTTTGAACAAACACTTTGGTTGTGAATCTGCCCCAATTTGCACAAATGTAATGTCACAGCATCCAATGAATGGTGTCTTCATTGTAAGGATGGGATATTGTCTCTGAAATGACCATACAGACTGCAGTAGGACATTTATTGTTGTGATGAGAGTGTGGAATGTTTAAAAGGACGATGCAGGAATATACTGTATGTAGGGTATGTGGATCTGGAGTCGTGAAGTAGAAGGATGTCAGAGGCGGAGGCGTTGGATATTCGAGCTGCAAACATCATCAGACGGAGGGGTGGGGGGGGAATGGGAAATTCAAAACTGATTGTGGCAGGCTATATGTGGGGCAGGGGCAGTCAGCGATGCAGCTGGGTGCAAGAACAGACACACAGTTGGCTTGCGATCCTACTTGGAGGTTGGCAGACTGTTGGATTCATGAACCTCAAAAGATGATCAACGTGCAGAATTTTAGAGGATCGACCTGCGTCAAGATCAACACCTCAGACTCTCCCTGCAAGCCAGCAGATCTATGTCTAAGACTTCCTTTGGTGTGTGAATGGCTCTCTATTTATAGGCCACCCATATGTTACATGTGTTACAGCACCACATGACTTCACTCCACATATCGATGGTCTTCTTTCTTGTGCACATCATGGCCATGCTCAGATCTCCATGCTCACGTAGGTTTGGTGCTAGATAACATTCATTTGCTTGGCACATGAAAATTTTGCATTACTTGAAATAAATTTTAATTCCATCAGGTTGAACTAGCAGCCCTGAACCCTGTTGGTTCTGTTCCTTGACTAGTACACTTGTATTTTTGGTTACAGAGTAAAGCACGGCTGATGGAAGAGTCTGTTTATCCCTTCACTGCAAAGACTGGGAAATGCCATTACTTTCCAAAGTCCACATTTGGTGTTTCAATCAGGAACTATAGGGCATACAGCTTCAGGTAATCCTTGTTTGTTGTAATTCATTGGGTCTTGCAATTTGAAATGATTAGTATTGAGTACTATTACTTCTTTACTGTCAATCTGATACTGCAAAGTTTATAGTGAAGGAAATGAAGTTTGATATGACCAAACAGTTCCACTGCCTCACTGCCTTCCTCTGTACTTTCAACAATGCCATCAAAGAGACATATTGAATAGATTCTGGATAAGGAAAGCTTTATTTATTTATTTTTATTTATTGTGATACAGCTCGGAATAGGCCCTCCCGGCCCTTTGAGTTGTGCAGTCCAGCAACCCCCAATTCAACCCCAGCTTCATCATGGGACAATTTACAATGACTAATTAAACTACCAACTGGTACGTCTTTGCACTGTGGGAGGAAACCTATGCGGTCGTGAGGAGAATGTACAAACTCCTTACAGGCAGTGGTGGGAATTGAACCCGGGTCACTGCTACTGTAAAGTGTTGTACTAACCACTTTAAAATCTAAGCATTCGTCATTCACTGTAACCCAGTGTGTAGCTCTGGCAAACCCTAAAATTGTCATATATTAAGGATGACTGCCCTTTAGCTAAATTGAACAGTAGACTACATGAATGTTATTGTATGCCTGTATGATCATACAGATTCAGCCACATAAAATTGTTATCTTTCCAGTATGGAAGACTTTCTAGATCTCATACTCCATCTCTGTATTTTACTGTTGCTTTTGCTATGTGTACAGCATCAAAAACTTTTCCTAAAAAGTTTCACAATTTAACATATTTACTAATCAGCAAATCACCTTCTGCCATTTACTCATCGTGACCAAGTGGCTAAGTCCATAGGTGCTCATATTCTGTTCCATCTGCCACATTCTTACACAACTTAATCTGTCTGTGATCCTTTGCTAGTTCTTTGAATTGTCCTTGTGTCTGACTTTTTACCTAGCTTTGTATCTTCAGTAAACTCTACTATAATACATTCCTGTGACAGGAGAAGATTGCGTTTAATGTAAATGGATGTGGTCTAAGGACTAAACCATCTGGTTCTCCAAAAGACATCCACTGCAGCTCAAAAATATCTCCTCCAAAAATAGGAGGAAATGATGAGCCGTTGACCTTGTTCTCGTCATGCATGTTATTGGAGACATTGCATTCATCTCAAATAAAGTAAGTAATTACTGAAGTTCGTAGAGTCATACAACACAGAAGTGGGTCCTACAGCCTACCATATCTACCGTATGATAACCTTTTTGTCCACCACACCAATCCCATTTAGGTATTTATCCATTGTTGGATCGCGTGCGCCCTTGGTCCCATTCAAACAAGCTCTGATTCTCAGTGCTGAGTTCACTTTGTAGTTTTTAAATACTTGAAGTTTAGTTTTTATAAAAATTGCATCAAAAAAGTACATTCAGCAAATTCATCAGTTCACTTCCCTATTACCTCGGTTAACAATATACAATGATGTCTGAGAGGAATCACTAAGTAGCTGGGAATGTCTTGGTTTAGATAAAAATTATCCATGCAATAGCAATGAATGTACTTCATTCTAATCATTTATTGGTTTACTCCAGCTATCCTTCATCGATTTCCCAAAATATCTCAGAAACTTTGAAAATATCATTTAAAATGTAATTCAATGTGTAATCAATCCTCGAAGCTTAACCCTTGAGATTCAACGGTCTATGACAAAATCTAGAACTCCATGTGTTGAAGCATAACCCTCAGCTTTCTAATCACAAAAAGGACAAATCCAGTCTGACTAATTGCCACCCCGTCCGACAAAGTGTTCGAACATGTTGCTGACGCTATTTATCACATGACCTCTACATCTCCAATAACCTTCTCACTAATGGTCAGGTTGGATTTCCTCAGACCACATCACAATCTCAAACATGAACAAATACGCTGAATTTCAAAGGCAGGGTTAAAATGACTGCCCTTGACATCAAAGCAACATTTGACCATGAGCCTAGTTAAACTAAAGAAAGTGGCTGGAGTTAAACCTCACAAAAAGGGTGTTGGTTGTTGTTGGTAGATGTCAGTTATCAGTGCTGGACTTTCTCAGTGTGATGTTGGGGCCAATCTTATTCCTGAAAATCAACCATAAAGGTAGATCCTAGAGATTTCATATCTATTAACTTCAGTTTTACCAGGCTCTTTAGTCCCATTCTTAGTCAAATATTTCCTTGAACATCTAAATAAATCCAGCCTACATTCATTGATAAGGAAAACTGCATTCAGCATGGAGAAATCTCAAGCTGGTGCCCACCAGCCCATCATGAAATGGAGCATTTGTTGTTTCATGAAAGGACAAGTCACTCCTCTTTGAAATATTCCTGCTCCTGTATCAGGCTCTTCTTCAATGTTATTACCAATCACAATCTTGAGCAGCCATCATCACCATCATTATTAGGTGCCATGTCAATGACATGGGTGATCATGGTCGTTCCATGACCATGATTGTTCTTAGCAAAGTTTTCCTCAGAAGTGGTATGCTATTGCCACCTTCTGGGCAGTGTCTTTACAAGATGGGTGACTCCAGCCATTGTCAATACATGTCAGAGATTGACTGTCTAGCATCAGTGGTTGCATGACCAGGATGTGTATGAGCAGCTGGTGCATATCACAACCATCCACCACTTGCTCCCATGGCTTCACGTGATCCTGGTTGTGGGGGTGGGGGGGTGGTGGGGAGGCTAAGCAGATGCTACACTTTGCCCAAGGGTGACCTGCAGCCTAGTGGAGGAAAGGAGCACCTTACACCTCCTTTCGTAGAGGTGTATCTCCACTGTGCTCCCAAAGAGATGGATGAGCAGCCATCTTCCTGATAAAAATGGTTAGCTTTCCATTAACCATTCTATTATCTTCAGTGCACATTGCCAAAATTGTATATACACACATACACGTCAATCTCTTTGGACCTACCTGGTTCTACTTTTTCATCATTTTCAGTGGATGACATCATGTCTGCCAACATTGAAATTCGATTACCGTAGTTTTGACCATTCACTTTACACACTAATATCTCTCCATTATGTTTCTGTTTACACAGTTATGCCCTCTGTATCAACACTATGTTGTGGAAATCTGGCTTTCTTCACTGTTGCACATTTTTTACTACCACAGTGAACAGTCCAATATGGATTCTAGCAGGATGTCACAACCCACTGATTGGATTCTGCCAATTCAAGTACTTGGTTGTTATCACTACTTCTGTATTCCACTTGCCAGGAAAATAATTTGCCTCCAGTTTTATTAGTTTCAAAGTTGGCTCTTAGATCAGACTTGAAAAATGCTTTCTAGAATTCCACATGAATAATAGGAAAGTTACGTCGCATCTGGAGTTTCTCCAGTTAGCGGACGATTTCCCTCCACGTCTCTCTGAGGCAGTGGGGAACCGTGTATGAGGCAAGTTACAGCAGTGGTTTTGCCATTGCCTTCTGCTGGGTGAGTTTCCAAAGAGATCACCAGCTTGTATCCCAGCATGAAAAGCGTGCAGGGGAGCTGGCTGGATTTGAACTCAGGACCTTTCAGCCCAAAGTCCGGCACTGATGCACTACACCACCAGCTGGGTCTACATGAATAATAACCACAGATATTCCTTTCTCTGGCACTTCTGAAATCTCATCAAAAAAGACAGCCATCTTCATCAGACTTTGACCTAACCTTTACAAACCCATGGTGTATTGGGTGTATTTCATGGTGTAAAGTTTATAATTCTAACCAACGGTAATTTCCCCTTGTGTGATCTCTATTTTTATGTTCTCATTCACATGTTATATGCTTGATATTTGTGTCTTTGTCATTTCTTTCTTGCATTTTTCTATTTTATTTTTTGATTACACTATAACAAAATTTGGGATTTTTCCCCAGAAAATAAGCTTTGCAAATAGGACATGAAAAATGAAAAATATAAGATAAAAACAGAAAATACTGGGAAAAAACTGCTCAGCAGGTCAGGCCACATCTGTGGGAAGAGAAAGGGAGAAATTGAAATTGGCGTTTATCCTAGAGCTACCTCACCAATCAGATGGATTATGGTTTGTTTGTTTCTTAATTGAACCAGTTTGGTCGATTCAAGAACAACACTGAGATTTGTGTCCAAAGTGGAACACAGTTGTATGTGTCCTTGTTAGGACATAACATTAAAATTAGTTCTGCCCATTGAAATTGGAGCCCTTGTGTCCTATGATGACCTGATCAATGTTTATCCTGTAGCTTCCACCAATCAAAATTCCTAAAAATATATCGTTGAAATGCTGTGGATGTCAAATTTACTCTCGTGCAGATACAATGAGGAGGAACTGATGCAGAAGCTATTGGAATGGGGACCTTTGGTGGCCATTGTAGATGCAGTCAGTTGGCAGGATTATCTAGGTGGCATTATACAGCACCACTGCTCACATGAAGAACCAAATCATGCAGTAGTTATCACTGGTTATGACAAAACAGGTAAGCGAAATGAATAAATGTAATTATTTTCCTGTTAGTTTAACTCTATATGCTAAATAACAAGCAACACTTCGTCCCTTTTCACAAAATTACTGTTCTTAAAATTCAGTAGAATTTTTCTAAAACTGCTTAATGTTTAAAGAATGTGTATATCATTCTGCTCTTTCTCCTGACCTTCATTTTATAATCCCTTAACATTTTGACTGAAGTAACATGGTCCTACTTGGATCAAGTTCCCAATTCTTTTCTATTTGTTTCTGATGGATTTATTTATTCTGTATACCATACGTGTATGGGGTGCCCAGGGAGGGGTAGCACCTCTGGTGAAGGGGCTTGTCGTGTCCACTCTCGGGCAGCTCGCTTGCCTTTCGTCCTCACCAGACACTCAGCTCTCAAGTAGTGGCTCCAAGTAGTTGTTTGCTTGTGGCAGCGGCCACACCCCAGTACACCACTTTGACAAGCGGACTAAAGCAACTGAGAGTAGCCTCAGACCCCAGTGAGATAGGGGCATGCCTGTCCTAGCGCATGAAGTCAGCTCCAGCGGACTGGCAGATGGGATCGTCTGAGAGATCCAATGGCTAGGAAGGCAGTACTACAACGCTCCTTGGAGCGCGAGGGCCATGACAAGGCACAGAAGGTCATTCACTACAACCAAGGAAGATCTCAGTTTGTGACGCTTGTTCATACCACTGGATCCAGACTTCTGAGATTGCAAGAGTGGAACTGCCCGACTGCAACAGCTTTTCCACTTCAAAAACCCTCCCGCACCGGTTTCCTGTCATCGTCGGACACAATGGACAGCCACCACACCGTACATTATGTTTTTTTTTTGCAGAGGTAAAGTGATTTAGGTCCTTTCTAATCAGCACAGTTGTCCTTTTTAATTCTTCAAAGTTATCTTGTTATTAACTTAAAAACCTGATGCTTTACATGTCTTTAACTTAAAAGCAAACATAATTTCTTATTCATCATTTTTTTGATTTATATTTTGCATAGCTTTGTGACTGAAATTTGTTTCCTACAACTGAATATGCACTGTTTTCCTAATGAATGACAAATTTTGATCACAGTATACCTTCAACTTAACAATTTCTCTTTACCTGTAATACAGCTTAGCATCCCATTATTAAACTTAATATCCAATTTTCAAGTAGCCAACTTGAAAGCATCTAAAATTAACCAAGCACGTCCTAAGAATAAATACATCTAACAACACACATCAAAGTTGCTGGTGAACGCAGCAGGCCAGGCAGCATCTCTAGGAAGAGAAACAGTCGACGTTTCAGGCCGAGACCCTTCAATACATCTAATTATTTTTGTAACATAGAATCACTGATAGCGAGTATTTTGAAGAATTCCATTGTGAAGTTACAGACAAAAAGAGCATTCAAAATGGATACAATCTAACGCAAACACGAGGAAATCTGCAGATGCTGGAAATTCAAGCCACACACATCAAAGTTGCTGGTGAACACAGCAGGCCAGGCAGCATCTCTAGGAAGAGGTACAGTCGACGTTTCGGGCTAAGACCCAGTCCTGACGAAGGGTTTCGGCCCGAAACGTCGACTATACTTCTTCCTAGAGATGCTGCCTGGCCTACTGCGTTCACCAGCAACTTTGATGTGTGTGGCTTGGATACAATCTAAGTCTACCTCTTTCCAATTCCCCTTCTTTTCACCTTATCTGCTCATCACCTCCCTCTGATGCCCTTCCTCTTTACATTTCACACGTAGTCCACTTTTCTCTTCTATCAGATTCCTCCTTCAGCTGCCTTCTTTTACATTTTCCACCTATCATCTCCCAGCTTCTCACTTCTTCCCTTCTACCGCAACCATCACCTTGCTTCTCAACAGGTTTCCCCCATCACCTGCCAGCTTGTGTTCATCCCCTGCACCACCTTTTTAATCTGGCTTCTTCAAAGATTCATGATTCAAAGTATGTGAATTCTCAAAGTGTGTATGCAGTATTCAACCTTGAGATTCATCTTCCCACAGACAGCCACTTCCCATTCCTTTCCAGTTCTTATGAAGGGTCTCGGCCTGAATCGTCAACTGTTTATTCTTCTCCATTGATGTTGCAATTTGTGGGTGTTGCTCTGGGTTTCCAGCATCTACAGAATCTCTTGTGTTTACAATCTAAGTTATGTAGTCTTATGTTCAATCAGACAGCGACAGATTTGTACCAATGGCCTGTAGCTTTCATTTCCTATCAAGCAAAATAAGTGAGCATGGTAAAACTCATACATTCCCTTCTATTTTGTAAACAGGTGATATTCCTTACTGGATAATAAGAAATTCATGGGGAACCAGCTGGGGAATTAATGGCTATGTATATGTCAAAATGGGAAGAAATGTTTGTGGTAAGTTTTTCTGTCTGGTTCATTAAAAAGTTAGCATTCCTTGGGGCAATGTGTATTGATTAATTGTAATGCTGTTGTCCAATAAATTATTTATTTAGATACTCGGTCACAATTTTCCTCCTTGTTCAGTTTACCCCCTGATATGAGAACCAGTCATAATTTCCTGCAGCTTCAAAAGTAATGAAGTTGAAAGACAACTACCCTCCCATTACTGAGGCTGGTGGTTCTTCATGTCACCACATCCATGAACTAAAGACTTGCATTTCATGTACATCTCCATGCTCCAGCAAAGTATGTCCCAGTTATTTAGTCCCACAGAAAGAGGCCAAAAGAAAAGTGGATAGCTTTTATGATGAGTGATGATGACACTTCTGTTAAGATGGCGACATGTACAAATGCAGCAGCATGTCAGGGGCCGATCAAAGGTGCTCTTTTCTTTGTAAAATTTGTTTTTTTCCAATCCATAGACAATTCTACTCTGGGTACTGCAGGGCTACTCCATCAGTGAGCTGCTCGTTGATCACAGTAGCTGGATTGGTGTTGGCCAGGGTGTCGGAGAAGGGGCCGGCCAGGATATTGAAGGAGTCAGCTTGGGTTCAGAGGAGCTGATCTGGCTACAGACTATGTTGCTGCCTCCTACTCAAAGGCATCAGAGTTAGTGCATGAAGGCGTCATGCAGTATAAACATGGGGATTGTCTTGGAAATTTCTCTTGTGATCACAAGATTCTGTTGGACAGTGATAATGTAAGTTGCTGTTGGCCTGTTACCCTTAACTGGTGAAGTGACAGGTGACATGGGAGCTGTGTAGCCTGGATTGTAGCACGGACTAGGCCTCAAGCCTCAGGCTTGCCTGTTGTTACAGACCAGTTGAGAAGATGTGCGGAAGTGTTACGTACAGCATGGTGTCCGCGCGCAGCTTGGGGCTGGCCTCTCCCATTGGTGCTGCCCCCATGTGTTCAAGTGGTGGAATGACAGGATTGCATGTGTCTGCAGACTCATGGGACACTGACATCAATTGCCGGACATTGTCGCTCAGGTTCTTGCCTAGATATATGCTTTTTCTCGAGTGTATATGTTTCTTTCCTCGCTATTTTGAATGTTACTTGCTCTTTTGAATGTTTTACACCTTGGCCCCAGAGGAATGCTGTTCATTCAGCTGTGAATGGAATTCCATTCATGCATTCAGCTATGTATGGTTGAATGATAATTAAACTTGATTTGGTTTGAAACCCCCATAGTCAGTTTCTGCTGCTAGAACTTCACTAAACTCACACAATCGTGATTTGGACACAAGAGTGTCAATGCCAAACAAAGACTGAAATCTGAATATTGCAGGTTATTATATTACTGTGACTGAATATATCTGTAGCTCACTGGGACCACCCAGACCGGGCTGTCTTCTTGCTGCTGATAAAAGGTACGAGAGCCTCAGGACTCTCTCCACCAGATTCAAGAAGTTACTACCCCTCAACCATCAGGCTCTTGAACAAAAGGGGATAACTACACTCACTTTCCCACAATCAATGATTTCACTTTTAAGGTCTTTTATCTCATTATCTATTGTTCTCGTTGTTTATTGCTATGTATGTTTATTTACATTTGCACAGTATGTTTTCCGCACTCCGGTTGATCTTTCATTGATCCTGTTATAGTTACTATTCTGGAGGTTTGCTGAGTTTGCCCACAGGAAAATGAATCTCAGGGTTGTATATGGTGACATATATGTACTTGGATAATAAAATTTACTTTGAACTTTGAATTGTCCTCACATTGTCCAGATTTCAAATAGGAACGGTTCCCAGTTATCCATTTCCCACATTCGTGTTCTTCTGACCTTTGAGTTAGTCAGTTCATGCAACAATCGGTGGGACTAGGTGAGAGTAAGAGTTCGGCACGGACTAGAAGGGCTGAGATGGCCTGTTTCCGTGCTGTAATTGTTATATGGTTATAACAATTAATTAGGAGTTTGTTTTTGGAATTCATTGGAGCTGGCTGATTTACTTCAAGTAGCATCCAGACAGCTGTCAGGAAAACCCTTTCATTCTATCCATTTCAGTGAGGTAGTGGCTAGCATTCAACATATCACATTATTCATTTCCATCCACCAATTCTACAATCCTCCAGGGTAAACTCTGATTCATAAAGGTCTCCAAGTAGATAGTGCAGCACAAAATAGATGGGTTACTCTTGCTGCTATGAAATAGAATTGTCATCTTTTTCTTTCATAGTTGTGTTGAGAGGTATAAAGTAAGCCTTCTAAGCAAGTCTCTTCATCGTTAGATTTAAGTGAGGGAAAAAATAACAAAGTAGAAAAATAATTTGCAATTAAATATTGGATATCATTATAAATGGAAAACGTAACTCAGTGTTTCTCTTTGCTTTTCTAGGTATTGCTGATTCAATTGCAGTAGGAATTGTGTGAGAAGAAACTCCTTTGACATCTCTCTGTGGGACAGCCCCTTACCACAAGCTAATATGAATCTGAAAGACTTTGATTACGCTAGGTATGCTGAGAATAGTGAAGCATTCGGCTTATCAGAGTATAGAACTACAAAGGAACCAACCTGACTTTCTTAAATTGGCAATGCCTGCTGAGGTCCATTACCTTTTGATGCCTTTGGATCCAGAAGAGATTCACCTGAAGCTTTTTCAACTCTGTGTTAGTGGCACAGTTTTTCTGCAGCTCCAGAAAATCATCAGCTCATGGTGCTAATTTTTCTTGTACATTGCCATTGAGCAAGCTACCTCCCAATGGAATAGCCACAGAAAATTAATGTCAAAGTGTCTCGATATCAAATTAGTCAGGCATTAACATTTCTGCTTTATGCAGAATTTTTGGCTTCACTAACAAGATTGGCATTTAGAGTCATAGAAGAGTACAGCACAGAAATAGGCCATTTGGCCCATCTGGTCCATAATGAATCATTTAAACTGCCTATTCCCATCGATCTGCACCAGGACCACAGCCCAGCCCTCCATATTCCTACTATCCATGTACCTATCCAAACTGAAATGTTGAAATTGAGCTCACATGCACCAATTGCGCTGGCAGCTCATTCCACACTCTCACAACTCTGAGCGAAGAAGTTTCCCTTCATGTTCCCCTTAAATTTTTCACGTTTCACCCTTAACCCATGGCCTGTAGTTGTGATCCCACCCAAGCCAGCTTGTATTTACCCTATCTATACCCCTCATAATTTTGTATACCTCTATCAAATCTCCTCTCAAACTTCTACATTCCAAGGAATAAAGTCCTAACCTATTCAATATTTCCTTATAACTCTGCTCCTTCAGACCCAGCAACATCCTTGTAAATTTTCTGTGTACTCTTTCAAACTTATTTACATCTTTCCTTGTAGGTACGTGACCAAAACTGCACAAATACTCCAAATTAAGCCTCAACAATGTTTTATACAACTTCAACATAACCTCCCATCTCCTGTACTCATACTTTAATTTATGAATGCCAATGATTTATTGAATGCTCCCTCCTGGGGAAGTTGGTGGTGAACCACCACGATTAGATTGAGGTTTTCAGTATTCTTCAACTTCTACATCAGAACACTGTTGAGTTGCTATTATTTATAATTTTAATGCTAAAAGTTTCTCACTGAAAATGATGAACAGCTATTCACAGAATTCAGTTGAGTCTTGTGATTTCTTTATGCAATAAATGCTATTGTAGAAGTTTTCAAAACTGCCTTAGTATTATTAAGCCTACAAATGGACAATATTGAAAGCAAAACAGATGTTTTAAATTTGAAAGCTAATTCATTTCCCCAGTTTATTTTATATCCATCATATCTATTCCAATAATGAGGCCTTCGACTCTGATACCTCACAAAAGTCCTTCTTCCTGAGAGAAGGGTTAGGCTAATCGAGGAGTGTGCTAGAAGGACAGCACAACATTATGGGCCAAAGGGCCCATTCTGTTCTGTACTGCCCTGTGTTCTAGGACAGGGTGAATATGGGAGGAAAATTTCCCTAAATAAAAATTTTTAAAACTGCAAATGTTGGAGATCTAAAATAACAACTAGAAAGTGCTGGAAACGCTGAGCATATCAGTCAGCAACTGTGATAAGACAGTGTTCAGAACTGTGACAGAATGAAATGAAGTTAGTTTAAAATTAGTGATAAGGTGGGGGAGGGACTTGTAGGATAAAAGGATAAAAGATCGCATGGATGAACTACAACAATTGTTCATCCCAGTTTGGCAAAAGAATAAATCAGGGAAGGTAGTGCACCCGTGGCTGACAAGAGAAATTAGGGATAGTATCAATCCCAAAGAAGAAGCATACAAATTAGCCAGAGAAAGTGGCTCACCTGAGGACTGGGAGAAATTCAGAGTCCAGCAGAGGAGGACAAAGGGCTTAATTAGGAAAGGGAAAAAAGATTATGAGAGAAAACTGGCAGGGGGAACATAAAAACTGACTGTAAAAGCTTTTATAGATATGTGAAAAGAAAAAGATTGGTTAAGACAAATGTAGGTCCCCTGCAGACAGAAACAGGTGAATTGATTATGGGGAGCAAGGACATAGCAGACCAATTGAATAACTACTTTGGTTCTGTCTTCACTAAGGAGGACATAAATAATCTTCCGGAAATAGTAGGGGACAGAGGGTCCAGTGAGATGGAGGAACTGAAGGAAATACACGTTAGTAGGAAAGTGGTGTTAGGTAAATTGAAGGAATTAAAGGCAGATAAATCCCCAGGGCCAGATGGTCTGCATCCCAGAGTGCTTAAGGAAGTAGCCCAAGAAACAGTGAATGCATTAGTGATAATTTTTCAAAACTCTTTCGATTCTGGACTAGTTCCTGAGGATTGGAGGGTGGCTAATGTAACCCCACTTTTTAAAAAAGGAGGGAGAGAGAAACCGGGAAATTATAGACCTGTTAGCCTAACATCAGTGGTGGGGAAAATGCTAGAGTCAGTTATCAAAGATGTGATAACAGCACATTTGGAAAGCGGTGAAATCATCAGACAAAGTCAGCATGGATTTGTGAAAGGAAAGTCATGTCTGATGAATCTCATAGAATTTTTTGAGGATGTAACCAGTAGAGTGGATGGGGAGAACCAGTGGGTGTGGTATATTTGGATTTTCAAAAGGCTTTTGACAAGGTCCCACACAGGAGATTAGTGTGCTAACTTAAAGCACACGGTATTGGGGGTAAGGTATTGATGTGGATAGAGAATTGGTTGGCAGACAGGAAGCAAAGAGTGGGAATAAACATGACCTTTTCAGAATGGCAGGCAGTGACTAGTGGGGTACCGCAAGGCTCAGTGCTGGGACCCCAGTTGTTTACAATATATATTAATGACTTAGATGAGGGAATTAAATGCAGCATCTCCAAGTTTGCCGATGACACGAAGCTGTGCGGCAGTGTTAGCTGTGAGGAGGATGCTAAGAGGATGCAGGGTGACTTGGATAGGTTAGGTGAGTGGGCAAGTTCATGGCAGATGCAATTTAATGTGGATAAATGTGAGGTTATCCACTTTGGTGGCAAAAACAGGAAAACAGATTATTATCTGAATGGTGGCCGATTGGGAAAAGGGGAGGTGCAACGAGACTTGGGTGTCATTATACACCAGTCATTGAAAGTGGTACAGCAGGCAGTGAAAAAGGCAAATGGTATGATTGCATTTATAGCAAGAGGATTCGAGTACAGGAGCAGGGAGGTACTACTGCAGTTGTACAAGGCCTTGGTGAGACCACACCTGGAGTATTGTGTGCAGTTTTGGTCCCCTAATCTGAAGAAAGACATTCTTGCCATAGAGGGAGTACAAAGAAGGTTCACCAGATTGATTCCTGGGATGGCAGGACTTTCATATGAGGAAGGACTGGATCAATAGGCTTATACTCGTTGGAATTTAGGAAATGGAGTTAGTTGTGGAAGGGGCGGAGGGGAGTTTAGAGACTGAAGACTGGCGTTGATAAGTGGAACTAGATGGGGTTGAGGATGGGGCAGATAGAACCAGGTAGGCGTGAGAAAGGGACAATAAAGGTGAACCAAGTAAGAAGAAACACAGGTAGGTATATTGGTGATGGGAGGATAGCAAGTCCTAGGTTAAAATGGAACAATGGGACAGAGAATTTGAGTGAATTGTTGTCAGGATTGGGAAAGGAGCAGATGAAGTGTGGGTTACATGATATTTCCAATGGCTCACTATGTTCATGCTGGCTGTTCTGCCCATCTATACTAGTCCCATTTGCCTGCATTAGGATCATAGGACTATGACTTCCCTTTGTAAATGCATGTCTCAATGCTCTTAAAGAGAGTAATTAATTCCAGCTTTTCCTCTGGCATCATGTTGCAGGTATCAATCACTATCAATTTGTGTAAAGAAAAAGCTTACCCATAGAATCTCCTAGTTTTCACCTTAAACCTTTGCACTCATCTTTGATACCCCTTCCATGGGGTAAAATTTTGACTATTTACCCTAACTATGCCACTGATAATTTTACATACTTACTTTGGGTACCCCTTTAGCCTCCTTGCTCCAAGAAAAACAGCCCAGTCTATTCAATCTCTCTCCATAACTAAGAGTCCTCCAATCCAGGCATCATACTGGTGAATCTCTTTTGTATTCTCTGCAGCACAAAAAGATCTTTCCTGTAGTGTGATGACCTGAACTGGACACAATACTCCAAGTATTACCCAGTTAATGCATTGCAAACTTGCAACATAGTGTACTTTATGTTGAAATTGACCTCACATGCTCTTATAGTTCATGCTGTATGAAGACAAGCATGTCATATACCTGCTTCACCACCTCATTGACCTGTGTAGCCACTTTCCATGTAACCATATAACAATTACAGCATGGAAACAGGCCATCTCAGCCCTTCTAGTCAGTGCCGAATTCTTACTCTCACCTAGTCCCACCGACCTGCACTCAGCCCATAACCCTCCATTCCTTTCCTGTCCATATAGCTATCCAATTTAACTTTAAATGACAACATCAAACCTGCCTCAACCACTTCTGCTGGAAGTTCGTTCCACACAGCTACCACTCTGAGTAAAGAAGTTCCCCCTCATGTTACCCCTAAACTTTTGTCCTTTAACTCTCAACTCATGTCCCCTTGTTTGAATCTCCCCCACTCTCAATGGAAAAAGCCTATCCACGTCAACTCTATCTATCCCCGTCATGATTTTAACTACCTCTATCAAGTCCCCCCTCAACCTTCTACACTCCAAAGAATAAAGACCCAACTTGTTCAACCTTTCTCTGTAACTTAGGAGATGAAACCCAGGCAACATTCTAGTAAATCTCCTCTGTACTCTCTCAATTTTATTGACATCTTTCCTATAATTCAGTGACCAGAACTGTACAAAATACTGCAAATTTGGCCTTACTAATGCCTTATACAATTTCAACATTACATCCCAACTCCCCTACTCTATATTCTGATTTATAAAGGCCAGCATACCAAAAGCTTTCTTCACCACCCTATCCACATGAGATTCCACCTTCAGGGAACTATGCACCATTATTCCTAGATCCCTCTGTTCTACTGCATTCTTCAATGCCTTACCATTTACCATGTATGACCTATTTTGATTAGTCCTACCAAAATGTAGCACCTCACATTTATCAGCATTAAACTCCATCTGCCATCTTTCAGCCCACTCTTCTAACTGGCCTAAATCTCTCTGCAAGCTTTGAAAACCTACTTCTTTATCCACAACTCCACCTATCTTAGTATCATCTGCATACTTACTAATCCCATTTACCACCCCATCATCCGGATCATTAATATATATGACAAACAACATTGGACCCAGTACAGATCCCAGTACAGTACACACCATCCTCCAATCTGACACACAGTTATCCACCACTACTCTCTGGCATCTCCCATCCAGCCACTGCTGAATCCATTTCACTACTTCGATATTAATGCCTAACGATTGAACCTTCCTAACTAACCTTCCATGTGGAACCTTATCAAAGGCCTCACTGAAGTCCATATAGACAACATCCACTGCTTTACCCTCGTTAACTTTCTAAGTAACCTCATCAAAAAATTCAATAAGATTTGTCAAACATGACCTTCCACGCACAAATCCATGTTGACTGTTCCTAATCTGACCCTGTATATCCAGATTATTATATATACCGTCTCTAAGAATACTTTCCACCAATTTACCCACCATTGACGTCAAACTCACAGGCCAATAATTGCTAGGTTTACTCCTAGAACCCTTTTTAAACAATGGATCAACATGAGCAATGCGCCAATCCTCCAGCACCATCCCCATTTCCAATGGCATTTGAAATATTTCTGTCAGAGCCCCTGCTATTTCCACACTAACTTCCCTCAAGGTCCTAGGGAATATCCTGTCCGGACCGGGAGACTTATCCACTTTTATGTTCCTTAAAAGCACCAGTACTTCCTCTTCTTTAATCATCATACTTTTCATAACCACCCTTCTTGTTTCCCTTACCTTACACAATTCAATATCCTTCTCCTTAGTGAATACCAAAGAAAAGAAATTGTTCAAAATCTCCCCCATCTCTTTTGGCTCCGCACATAGCCGTCCACTCTGATTCTCCATGGGACCAATTTTATCCCTCACTATCCTTTTGCTATTAATATAACTGTAGAAACCCTTTGGACTTATTTTCATCTTACTTGCCAAAGCAGCCTCATATCTTCTTTTAGCTTTTCTAATTTCTTTCTTAAGATTCTTTTTACATTCTTTATATTCCTCGAGCACCTCATTTACTCCAAGCTGCCTGTATTTATTGTAGATCCCTCTCTTTTTCTGAACCAAGTTTCCAATATCCCTTGAAAACCATGGCTCTCTCAAACTTTTAACCTTTCTTTTCAACCTAACAGGAACATAAAGATCCTGTACCCTCAAAATTTCACCTTTAAATGACTTCCATTTCTCTATTACATCCTTCCCATAAAACAAATTGTCCCAATCCACTCCTTCTAAATCCTTTTGCATCTCCTCAAAGTTAGCCTTTCTCCAGTCAAAAATCTCAACCCTGGGTCCAGTCCTATCCTTCTCCATAATTATATTGAAACTAATGGTATTGTGATCACTGAACCCGAAGTGCTCTCCCACACATACCTCCGTCACCTGACCTATCTCATTCCCTAACAGGAGATCCAACACTGCCCCTTCTCTAGTTGGTACCTCTATGTATTGCTGCAAAAAACTATCTTGCACACATTTTACAAACTCCAAACCATCCACTCCTTTTACAGAATGGGCTTCCCAGTCAATGTGTGGAAAATTAAAATCTCCCACAATCACAGCCTTGTGCTTACTACAAATATCTGCTATGTCCTTACAAATTTGCTCCTCCAATTCTTGCTCCCCATTAGGTGGTCTATAATACACCCCATAAGTGTTACTACACCTTTCCCATTCCTCAGTTCCACCCAAATAGCCTCCCTAGATGAGTCCTCTAATCTATCCTGCCAAAGAACCATTGTAATATTTTCTCTGACAAGCAATGCAACACCTCCCCCTCTTGCCCCTCCAATTCTATCACACCTGAAGCAACGAAATCCAGGAATATTTAGTTGCCAATCATGCCCCTCCTGCAACCATGTTTCACTAATAGCTACAACATCATATTTCCAGGTATCAATCCATTCTCTAAGCTCATCCACCTTTCTTACAATGCTCCTAGCATTAAAATAGATGCATTTAAGAAACACTCCACCTCTTACTCTCTATTTATCCCTCATGGTACAAACAACTTTGTTATCTTGTTTTTCCTTCTCCCTCTACATCTTTGGTCTGAGTGCTCCTGATCTCTGTCCCCTGCCTATCCTCCCCCACACACTATCTACTAGCTTTCTCTATTTGTGAACTAACCACCTCTCTCCTAGTCTCTTCAATTTGATTCCCACCCCCCAACCATTCTAGTTTAAAGTCTCCCCAGTAGCCTTCGCAAATCTCCCCACCAGGATATTGATTCCCCTAGGATTCAAGTACAACCCGTCCTTTTTGTACAGGTCACACCTGCACCAAAAGAGGTCCCAATGATCCAGAAAGTTGAATCCCTGCCCCCTGCTCCAATCCCTCAGCCACGCATTTATCCTCCACTTCATTCCGTTCCTACTCTCACTGTCGTGTGACATAGGCAGTAATCTCAAGATTACTACCTTTGCGGTCCTTCTTCTCAACTCCCTTCCTAACTCCCCATACTGTCCTTTCAGGACCTCTTCCCTTTTCCTACCTATGTCATTGGTACCTATATGTACCACGACCTCTGGCTCCTCACCCTCCCACTTCAGGATATCTTGGACGCAATCAGAAACATCCCAGACCCTGGCACCAGGGAGGTAAACTACCATCCAGGTCTCCTGACTGCGTCCACAGAATCGCCTATCTGACCCCTTAACTATCAAGTCCCCTATTACCACTGCCCTCCTCTTCCTTTCCCTACCCTTCTGAGCCACAGGGCCAGTCTCTGTGCCAGAGGCACGGCCACTGTTGCTTCCCCCAGGTAAGCTGTCCCCCCCAACAATGCTCAAGCAGTAGTACTTATTGTCAAGGGGCACAGCCACTGGGGTGCTCTCTAGTACCTGACCCTTCCCCTTCCTAACCATGACCCACTTGTCTGCCTCCCATGGCCTCGGCGTGACCACCTGCCTGTAACTCCTCTCTATCAACTCCTCACTCTCCCTGACCAGACAAGGATCATCGAGCTGCAGCTCCAGTTTCCTAACATGGTCCCTTAGGAGCTGCAGCTCGGCGCACCTGGTGCAGATGTGGACGTCAGGGAGGCTGGGAGACTCCAGGACCTCTCACATCCGACACCGAGAACAACAAGCTGCCCTCACACTCATACTTCCCCTCTCCTCCTCAAATAACAGGAAAAATTGAAAACTAAACCTTCTTCGCCTCGCCAATTTCCGCCTAAGCCCGTTGAACCAAAGCCCTTAGGCCTTCACTCTGCTCCCGGCTCACTCCGCAGCCCGCAAAACAACGCTGCCCACTGTATAAGGCTGTGTTCCTTTTAAATCTTCCACGCTTCACTGCCCGACGTCACATGCCTGCGCAGTCCTGCCTCTCTTAACTCCGATGGAAAAAAAACGAAAAATTCAAAATGGCTTCCGCCGCACTCCTGCTCCGATTCTCAGACTTCCTTCTCCGAATTAGAGAACTATGGGAACTTTCAGGGAACTATGGACTTGAACCCCAAGGTTTCTGCGTCCAACAACATTCCTTGATGACCTTCTCTTAACTGTACATGTTCTATCCCTACTTGACCTTCCAGAATAAAGCAACTCACACTTGACGGGATTAAATTCCATCTGCTAATGCCTCACCGGACTTTCCCACTGAACTACTGTATATCCTGATGATGGCTGCAACATGTCCAGATAGAAGATGGGATACTGTTTCTTAACATTGAGCTCCGCCATACAAATGTAGGAGGGCACAGACTGATATCTCAAAGTGGGAGTGGAATGGAGCATTAAAGTGGCAGGTAGCCCTGAGAGACAGAATGCAGGTGTTCTCTAAAGTGGTCAGTCAATTTGCAGCTGGTTTCTCCAACGCAAAGAAGACCACAAGTGTGAAAGTGGTAATTAAGGCCAGGATTGGATCAACCATTATGTTACTGAGCAGTTGTCTCGAACACTTCTATCTTTTCCCTTGCTCCTCTGCCATTTTTGGCCCGGAATTTTTCTGTCATTGCTACAATGGTTCATCTATCTACTTTTATCTTATGACACAAGCGTGTGGTGCATGTGCGTTCATAACATGGATACAATGAACCTCCTATTGTTTCATATCACTGGTAAACCTCCAGAGCACTACTGAAGAATGTGTAGCCTGCTTCTTCCCATTCAGTGTGTTTTATCAATTCCAGAATCTGAATAAGGTTTAATATTGCTGGCATATATCATGAAATATCTTTCTCTGTGATAGCAGTACAGTGCAAAACATCATTTTAAAAACTATAAATTAGAATAAGAAATATATATCTAAAAAATTAAACAAGTAGTTCAAAAAGAGAGCAAAAATGCTGAGAGGGTGTACATGGATTCATTGTCCATTCAGACATCTGACGGCAGAGGGCAAGAAGTCGTTCTTAAAATGTTGAGTGTGTGTCTTCAGGCTCCTGTACCTTCTCCTTGATGGAACCAATGAGAAGAGGACATGTCCTGGGTGATGGAGATCCTTAATGATGGATGCTGCCTTTTTGATGCTGGGGAGTCTAGAGCCCATGCTGGAGCTGGTTGAGTTTACAGCTTCCTGCAGCTTTTTCCAATGCTGTGCATACCATGCAGTGATGGAACCAGTTAGAATGCTTTCCAGAGTACTGTATATCTGTAGAAATTTGCCAGTGTCTTTGGTGAAATGTCAAATCTCAAACTCCGAATGAAATATAGCTGCTGTCGTGCTTTCTTTGTAACTGCACCAGTATGTTAGGCCCAGGATAGATCTTCAGAGGTGTTCACAGCCAGGACATTGAAACTGTTCACCCTTTCCACTGCTGATCCCTCAATGAGGACTGGTGTGTGTTCCCTCAACTCCCCCTTCCTGAAGTCCACAGTCAATTCCTTGATCTTACTGACGTTGAGTGCAATGTTGTTGTTGCAATACCACTCAACCAGCAGATCTACATATCTCACCTCTCCACACCTCTCATCACCATCTGGAATTCTGCCAACAGTAGTCGTGTCATTTGCAAATTTATAGAAGGCATTTGAGCTGTGCCTATCTACACAGCCGTGGGTGTAGAGTGAAAGAGTAGTGAGTTAAGTACACATCCTTGAGGTGCACCAGTGTTGATTGTCAACAAGGAGGAGATGTTATTTCCAATCTGCACTGACTGTGGTCTCAAGATGAGGAAGTCAAGGATCCAGTTGCGGAGGGAGGTACAGAGACCCAGGTTTTGGAGCCTGTTGATTAGTACTGAGGGTGTGATGGCTGTGAAGACTGAGCTATAATCAATAAACAGCAGTCTGGCATAGGTAATGCTGTTAGCCAGGTGGTCCAGGGCCAAGTGGAGAGCCAGTGAGATCGCATCTGCTGTAGACCTGTTGTGGTAATTGTCAATTGTAATGGGTCCTGGTCCTTGCTCAGGCAGGAGTTGATTCTGGCCATGACCAACCTCTCAGTGCACTTCATCACAGTGGATACGGTGCAACTAGGTGATAGTCATTGAAGCAGCACAACTTGGGTATTTTTCACTCATAAAATAGCCTTCTGTTGGTCAAACCTAGACATCCTGTATAGTTCTGGATCACCGGTCTTGAAAGCCATAGATCTAGCTCTCAGCAGACCACGAATCTCCTCGTTCATCCATAGATTTTTGTTTGGGTATGTCCAGTATGTTCATGAAGGCACACACTCATCCTCACAGGTCTTGATGAAGTCAGTGGCAACTGTGGCATATTCATTCAGATCTGAAGATGAATTCCTGAATATTTTCCAATCCACCAACTCAGAGCAGTCCTGTAAATGCTCCTCTACCTCCTTTGACAAAACCTTCTTGGTCCTCACCACTAGTGCTGTGGTCTTTATTCTCTGCCTGTGCACTGGGAGTAGAAATACAGTCAGGTGAATGCATTTCCGAAAGTGCAGGGTCAGATGGCACGGTAAGCATTCTTGAAGGTGTTGTAACAGTAATCAAATGTGTTAGCTCCTTTGGTTCCACAGTGATATGTTGGAGATAGTTGTTCAGAGACTTCTGCAAGCATGCTTGGTTGCAATCCCTGCTATGATGGGGAAGGCACCAGCGCTGTTTTGTGACTGCTGATCACAATAATCGGCTCCTCCAATGCCTGCCTGACATTGGCCAGTGGTGGAATGTACTCCTGCTACCAGGATGATTGACTGAAAATTCCCTCAGCAGATAAAAATTTATAGGTTGGCTTCAATTACAGAATGCCTGCAATACCTCCCAGAAGCTCTGCTCCTCTGCTTATTCTGATTATGTCTCCACTTAGTCAATTATGTGTTTTTTTTTAGACCGGGACATTGCGAGCAGGCTGTCCAGGACAATGAGTAAAGGTTAGCAAAAAATCTTTTTGTGCAGAATTCTTTAGGGATAACTGACCATAACATAATAGAATTCTTCAAATAAGTTCGATACAAAACCAAGATTCTAAGTTTAACCTAATGGAATTAGGGTATGAAGAGTGTATTGGCAATAGACAATTGAAAGCTTTAGGTAAAGGTCCATCCGTGACAGGCATGATTTAACATTTAAATTCAAGAACTGCAATCATTAATCATTCCTTTCTGCAATAAAAACACAAAAGAAAAGGCAATCCAATCCTGCTTTACAAATAAGTTAAGAATAATATTAGATCCAAAGTGGAGCCATATCAAATTGTAAAAAAAAAGTTATAGACATGAGGTTTAGGAGCAGTTTATAATTCAGCAAAAATGGTCCAACAGTTTGACTAGTGAGGATCAAATTTTCTAAGAACATAAAAATGGACAATAACAAATTCTACAGATACTTAAAAAGACGAAAAGATTAGTTGATGACAAATGTAAGCTTCTTACTGTCAAAGATAAACTAATTAAAAAGCTGGGAAGAGTAAATGGGGAATTAGACACTGACCAATAGTTCCTCCTAAACAGGATAAGTACTAGAGTCTGTTCCAAAGGATGTAATAGCAGAATACAATGGGATGAGACAAGGTCATGGATTTATAAAAGGGAAATCATATTTGGAAAACCACCTGAATATTTTTTTGAAGATGATATGAATAGAATAGATAAGGGAGAACCAGTAGATGTGATATATCTATTCAGTTGACCTTTGATAAACTCTCACATCTGGTTAGGGTGTAAAGTTAAAATGAAGAGACTTGGGGTAATAGACTGGCATGGATTGACGTTCAGTTGACAGACAGAAAATCAGGTAGAACTAAATAGAATTTCTTTTACGGGGTAGGTGATAACAAGTGGAATACTGCAAAGTTAACAGCTTGGCCTCTAAATGGCATTTAGAACTAAGGAACGAAATCAGTAGAATTCACTACTATAAGCCAAATTGCTGAATATGTTTAAGGAGGTAAATTGATTTCGTAGCCAAAAGAAAGCTTTAAGGTATCTAGGAAGAGAGTGGGAAAATAATATTGATAAAGAGTATCAAGGATGTTATTATTCAATGGTGCAGCAAATCTGACTGTTGACGGCCCAAAATATTGCTGCCGTGCTGAGAAGTGCAGCATATGACCACTGAGGATCGAATTGTTTGTATAAGCCAATCATGCAAAAGAGCAAGCAACAACAATATGGCATGATGCCTGCACTACAGAAACCAGCAGGTCTTAATTACGCAAACACGAGGAGATCTGCAGATGCTGGAGTTTCAAGCAACACACACAGTAGTTGCTGGTGAATGCAGCAGGCCAGGCAGCATCTCTAGGAAGAGGTACAGTCGACGTTTCAGGCCGAGACCCTTCATCAGTTAGTCCTGACAAAGGGTCTTGGCTCAAAATGTCGACTGTACCTCTTCCTAGAGATGCTGCCTAGCCTGCTGCGTTCACCAGCAAGTTTTAATTACGCACAGTTCACCCTCGCCTCTTCTCGTGGTCTCTATTAAATAAACTTAGGCATAATTACTGTGCTTTTACTTTCTTAACTTTTTATGAGTGTTTTAATTTTGTTTTACCCTTCCGAGAATCAGGTGGTCTATGTTGGGACTATTGACTGCTGCTTACAGTGTTGTCACTGCTGTACCGTAGAAGGGCTGTGGTAGTGATCCCAACAATGTGCAGGAAGTCTTACAGTTGCAAAGTTTTATTGTACACATAGCAGTAGTACAGCAGTTATCAGAATCACTGTGAGCTAGCCAGATATATGAAATTAAAAAGAGAAAGTGCTGAAGAATTTCAGCAAATCAGGCAGCATCAATGAAGAGAGAAAGAGAATTGCTCCAGGTCCCTGAATTTCATCAGACCTAGTTTCTGGAAATGTTTTCCAAATTTTTGTTGGATGGCAAGAACTCTATTCTTGGTTGGTGCAACTGTAACGAAAACCAATTTCCCTTGGGATCAATAAAGTATGCCTATGACTATGAAAACCACAAAATGGCTTCAACATACAGCATCTTTCAGAATGATGAGGAACTTTATTTACAGAAATAGTCATGATTGTAAAATAGCTGCATCATACTCCAAATCTGTAAAAGTCTATTTATTATTGTAATGCCCTGGTTATGATATCTACTGCTATGCTGTGAGGTAGTTTATTTTGGCAGTTTTCTGTAAAACCTATGTGCCATGCTGGAAAGAGTGTTTTGGCTTCAGCAAAAGGAGCCATTTTGTCCAACTTAGGAATGTGTGTCAGCCAATCAGGATTGTGGGGTGTGAGAGAAGGTTCTAGAGAGCTGTGGGGAAGAGTTTTCTGAAAGACAATAATCTGGTCTGGGTTCTTTTCGCAGGAGCTGCGGAGCAGGGCACAAGGGAAGATGCCGCAGAATGCCATTGAAAGGAGAGTCCACATTGCAATAAGTGCATTGTTCAGGTGAGTGGCTCCGAGGAGGATGGGCCAATACTCCTGAGAGAGAGCCAGTTCATTCAAGGTGGTCTTCGCGGGGAGTTCAGAATGAGGCAGGTGTTTTCACGCCGACCATGGGTCCAGTGCAGGAATAAGAGATTCACCCCCAACTACTCCAGAATGAGCTCCAACATTTATCTGAACATTGGACTGGTTTAACTGTAATAGACTCTTTTATTTTTCTTTTCCTTTTCTGTAACTGTTTAAGTTGAAAATTTGGTAAATATACTTTCTTTATAATTTAATGCTGGTGTACAATCTGTCTTTTCCAGGCTACCGATAACTGTGTATGGCAGTATTTACACAGCATTCACTCAAATGGATGTTCTTTTAATCTTTCATCACGACATTCCTGTCTGGTTGAGCCCCAAATCATACCGACCCTAGACACCTACTGTTTATGAAAGGTGGCCTTCTCACCGTTGAGTCACATGGCTGTTAGCAGAGATAACGAACGAGCCAAGTTTGTATCCGAGCCCCAGTGAGAGGGTTACATTATTTTTTTTAACTTACTGACATACAGTGCAGAACAGGCCTTCTGGCCCTTTGAGCCGTGCCACCTAGCAACCCCACATTTAACCCTAGCCCAATCACGGGACAACTTACAATGATCAATTAATCTACCAACTGATACATCTTTGGACTGTGGGAGGAAATCGGAGCACTCAGAGGAAATCCACGCAGTCACAGGGAGAACGTACAAACTCCTTACAGTTAGCAGCAGGAATTGAACCCGGGTCACTGGTACTGTGCTAACCACTACACTATGCTGCCACCCTTTTGGAAGTAGTGATCACAGTGAATAGAATTGAAAGTAAACACAAACAAGTAGTTCATTTGATTTTAAATAACTGATTTATAATGCCAACTTAAACAACTGGTTCAACAAAATATTACATTGGTTTCAACAGTTCAGTTTTGTTTGCAACGATGCAATTAGCATTCCTATCGGTAGACAAAGAAGTACATAAACAGCCAGAAGAAATGGAAAAGGGAATTAAAATGATTTAAATTGCAACAAGACGAATAGTCTTTCAGGAAATTATTTAAGAGGGAATTACAGAAGAAGACAGCTAAAAGAGGAACCATCTCTGATGAGTTAGATTTTCAACAAGCAGGTGGATGTTGAGATGCCAGAATGAAGGATATGGTAGAGTACACGAGGACAGATAACCATAAAATTAGTGTGATGAGAAATGGGGAGCCAGAGTATCTAAACAAACTAGGTGAGAAATTCCATGGTGATGAGAACTGGAGGTGAAATGTGTGGTTTGCAAAATATAGAGCAGAATAGCAGGTCATTTGTTAATAAATATTAGGCCTGTATTTCAAAACCACCTGAAAAATAATATCAATGCATCTTTAAAATACTACATGAATTTTGCTTTATAATATCTAGCTAAACAATAATCATTCAACCTTAGAATGTGTTTAGATTTCTTAATTATTACCATTTTGTGGAGAAATGATTAGAATGACACGAATTAGAACGATATCTTATCAAACACAAGGTCTTTTGATAACATTTATATCACTCTATATATTTATAATACTTCTGTCAAAAGGCTTGTCAATTAAATTTCAGAAGCAATATTGCCCTTATATTTTTCTTTGAAATATAACATTAAGAGTGTGCATCAATTACAGAATGAAAATAATTTTACATATTCTACGTACTATCTAACAAAAATATGGGTTTATGAATACAGTGGATTCTGGTTAATCGGTGCGTCTGCTTATTTGGGATAACTCTTAAAGAACAAAAACTAATTGTGAAAATAGTTGGGATTTCCTTTGTTTATTTAGGGCACTAGCTTGCTTAATTGGGCCAGGAGTCTGTTGCCGAACAGTTTCTAACTAGCATCAGTTGTGAGAACTTATGTGGCTGTTAGACACTATATTATGCTTAGAGCGAACAGTTTCTAACTAGCATCAGTTGTGAGAACTTATGTGGCTGTTAGACACTATATTATGCTTAGAGCGAACAGTTTCTAACTAGCATCAGTTGTGAGAACTTATGTGGCTGTTAGACACTATATTATGCTTAGAGCGAACAGTTTCTAACTAGCATCAGTTGTGAGAACTTATGTGGCTGTTAGACACTATATTATGCTTAGAGCGAACAGTTTTTTAACAGCATCAGTTGCATATGTTTATGTTCAAAATGTATTGATATTTGTCACTGATAGTTGCCAAGATACAAGCAGTAAGACAACTTGGAATTGTTTTGCTCACTGCAGTTTCAAGCATTCAGGTTTGGAAATGCCAGAAATAGCTGGGACTGAAAATGAAATGATTTCACTACTTCAACAAGGTAGGAACGAAGGAGAATTTGAAGGTTATCAACAATCATCTTGAATGTTACAATCAAAATGAAGATTGGAGATAAAATTTTTGAAAGCATTGTATGAAGGCAGTCCATTTTCTGCACTAGGTGTCTGCACTAATTCTATTCATTTCCAGTCAATCAAAAGCGCATGGCAACATGTTGGTTGCCCACTGTATCCAGCATTGCCAGTGAAACCTGGGAGGGAGAGTTTTTAAAGTGGGAAAAACAATTGGACCAGGACAGTTCCACTCTCTCAACCTCAGAAGTCCAGGTCCAACGGTATGGGTAGTCCTCAAAAACCAGGGTCTTACTTGGTCGCAGTGGATAACCATGACTTCTTCTGTGCCTTTTCATGCACTCTCTCTCCACAAAACATTGCAGAACAGCCTTCCGGGCTATTGGATCTCACTAGGAATCTCATCTGCCCAGTCCACCAAAGCTGACCTCACAACAGTCAGCTCACAGACTGGAGTCTTACTAGGACAGGCATGTCCCTATTTCACCAGGGTCTGTAGACAGACCCTATTTCACCAGGGTCTGAGGCCTGTTTGTCAAAGCAGTATACTGGGGTCTGGGCATCGTAGCATGCAAATGGCTACTTGGAGCGACAGGTGAGAGCTGAGTGTCCAGTGGGGTCCAAAGGTGAGTGAGCTGCTCCATAATGGATGCAACAAGCTTCTTCACCAGAGCTGCTACCCCTCATTGGACACAACATACACAGCTGCGTACACTGGATTAAATCCTCCATTGATAACTATTAGGAAATAATACACATTTTATAGTACTCCAGTAACACTGGTACTGTTCTAAGTTGTCCAGTATTTTACCTAAATACCTAATTTGTTATTCAGTTAAACAGTAATTTGTTGATTTTAAACCTTTTTAATTATTTCTTTGAAACTTCAGCTAATTGGGGGCAGCCATTTAATTGAGCCAAAATGTACTTGTCACAATGTGTCCCAGTTAACCAGAATCCACTATATTTGTGAAACTTGGTACAAGAAACTAGTTACATCTAGTGGTATTTAGCATGGTGCTAGTCAAACAGATTACATTCAAAGCACAAAATAATCAACAGAAGTAAAAATCTGGGAAGATGTAAAATCTGTGCTCAATTTGTTAGCACATACAGTTCACCATCATACAATATAAGATTTATCCCAAATTATTTCTCTGTCTTGCTGAATGATGTATTTGAGAAAGAGATTCCATTATAAGCTTTGAAGGTTTTGAACTTTATGTATTTTCTTCTCTGAATTGTATTCCGCGTGAAACATTGATCAGATCTTGACTTCAGTCAGATTCGTCGCTACTGAAGTATGAGCTATCACAGCACTCTGCAGTGTAGAGGAATTTGTGGATTGACAATGTCAGCTTTGGAATCCAGTGTCTTGGGACCAAGAAGGTTGCAAGATTAAACAGGTCAACAAATACTTTGTATCGGTCACTAAAATAAAGATTTTTAAAAAAGAAAAATTATATTTAAAATGCATTTTTGTTGGCTAAAATTACTTTTACAACAATGGCAAATTACTGAAATAGTTCCTTCACAACAATGTTTACAAAATTACTATTGCCTTTAAGATTTTCCAGCTCACTCTATGCCGTGTATCTGTTGTTTGCTGGATGGTGGTCGTGGCGGATCTAAAAAACATCATTCCTCAAAGATGTTACTGGGGAGGGGAATTATTTTGGGCAATCGTAGTGAGAATCAAGAGAAACCGCCTTGGATTCTTCAGCAATTTCTAATGTTATCTGTTCATACTGTGGCAAATAAAGGATGCTTTAACAACATTGGATTTTGCATTACGGAAGCCTGAATCAGAATTTAAAGTGGATTCTTTCAATTGGCAAATTTGGCTAGGAGATTGAGTTGAACTGAATTGACTTTATTTCTTACATCCTTCACATACATGAAGAGTAAAAATCTTTATGTTACATCTCCATCTAAATGTGCAATATGCAATCATAGTAATTTATAATAATTTGTAATAAATATCGAGGAGGGAGGAGAACATGGCGGCACAACACAGCTCGCAGTGGCCACTCCGGTGGTGATGTCTGTTATTTGTCAAGTAGGGTGCTGTGCATAATCCTGATTTGATGGAGACGGACGTGAGAGCACGGAGGAACATCTGGTGAAACTTCTGAAATGCCTGCTTCGCTGCTGCTGCTACTGTGTGGTCAAGAATCTCCAGAGGGGAAGGCCTCGAGTCCTTGGCTTTGCTTGTTGCTCGGCAGCTGAGGCGGTGTCGAAGCGCTCGGCAGAGGATGGTGCTCAGTGCTCAGTGTCAAAGGGTTGGTTGCAGGCTCGAAGTTTTCAGATGGACTCAGAGTCCGCTGTGGTCGGGTGCTTCCAATGGTGCTGCATCAGCAAGTTGGCGGCGCTTGGAGGTTCATGGCAGGGAGAGTTCCTCCCTTCTGCCTCCTGAGTGAGATGATGAGTCTATCGGGACTTTGAGACTTTTTTTACCGTGCCCATGGTCTGCTCTTTATCAAATTATGGTATTGCTTTGCATTATAATTATGTGGTTTTGTCCATTTTCATCTTGGTTTGTCCTGTGTTTTCTTGTGATATCATTCTGGAGGAACGTTGTATCATTTTTTAATGCATGCATTTCTAAATGACAATAAACGAGGACTGAGTGTCTTCATAGTCTAATCTAATCTAGAAAGTCAATGTAACATTGAAATGGACTCAGATCAGCGTGAGTTAATCAGTCTGATGCCCTGGTGGCAGAACTGTCCCAGAGCCTGTTGATCCTGGTTTTTATGCTGTGGTACCATTTCCCGGATGGTAGCAGCTGGAATAGATTGTGGTTGGGGTGACTGGGGTACCCAATGATCCCTCAGGTCCTTTTCTACACCTGTCTTTTAAATGTTCTGAATCATGGGAAGTTCACAACTACAGATGCACTGGGCTGTCCGCACCACTCTCTGCAGAGTCGTGCAATTAAGGGAGATACAGTTCCCATACCAGGCAGTGATGCAGACAGTCAGGGTGCTCTCAGTTGTGCTCCTATAGAAAGTTCTTAGGATTTGGGGGCTCATACCAAACTTCCTCAACTGTCTGAGGTGAAAGATGCGCTGTTGAATTGTACATTGGAGAAATGACTTTCTAATTTACATTCTGTATAAATTGCCCCTCTCAATAAAAGGATAGTGGGCTGCAACAGATTTTAAGTACAACTTAAACCTTAAAAAATAGATAACATTGCATTCACTATCATTAATAGATTAATTGTGACTTATAAAACTGTTTCACTAGAGGATAAAGTCACCAATTTTACTTCAATTTCTGTGTTACCACTCGGCCAATAGGCAATATTGGTCATTAATTTCAGGTGGGGGAGCACACAGGTGTGATATACAACAACAAATAGCAGCATGTGACCCCTCTCAAGCCTGCCCCAACATTCAATATGATCATAGTTGATTTACCCCAGGCTTCATCTACTGTTCAGTGCCATTTCCCCACAGCCCTCCATTTCTTGATCCTTATGAAAAATAATGACCTATTTCCTTTAAGAAGTCATCTTTAAAAAGGTATTAGCATACTTAAAAAGCTGAACCTGCAATCATGCAGTGAATTTAAATGTGTCAGAAGTGCAAAACAGACATTTGCATTTTAGTATTCAAATTCTGATGTGAAACAACTTCGTGGAATTTTATAAAAGCAAGGAAGTACATCTTGTTGCTTGGTGTTCTGTCTTTCAATAAGATTGTGCTTCATCTGGACCATAACTGTCTTTCAATCAGAGGTAAATCTTCAATGTGGCTGAAGTAATCAATCGATTAATCCAAGTGCATGGTTTCCAGGAAGGCATATTAGCAAAAACAGCTTTAGAAAATTATTATTCAAGTTCCTACCCTTAGATTAAACAAGTAGTTCTCAAACTTTTGAGCTAAATTCATTTTCTGAATTATAATTTTTGGTGCCTAACAACCCATGCAAAAATATACTTTACAGCCTGTTTATCTGTCTGACACCCTAACAGCTACACCACCTCAAATTACTTGCAATTCTCAAATGCTGATTACACACAATTTAAAATTGTTCATCTTTGGAGAGCTGCTCAACCAGTGGGAAATTGCTCAAGAGCAGGCTCACTAAATTTGTC
This sequence comes from Mobula hypostoma, assembly GCF_963921235.1. NCBI lineage: Eukaryota > Metazoa > Chordata > Chondrichthyes > Myliobatiformes > Myliobatidae > Mobula > Mobula hypostoma. Next base: position 113,075,625 of record NC_086100.1, on the reverse strand, counting down.
CTCTGTTTCCATTCTGGGTGTAGTTTTTAAAGAGCATTGTAAGGAAGGAAATGGCGGTTGAGATGTGGAGATATAGGAAGGGAAATTCAGTGGATGTAGCCTCACTGAATGAAAACATGACTGCCGATAGAGGACAATTAAATATCAAATTTGGGAAAGAACAAGAAGCCAGAATTGTAAGACTGGGGTTAGTTAAGAGGATTGTAAGACTGGGGGTAGTTACAGAGTTTGAGGAGGCAAGGCCAGAGAATGGGAAGGGAACTTTGAAATGGAAGGACTGGAAGCACTGAGAATCAATGTGGGTCAGCTACTCGAAGGGTGTTGGGTGAGAAGGACTTGGTGAGAGTTAGGATGCAGGTTTTGAGTGAGCTCAACCCTACTGGCAACTCCAATGGTGAATTTGTTGCATGATTAACTTTTAAAGTTTGCTGAGGGCTAAACAAATATATTTGCAGTAGTGATACATTCCAAAATAATGTACTGAGAGTTTGGATAAAGGAAAATAATCTTTGGACATGATTCAAAGGAAATCATTCAATATGTATGAAAAAAGCATTCATTAACTAATCTTGGGTGCATGATTACACTCTGTGCCTCTGAAACTTAACACCTATCCTTCAGCCGCTATCAGCCCCCGGCCTTGCAGAAGGTCTAGCCATCTATTGGTTGAATGCATTTAAGCCGGTTCCTCATATTAATCAACCATGACTCTTGGGGGGGGGGAAACCATGAAATTGAACAACAAACACAAAGCACAGCCTTTCGATAAGGTCCCACCAAGGAAGTTGAGAAGCAAGGTTAGAGCACATCGAACTGGGAGTAATGCATTGACATAGATTCAGAACTGATTACTGAACAAAATGCATAGAGTGGGAATAAATGGATCAATACCAGGTTGGTAGGTGAATACTTGTAAATTAGACTAGTGTTTGGGCCAAAGTTATTCACAGTCTGGATCAATTTGCCTAAGGGAAACACATGTCTTTATTTCCACATTTGCAGAATCCTTAGCTTTCAGAAATGCTGACACAGAAAATGACTACTTGCACATGGCATTGTGATAGTTTGGTTCAATTATAGAGATCGGGTGCTGGAAGGTTTAAGGCTTTATTTCCCCGATAAAGTTTAACGCACATTTGAATGTTTAACTCAATGAATCCTTCTTCACACCTGATATATAATTTAATTAATCCACTATAACCATGTTCAGTGATTTAGAATTTAATCAAAAAATTATTTTTTTTACTTTTTAATGTATTGAGGTACAGCATGGAATAGGCCCTTCCGGACCCTCAAGCGGCACCATCTAGCAAAGCACTGCACCCCCTGCCCCTATTTTAACCCTATCCTAATCTGCCCCCCCCCCCCGATTTAACTCTAGCCTAATGACGAGACCAATTAACCTGCCAACCAGTCAACCAGTACATCTTTGGACTGTAGAGGGAAAGGGGAGCACCTGGAAGAAACCCAGACAGTCACAGGGAGAACGTACATAGAAACAACAGTGGCAAATGAACCAGGGTTACTGGTACTGCAAGGTGTTGTGGGTAACCACTATACTACCAGGCCACCCTTAAAACTTGTATTAAAGAGCTGACAGAATTAGCAGACAGGAAAATACCATATTTTTAGGTAAGAGGGGAGAGGAAATGCAAAACTTAATGTCAGGTCAAAGAAGAATTTGCGCTTTCTATTGTTTAGAGCAGGCAAGTTTCCTTAAAAGACTTCTCAGCTGCAGTGTTACAGCAGCCAGGAAAGATGAACTGGCTGTCCACCAGCAGATGTCAGCAGTGAGGCAGGGCTCACTGTAGTCAGGAAGGAAGTGACTTGGTCAATAGCTCAAAGTTATGCATCATTTGGTTTATTGGTAGTTTGTCCAGGACAGATTATACTGTATGTGCAGGGTTCAGATCATAGCAAGCAAATAGAGAAGTCTCGCAAGCAACTCGCACAAACTGCTGGCGGAACTAAGCAGGTCAGGCAGCATCTATCGAGGTGAATGAACAGTCGATGTTTCAGGCAGAGACCCTTCATCAGGACTGGAAAGGAGGAGGGCAAAAGTCACAACAAGAAGGTGGGGTGTGGGGAGGAGAAGGAATACAAGCTGGCAGGTGATAGGTGAAACCAGGTGAGGGGGAGGGTGGGTGAGTGAGGGAGGGGAGATAATGTAAGAAGATGAGAGGTGATAGGTGGAAGAGGTTTAGAGGTGAAGAAAAAGGAATTTAATTGGAGAGGACAGTGGACCATGGAAGAAAGGGAAAGAGGTGGACAACCAGAAGGAGGTGATGGACAGGTCATGAGGATAGGAAGGGGAAGAGAAGTGTGAGAAGACCAGAATCAGGACTGTAAAAAGAGAGAAGAGGGGTGGGTGTAAACAGAGTGGAGTGTTTGTCTGAAATTAGAGAAATCTATGTTCATGATAATTTTCATCAGGAGAAATAGGATTGTTCCAGCAGACCCTTGGATACAGTATATGCTCTAAGACACGTATAACAAGAACCTCTATTCCTCAGCGTTGCTGAGGCTCCTACCATTTATTGTGCATATTATAGACTTAAGTGTCCTCCAAAAATACACCTTCCTGCATTTTTCAGGATTAAGTTTCATATGTCATTGTCTGTGCAGTCTTGGTTTATGTATGAATTCAGATCCTCAGTGCTGTTGGCATATCTAAGATCCCCTCTAAAATGACAGAACGAATCACTCACTTGCATCCTTACGTAAGAAAGTGAAATTAGACAGGCCACTTGATGTTAGTCCCGGCATTGGATTCTGATGGAAAAGATTGTCCCCAACCCAGTGGATCTTACAAAGTTCTCCTCGCAATCAACAAGGGACTATCAATTTCCCCCGGGATCAATAAAGTATGACTATTCTAATGCTATTCCATTCTACTGTTGTTGAAGTTCAAATATCTATTCCACAACAATCCAAGTGTCTGATATATTCTTGCTTACAAAATCATCTTGTAGACTGAAATAGGAATTGGAGCTATACAGGAATATAGGATAACAGAAGAATTACTACACAGCGTCAATCCATAAGCACAAAGAATCTGTAGAAATATATACCTGTTGTTCTTAGGGGCTGGGTATGTGTGATTTTTTTGCAGTTTTTTTTGTAGTAACAATTTGATAAGCTGAGCAATAAAGTTGCTGGAACAGGACAAGAGCAGAGATACATAGATTACAAACAAGAGAAAATCTGCTGATGCTGGAAATCCAAGCAACACACACAAAATGCTAGAGGAACTCAGCAGGTCAGTCAGCGTCTATGAAAAACAGTGCAGTTGATGTTTCAGGCCAAGACCCTTCAGCAGGACTGGAGAAAAAAAGATGAGGAGTAGAGTTAAAAGATGGGGGGAGAGGAGGGAGAAACACAAGGTGAAAGGTGAAACCGGGAGGGGAGGTGTAGAGGCGAAGTAAGGACCTGGGAAATTGATTGGAGAAAGATACAGGGCTGGAGAAGGGGGAATCTAATAGGAGAGGACAGAAGGCCATGGGAAAAAAGAAAAGGAGGAGGAGCACTGGATGGAGCTGACGGGCAGGCAAGGCGATTAGGTGAGAGAGGAAAAAGGGGAAGGGGACTGGTGAAGAAGAGTGGGGATGGGGGGCATTACTGCAAGTTCGAGAAATCAATGTTCATGCCATTAGATTGGTGGCTACCCAAACAGAATATAAGGTGTCGTCCTTCCAATCTTGAGTAGCCTCATCATGACAGTAGAGGAGGCCATGGATAGATATATTGGAATGGGAATGGGAAGTGGAATTAAAATGGATGGACACTGGGCGATCCCCCTTTTTCTTACGGACGGAGCATAGGTGTTCGACAAAATGGTCTCCCAATCTACATCAGGTCTCACTAATATACTGGAGGCCACACCTGGAGCACTGGACTATATGACTATATATGAGTATATGACTCCAACAGACTCACAGGTGAAGTGTCGCCTCATCTGGAAGGGCTGTTTGGGTAGTGAGGGAGGCAGTGTAGGGGCAGTGTAGCAGTTGTTCCACTTGCAAGGATAAGTGCCGGAAAGGAAATCAGTGGAAAGGGACAAATGGACAAAGGAGTTGCATAGGGAGTGATCCCTGCGGAAAGCAGAAAGTCATGGGGGGGAGGGGAGAGGGAAAAATGTTCCTGGTGGGCGGATCCCATTGGAGGTGGCGGAAGTTGCACAGAATTATGTGCTGGACACAGAGATGGTGGGGTGGTCGGTGGGGACAAGAGAAACCGTATCCCTGGTAGGTTGGCGGGATGAGATGAGAGCAGATGTGTGTGAAATGGAAGAGATGCAGTTGAAGGCAACATTAATGGTGGAGGAAGGGAAGCCCCTTTCTTTGAAAAAGAGGTTATCTCCTTCGTTCTGGAATGAAAAGCTTCATGCTGAGAGCGGATGCGGCATCCTTACAAGTAACAGTGTGGGACGAGGTATAGTCCAGGTAGCTGCAAGAGTCCATTAGTTTATAATAGGCATCGGTGGATAAGCTGTCTCAGCAGATAGAGACAGTGAGATTGAGAAAGGGGAGGGAGGTGGACCAGGTAAATTTGAGGGCAAGGTGGAAGTTGGAGGCAAAGGGGATGAAGTCGACGAGTTCTGCATGGGTGCAGGAGGCAGCACCAATGCAGTCGATGTAGCATAGGAAAAGTGGGGATGGCCATCATTGTGAGCTTGGAACATAGACCGTTCCACGTAAGCAACAAAGAGGCAGGCATAGCTGGGACAGTTGCGAATGCCCCGGCTACAACTTCTGTTTGAAGGAAAGGGGAGGAGCCAAAGGAGAAATTATTAAGAGTTAGGACATTCCACTAGACAGAGGAGAGTGGTGCTGGATGAGAACTCATTGGATCTCGGTGTCCAGAAAGAAACGGAGAGCTTTGAGGCCTTCCTGGTGGTGGATGGAGGTGTATAGGGACTGGACATCCATAGTGAAAATAAGATGATGGGGGGCCAGGGACCTTGAAATCATTGAAAAGATCAAGAGTGTGTGAAGTGTCATGGATGTAGGTAGGAAGGGACTGAACCGGGGGGATAAAACAGGGTCAAGATATGCAGATGCAAGTTCAGTGGGGCAGGAATAAGCTGAAACAGTAGGTCTACCTGGACAAGTGGGTTTGTGGATCTTGGGTTGGAAGTAGAAATGGGAGGTGCGGAGTGATGGAACAATGGGGTGGGTGGCAGAGGTTGGGAGATCCCCTGAGATTGAACACTTGACCTTGAATGGTAATAGTACATCCATAGAATCTATAGAAAATCGTTTGCTAGAGAGACTGTCATCAGGCTAAACGATTAGTGTATAAAGAGATATCAGGGCTAGCTGAGGGTAGAAGCAGGCAGAGATAGCTCTAGAAAGCCTCCAACAATGACGTCAGAGTAATGGGAGTTGAGTGAGCTTAATGCCGAGTTAGTGTGGCCACAATTGGTGGGGTTGTGGATTAGGTAGAAAACTGGCAAAGAATACAGCACAACATAGATCTCAGAAACAACTTGTGGTTATCAAATGTAACTGATTACAGTACATAGCTGTGGGGAAGAAAGCTAATTGAAAATTTGTAGTCAGGAGGATAGAGTTAACATGATAATACCACAGCAAAGATATTCAGCATTGAAACACCAGTTCAGACAAACACTGTGGAACTAACCACAATTAAATTCTTGGGATTATTTTATCTAGAGAAGCAAAATCTCAGGAGATATTTGACTTATGCAACAGTGATGATGTAAGTTGCCGCAGGTCTGTTACCCTTGTTTGGTGGAGGGACAGATGACATGGGAACTGTGTAGCCTCACTTGTAGCAAGGACTAGGCCTCAAGCCTCAGGCTTGCCTGCTGCTGCTGACCAGGTGAGAGACATGGAAGCATTTACTGCATGGTGTTTGATCTCAGCTGGGGCCTGGCCCCTCTTGTCAGTGTTGCCCTCCAGTGTTTGAGTGGTTTAATGACAGGCTGGATTGCGTGCGTCTGGGAAACTGTATCATCGATTGCTGGACTTTGTCACTCAGGGTCTCGGACTATATTTTTTTTCCCCCAAGTGAATATGCTTCTTTCCTCGCTATTTTGAATTATGTTACTCACTATTTTTGAATGTTTGCTTGCTAGTTTGAATGTTTTGCACCTTGACCCGTTCAGCTGTCTTGCTCAGCTGTGTCTATGTGTGGTTTGAATGATAATTAAACTTGATTTGATTTGATATTTAGTGTTCAAATATATATTGTAATAACCATCAGTAACTTCTGTTGGAGTTCTGTCAGTTTTCCACTGCAGATTTGGGAGAGGATTAATGGAAGGTTAGAGAAATGATTATCCTTTAACCTACCTCATGGTGGAACGTAAATATTGATAACCAGATGATCCACCTGTGCCAGCTTTACTACCAATCATCCTTTGCACCATACAAACATGGTTATCTTCGGGAGAATAAGAAGAAATGAGAACTTTAATAAAAACATGCTTTAATGCATTTAATATAAATATATATAACTTAAAGGATAACTACATACATCTCCATTTAGTCATAAGAGCATCAATATCCATGAGTGAATTCAGTAACTGGAATGGCACCTGGAAACGTGGCTCTTCTCTGGAGAGAAGTAAACAATACAGTTAACTTGCACAATTTCATCTCCATTTTAAAGTTAATCAGTCTTCAGTCCTCCGAAGCCATGCACTAACAAGAGTTGACAAATACTCTGCCTTCACCTCTCAGCAGGAACCCGTGCTCAGTGTAAAACAATTAAGGATTTCATCACTCAAGGAGCTCAGTTGGATCACTGCCTTTTGGTTGGCTCCTTGGTTGAACAATCCAAAGGATGATGTCTGTGCATTTTTCTCATTAATATGTTTCTGCTCCTGCCTCAGATGTCCAAACTTTTTCGGTAAAGTGCAGGTTTCTGATAAAGATCTGTTGCTGTGCCTACACCTCCACCACCTTTCCACTTATTACTTTGATGTTACTAACCTGTAGAAGTAGATCATGAGAGCCCCCTGCATTGCTTTGTATGATACTCTCCGTTCACCTGAAGAGAATAAAAACACGGGTTCACTGAATTTGCAGCCCACAGTTCAACCTCTGGATACAAATTGGAAAATGAACTAATTTGCATTTCTTTTCTCTGCATATTTTTTGTATAAAAGCATGTTGTGGTTTGAAATGGCTATGGCCAGTTCCTGCTGAAACATTGTCAGTTGGGAAATCAGACAGTTCAACTCCTGTCACAATGCACCCAAGCACAAGTTTTATGTGCTTAGCATATTTTATGCACATGATGATGTCATCGACATGGGCGCACATTTTAGTCACTCATTGACAAATGTTGTCCATTGCAGGGAAAATAAACATTTTTTTTAATGGTGGAAAATTGCAAGGCTCAGGAATGAAGAGGAAACTGATGACCCAGTGCAAGATTCACGAAAGATAATTACACAGGTACAACGTAATAAGGAAAGTTGATGAAGGGTCTCAGCCCGAAATATTGTCTGTTTACTCTTTTCCATAGATATTGCCTGCCCTACTGAGTTCCTCCAGCATGTTGCTTTGGATTTCCAGCATCTGCATACTTTCTCATGATCAGGAAAGCTATATTACTACTTATTACAAGGGGAATTAAATAGTACATGTGGAGAAGGACCATATGTCTACTTTCAAAACTTAAACAAAACCCATCCATGAGTCCTTTTGTTGCCAAATGGAAATAGTGAGCAGTTCCCAATTTCTGGGTGTCAATATCTACAAGGATCTATTGTGGACCCAACATATTGATGCAATTACGAATAAGGCACAGCAGTGGCTATATTCCATTGGGAGTTAGAGGAAATTTGGTTTCTTATCAAAGACCGTAGCAAATTTTTACAGAAGTACCATGGAGAGCATTCTAACTGGTTACATCACCATCTGATATGGAGAGGCCACCGCACAGGATCAGAAAAAAACTGCAAAAGGTTGCAAACTCAGCCAGCTCCATCACTGGCACTAGCCTCCCCAGCATCAAGGACATCTTCAAAAACGGTTGATTCAAAAAGGCAGCAGCCATCATTAAGGACCCCATCTCCCTGGATATGCCCTCTTTCATCGGTGAGGTACAGGAGTCTAAAGACACACTTTACATTTCCCTTTACATTTCTGAGCAGACAATGAAACAACCCATGAACACTACCTCACATTTTATGTTTTATATATATTGTTTACTGTAATTTATAGATCTTTAACTATATTGCACTCTATTGCTGTCACAAAACAACAAATTTATCGATTTATGCCAGTGATATTAAACCTGATTCTGAAAGGGCAAGAATAGGGAGGAAGGTTTCAGAAGCAGGAAGAATGGAAGAGTTCTCAGCCATTACTCCCTTTCTAGCAATGGTCTTCAGGAAGCAAGACTACAAAGCCATTTCAACATTATGATAGGAGATAATGTTTAGGAGGTTCTAGCAGAAATAATTCAAATACTGCAGCTACAAAGCATAGTCAGAATTCCAGCTTCAAATTCTGGAAATAATTATTTTACGTAGTATATTACATAGAATACTGTGTGCCCTTAAGTAGAGCCTGAACTTTTGTGGAGTCCATTACGTCACAAATCCATTTGCCTATTCAAACTAATGTGCCTGCTTGATAAAATAGAGGCAAAGTCCCTTTTCATTACAGGAAACAGAAAGCAGGGAAAGGTAACAGTACTCAGCTACTCATGAACTCATAGAGGGATACTGCACAGAAGTGGACCATTTGGCCCGTCAAACGTACACTAGCTATCAACCACCCATTTACACAAATACTACATTAACACCATTTTTAACTTTCATCAATATTCCCAGGTTCTATTACACTAGGGCCAATTTAACAACCATGCTGTGCAATTTTTGGGATATGGGGAAAAACTGGAGCACCCAAAGAAAACCATGCAGTCAGAGGAAAAATGCATAAACTCCACACAGTCAATACTTGAGGTCAAGGCTATTCCTGGTTGTCTTGCACTGTGAGGCAGTATCTCAGCTTATGAAACTCCTTAAGAGGCTAGAAAATTTTGTGACAAATCTTAGACTTCTATCAGCACAAATCGATTAACAGAGGTCTGCTCACAATAGGTGTTTATCCACAAACACTTAGAAAATCAATGGATGTATTATTGCTCAGGGAAATGGAGGTAAAAGTGTGGCTCCTAGCTCTTCTATGGTTTAAGAACACAAGACCTCTAAAGCCCGAAAAACAGATTGTGAGAATAGAAACATGAAATGTTGAAAGAGAAAATATAAAAATAGAGAAAATAGAAATAAATAAAATTAGAATAAAATAGAAATATAAATGCAGAGGTCACACGTTTGGGAGGTGCTAGTAATGTGGACTATCAAGCAGTAACTATTGTGCATTTGGTATACACCACAGCCAGTGCACAACAATTAGTGGTTGATGTGGTGCCAATCAAACAGGTTTCTTTTTCCTGGATGGGTCAAACCTCCTGAGAGCTGTTGGCATGGAAACAAGTGGAAAATATTCTACTAAGCTCCTGATATGCCTTGTAGAGGATGAAATAGCTCTGGGGTCTCAGAAGATTGCTACCAAAGATCCAGCCTCTGACCTGCTTTCAAAACCACACATTTATGGGGTCAGAACATCTGAGGTTCCAGTGAATCTCAAGATCTGGTGACTACCAAAATGTTGATGATGTTAGATTTGGTAATGGTAATGCCAGTGTCATTGCTTATCAATGGATGTTGTTTAGAATCTCTCTTATTGGGAATGGCAATTCCCTTATATAAATTCCACTGCTTCTTATCCCATGCCTGAAAGTCATCCAATTCTTGTTGTGTGCAGGGTTGGACCGGTTCATCTGCTGATGATTTATGAATGCTATTGAACATTGCAAAATCGGTGAACCTTATCGTGGTCATTAATGGAGAACTAAAGATGGCTTAGTTTCAGATAGTGCCCTAACAAATACTTGCAATGATGTTCTAGGACTGATGTGATTGTCCCCCAACAGTTATAGTCGTATTCCTTTACATAAGGCATAATTTCAACCATTGAAGTGTTTTCCTCTGGATGCATATTGATTTTCAATTTGAACTGGGCCCCTTGAAGCCACACTCTGTCAAATACTACCTTGATATCAAGGATTGTCACTCTCATCTCACGATGAGAGTTCACTTCTTTGGTTATTGTTTGGACTCAGCTGTGATGAGATCTGGAATGGAGTTTCCCTGATGAAACTCAAATTGGCATGAATGATGTAGTTATGGTAAGATCTCCTTGATAACACTATTGATGATATCTTCTCAATTTGCTGATGATTGAAAGTAGACTGAAGGAGTAGTAATTATCTAGATTTGATTTGTCTAGCTTTTTTTGAGAACAGAACATCCTTGGCAATTTTCCACGTTGTTGGAAAGATGCCAGTGAGCCAACTATATGGAATAGCTTGGCTAGAGTCCCAAATAGTTAGGCCATAAAACCATAAGACATAGGAGCAGAATTAGGCCATTTGGCCCATCAAGTCTGCTCCATCATTCCATCATGGCTGCTTTATTATCCCTCTCAACACCATTCTCCTGCCTTCTGATAACCTTTGATGCCCTCACTAATCAAGAATCTATCAAACTCCACTTTAAACATGCCCAATGACTTGGCCTCCACAGCTGTCTGTGGCAAAGAATTACGCAGATCCACCACCCTCTGGCTAAAGAAATCCCTTCTCATCTTTGTACTAAGTGGACATCCCTCTGTTCTAAGGCTGTGCCCTCCAGTCCTAGACTCAGCTACTATAGGAAACATCCTTTCCACGTCCACTCTATGTAGACCTTTCAATATTCAATAGGTTTCAATGTGATCCTCCTCATTCCTCTAAACTCCAGCGAGTACAGGCCCAAACCCAACAAATGCTCCTCATACGTTAAACCTTTCCCTCCCAAAATCATTCTCAAGAATCTCCACTAGACCCTCTCGAATGCCAGCACATCTTTTCTTTGATAAGTGGCCCAAAAGTGCTCACAATACTGCGTGCAGTCTGACCAATGCCTTATAAAGCTTCAGCATCACATCCTTGCTTTTGCATTCCAGTCCTTGCAAAATGAAAGCTAACATTGCATGTCTTCCTTACCATCAACTCAGCCTGCAAGTTAACCTTTAGCGAATCCTGCACAAGGGCTCTCAAATCCCTTTACATCTCAGATTTTAGAATTTTCTCCCCATTTAGAAAATAGTCTACACCTTTACTCCTTCTACCAAAGTGCATGACCATACACTTCTCAGCATTATATCACATCAGCCACTTCTTTTCCCATTCTCTTAATCTGTGTAAGTACTTCTGCCGACTTCTTACTTTCACCACGCTACCTAGCCCTCCATCTGCTTTTGTATTAGCTGCAAACTTGGCCAGAAAGCCATGAATTCCATCATCCAAATTTTCATGTACAACATGAAAGGAGGCAGTCCCAACACCTATCCCAATGGAACACTAGAAGTCACCAGCAGCCAACCAGAAAAGATTGCCTTTATTCTCTCCTGCCAGTCAGCCAACCTTCTATGCATGTTAGTATCTTTCCTGTAATACCACGGGCTTGTTATCTTGTTAAGCAGCCACGTGTGCGGCACCTTGTCAAAGGCTTTCTGAAAATCCATGTAAACAATATCCACCAATTTCCTTTGTCTATCCTGCCTGTTATTTCCTTAAAAATAATCCAAAGGGTTCGGGATGCAAGATTTCTCCTTAAGGAAACCATGTTGACTTTGGCCTATTTTATCATGCGCCTGTAAGTACCCCGCAACTTCTTCTTTAATAATGGACTCCAACATCTTCCCAACCCCTGAAGTCAGACTAATTGGCCTATAGTTTCATTTCTTCCGCCTCCTTCCCTTCTTAAAAACTGAAGTGACAAATGCAATATTCCAGCCCTCTGGAACCATTCCAGAATCCAGTGATTCTTAGGCCTCCACAATCTCTTCAGCAAGCTCTTTCAGAACCCTGGAAGTAGGCCATCTGGTCCAGGTTACTTATCTACCTTCAGATGCAACACAGAGCATAGGAAGTCATTCCCGCCTGTGGCCATCAAACTTTACAACTCCTCCCTTGGAGGGTCAGACACCCTGAGCCAATAGGCTGGTCCTGGACTTAGTTCCTGGCATAATTTACATATTACTATTTAATTATTTATGGTTTTATTGCTATTTAATTATTTATGGTGCAACTGTAACGAAAACCAATTTCCCGCGGGATTAATAAAGTATGACTATGACTATACTAGATCTTTCAGCTTCCCAAGCACCTTCTCTTTAGTATTAGCAACTACACTTACTTCTGCCCCCTGACACTCTCAAATTCTGGCATACTTCTAGTGTCTTCCACAATGAAGACTAATGCAAAATATTTCTTTGTCCCCCATTTCTACCTCTCCAGTGACATTTTCTAGAGGTCCAATTTCCACTCTCACCTCTCTTTTACTCTTTATATTGCTGAATAAACCTCTGCTATCCTCGTTTACATTATTAGCTAACTTACCTTCTTATTTCATCTTTTCTCTCCTTATGGCTTTTTTAGTTGTCTTCTGTTGTTTTTTAAAAGCTTCCCAAACCTTTAACCTCCCACTAATTTTTGCAATATTAAATGCCCTCTCTTTTCCTTTTATGCTGTCTTTGACTTCCCACGTCAGCCACAGTTGCCTCATCAACCCTTCAGAATACATCTTCATTTTTGGGATGTATTTATCCCGCACCTTCCGAATTTGTCCCAGAAACTTTAGCCACTGCTGTTCTACCATCATCCCTGCTAAAGTACCCTTTCAATCGTCTTTGACCAGCTCCTCTCTCATATCTCTGTACTTCCCTTTACTCCACTGTAATACTGATACATGTGACTTTATTTTATTTATCTCAAACTGCAGAGTGAATTATATTATGATCATTGTTTTCTATTTACCCTGTAATTCCATCTTATGATTTTAGACATAGACATAGACATAGAATAGTACAGCACAGTACAGGCCCTTCAGCCCACAATGTTGTGCCAACCGTCAAACCCTGCTTCCCATATAACCCCCCACCTTAAATTCCTCCATATACCGGTCTAGTAGTCTCTTAAACTTCACTAGTGTATCTGCCTCCACCACTGACTCAGGCAGTGCATTCCACGCACCAACCACTCTCTGAGTAAAAAACCTTCCTCTAATATCCCCCTTGAACTTCCCACCCCTTACCTTAAAGCCATGTCCTCCTGTCACTCTTTCAAGTCACTCTTTTGGATCATTTGCAACAGAGAATGGTTGATACAGGCAGCATCTATGAAGGCAAATGAACAGGCGAGCTTTTGGCCTGACACCCTTCATCTGTTTATCCCCCTCCATAGATGCTGCCAGACCTGCTGAATTCCTGCAGCTCATTGCATCTGTTCCTCAAGATTTCCAGCATCTGCAGAATCTCTTGTGTCAATTATATCCACACCATTTACACCCAGGTTATTAATATTGAAATGCATCAAATTCAAAGATTTGATAGGGTAGTTAATAGGGAAGATATTTTCAAAATGTGGGACAATTAGAACAATGGAGAATAGTTTCAGAGTTTTTAAATACTTCAATAAACAGCACCCTCTGATCTGGCACAACAAACAATCGACTGGAGGAAATCAGCGGGGAAGCAGCATTTGTGGGGGGTAGGGGGTGGTGGGGGGAGAGGGTAATGAATTGTCCCTCACCCCATCCAGTTCCTTCCAGCCAATTGTTTGTTGCTTCAGGGGCAACATCTACGGTCTCTCGTGCCTTCACACTCTGATTTTGTTTGCTTTGCACAGTGACTTCAAGCTAAGTTTAAGGAGGATCTGTGGATGGCAGAGATATCTTCTTTAGCCTGTTTCACAGGGTCATAAACTAGAGGGGTCATATTTAGAATACGACTAAAGAGATTTAGAAGGGATAAACTGGAAGCTTTTACCAAGAGACTGATTGAAATCCAGAATGCACTGCCTGAGCAAGCATCGAGATGAGCACTTGAATTGCAAAAGCATAGAAAACAATGGATCAACTGCTGGCAAATGGGTTATGTATGAATGGATACATGATGGTTGGTGTAGCCAGAGCAGTCGGTTGAAGAGCCTGTTTCTATGCTGTATGACTTCATGAACCTACAACTGGAGCAGGATGCCACTACTTTTGGTCTCAAATACTCTTGCAAAAAAAAAGTAATATAGTATTTGTTTTCTGTACCCGTATGTTAATTTGGATGAACACCCAGGTCTCTCTGGACACAAATACTTTAAACATCCATGCTCTGTCTTGCCAGAACAAGCAGGATCTCCCAGTGGCCACCCATTTTAATTCCATTTCCCAATCCTATTCCGATATGTTCATCCAAGGCCTCCTCCACTGTCGGGATAAAGCCACACTTAGGTTGGAGGAACAATGCCTTGTATTCCATTTGGGTAGCGTCCAACCTGATGGCATGAACATAGATTTCTCAAACTTTCAGTAATGCTTCCACCCAACACTCCCCTCCTTCATCATCTCCCATCCTCTTGTCCCTCTCTCATGTTATCTCCTTGCCCGCCCATCTTCTACTTCTGGTGCTCCCCCCCCCCCTTCTTTCTTCCATTGCCTGTCACTTTCACCAATCAACTTCCTAGTTCTTTGCTTCATCCCTCCCCCTCCAAGCTTCACCTATCGCTTGGTGTTTCTCTCTCCCCTCCCCCCACCTTTCAAATCTACTCCTCAACTTTTTTATTTCTCCAGTCCTGCTGAAGGGTTTTGGCCCAAAACATTGACTGTACTTTTGTTCCATAGAAGCTGCCTGGCCTGCTGAGTTCCTCCAGCATTTTGTGTGTGTTGCTCGGATTTCCAGCATCTGCAAATTTGCTCTTATTGTGTTTTAAACAACTATTTAATCTATTTAAGAAGGCTTGACAGCGACTATATTTTATTTGGAGTTTAAGGAGATTTGGTATATCACCAAAGGTACTCACAAGTTGCTACAGATGTACTGTTGAAGGCATTCTAACTGGCTGCATCACCATCTGATATTGGGCGGGGGGGGGGGGGCTACTGCACAGGATCAAAATAAGCTGCAGAGTTGTAAACTTAGTCAGCTCCAACACGGGACTAGCCTCCATGGTATCCAGGACATCTTCAAGGAGCGACGCCTCAAAAAGGTGGCATCCATCATTAAGGACCCCCATCACCCACTACATGCCTTGTTCTCATTGCTACCATCAGGAAAGAGGTATAGAGGCCTGAAGGCACACACTCAACAATTCGGGAACAGCTTCTTCCCCTCTGCCATCCGATTTCTGAATAGACATTGAATCCATGAACATTACCTCACTACTTTTTTATTTCTATTTTTGTACCACTTATTTAACTATTTAATATACTATATCTACTTACAGTAATTCAGTTTTTTCTCTATTATGTACTACATTATGCTGCTGCTGCAAGGACAACAAATTTCATGATATATGCTGGTGATATTAAACCTGATTCTGATTAAAAGCCATTCTGTTGTTCTGTTTTTCTACCAAAATGGATAACCTTACATTTACCTTCTATCTGCTATGACCCTGTTCACTCACTCAGCTCCCTATCCTCTCTTTGCTGCACATAGAAACAGCACAATACAGACCCTTCGGCCCACAAAGTTGTGCCGAACATGTCCCTACCTTAGAAATTACTAGGCTTACCTATAGTCCTCTATTCTTCTAAGCTCCATGTACCTATCCAAAATTCTCTTAAAAGGCCCTATCATATTCGCCTCCACCACCAATGGGGGCAGTCCATTCCACGCACTCACCACTCTCTGAGTAAAAAACTTACCCCTGACATCTCCTCTGTACCTACTCCCCAGCACCTTAAACCTGTGTCCTCTTGTGGCAACCATTTCAGCCCTGGGAAAAAAGCCCTTGACTATCCACATGGTCAATGCCTCTCATCATCTTATACAACTCTATCAGGTCACCTCTCATCCTCCGTCGCTCCAAGGAGAAAAGGCCAAGTTCACTCAACCTGTTTTCATAAGGCTCCCCAATCCAGGCAACATCCTTGTAAATCTCCTCTGCACCCTTTCTATGGTTTCCACATCCTTCCTGTAGTGAGGCGACCAGAACTGAGCACTGTACTCCAAGTGGGATCTGACCAGGGTCCTACTTAGCTGTAACATTACCTCTCAGCTCCTAAATTCAATTCCACGATTGATGAAGGTCAATGCACTGTATGCCTTCTTAACCACAGAGTCAACCTGTGCAGCTGCTTTGAGCGTCCTATGGATTCAGACCCCAAGATCCCTCTGATCCTCGACACTGCCAAGAGTCTTACCATTAATACTATATTCTGCCATCATATTTGACCTACCAAAATGAACCACTTCACACTTAACACTGAACTCCATCTGCCACTTCTCAGCCCAGTTTTGCATCCTATCAATGTCCCGCTGTAACCTCTGATAGCCCTCCACGCTATCCACAACACCTCCAACCTTTGCTTCAGCAGCAAATTTACTAACCCATCCCTCCACTTCCTCATCCAGGTCATTTATAATCCAGCTATTCTTGTATCACCAGCAAACTTGATATATATCATATATGATCCCTTCATCTACATTATTTTTATAGTTCATGAACTGCTGAGCTCTGCTACTAAATGCACGAGTCATATTTTAACAATCCAAGTATGACCAATTTATTCCTACTCTCCATTTCATAGTCATTAACCATCTTCAGAAACTAAACCAGCATATTATCCCTAATACTGTGTGTTAGAACTTTATTTAACTCTTGTGGTTTCTAATTAAAGGCTTTCTAGAAATCCAAATGCACTAAATCAACTAATTCAGTCTTATCTATTCTGCTGGTTGCAAACT
Organism: Mobula hypostoma; assembly: GCF_963921235.1. Taxonomy (NCBI): domain Eukaryota; kingdom Metazoa; phylum Chordata; class Chondrichthyes; order Myliobatiformes; family Myliobatidae; genus Mobula; species Mobula hypostoma. The sequence goes on along the minus strand of NC_086100.1, from coordinate 113,058,796 downwards.
CCATATGCTCAAACAGATATATCAAACATGATATCCCTTTCATAAATTCATGTTCACTCTTTTAACCTTATTATGGCTCTGTTACCATTTCCTTATTAATAGATGCTATCATTTACCAAAGTACCAATGTCAAATTAACTCAACTGTAGTTTCCTGTTCTCTCACTCTCTTTCTTTCGTTGTAAAATACATTATCTACCTTTCAATCTATGGTTCCAGTATCAATATAATTAGGGAAATGACTAACCAGTACACCCATTATCTCCATAGCCACCTCCTTCCAAGCTCTATCGAATTAATTTCCTCAGGTAACAGAATCAGAATCAGGTTTATTATCACCAGTATGTGACGTGAAATTTGTTAACTTAGCAGCGGCAGTTCAATGCAATACATAATCTAGCAGAGAGAGAGAAAAATAATAATAATAAATAAAATAAAACGTAAAAAAAACAAGTAAATCGATTACATATATTGAATAGATTATTAAAAAATGTTCAAAAACAGAAATACTGTATATTAAAAAAAGTGAGGTAGTGTCCAAAGCTTCAGTGTCCATTTAGGAATCGGACGGCAGAGGGGAAGAAGCTGTTCTTGAATTGCTGAGTGTCTGTACCTCCTACCTGATGGTAACAGTGAGAAAAGGGCATGCCCTGGTTGCTGGAGGTCCTTAATAATGGACTCTGCCTTTCTGAGACACTGCTCCCTAAAGATGTCCTGGGTACTTTGTAGGCTAGTGCCCAGGATGGAGCTGACTTGATTTACAACCTTCTGCAGCTTCTTTCGGTTCTGTGTAGTAGCCCCTCCATACCAGGCAGTGATGCAGCCTGTCAGAATGCTCTCCATGGTACATCTATAGAAGTTTTTGAGTGTATCTGTTGACACGCCAAATCAAACGCCTAATAAAGTATAACCGCTGTCTTGACTTCTTTATAACTACATTGAAATGTTGGGACCAGGTTAGATCCTCAGAGATCTTGACACTGAGGAACTTGAAGCTGCTCACTCTCTCCACTTCTGATCCCTCTATGAGGATTGGCATGTGTTCCTTCATCTTACCCTTCCTGAAGTCCACAATCAGCTTTTTCGTCTTACTGATGTTGAGTACAAGGTTGTTGCTGTGGCACCATTCCACTAGTTGGCATATCTCACTCCTGTACGCCCTCTCGTCACCACCTGAGATTCTACCAACAATGGTAGTATTATCAGCAAATTTATAGATGGTATTTGAGCTATGCCTAGACACATAGTCATGTGTTTACAGAGAGTAGAACAGTGGGCTAAGCACACACCCCTGAGGTGCGCCAGTGTTGATTGTCAGCGAGGAGGATACGTTATCACTAATCTGCACAGACTGCGGTCTTCCGGTTAGGAAGTTGAGGATCCAATTGTAGAGCGAGGCACAGAGGCCCAGATTCTGCAACTTCTCAATCAGGATTGTGGGAATGATGGTGTTGAATGCTGAGCTATAGTCGATGAACAGCATCCTGATGTAGGTGTTTGAGTTGCCGAGGTGATCTAAAGCTGTGTGGAGAGCCATTGAAATTGCATCTGCCGTTGACCTATTGTGGTGATAGGTAAATTGCAATGGGTCAAGGTCCTTGCTGAGGCAGGAGTTCAGTCTAGTCATAACCAAACTCTCAAAGCATTTCATCACATTCAATGTGAGTGCTACCGGGCGATAATCCTTAAGGTAGCTCACAAACTGGGGATTTAGTTCATTTCAGTCGATTAATTCCTCCATTACTAACTGTTTGTAAGGCTAATTTCTTTATGCTCCTCACTGACTCTGGATCTGTAGTTCTTCATTATTCTTCTGATCTATGGGTCAGGAAAACAGCATCCCAAGTTTCTCCAACCTCACTCCAATTACCCAGTAGATTCGGTGCTCTGTCACAGGTTCCTGTTATGTTTTGTAACTTAAAACGTTAAACTAATTCAAAGAAAGACATGGGAGGCTGAGAAGCAGGTCTAACTTTGAGTTTACTTTAAGCGAGGCGTGGCCATATCACGTGGTCACATGATGACGTATGCAATTCACGAATTTATACATATAACCCATAATGAATTGTTTAAACAAGCAAGAGTGCTTAATCAAACAATAAATATACAAGATTACTCAAATATTAAATACACAGCAGTTCCCACACTGGAATCAGACATATCTGAGCAGTACTTTGAATGTCCTGTGTTTCTTTATAGAGATCTCTCAGTTTGGCTGCAACCATACTGTCTTCAACTATCAAAACTCTGTGGTTTGCAGGAAAATCTTCTTGTTTCCTTTGCAAAGCTACTGCCTCATCCACCTGCATAACACAGCCCTGTTAATACCCAGGCCATTAAATTATTTTTCAAGGCCTCTTCAGGACCTGATTCAATATCCTGTAGAGGAAATCCCGCAGGGAAAAAACAGACCGGATCCTATTGTGTACATACTAAATGCACCCCAAAGGCTCCAGGAAGGAATCCTTGTCTTCTGCAATTCCCAGTCATTCAAAGCACAAACTGGTTTGGTGCTACTCTTCCCAAACCAGGTAAGGTCACCTCCATGGCAAGTGATTGTGGAATTGATCATGCTTCCAATTTTGCTCAGGACATTGAGCTATAGTATAAAGAACAAGTATCAGTGTCTCTCCTCTACAATGTATGTCCCTACCTTTGTTCAACAGATGTTCATGGCGTTTTTCATCAAACAGCGACGTCAGCACCTCCTTCCGTTTGTTAAATTCCAAGAACATATCTTCCTTCTCCTCAAATGCAGGATTTGACTTCTGAAAAACAGAGAAGCTGCATAATAGTTTACCACTTTAACGCTTAAAATGTTTTTAGCTTTTAAAATAAACTTCTCTTCGGTTAACTTAAAATTTAATTTTACCACCTTGTTTCCTAAGTAGATTTCCTATTAATTCATAGCACCGTAAAAATATTAAACTTTAATCTCATACATTCATACATTTATCCAGTCATAAATGCATTACTATTATTAGAATGATTAATTCCTTTCCTCAGTTTAAATTATGTGTTAATATATATATTTTTTGTAGGAAATCCACCAACTGTTTCATGCATGAATGTGCTTTGCATTCTTGTCTTGCTTTAAATCTATTAGTGAAAGTTACCTGAATATTTGTAAATTCTTCTCCCAACCCTGCTTCAATGTTGATTTTCAATTTGCCCCAGAAATCAAACCCGTCAGGTTCCAGTCCAGGAGTTCTCTCGAGCCATTGCTGAGGAAAATAAAATCAGTGAAAAGTTGCAATATTTAATAGATGTAGAATATTAGTGACTCTAATCTCAACACTAATGAATGTCTCTCAGGCGCTCCAGGTGAACCCTCACCTGCCCTAAGCAGAGAATAATTAATATAATGAGTGGGTAAGCCATGCTCAATTATGAACACCTTCACCCTTGTGTCAGAAAATAGTGAATTTAAATCATACTCCAAACGTAAATCTGGAGTCAAAGGTTTGTCCAGCATAGGAACAAGCCCTTCAGCCAACTGCATCTACGCTGAGCATCATGTCGAAATTTACTAATCCCACTTAGCTGCAATAATCCCACATCGCTTTATGCCTTTCAAGTACTCATTCAAGTACTGGCCTGGATGTCTGGTTCAAATGCTTCTAAATGATGCTATTGTTCCTGCCTCCACCACATCCTCTGACAGCTCATTCTCAAAACCAGCTATACTTAGCATGAAAAATTTACCCTTCAGATTCCCTTTCAGCCTCTTCCCTCACTTCTGAAGCCTCAGCCTTCTAGTTTTACACACTCTTATCATAGGAAACAGACCATAAGCTAACCACCCTAACTATGTGTCTCACTTTATTATACCTCTACCATATCACTGTTCAGTCTCCTTTGTTCCAGGGAAAACAGGCCCATCTTATCCCAACCAATCTCTCTCCATAACTTTGAGGGTGGCATGGTATCTCGATTAGACTGCAGTGCCAGTGCCTCCGGTTCAATTCCTGCCACTGTCTGTCAGGAGTTTCTCCCTATGTCCATGTAGGTCTCCATGAATGCTCCAGTTTTCTCCAGACATTCGGATTAGTGGGTGAACTGGTCACATGGGCGTGTGCAGGCTAGGTGGGAGCAAAGGATTTGTTATTGCACCATATTGCGAAATAAAGTAAAATAACTTCAAGCCCTCTAATCCAGGCAACAACCTTCAGAAACTTTTCTACACCGTTCTAACTTAAGCACTCCTTTCCTGTGGTGTGGTGAGCAGATCTCTGTGTGCTGCCAAACCAACATTTCGCACAACTTGTACAATCTAGAGTGACAACTTAATATGGAACTGGAGAAGCTCGCAACCATGGATGAAATCTTTTTTTTTAGGCGAAGATAGCATCTTGTTACTTTGAAAAATCACAGGTGGATTAACCCCGGTGACCGTATTGATTTTTTATCAATGAATGTCACTGAAACAGTTTGTTTTAGAGATACAACATGGTAACAAGCCCTTCCAGCTCAATGCCGTCCAGTTACACCCATGTGTCAAATTAACTTACTAACCCGTACACCATATGGAATGTGGGAGGAAACCAGAGCACTAGGAGAAAACCCACACAGTCATGGGGAAATGTAGAAAACTCCTTAAAGACAGCAGCGGGAAATGAACCTAGGTTGCTGCCACTGTGAAGTGATGTGCTAACTGCTTCGCTACTGTGCCGCACCTGTAGTTGACCTGTCATTTATTATTTCACTCTGTCTGAAAGTTTCTCCTGAGCAAGTTAATGGACTTTCCCCTCATTTCAACAGCAGCAACTTAAAGGACCTCACTGATTTTCCAACGGGATGTGAGATTTGGAATCCTCAAAATATAATAGCCATGGAACTGAAATTACCAAATCATCATCACTGTACAGCAAACAAACCACCGCCACTGCACGTACGATCCTCCAAGAGGACTGTAGCCTTGTTATAGGGTTTGGAGGTTTGCGTGCCTCAATGACCTGGAGAGCTAGGTTGGCTAGAGTCAGGGCCTTGTGCTTTGGCTCTTGGTAGGATAGAGGGCAGACTAAGAGAGGTCCACGGTCCTCCAGATCCAGGGGTTCAGCTCTGACTGGTTTAAAAAATATATTGTTACGGAAACAGCACACAGACAAACATTCATAAATGACCTTCATGAATCTATTAACCCAGATTATTTCATGAATAACTTATTCCCACAGGAACCACATCCTTGCCCTCTCAGATATGTTCCTTTAGGCTTCCATTCATCTCTCATCTTCACTGATTAACGCTAACTTTTCTCTCTTTCCTATTTCTGAGTGATTCCAGCATTTTCTGTTCCAATAGGTAAGAATTTTTGAATCTGGACAGCTTTGAGGAGACTTAACCAAGAAATATAAAGTTATGAAGGGTCCTGATGGAGTAAAAGGATATCATTTGTGCCCTGTAATGTTAGTGAGTAATATTTGAATCTCAATGCTAAATACCTCAACAAGTTGCAGCAGCGTAGGTTCCATCTCAGATTGACAAAGTAACTCGTTTTCCTTCCCTTTGAAGTTGTCCCTATAGTGCTTTCTGTTGTAAGGAACCCGCAGATTCTCTGGAACTCCAATCTTATTCTCTATAAGACGAAACTGTAGGCTCTGAAATCCAGATGCAGGTGCTAAGAAATTTCTTCAAAAAGGAATGACAGAAAATAATTAGCATGTTACATGCACGATTAAAGATCGATACATAATACATTATATTTTTTTAAAATAAGCAAGTATGTTGACCAACAAAAGTATCTATGGGAGCTAGGAAAATTGGAAGGGTAATCCAGGACATACTATCATGGACATTGGGACATAAAGAGTGTTACATTTGCTTTTGTTCCGTTCTTTGGCACCTCCCTTGTATCTAAAGAGAATTAAAAGGCTTTAGCAAGTCCTTCTGCATTATCCATCCTCACTTCCACCAGCAACTGCGACACATTCAAGCCTTGTGGTCTGGTTATCAAAGTGAGCCTTACCAATAACCTTTTCCCCTAGTTTTGCCACAGGTATTTTCTCTGCTGCTTGACTGAGATGCTGACTGTAGCATCTTCCTTGGCAAAATAAATTGAGATTCTAATATTCATCAGATAAGAGTTGCTCCATCCCTAATCTTAGCACATAAAATCCTGAAGAAATACTTGCATTTCTTTTTATGTTCATTGCCACTCTTTTCTCATGCTGTTTCCACAATCATCTGTCTTTCCTCTACTTTGCTTCTCACAGATTACTAGATTCATCCTGGTTCTCACAAGAGTTATTCATCTAATATGTTTGATGCACCAAATTTTCTCTATCGCTCTTACCATCCTAGGGTCTCTGGTTTAACTCCTTTACCACCACCACCACCCTCAACCCGGTAAACTATCAGAAACATCTGCTCTCTTGAGAAGCACATTGTTCAATCACAGATTTTCCTGCCAATATTTGGTTCAGAGTATCCTGACCCTATCTCTCATTATCTCATCACTTACATTGCATATACAGTCCAGAATCACGCCATTAGCCCAATAAGACCCAACTCTATAGTTTTGCTGCAGATGATCACAATGTTCTCTTAGTATCTTATGACCTATAGTATGCCCCACTAACAGTGATAGCTCCCTTCTTATTTCCAAATTCCAACCAAATAGCTTCTATAATTACTTTCTGAAAGCCATCCTAATTAGTGCTTCCTTTGTAATTTGTCTTACCCTTCTTGGTAAATTAATGGGTAAATAGGTTTATTAATATCAAGGTACCATGAAAAATCTGTCTTGCACACAGATCAATTTATTGCAGCACTACATTGAGGATGTAACCAGAGTCCTAGGCGAGGATGGTCAGGACCCAAATGCTGGAGTATCCGAGACTAGAATCGAGACACAATGCAAGACTGAAACGAAGACCTGGTTCTAAACTAGACACTAGACGAGAATCCAAAGTTGAACTGATGATTGAACACTGAATCTCAGTTCAGATGCTCTTTAAATATTAAAATCCTGGTGCCTAAACATGGATGCCAATTAACAGGGAGGGCCTGAATCTTTAAGGGGGCTGCGACAGTTATCCATATTTTGTAGAGTTAGGCCATCTAAACCCAGAAGGCTGCCAAGGTCAGGTGCAAGTTGTAACAGGACCCCCTCCCTTGGCTGCTTGGAGAGATGATGAGGGTAGTCTTGGTTGAATGCCAGATACAAGATATTCCTTTCTGGAACCTAGCACTATTCCTCTGGTTTGAATCCTTCCCAGTCCATGAGGAACTGCCAAACACTCCGAAAAGTTCATGAATCCAGAATTCTTTTCACGGTGAAGACCTGTTCCCCATGGACAAACCTGGCTGGCAGCAGGACTGATGGCGGTGGGGCTAAAGGACTGGTGTTTACAGGTTTCCATTTGGAAGGTGGGATTGATCTTGAGGGTCTTGGGGAGCAGAAAGTTGTAAGCCTTTGGGTTTACTTTCTTGAGGAGGGTCCAACGAACTTGGGCGCCAACTTCCTAGACTCCATCCAGAGAGGCAGACCTGTTGCTCAGCCTGCAATGCTGGACTCTGTCTTCTCTTGCAGTTAGCCTTTATTTCTGGCTTTTGGGTAGAGGCCAGCAAAATCTCCCTTACTCTAATCCATTTTTCCTTGCAGCGTTGGATGAGATCTTCAGCCGCAGGAATCCCTCCTGCTCAAGGAAGAGTGGCGGAGAATGCCCAAATTGGCATTGGAACGGGGCATCCCATTTGCAGAATGCTGTAGAACGCTGTGGGCGACCTCTGCCCATGTCAAATGATCGCACCACTCGTCTGGTTTTTCTGAGGCCAGATACCTCATGGTTCATTCCATATCCTGGTTCACCCACTCCATCTGGCCATTGGGCTGCAGGTGAAACCCAGGGGAAAGACTCACTGTTGCTCCAATCAGCATAGAGAACACCCTCCAAAAATGTGACATGAACTGACGACCTCAATCCACCGGAAATCCGTGGATCCTGAAGACCTGGTGCAGGACAATTTTGGCCATCTCCGCCGCAAATAGTAGTTTGTCCAAGGCAGTGATTTTGCAGGCCTTCAAAAAATGATCTACAATTACCATCATGGTGGTCTTCCCCTTGGAATGCAGAAGACCTGTGACAAAGTCCAGGGAGATATGTGCCCATGGTCTGTCCGGAACAGGTAGAGGGTGAAGGAGCCTTTGAGGTTGGGTGCTTGGCTCTTTGTTCTGGGCACACTCCTTGCCTGCCAACACATATTATCAGACCTCTCTCACCATTCCAAGATACCAGTATCTTCTCTTAAAGAACTCGAGAGCCCTGGCAATCCCGGGGTGAGCAGTCATTTTTGATACGTGTCCACATTGAAGTACCTCAGATCTGACAGAACTTGGAACAAACAGAAGACCTGGAAGACCATTCTTGTGAATCTCTCCCTACATCTGGGCCTTGCAAACAAGTGGGTCAATTCCGCAATGAATTGGCGCTATCACCTTACTTCGGGGCAAAATGGAGATAGGCTGCTTTTCTCATTCAGCTTCATCAAACTGACAGGACAAGGCATCTGGGTTCTGATACTTAGACTCCAGTCAATAGGACAGGACAAAATTGAAGTGGTTAAAGAAAAGAAACCACCTGGCCTGCCTGGAATTCCGTCCTTCGGTCTCCTGAAATATAAGCCAGGTTCATGTGGTCTGGCTATATAATAGAAGGATTTTAATCTCCCTCGAGCTAGTGGAGCCATTTTTCCAAAGCCAACTTGACCACAAGCAGCTCTCTATTTCCAAAGTTGTAGTTCACCTCTACTGGGAATAGCCGGCTGGAGAAGAATGCACATAGCTGCAGTTCATTGTCCAAAGGTGTCCACGGAGACAACTCTGCACCCACTCCAACATCTGAGGCATCCACCTCCACGATGAAGTAAAGGTCTGGGTTAGGTGAAACCAAAATGGGAGCTGTATGAACCGCTGTTTGAACTCTGTAAGAGCACCTCCACTTTAGCAGTCCAAACATAAGAGCCCATGGATCTCTTAGTTAGTGTTATCAGCAGAGTGGCAAATCCCAGGAATCGTTGGACTTGTTTCATACTCAATGGTTGTGGCCAATCTCTGGCTACTTGTGTGTTAGTAGGGTCCATCCTGAGATTGAAATTTGAGATGATAAAACCCAAAAATGAAACGGTGGTTATGTGAAATTAGTTTTTCTCTAGCTTGACATCAAGTTATGATCTAGAAGCCTCTTGAAGATATCTCTGACATCTTCAAAGTCTATGCTTCTCCATAGACTTTGAAAAGATTAGGATATCATCCAAGTAGATGAAGGCGTACTTCTGGAGAGCATCCCAGAGCACATTGTTTACAGAGGCCTGGAAAACTCCTGGTGTGCTAACAAGGACAAAGGGCATGACCAGGTACTCATCGTGCCCTGTTGGTGGGTTGAAAGCAGTCTTCCACTCGTCACACTTCTTCATGTGGACCAAATTGTACACTATCCGCAAGTCCAGCTTCGAGAATACTCTTGCCCCTTGGAGAAACTTGAAGGCAGTGTTCATGAGTGGAAGAGGGTAATGATTCTTGGCTGTAATACGATTCAGCCCTCAATAATTAATGCATGGCCGTAGATTCCCATCCTCTTTCTGCATGAAGAAGCCTGCGCGTGGCTGGTGATGTGGAGGCCAAATGAATCCTATGGCAAGAGCCTCTTTTATGTACCCCTCTCTAGCACTTCCCTCCAAGCCTGAGAATGCATATAATTGACCTTGCGGAGGACGAGTACCAGGCAGTAGGTCTATATCACAGCCGTAGAGTCGGTGCAGTAGAAGAGTTGAGGCCTTTCCCTTGATGAAGACCCCTTCCAAATCCTTGTAGATAGAAGAGATTTTCACTGATTTTTAGATGTTGTAACTACTCCTAAACCTCCCTCTGAGGATAACTCCTGAGGCTTCTTAGGTAAAGGGGGGTGATTTGGCAGACCTCAGTCTCCTCCATAATGTTCACTAGAGACTTTCGTTGAAACAGAGACAAAATCAGAATCCAGATCCTCATCTGTATCTTCAGACAATGGGAACAAGGTGCTACAAATGATCTTTGTGCTCCAGGGACTAGGCTTCAAGGATCTACGTTTAGGAGCCTTTCCCTTAGACGGAACCTGGTTGGGCTGCTAGAGTTCCAGACTGCTTGGGCACCTCCATGTCTTGCTCCTGAACTAGAGACCCTCTCTCTGGTTCCAGCACACTCCCGATTAGACAGGATCAGGGCTCAAACAGTCCCCTTGGCTGAAGACAGCTTGTCTGCCCTTGAAGGCAGGACTGGGTCTCCCAAAGGCTCCAGGTTACCCCAAACAAAAGTCTACCTCCTCATCGGCCACTGGTCTTGGTGGAGTCTGGGAGTTGGAATACCAAGCCGAAAACATACCCTCTCGAAGCGACTGGACCATGCAATGCTCTTCCCTTCCTTCCATTTCACGGAAGGGTTATGCAGCGACAGCTAAGGGTGCCCAAGGATCAGGAGTTTGTGAGGAGAGTCGATGATGTAGAAACGAATGTCCTCTATCCTCATCCACCAAACTGATGTCTGCTGCAGGAAATGCCCGGAACCAAGAGGATAGGCTGTTGCACGCATGGGCTGCCTCAACTCCTGCAGCGGTTTGTTGAGCTAACGGGTGGTCCCCAAATCCAGGGAGATACCGGCTGCCCCAGGGTCCTTGTATTCTATACTGTGCACACAGATCAATTTATTGCAGTACTATATTGAGGTTGTGACGAGGATGGTCAGGACCCAAATGCTGGAGTATCCGAGACTAGAATCAAGACACAATACGAGACTGAAATGAGGACCAGGTTCCAAACTAGACACTAGGTGAGAACCCAAAGTTGAGCTGACGATTAAACACTGAATCTCAGTTCAGGTGCTCCTGAAATATTAAAATCCTGGCACCAAAACATGGCCGCCAATTAGCGGAGAGGGCTTCAATCTTTAAAGGGGCTGAACCAGCTATCCATATTCCGGAGAGTTAGAGCGTCTAAACCCTGGAGGCTGGCGTGGTCGGGTGCGTGTCGTAACAGACGTAGTTAAAAGCAAAACAATAAGTGTGCAGAATGAAGTGTTAGTTACAGAGAAAGTGCGCTGCAGTTAGGCAATAAGTTGCAAGGTCATGGCAAGGTAGATTCAGTTCAAGAGCCTATCATATTATGCTAGGGAACCATTTAATAGTCTTACAACATAGGATCGAAGCTGTCCTTGAGGCCTGAAGATATGTGCTTTCAGAGCTTTTGTACCTTATAGTTGTAAAGTCATAGAAAAGTCCAGCACAGAAACAGGCCCTTTGGCCCATCTAGTCTGTGCCTAACCATTTAAACTGCCTACTCCCATTGACCTACATTGGGACCATACCTTCCATGCCTCTACCATTCATGTACCTATCCAAACTTCTCTTAAACATTGAAATTGAGCTTGCATGAACCCCCGTGCAGGCAGCTTATTCACACTCTCAGGACCCTCTGAGTGAAGAAGTTTTCTCTCGTGTTCCCCTTAAAGTTTTCACCTTTCACCCTTAATCCATGACCTCTAGTTGTAGTCCCATCCAACCTCAGTGGAAAAAGCCTGCTTGCATTTACCCTCTCTATACCCCTCATAATTTTGTATACCTCTATCAAAACTCCCCTCAATCTTCTAACCTATTAAAGTCCTAACCTATTCAATCTTTCCTTATATCTCAGCCCCTCCAGCCCCGTCAACATCCTTGTGAATCATCTACACAATAGAAAGGGTGGGATAGAAAGGAGAATGGCCAGGGGTCAGTAGATGCTTTACGGAGTCAGGAGAAAGTGGAGACAGAGTCCATGGAAGGGAGGCTGGTTTCTGTGATCTGCTGAGCTGTGTGCACAACTCTCTGCAGTTTCTTGCAATCATTGGCAGAACAGTTGCCATACCAAGCTGTAATGCTTGCTATAGAGCATCAATATAAATTGGTGAGAGGCAAAGAGGATGTGCCTTTCTTTAGCCTCTTAAGGAAGTGGAGGCACTGGTGAGACTTTTTTGGTTGTGGCACCAGTGTGGCTTGATCAGTACAGGTTACTGATGATGTTCACTCCTTGAAACTTGAAACTCTCAACCTCAGCGCCATTGGTGTAGACAGGAGCATGTGCATTGCCCCCTTCCTGAAGTCTATTTTGCTCTATTTTGCCGACCTTGAAGGAAAGGTTGTTGTCATGACACCATGTCACTAGGCTCCCTGTCTCCTTGTGCACTCTGGCTCATGGTTATTTAAAAAGTGATCCACTACAGTCATTATCATCTGCAAACTTGTAGGTGGAGTTACAGCCAAATCGGGCCACGCAGTTGTAAGTGTACAGTGAGTAGGTTAGAGGGTTGATGATGCATTATTGTGGGGCACCAGTGTTGAAAATAATTGTGACAGAGGTGTTGCTGCCTATCCCTGCTGATTGTAGTCTATTGGTCAAGGAGTCAAGGATCCATTTGCACAGGGGGTGTTGAATCCCAGGTCTAACAGCTTGGAAATGACTTTGCTGTAGTCAATAAGCAATAGCCTAACGTACCTGTCTTTACTGCCCATGTGCTCCAGAGATGAGTGAATGGCCAGAGACATGCCATCTGTCAACAACCTGTTCAAGTTCAAGTTTAAATTTCATTCAACCATCCACGTGTATACAGCTAAATAAACCAGCGTTCTGGCAGGGCCAAGGTTCAAAATACCGAACATACAGTCACAAAAAAAATAATATTAGTCCAAGTCAGCTTCTGGCATAGCCTGAAGATAGATGGTGCATGGGATGTTATCTTGTAGCCACCTTTCTGCAAGAACAAGCACGCAGCAGTTCCTCATCATGTGCTAGTGCAGCTGCAGACGAACACAATCCAGTTTGTCTTCCTCCAAGGGAACACCGGAGAGCAGCACCACTGGAAGGGCCCAGCCTGGACCCCCGTGTGCTTCTGCTCTCTTCCACAATGCCTCCAATGCCTCCTTCCCCAGGTGACTGCAACAGGCAACATGAGAGCCTATTCTGTGCAACTACCTAGGCCGTGTATCTCCCGTCTTTGGTCTCACCAATAAACCGGACCTCATTACCAAAGTCCAACAGGGTCTTCCGATCACAAAAAAACATCCAAGACAATTGTTTGGACCATTTATTAGACCGTTCACTGCCTCTGACACCATCTTCCCTGGGTACTGTACAGGCGACAACATGGTACGCAATGAACCTACACTGCACAGCTCCACTGCTATCCAGCAACTCGCCATCTGAGGCAGATCTGCAGTACTTTGTAGTCTTAACATCCAGCAGTGTTAAGATCATAAGAGAAGACATAAAAAGGAGGTTGGTAGTGACCAAACTGCAGTGGGTCAGGTTTGTCTGGGAGGCTGGAGTTAGTGTGAGCCATGACCGGCCTCTTGAAATACTTTGTGACGATAGATGCCAGAGCCACATGGTGGTAGTCACTAAGGCACGTTATCTTATTTTTTGTAGGTACTGGGATGATAGCAGCCTTCTTAATGCAAGTGGGAACCTTGGATTGAAGCAGGAAGAAGCTAAAAATGTTTGAAAATACTCATGCCAGCTGATCTGCACAGAATCCCAGGACATGGCTGGAATGCCCTCCGGTCCAATCGCTTTCCACTGGTTCACTTCTGGAAGAGTGATTTAATGTCCACAACGGTGACAGTGGATTCAAGTGCATTGGAGGCTACCAGATGGGTGGTGACATTCCAACTCCCTTCTGTTCAAAATGTGCATAGATGCATTAAACTCATCCGTGAAGAATGTGCTGTATCAGCGATGCTGCCCGACTTTGTTTTGTAGTCCATTATAGCGTGTAAGCCCTGCCGCAACTGATGGCTGGTTTGAGACTTGATTCGGGATAGGTATTGTCCCTTGGCACCCCGATAGCTTTACAGAAGCTCCTTACTTCCTCTTAATTATCCTGGCACATGATACCAGTCCTGTTCTTTTCTATGTCACTGTTCAAGTATTAGAGCTACAATATATTCCGACAAGTCTATTTGTACTTGAAGCTCACTGATGCTGTTCACCATGAAGTCATACCAAAGTGTATTAATAAAAGGTCAGTGAGATTGATGTAGTCTACAAGCAGGGACTCCTACTATTGCTAAATACAGTGATGATTTGATTTTAAATGTAGGTTGGTACGATCCCCGGGTTTGTAGTTGTTTACAGATTCTGATGGTGATGTCAGTAACACTGAAGAGTTGTTACTTAGGCAACAAGATGATACTGAAGGCCAAAGCAATGGCAGAGGCAGCATAATGCACTTTGGGAGGACTAAAAAGAGCTAAACACACACAAAGAAAGTTGGGCCCTAAGTGGTACTGAGGTCTTCAGTGCAGGTCCGAGGATCCCTAAAAGGTTGGATAGACCTAGATAGACAGGTGATGAAGAAGGCATGCCGGATATTTGTTTTCATCCGTTTTCCACTCCCTTTCAGCTCACTGGGCTCACTTGAAAAACTATTACTGTACACATGGTAGTGTAGTGGTTAGCACAATGCTTAACCGTATCAACCACCCAGGTTCAGTTTCCCCCGCTGCCTTCTACGTTCTCCCCATGACCACGTGGGTTTCCTCCGGGTGCTCCAGTTTCCTCCCACAGTCCAAAATGTACTGGTTTGTAGGTTTACTGTTCATTGTAAAAATTGTCCTGTGATTAGGCTGGGGTTAAATCGGGGGATTGCTGGGTCGAATGGCTCATCAGGCCTATTGCATGCTGTATCTCAATCAATCAATCAATAAACAAACAAACAACCAGATAAATAAATACAGCCATGGTGTGTAAAGCCAGGGGTCAGAGCTTTAAAGTGAGGGATGGAGATTGAGATGGGATGGGATGGGAGGAAACATTTTTTTATCCAGATGACGGTCTGAATCTGGAACAACTGTTGAGGGACTGGTGAAAGCAGAGACCCTCACAGCATTTAAGAAATATCTAGATGAGTACTGGGTCAAGGCATGAAATGGAAATAGGATTAACATAGCTGAGTGCTCAATAACCAAGAGGGATTTTGTGCACTGAAGTCCCATGTCTGTGCTGCATGATGCATCTTGGAAACCTTAATCCTTGAATTCAAGCACTTAGTATCACTTCTACCAAATGTGACCCCTGAGGAAACATGCTATATCCTAATTCCCAAATATTACACGAACTGCAAGCAAACTTTCTTCTGTTGTCCTTGCAGGAATCTCTAACCACTTTTAGAAATGTTTATTCAATTGCTACCCTGAAATACTCTTTTTTTTCATCTTTCCAGTTTAAGAAAAAGGCATTAATTGGAAAGCAGTAGTTCCATCACATTCAGAGCAGATACCTGGGGTACGTATTGCTTAAATCTGCACTTTCAATACTCGAGCTTTGAGTGGTTTTGCCCTAGTTGCTTTGTGAAATATCAGACTGCTATCACTAGCTGCAGTTCCTACAATTGCCTAATTTCAACATTTGCGTTGAGGTTAAACTGCATCCACTCAGCACTTACAATCTCAAGAATTACTCTCATGCATTGCTCATTTTAGGTATAACTTTATCATAATTATTTATTTACTTTGCAAGTTTTAAACTTCTTTAAATCTGTTTCTTAGCCAATCTGCACAAAGCAGTGTATATGATCAGATTAATCTGGACATTTACGGAGGAAGACAATTCCTTCCCTACCATGATTATATTACATTTAGTCACTTTTTTTTGTTGCGATTTTGTGCGATTTTGATCAGGGTGAACTGGCTCTGAGGCCCTACATTAACGAATGTCACAGCACTGGATTGAAATGAACTGAGCTGAACTGAAATATGCCTGGACTCTTCAATGATTTTACGGTTTAGTGTTTTATATTCTGTGCTCTTCGCTCTTATTTTGCCGTTTGTGCAATTTGCTTTTTTTTTTCAGCACACTGGGGGAGTGTTGATGTTTTTCTTTGAATGGGTTCCATGGCTGTCATTGTTTCGTGGCTGTGTGTGGGAAGACAAATCTCAGGGTTGTATACTGCATACACATTTTCATAATAAATGAACTTTGAATCTTTGAAAGCCAATTTAAAAATTGACTATGATAGAGCTTTCAGTTTTGTGTGACTTGTGTGAATGCTGAGTCATATGCAGGTCTGGTGAATGTCAAGCAAAATGGCCCGTGCTGCAGCGTGGACTCCAAATACCCAGTAAAACTCCTGCAGATTTTCAGCCCACTGCTGTCAGGAATTTCTGTCTGTCCAGATATCAGTGGCAAAAAAATAAACAGCATACCCATGGCTGAAAATTCTTCTTCCCCAAATCTCCTCATACTACCCCTCAATCCTACACCATCAGATGCCCAAGGACACCAGACCCTGAATCACTGGGACTTCCTTTCTCTAGCATTGATACAACTTGGAGCACAAATGATGGGTCCAGCAGCAAGTCACGTCACAACTTGGTGACTCACTGTAGTTCTTCTGGAGACATAGGCTAAAACATTGATCATTCTAGAGGCAAAAGATTATAAAACTCCATCCTTATGTGTACATGACTAATTAAACACCATGGCCCTCCTTTTGTCTCTCTGATTTGGAAATCTTCATTAAACAGACACCAATATGTGGAACGATATACTTCAGTAAAGTGGCAAATGACAAGGGTTTTTTCCCCAAACTCAGATGCATTGTGCAATAATTTATTTTTGTTCTGTTCCAGCATTTAATTATAAGTATTTGCTACCTGAAATCAAAGAAATCCAAAGCTGTCATTGTCTCCAGAACTGCAAACTGATCCACTAGGAGTTTAAGGATGGTCGCGATTCGATGAATTCTTGAGATCACCTTCAACATATTTCTTTCATCTCTTACCTGGAATAAATATTTTCCCAAAAGAGTTATAATTCACTATTTATTCAATTTTTAAGAAAAGCAAAACTGAATTATCCTCAAGAGAAGCTGAAAAGATTCTGAAATGTCTCAAATTTACCAAGTGGTCAGAAACACTCTCAAATGTTACTTCTGATTTGGTCCTATACAAATGTTCTGACAGGTTCTGAATTGACAAAGAAGGATAAATGAAAACCATTGCTTTCTCTTAACTACCAATAATTGTGGCAGTGATCAACATTCCAGAAGCTGACAATATAAATTCCAGCACTGAAGTTCTACAATTAAATTCATGGCACCAGTTTTGCAGATGAAATGTCAGTTCTATGTGGAACTTCCTACATCTCCTTGAGTGAGTTCCAGCAAGTCTGGGAATTCTGCACTTGCATATTAATACAGAAATCTCAAGCACGCTTACAGTGTCTAGTGAGGAAGCACATTGCTGTGGTATTTCTCCACAACTAGTGTTAGTGATCCCACTGAAACTATCTCCACAATGTTGGATTCAATATTTACAAAGTATTCGCCATTGATTTCAATGAAATAGGCTGGCTGCAATACATTAAAAGGAAAATACTAACAAGCTAAATAACAACTTTTCAATGCCATTATTTTTTTCACGTGTTTAGATCCACTATTTTCCATTAGTGACCTCTACATTTTATGAATAGCATTGGAAAATGAGAAACATTAGGTTTGTTGACTGCATTAACAGTCCATTAAACCAGGCAGCATAGCTCAGCTGCCAGCCTAAGAACTTGTTCAACAATTTTGTGGGTAAAACTCCTCCTGCTCCCTCCATATGAAATCTCTGTACGTAAATTGGGCTTTTTGCTGATGATGTGTTTGCCAGCAGGTTCTCACAGAAGGAATCACACAAGGAAAGTACACACAGGTTGATACTGACCACAGATGTAAGTAATTAAATATTATAAGTATCTGTAATATCTGTTAAACCTAAAAATAATCATTTAGCTAGCTGCAATATTTGGATATCTGTAATATCTAAACATTTAATTTGCATGATGGAGTATAATAAGTACTGTATCTTTGTATAGAGACACAAGAAAATGCAGATGCTGAAATCAGAAGCAAAAACGTAAACTGCTTGAAGAACCGCAAGTATCAGTAGAGGCAAAGTGACAGCTGACATTCTGGGTAATGATCTGCATTAGGAATGAGACTCTAGGGGAGAGGTAGTCAGAGGGAGGGCAAGACAAGGGTTGGAACAAGGTGAGGTGGCAAGTAAGGGAAGAAGAATGAGACATTTTGAGACAGATACTAGTACAGGATGGGTGGAACCATAAGAGCAAGGAAACAGTGGGTAGATGGAGACAGGAGGGAGCAGGGGGTGGAGAAGACAGAGACAGAGACAGAAATAGGGAAACAAAAATTCCAACCAATTTCAGAAAGAAACCAAAGAACAGCCCAATCATTTTTGCAATTCAAGATCACTCAACAGACAAGGAGGAAGAATGAAATTAGAATGGAATATTCTGGAAATACTTAATGGATCAGGCAGCTTCGGTGGAGGAGGAACAAGATGCTCTGACTCCAGATTAGTAAACTTTCATCAGAACTAGGAAGTTAGACATCAAACCTATCTTATGGCAGATAGAATGGGGGGTGGAGAAAGAAAGAGAATCTTTGTGATAGTGGAATGGCAAAATGTCATTGATGGTGTGGCTGGAGGGAATATTGTCTTATGTTCAGTATTGACATTGATATGCATTATTTGGGGTTGAGTGGTTGGCTCAGCTTTACAAGTAGAAGCTCCTGTAAAAATTACAAACCAGCATCTGTTTAGGAGGTCATGGAAATGCACAGTAGGGTGGGGGGGGGGAGCAGTTTGCTCCATTATGTCTGTTCCTGCTGTAAAAAGAATTAATCAGTTATTCCATTTCGCCTGCTTCCAATGGACAAGTCCTCTGGCAAATTTTATCGATTTACTCTGCCAGGAGAAATCCACCCAACTGTATAAAATACTCCTCCATCTGATCGAGTGCATTCAGAATAGGGGTAAATGTAAATTACTCACATGACCATTCTGAAATATTTCCCGTACTGAATCCAGTTCCCAAAGAATCTGCTTGAACCACAATTCATAAGCTGCAGTTTGTAAAGACAAGTAGAGTTACTGATAATGTACCAAAATAATGCTGAATTATTTCATGAACAATTTGCAAATACCTGCATATTTTCAGCAACAACTGTTAGCTCCTCACCTTGGTGGGTTATAATAAAAAGGTGTTCATCGTGTATTTTGCTTCCTTTCTTTTCGCTAACTAGATCTTGTGCGTTGATGATTTTATCCAGCTTTAACAAAAGAATAAAGTTCAATTTCCAGCAGAAAAGCATTTCAGAGATACAAAATAACTAAGGATTCTGATTGTTTATTTTTATATCTTTTATTTCATGCTTCCTAACCTGCAGCAAGTACAGTACACGGTAAGCAGAAGAAATAATGCAGTCATTCAGAAGGACAGAGAGAGGCAACAAGAAAACAAGTCTTTATGGCAAATTATGAGCTCTTCATGGAGGGATCAGTGGAAAGAGAAGAAATGTCATTTAAAATTGGTCTTTCAGTATATTTGTTCATCTTTTGCACAAGTTCCAGTTTGGCAAGTACTGTGAAAATTCATTTTACCATAACTCTCAAACACAGACTGTGGTATCTTTAAAGTCACTAATTATGTGTTATGTTGACAAAGATAGTCTGTAAATTGGATCACTGCTAAATAAAGCCGTTAGAACAATAGAGCACAGTTAGCATTACTCTGTTCAATCTGATGAATATTGGGCGTGATATTCAAACACTGCAGCTCTAGAAATCTTGAGCACTTGCTTCCCTTCTCTTCCAAATGTGCGCTTCACACTGATTGACACCCAGTACCTTCATTCTATTTATGTACAGAACTATGTTAGGGAAAAAGCAAGCCTCCTGCTTCAGTTGAAATGTTTTTCTTTCTTCTCCTGAATGGTGTGTTAATAGAGGTAAGAGAGTGCAGGTGAGAGGGTAAGGGATACATCCTCTGCCAGGAGAAGCGCTCATTGAGCAGACATGAAAAGGTGATTTGATGGAAGTACAGGGAGGAATTATATGAACTCACTGGATTTGACAAGATTACTTTTATCATACTTGGATTGTAGGTCACAAAATAAACTTTGAAATAGATATAGTTGCACTATTTCAACACACCCTCTCCTTTGCACAACTTGAACTGGCTTATATTCTTCTCGCTACCTATTCTTAACTTAATGATATCACGAATTCTGTTTCATAGTTTCATTGTTTACTTCCTAGAAACAGGTCCTTCACCATTGGCCAAAGACGCACTGAGCAAAAACAGTTCTCCAGAACACATTTTAGAAGTTACTCCTCCAACTTACATTATTGTTCCCCCTGCTTAGACATATGGAAAGCCCTCATGTCCACACATCCTTACAAATTTGTTCTGCAGTACCATTTCACTAAACGGTGACCTGTAGAATGCAATCATACCTCTGTTTTTGATTAAACAAATCAGTTTAGTCCTCGATTGTACCAAGACCTTCTCTCTAGTGCTACAACATTCTCCTTAATCAATACTGTACCTCCCCTCCTTTCTTCCTCGCCCATTCTTTACTGAACACTGTGTGTCCAAGAATACCACAGAACCCACCTCTGCCTTTTTGTAACTGTCTCTATTATTGCCACATCATAATGCTATATGGTAAACTGTGCCTGCCACAAGCAAATGTAAATTTAAAAGCTTTCTTAGACCTTCATTCACTATTAGAAAAACCCTGTATAAAAATGCTGTATGAAAATTATTTATTTACTGAGATACAGCACGGAATAGGCCTTTCCAGCCCTTCAAACCACGTTGCCTAGCAACCCCCAATTTAACCCTAACTTAATCACAGGACAATTTACAATGACCAAATAACCTACCAACCAGTACATCTTTGGACTGTAGGAGGAAACTTGAGCACCCGGAGGAAATCCACACAGTCATGGGGAGAATGTACAAACTTCTTACAGGCAGTGGTGAGAATGGGACTCAAGTTGCTGGTATTGTAAAGTGTTGTGCTAACCACTACACTACTGTGCCATCCTAAAAATAAAACTGCAAATGTTGGAAATCTGATATGAAAGTACTCCGTAGTTCAGTCAGCATCTTAACATTTCGGATCAAGACTGTCCATATTTTGGAGAAAAGGAGGGAAAAAGAAGGATTCATTCCACTGTGTCCATTTGTGCAAGTTGCAACCTTCGGAAAATATCAAACTTTCCAACTTCAGGGAATTCAGCTTTGCTGTCTGCAACAGAATTTCCAAATTCTAAATCTAATTATCCATCTGTGATTTTTGACTCCATTTTCTTTCAATTAAAATAGTCTGGCCTGTTGGACATGGCTCACCCTCCTGCTATTACCAGCAAGGAAACATTTGAAACTTCAAAACATTAAGCTGATATGAAAAATTCAAAGTAAGTCCCAGGAGTCCGAAATGCAGGTCTAACGTCAGGTTTACTTTAATTGAGGTGTGTATGTATCATGTGGTAGCATGATGACGTATGCAATTCACATAGTTTTACAAATAATCCAAAATTAATTTTTAAATGAACAAGAATAGTTAATCAACCTATACATATACACAAGATTACTCAAATATTACTGAAATATTTAATACATAATAGTTACTTTCTTCCTGCCCTGTTAATCCATTTGGCTGGGTCTCATCCTATCACAAAACATTCCCCATGCAATTTAAGATTACTCATTTTAACTCTTTCCTGGTTTTGACAAAGGTTCCGCTGACTGAATGCATTAACTTTGTTTCCTTTTCAATGATGCTCCCTGTATCTTCAAATTTTCTTTCTCCTCTACCAGGTACCGTACAGGGTTGCAGTTCTTATTGAAAGGAGAAGGGGTTTGGTGAGAGGCTGTGAAGAAGAAGTTCCAGTTGCATGTTTGAATCAGTGGTTTGTAAAAGAGAAGTAATGTTGAGGTGAAGCAGAGTGAGATTTGAAATAGTATAATTTCAGCCAGTTCTGGCATCAGCATAAATATCCACTCCCAATTACATTTAACAATACATGGATGGTAGGTGTATGGAACGTAATGGTCCTGATGCAGATCGATGGAATTAAGCAGTTTGAATGGATTGGCACTAACTGGTTGGGCCGAATGGCCCGCTTCTCTGCTGTACTTTTCTGTGATTCTAATTTGTGCCTGTAGGGCTTCCCAACAAAGTGCAGAAACAGGTTGCCTCTGCTTCAGTGTTTCTTGCAGGAAGATTTCTAGTGCAGCTGGAAAAGTGTAGATCCCACTAGATCCTGTATGGAATGATTATTAAATATTTACGAGCTATGATAGCTTGGAGAATGCCCTCACAAGCACCTCCAACTAAGTGCTGGAGGCTGGCATCAAAAAGTGCTTTAAGTGTTCTGAGCGCTCACTCATTGGACCCTCTACTGAGCCAAAAATTCCAATTAACAGTATGGCTTGCTCTGGCTGTGTGGTAGGTGTTTTAAATTTAGTAGGCAGCACAATGTTGGTACGCTGTTTACATCAGAAGTAAATGGCACAAATTAATCATGCATGTCTATACTTCTGTGCATTTACCAAGGCTATCCAATATTGCGAAGCCTTTTTCTCATGTGATCGAATTTATAAATAACTCTTTATATAGAAAAGTCAGTGACAGAAACAAAGGACAGGATAAAAAGCCAGGTGAAACTAATTCACTGAGATTCTCATGCATTGAAATAATGATGTGCTAATAAGTAATTTTTTGAACTTAAAAATGTGTGTTTGCACCCCAGTACTAAAATTGGAACAAAGCTAGTGCAGGTTTGGTGATGCTTATTACATTAGTGCTGTGCAGTAAGTCGCCACCATCGTCCAATACTACTGGCACTGATTGAAACCATTTTTCAAAGTGGATTATAGAGACTTAGAGAGGGCTTTGGTGAATGCGGAGGGTATGGTGGGGAGGGGCTGTGGGATCTTTTCAGTACTAACCTTTGGTTGGACAGCACGACATTGGTGTCAGTCAGAAAGGTGAGTATTTTCACTTTTCTGTATGTAGTTCATATAAAATGCAGGAACAGATTGGATCACATTTTAAGGGTTTTTATTTTCAAATTAAAAGTATAACATGTAAACTCAGTCCCTTGTCTTTACAAGATGCTGCTGCAGGTAATCTGGATGAAGTGCCTATGGTTTGACCAGCTTGAGCAGTGGCTTTTGGAACTTCAGTGATCATTGGAGACAGAAGTGCACCAACAAGGCTGAAGCTTATATTTATTATTTATTTATTGAGCTTCAGTGTGGAACTGGCCCTTCCGGACTTTCGAACCACGCCGCCCAGCAAACCCCCGATTAACCCTAGCCTAATCATGGGACAATTTACAATGACCAAATAACCTACCAACCAGTACGTCTTTGGACTGTGGAAGGAAACCGGAGCACCCAGAGGAAACCCATGCAGTCACAAGGAGACTATACATAGTCCTTACAGGCAATGGCGGGAAATGAACCCAGGTTGCTGGCACCATAAAGAGTTGTTCTAACCACTATGCTACCATGGAGAGCACAACTTTCGAGGTAGTCACTCTGCAACTTAAGGAAAAACTGTCAGACAAAGGAATAGGTGGCAGTAGACAAAGGAACTGAGTCAGTGAAACGTCAGAGCACATCACCGTCCAAGGGCAGACTTAGAAAGAACCTGACAAAAGCAGACAGCCAGGAGCTAGCTGTAGGTATCAGAGGTCTACATCCGACAGGGAAGAGAGCGGAAACTGAAAATGAGAGCTCAGACCCAACACTTCCATAAGGGTGAATGACTTGCACAGTGAGTCCACAAAACTCGAGATGTCAAGAGATGTAGAGAGCAGAACAAAAAGGAAAAGAGGCGTATGGCAAATATAGAGAACTGAAAACAGGGGAGGTCTTTCAGAACCACAGAAAATGCAATTGGAAGAAATCAGGAGGGCAAAGTGGGCAGGGCGGTGCACAGTATATCACTGGTGGACAAGATTAAAGTCCCAAAGCATTTTGCATGTATTTTGAAGGCAAGAAAGCAACCAGGGATAGAGTGGAGTCCAGTGTGGATTAATGTTGCAATTTGTGTATGCAGCCAGAAAATGTAGGTGATTGTAAAGGAAACAACAGGAATTCTGCAGATGCTGGAAATTCAAGCAACACACATAAAAGTTGTTGGTGAACGCAGCAGGCCAGGCAGCATCTCTAGGAAGAGGTGCAGTCGACGTTTCAGGCAGAGACCCTTCATCAGGATTGTAAAGGAATATTTCTCATTTTTATTTGCTGTAAAGAAATTTTACAGCAAATTACCAATGAAGGAAGAAGTGTGGGATATCTTCAAGGACTTAAATGCGAATAATTTCCAGAGCTTGATGAGATGTATCCCAGGCTGCTAGGACAGGAGATCGTCACAGCCCTGACAGAGAATTTTAAACCTTCATTGGCTATTGTTGAAGTGCCACATGACGGATAGAGAATAAAGGTGATGCTTCTATTCAGGAAGGAGAGCAGGATAAACCAGACAATTCAGGCCAGTGACTGCAATATTAGTGACAGTGAGGCTACTGAAAAAATATCAAAGGATTAGGGTTAATCAGCAATTGGATATGCAGCAATTAATCAGGATAGTCATCATCACTTTAAGTAAGGATCCTAGGTGGCTAATAATTTCAACAAGATAACCTAGTACATCGGTGAGTGTAACATGTTTTATGTTCTGTACATGAACTACGGAAAAGCCACCAGCATTTGAGGCTGGTCACTAAGAGCCATAGAACTCTTGAAATGCTGGCCAAGTGGATTAGAAATTGGCTTGGTGATAGAAAGCAGAGGGTTGTTTCAGCAACTTGAAGCTTATGACCAGTGGTATACCACACCATCGCTGGAACTCTGCGAATGTCAGGGACACTATTAGTAAGTGTAAAGATGAAATAAATATTGATGGTATTGTTGATGTTGTGAAGAGCAGCCTTCAGCTACAGACTGATGGTGACCAGTTGGTAAGATGGGCAGAGTAAATACATTTTAATTCTGATAAATGTAAGATGATGTTGTTTGGAAAGACTTATAAAGCTGGATGATTACATTCACACAAAGCTCCTGCATTCTTCCCCGTTTTTGCCTTTACTGGGGAGGCAAAGCTGAACACAACACTTCAACTGGAACTGGATCAGCGTTGTAGGAAGTCTTGGTGCAGGGAGAATGTGGAGACACTGCAGAGAGGGCAATGGAGATTTGAGGTACTGAAGTTAGAAATTATATATAGATTTGAGAATTCCTCCCACAGGCAGTCAGACTGCTAAATAGCTGCTCTACCTGACTCTGTTTTGGACACTTTTAACTTGCACTGGACACTTATAACTTGATTTTAACTGACATGTGGCTGTTGTGTTTTACTATTTATTGTTATGTTTATTATTTAGTGTTGTGTTTGTTATGTTATGATTGCACTGCTCCTGGGAAACGCTGTCTCATTCTGCCCTGCAGAGCTGATGTATGGTTCGAATGACAATGAAGTTTTTTGAATCTTGAATGGGGCTTTCCCTGTGAAATCAGAATTAGGTTTATCATCAGTCACATATGTCATAAAATTTGTTTCCTTTGCAGTAGCAGCAGCAGTACAGTGCAATACATAAAATTACTACAACACTGTGCAAGAGTCTTAGACATCTTAACTATCAATATATATACATATATATATATACACATAAGACTTTTGCACATTACTGTATATTTTGAAGGAAAATGTTGAAAGCTACTAAAATGGGCCTAATGTGTTGCTCTCTTACAAATAAATGCAGATACGATGGACTAAAAGGTTCTTCCATTACAGTTCTAAAATTTTAAATAGCACAGGGTAAGGTTTTTCCCTTCTACTTAAGCGATGTCCATAGTCTAACAGTGGGTTACATGGATTACTGAAGTCTCATTTGGCAGGGCTGGTCTTAACAAGGCATTGCATCAGTACTGTCGCCACCAAGTATCTTTGATGGAGATTTATGGATTGTGTGCAATACTACTTTGCCAAATAATTCTTGGTATGCAAGAAAAGGCGTTCTTATGAGTTGCAAACTGAAAAAATCAACCAAAAGAATAGTGATGATGCCCAAAGTTTCAGCTTTTCCATTAAAAGTTGAATGTTTTCCAATGCTGAGATATTTTCTGTATCTAGTAGGTTTCAATAACACTAACACAAAGTTATGTAAGTAGGGGTATGCTATTGAGGTAAAGAGAAAACTCAGTAAGGAATAATACTGCAGCAGATTCATTAGTACCTGAAGGTAGTCTGCATATATCAATCCACCTTTACTAGCTTTGTTCGTTCCATCTTGTGATGTGTCATGATTCTCCTGCACCTCTGAAGGAAATGGATGTCTGAAAAAAGTTCGACATAAGTTCCAGTTAGAACATATCGGGGTATTTTACTGCATGATATCACATCTTACAAAAAATTAGACACTTTATTCCATAATTCAGTAAAACTTTGCACCTTCTTTCTGTCCCTATGAATATCACCCTTTTCCACCTTTGTCTCAGCTCAAGATGCTAAATCTCTCATGCCTTTGTCACTTCTAGTATCAGCTACAATATGCCAACGTTTTTCCTGTATGTTTGCAAGTTAAATTCTCATTTTCCTGGGTCCTATTCACAGGTCACCCTGGTGTTTCGGAATCAGCAATAAAGTCTCCATTTTTAAATCATCACCTGTTTTTATATTTCTTTCCACGCTCTCATCAGCCCCCACCCCACCTTTCCATCTCTCTAATCTCATCTGCCTCTATGACCCACTGAGACCTCTGCACTCTTCTGCACCCCAGATTCCACCAGCAATCTAGGCGCCAAGCTGTGGAATTATTTCCCTAAAATATTGGAGAAGAACTGAATGGTTTAACAAATTAAAATTTTAACTCAACCCATGCTTGCAATTAACTGTCATAATATTTTAAAGGTAATAATGAAGCATCATAATAAGGTGTTGCAGTTTTATTGTAAATTGGTAAATCCTATAGTGCAGTGTGTTATGTGATAGAATATCCAAGTGTGCAATAGCTAGTTAATTCCATTATGAAGTACAGTACTAAATTACATGGAATAATTTTTGAATGTGATGAAGGTTTCTGCCTTTACCAATATAGAACATAGAACAGTATAGCTCAGAGTAGGCTATTCAGCCACAATGTTGTGCTGTTCTTGATGCCAACTTATACCAAATATCCTCCTCTTGTGTACCATAAGATTTTAAGACATAAGAGCAGAATTAGACTATCTGGCCCATTGAGTCTGCTCCGCCATTCAATCATGGCTGATCCTTTTTTTTCTATCTTCTCCTCTACCCCAGTTCCCAGCCTTCTCCCCGTAACCTTTGATGCCATGTCCAATCAAGAACCTATCAATCACTGTACCATCCATATATCATTCCACTCCCTTCACAAGTTTGTGTCTGTCTAAGATGGCTTTCTTTTTCTCTCAATCCTAAGCACACTGTCACTATCTGTTAACTTCTTAACATGGTTAAGACCAAGTCATTCATATATTTGGAAAAAAATAATGAACCGAGCACTCCGCTGGATTTCATCATGTGAAGGTGCATCATAAAGCAAAAGCCATTTACCAATCTTTCAATGATTCTGATAAACTGAGAAGTTATTTTAATCAAAATATTTTTATTATAATCAACAATAAAACAGAATATTTCCCTGATTACAATAGCTTAGTTCACTGAATCAACCAATCTATGCACTTACAATAAGCAGATAGGACAAGATGATACAGGAAAAGGGGGGAGACTGAATCAATTGAATTGACTGAGTGGAAATTTTATGTTTTAAAGAAGATTAGAGGGAAAAAAACTTAAAAGGGAACTGCATCCAGGTTCGATCATCTCTGTCCATGGGAAAGATTCTACCAAGTGGCTACAGGGGGAATAATGTTGAAAGTCAACCACATTTAAAGAGAACTTTGCTTGCAAATAGTGTCTAAAATTTAAAGGGAAGAGCAGATTAGAATCTGTGTAATTTTTAAAATCCAAAAAAAAATCAAACAAAAAATGAGTTGTACTGCTTTGTGAGCTGTTTTTATTTTCCTCAGCCAGAAGTATTCAAGTTGAATTCAGCAGTTACTGTATCAGAGAGAAAGCATGGAGCATCAAACTGTAGATTTCAGAATTCACAGGCAGCGAATCCAAATTAAAGTCTGGAGTTAGCTCAATGATTTTAATTTAGGAAAGATTTATTCATCCTTACAAAAAGTCTGAAAAAATCTTCAGGGATAATGACTATTTTGAAATTTAGTCATAACAATTAATTTAATGAATGACTAAGTTATTTGCTTCCCACTGGAAAAGAAGCATGGTCCAGGAAACTGAGAAAACTCATTACACTCTTCTCAGAATAGATCTTCTCCATCCACCGGAGAAGGTAGGAGAGTAAAATGGCATCTCATAGCTTTATGTGGTATCCTATTTAGACTTTGGTAAACGGTTATTTGTTTTTGATAAAATCAACAGAAATCTGTACGGAAGTTAATGATTTATATTATTTATCCATAATATAACATAAATATGATAACACATCACATTAGAAATTGTTTTTGGATTATTCATTTAATCAAAGTTATCCAATAATAAGTTATACAATCATTATGGAACTTGCTCTGCAGATATGCACTCAGTTTGAGTTAGGATGCCAATGTACTTTGTCCCAAGGTAAATGATTCATTGAAGTCCACTCATAAACAAGGTTAAAAACAATGATCGAAATACTCCATTGTAAATTTATGCCATGTGCATTTCTACCTACCCATTCAGTGAGTTTTCTTATCAATGTTCATACAAATCCTTCGAAAAAACTATTCTATAATGCAATAGTTCTGTAACGTATGGGTATTACATAGCAGCTCTTTACCGGTGAAATGTAATGTAAAGCTGGCAGAGAAAATGCAATCAAACTAAAGTCAACAATATAGTACCAAGAAATTTCATAAACACAACATATTGGTTCAAGGGTAGATGGAGAATTGATTGTGTTTAGATTGTTTTTCTTTTGCTGTGATGTTTAACCTCATCAAACATTCAAATCAATATCCAAATTTTAAACAAGTTGAACATTGTATGGTCTTTTCTTTGTCCATATCACCCAGAGTCATCAGGATTGATGCACAAATGAATGGAATCATAAAACAATGACCTGCTAAATACGATGAGCAGAGCGTACCATAGCCTACAGCTCTTCCTATGGTTTTATGTAGCATCAGAGCAACCCCAAAGAGGAAAGCCAAACTAAGTCAATTCGAGTTGGTAACAGGGCGTCCTATGTCACTGCCCAGAGCCCTCTACCTCAGAGATGCTGATGTACACATTATGGCAGAGAGTTTCGTTAACTATTGTGTGAAATTAACCCAAGCTGTCCAGTCTGCTTCCCAGCAGGTTTCTGCAACTTGGAGTGATACAACAGAAGGAGGACACGCCCTGATTCCCGGTGAGTGGGTCCTGAATAAGAAACCGCATCAGGAAGCACTGGGAGCTGGATACGAGGGTCCTTACCTCATGCTGTTAATTACCAACTCAGTGGTGAATGTAGAAGGTAAAAGTAAGTGGATACACGCCAGCACAGCAAGTGAACTAAAGTTGCATCTGACAAGGACAACAAGCACTATAGTTAACGTCCTAGTAACCACTGACCCAGTGCCTACATTGCTGGGCTACAGTGAGCGAATCACCAACCGGCCAGAAGGCTTCAAACAAAGTCAACAATTACTTGACTTTATGAAGTTTATTCTAATATTAGTTGTTATATTTTTGTCAATTTTCCCTACTCACAATGTGCCCCTTGAGATAGAACATAGAACATAACATAGAACATAGAATAGTACAGCACAGTACAGGCCCTTCGGCCCACAATGTTGTGCCAACCCTCAAACCCTGCCTCCCATATAAGCCCCCACCTTAAATTCCTCCATATACCTGTCTAATAGTCTCTTAAACTTCACTGGTGTATCTGCCTCCACCACTGACTCAGGCAGTGCATTCCACGCACGAACCACTCTCTGAGTGAAAAACTTTCCTCTAATATCCCCCTTGAACTTCCCACCCCTTACCTTAAAGCCATGTCCTCTTGTATTGAGCAGTGGTGCCCTGGGGAAGAGGCGCTGGCTATCCACTCTATCTGTTCCTCTTAAAATCTTGTGCACCTCTATCATGTCTCCTCTCATCCTCCTTCTCTCCAAAGAGTAAAGCCTAGCACCCTTAATCTCTGATCATAATCCATACTTTCTAAACCAGGCAGCATCCTGGTAAATCTCCTCTGTACCCTTTCCAATGCTTCCACATCCTTCCTATAGTGAGGCGACCAGAACTGGACACAGTACTCCAAGTGTGGCCTAACCAGAGTTTTATAGAGCTGCATCATTACATCGCGACTCTTAAACTCTATCCCTCGACTTCTGAAAGCTAACACCCCATAAGCTTTCTTAACTACCCTATCTACCTGTGAGGCAACTTTCAGGGATCTGTGGACATGTACCCCGAGATCCCTCTGCTCCTCCACACTACCAAGTATCCTGCCATTTACTTTGTACTCTGCCTTGGAGTTTGTCCTTCCAAAGTGTACCACCTCACACTTCTCTGGGTTGAACTCCATCTGCCACTTCTCAGCCCACTTCTGCATCCTATCAATGTCTCTCTGCAATCTTTGACAATCCTCTACACTATCTACAACACCACCAACCTTTGTGTCGTCTGCAAACTTGCCAACCCACCCTTCTACCGCCACATCCAGGGCGTTAATAAAAATCACTAAAAGTAGAGGTCCCAGAACAGATCCTTGTGGGACACCACTAGTCACAATCCTCCAATCTGAATGTACTCCCTCCACCACCACCCTCTGCCTTCTGCAGGCAAGCCAATTCTGAATCCACCTGGCCAAACTTCCCTGGATCCTATGCCTTCTAACTTTCTGAATAAGCCTACCGTGTGGAACCTTATCAAATGCCTTACTAAAATCCATATAGATCACATCCACTGCACTACCCTCATCTATATGCCTGGTCACCTCCTCAAAGAACTCTATCAGGCTTGTTAGACACGATCTGCCCTTCACAAAGCCGACGACTCATGATGACTCATGATGTGTACTTGCAAGTATCACATGAATTTCCTGATGCTGAAAACAATTCTAGCTATTAGGTATGTCAACACAGTTCAAAATATTCACCAATGCTATGCATTCGTGCAGATCCAGAACAAACATGGGCCCTCTTTATTAAACATTCCATTGATATTATATCTTTGATTCCTTATTCTCAAGGGATTCGAAAAACTATGGTAATCATGGCCCAACATACCATCTTAAACTTGATCATTTATGTAAATATAATCAGCATGATTATATTTACATAATATGAATATATTCATATTATGTAAAGACCCTAATCATGTCTTACCCTGGGAATTCTCAATATCTGCATTTAATGTTCATGACAAAGCTAGTCAATCTTTACATGTGTTCACTATAAAAGCTACCTTTTGCTTCAGTTCAGAAGGTATCATTCCAGTAGGTCATAGTTTATGCAATTTCACTTTACATTTTCTGAAATGGGGTAATAACTCTGGAGTTTTCACTGATGATCAGGAAAATATTACAATTTATCAAAGTTCCTGTCAGTAATAAGGAAAATTTTAAGACCATGGAACAATTCATGCTTTGTGTGCAGAAATGGGACCTGCACCTATCCTCTACTTAACTAGTCAGGATCTTGTTATTGAGAGTATGTTTTTCCTGCCATGGGACATACACACACATTTCCTTTACGTCCCGAGTCTAGAAGTAAATGAGACATTTCAGAAGGAGGTTATTTTGTATCAGTTTTATTCCTATTTTCTGGTGCTGCAAGAAGTCAGCATCATCATTCATGCCATGTCATACAGTGGGTGATCATGGTCTTCCATCTGTCTTTGGTCTAAGAAGTTCTAATAAGTTCTTCAAAACTTTTGCTAGTCCATTCCTTGGTGTAACTTACAAATGGCATGTGCTGTCAACCACGGCATTTTGTTCCATCAATTTTTCTCGTTACTGCAAGATGTTCGAGCTACTCTTAGTACACGTCCCAGAAATTCCATCTGCTGTTTCCTAACTGATGATATCAGCTCTCTTCTTATTCCAGTCTTTTGCAACACTTCTTCATTTGTTACTCTGTCCTTCCATCAATCTTCTCAAAATCCACCTTTCTGCAGCTTCGATTCTTCCTGCATTTTGCTTTGACATATGTTTTGCTTCCATATGTTAGTGTGGAATGAATGTAGCACCGCAACACTCTGCGATTCGTACCCAGAGAAATTATGTTACTCCTCAGTATCTTGCTCAAATGTTTGAACGTGCATTTACAATCCCAATCCTTCTTCTAATTTCAACATAAGTCCTACCATCAGATGTTTTCATGCTCCCTAAGTAACTGATGTTCCATGCTTGTTTTGTTTCGTTGCCCACTTTCAGTTTGCATTTCTGTAGTTCTTTCTTCCTTGTGACAATATTTACTCTTCCTGCAGTGGATGGTCAATCCTCTTTTTGCTCTTTGTTTGATGATTTTATCTTGTAATTCTTGGAGCTTCTCTTAGGGGTAGCTGTCAGCATTGTGTTGTCTGCGTACCGTAGGTTGTGCAAATTGTATCCACCAATTATCATGCCTGGAATTTCTCTTAGAATCTTCTCACTGTAAAGGTTGAAAATAGGTTGAGCCAGAGAACACAATCCTGTTTGACTTGCCTCTTCATCTGGACAAAATCACTTGTCTTATTTTCAACTCTCATTCCTGCTCTTTGTTCCCAGCACAAATTTCTGATGATTCTGATATCTTTCCCATCAATATCCAAGTGCTGAAGGATTCTTATAAGCTTTTCATGTCTCACCTTATCAATGAAACATTGGTATAGGTCTTTCTGGATATCCAAGGTACACTCTCAAATCATTCTAAGGATGAAGATCACATTTCGCTTTCCACTAGCTTCAAGAAGCCACACTGCTCTTGCGTGATCTCCTGTTTCATGTTTTTTCTTGCTCTCATCATGATGATTTGCAGCACAACTTTCACAACATGATTCATCAAACTAATTGTGCAGTTTAACTCACATTCAATTGCTAGGACTAGTTTTTTGGCAGTGCAATAACTAAATTGTAATGTGTATAAGAGAGATTAAATATGTTAGCTGCAGCCTTAGAAAGAGTAATCAATGACACCACTGAAGCCCTGGGAAATGGAACAACTTGAAATATTTGCCATGCGCAAGGTGGTTCTTCAAAACCGAATGCCAAGTTATCTTCTCTTAGCAGCTAAGGGGGGAGCATGTGCAGTCATACCTGATGAATCTGAAGTCATAACTGATTTGGCTGATTATATTCATAAAGAAGCAGCTAAAATACATCAATCTGATGGATGAGATTTCTTTGATTGGATTCATTCAAGCCTCGGAAGCTGGGGTTACTCAATATTCCAAGTCATATTATTGATGCTAATACACCTCATCATTTATATCTTTTTTTTACTTGTCTAAAAGTGATTATTAATAGGATAGTTCAAATGCCTACTAATCTGCCTAATTATGGCATAATCCTTTGAGTGAAGAATATATATCCTTTGATATTTCATAACCTAAGTAGCTTTTCTGATTATTTCACAGTACAAGTTCTTTTCAGCCTTTGAATTTTCAAATGTACTGATTCTACACGTGATTTATAATCAAAGGGGGAATTGTTGGATCCAACTGTTCAATTCTTAGATTAGACTATTTGATTGCTTATTTTCTTTGCAGTTTAACAATTAATTGTCTGTTAGTATTTTAAATAGTTTTTATATGTAGATAACATTTTAATATGCCTCTAGTGGCAATACAAAGCATAATTCTGGAAAACTTTGGAAGCTTCTTCATTCTGCATTATTTGAATGAGTGCTTTCTCATTGGTTAACGGTTCTGCAGTATTTGAATAACAACTTTCTAATTGGTTAATTCTTATCTATAAATGTGATTGGAATTTTCCTTGTTTCTATGGTAGAAAAATAGCTGCTCTATGCTAGGTGCCACCTTAATCTTAGCTTTCCCTTCACTTAGTAGGCCACTATCACTGTCTGCTCCTGTTTCCTTTGTTCAATCTTAATAAAATTAGATCGTTTCCTCATTTATCTCTTAATAAAGTGATCGTGAAGCAACAGGTTTTGTGCCTCTTTCCTGACTTCTGAAAGAACCTTGGTTTAAAACATGAGAATCCAACACTGAACTCTTATCACTTCCAGTTTCACTGATGATCACATATATGGCAAAGTACAAAAGTGATATGATGTAAAGGCAGGCAATTACAGTTGGGGTGCAATTAAGCTATGATCTCACTGAATTCTAGGAATTCAAGTGCCTATGACTATCTTATAATGGAGTCAATAGAATTGTGTCATACATTCTCTACAGCACAGAAGCCGCTAGCCCCATCGTCTATGCTTGCACTTTTAAGTGCAATACTTTCCTGGTTTTTCCCCCAGTGCTTCATTTTCTAACCTTCAGACATTTATCCAAATCACCTTTGAATGCCACAAGTGAATCTGGATCTATCACACTTTTAGACAACTCATTCCAGTTAGTAAATATTTTTTCAATCACAATGATAAATGTGTCAGACCATCTTGCTTTTCTTCTTTTCACCAAATATTCAGACTTCAAAGCCGAACGTTGTGTTGCCGCCAACTTCGTGGCCTCTCTCCCAGATGAGCTCAATCGTTTATATACTTGGTTCAATGTCACAAACTCTGAGTCTCTGAGGAAAGCCACCACTACAACCAGCAACCTGATCATCTCTGAGGCTGAGGTACGCAGATGTTTGCAACGGGTGGGCAGTCGTAAGGCTGCGGGACCGGACAGCATCCCAGGGCGAGTACTCAGGATGTGCACAGCACAACCGGCAGGTGTGTTTACAATCCCTCCCTCTCCCAGTGTAGGGTGCCCTCCTCCTTCAAATTATCCACCATTATCCCTTTACCAAAAAAGACCAAGGTAACATACCTGAACGACTGCCGTCCTGTCACACTCACCTCAATAATAAGCAAATGTTTTGAGAGGCTGGTCAAGGATTACATCTGCAGCTTGCTACCACCCAAATTGGACCCCCTACAATTCGCCTACCGACACAACCGATTGACAGATGACGCAATAGCCTCTGCTCTACATACCACCCTTACACATCTGAAGAAGAAGGATGCTTATGTGAGAATACTGTTCTTGGACTACAGTTCAGCATTCAGCATGATAATTCCATCCAGGCTTGACAAGAAGCTCAGAGACCTCAGCCTTCACCCTGCCTTGTGCAGCTGGATCCTGGACTTCTTGTTAGATCACCAGCAGTTTGTAAGAGTGAGCTTCCTCACCTCCAACCCTCTGACTCTCAATACAGGAGCCCCTCAGGGCTGCGTACTGAGTCCCCTCCTTTACTCCCTGTATACCCAGGACTGTATCGCTACCCATAGCTCCAATCTGCTAATTAAACTTGCCAACGAAACAACATTGGTTGGCCTTATCTCAAACAATAAAGAGGTGACCTACAGGGAAGAAATCATCTCTCTGACACAGTGGTGTCAAGAAAACAACCTCTCCCTCAATGTCGCAAAAACAAAGGAGCTGGTTGTGGATTACAGGAGGAATGGAGACGGGCTAGCCCCTATTGACATCAATGGATCTGGGGTTGAGATGGTAAACAGCTTCAAGTTCCTCAGCATCCACATCACCGAGGACCTCACGTGATCTGTACACACCAGCTGTGTGGTGAAAAAGGCACACCAGCGCCTCTTTCACCTCAGACAGTTGAGAAAATTTGGTATGGGCCCCCAGATCCTAAGAACTTTTTACAGGGGCACAATTGAGAGCATCCTGACTGGCTGCATCACTGCCTGGTGTGGGAACTGTACTTCCCTTAATAGCAGGACTCTGCAGAGAGTGGTGCAGACAGCCCAGCACATCTGTAGTTGTGAACTTCCCATGTTTCAGGATATTTACAAGGACCTGTGTGTAAAAAGGATCATTGGGGACCCAAGCCATCCCAACCACAATCTATTCCAGCCGCTGCCATCCAGGAAGCGGTACCGCAGCATAAAAGCCAGGACCAACATTCTCCAGGACAGCTTCTTCCACCAGGCCATCAGACTGATGAACTCACACTGACTTGACTGTACTCTATATTACATTGACTGTTCTATTTATTATAAATTATTATAAATTACTATGACGGCACATTGCACATTTATGTTTGTAGATGGAGACATAACGTAAAGATTTTTTACTCCTCATGTATGTGAAGGATGTAAGAAATAAAGCCAATTCAATTCAATTCAATATTATGATGAAAATTAATTTACTTTCTGATTTAGGCCAAGGCAAACAGATATGCTTTTATATCTTTACATGTAGGGTAATGGTAATTATTAAACTTTGATCTTATTATTAATTGTGTTTGTGCAGATTATGCCAAAACAGCACCAAATTGTCAAATTAACCTTTATCATGATGACTGCTCAAATTGCACCACGTGAGTTACTTTTGATCTGTACTGGTTGTTACGGTATATAAATATTCACATGATTTGAGCATTTCAACGTGACATTTACAGCTGCCTGATACGTTCACATTAATTTGAAAACATAAGTGAATTAGATTACTTTTTTGCATTTTATTTTCATGAAATCACCAGCATTTTTAGAGTCCAGAGGAACACAATTGTCAAAAAAAATTACAAGACTTCAGATCAATTTAACCAATTTCCCCCGGGATTAATAAAGTATGACTATGACTATAACTATGACTATAACTATGACTATCCAATGAAGAGATTTTAAAGTTATAGAATTACAATTAATTGTTTTTTGTTCTAGTTCTTAAATTAGAGGGAAACTTACATTGGTTTACTCCCTCGGAATGGACATCCACTCATGATTCCGCCTTCTAGGTTTTGCTGAGTTCTCCTATGAACTTGATACACCTGCTTTCTTTATAAAATGAGTCTCCTTATCTATTCCGATCAATCAACAGCAGAGCTTTGATTTGTGTTGGGGTTCGATTTTACTATGCAAATATAAAGAAGAAAAATAAATTAAACAAACTTTAATCAGCATGCAGTGAGCATAAATGTAATTATTGACAGATTATTTTGTGGCTTTCCTTACTGATTCTGGTAATCGGGAGTAATGCAAACTTAATACACCAGATAACAAATTGATATATTTTTGGAGATTGTTTTGCTCTTTCTAAAATATCCCTTAACTGATTACAGTGTTAAGAATAAGATGATCTGATGTCAGACTGAATTAACAGAAATAAATATTACAGAAGGTTAAAGAGAATCGCATAATTCCAAATAAATAGGGGCAATGCCCCCGGAAGGTTGCCTTGTGATATCCAGGAAATGTCCTTCAGCCTGTAACTCTGCAGTAACTTTTGTAACTTTTGGTACATCTCTGTGACACTGAAATTAGAAGTCAGTTAATGGACATGGAACTATTCACTAATGTACTAAAGCTTTCACTAAGCATTCAGTTGCCTAACGCTGCTGAGACATTAAATATACACCCTTACCAACTGATATTATAATTCTTTTATTTAGAAATGACCTCTTTCAGAATCCTGGGGTGTGTCTTATCTACCTTCAGAGCTTTCCATTTCCCAAACACCTTCTCCTTAGTAATAGTGACTGAACTCAGGTCTGCCTCCCGACACTCAAATTTCTGACATGCTCCTGGTGTCATCTTTGCTCGTGTCCCCTTCCGTTGCCAGCTTCTCTCTCATGCCTCTGCAATTTCCTTTTGCTCCATTGTAATACTGATTCATCAGATTTTAGTTTTTTCCTCTCAAATTGCAGGTGCATTCTATCATATTATGATCACTGCCTCCTGAGGTTTCCTTTATTTTAAGCTCCCTAATCAAATCTGATCCACTATTAAACACCCATTCCAGAATTGTCTTTCCCTAATGGCTCGACCACAAGCTGCTCTAAAAAGATATCTCGTAAGGCTTTCTACAAGTTCCTTCTCTTGGATTCCAGCACCAGCCTGATTTTCCCAATCTGTCTGCATATTGAAATCCCCACTGACTATCGTAACATCGCCCCCTTAATACGCTTTTTCTATCTCCCATTGTAATTTGTACACCACCCCCCACATCCTCGTTATTGTTCAAAGACCATCCAGGTTCCACCAGGGTCCTTATACATTTGCAGTTTCTTAACTCTACCCACAGGACTCTTCATCTTCTGTTCCTATGTCACTTCTTTTTAAGGATTTGATTTTCATTTTTTTACCAACAGAGCCACCCCACCCCATCTGCCCACCTGCTTTTCCTTTTGATACAGTGTGTATCCTTAGATGTTAAACTCCCAGCTATATTCTTCTTTCAACTATGGTTCTGTGATACCCACAATGTCATACCTGCGCATCTCTAACTGCACTACAAGATTATCTACTATATTTTGTATACTGCATGCATTCAAATATTACACCTTCAGTCCCGTATTCACCATCCTTCTTTTCAATTTTGTCCCCATGTTGCTTGAAGTTAAATCCTTGTCCCTTTCTACACTTCTTGTCTTTTTTTCATTCTGGAGTCATCTGTAAATTCTTCTGCACTTTCATTCCCTTTTACTTTATTGATACTTTTTCAAGTTGCCCCCCCCCCCCACTATTTAGTTTAAAGCACAATCCACATTCCTAATCATGTGATTCATCAGAATACTGATTCCAGCATGGTTCAGGTGCAACTCCCTCCCTCCCCCAAAACTGGTGCAGACATCCCACAAATGCAAACCCACTTCTTCCATACCAATCTTTGATCCACACCTTTTGCTCTCTGATCTTATATCCCTGTGCACATTTGCACATGGCTGAGGTAACAATCTAGAGATTATTACCTTCTTGATTCTGCATTTTAATTTAGAACCTAGCTGCTCAAATTCCCTCAGAAGAACTTCTTTCCTTGTTCTTCATGGTCATTGGTATCCACGTGGACCACAACAACTGGATCTTTCTCCTCCCTCTGCAATTTCCTTGGCAGGTCAAAAGAGATGCTCCAAACCTGGGCACCAGGTAGACAACACAGCCACTGGGACTCTCCATCCTTGAGGATCTTGTCTACGTGGTGCTATGGCTTGGATGCTCATCCTACTGCAGCCCCACTCTCATCCTCACAGGGAGCAGCAGTCTCAGATCTGTTGGGAAAGCTCAAGGACAGAGGCTTCTCCAGCACAACATCTTGAATTCCCCTACCGGCGTCACTCACAGTCACACCTTCTTGTCCCTGGACACAGACCAAATTCGAAGTCATTAATCTATTCGGTGTGACAGCCTTCTGAAACACACTGTTCAGATCGCGCTCCCCCTCCCCAATGACTCACAGTATCTGAAGATCAGACTCCAGGTCACCAACACTTGGTGCAGATGTGGTCAGCAGGAACCACAAAGGGGCCCACCAGCTCCCACATCATGCAGCTGCAACACGTAACCTGATCCTGTATCTCCATTTATTTAATTTGTTGTAATTAAATAGCTTTTTAGTTATATAATGCTATATTTTAAAAAAAACTCTTAGCTTTTCTTATCTGCTACTCACCTGTACCTCTTTGCCAAAGGCTCTGATCTTAGACTCCTCCACCAGTCCACTCACACAATGGATGATCCAAACTAGTGTTCAGTTTTGGTCTCTTCATTATCGGAAGGATGTGGAAGATTTAGAGAGCATGTCCTATGAAGATTGATTGAGTGAGCTAAGGCTTCTCTCTTTGGAGCAAAGAAGGATAAGAGGACGCTTGATAGAGTTGTACAAGATGATAGGAGTCATAGATAGAGTGGAGAGCTAGAGGTGGGAATGGCTAATATAAGGAGGCCTAATTCCAATGTGATTGGAGGGAAGTTCTTTACGTAGAGTGGTGCTGTGTGGAATGCCCTGCCAAGGGTGGTGGTAGAGGCAGTTACATTATGAGCGTGTACGAAACTCTTGGATGGGTGCGTGGATGATTCAAAGATGAACTGTTATGTCTTTGATATTAGAGTAGGTTAAAATATCGCACAACATTGTGGGCCAAAGGGTGTGTACTGTGCTGTAACGTTCAATGCTCTATGTTCCAACATTTGTTGATTGGTCCTTCTTCATCAAGAAGCCAACTTCCCATTCTCTGCATCTCTGTCATGCTTGCTGCATCGACACTATATCCTGGAACACTGAACTGCTAGTCCTGCCCTTCCCTCAGCCGTGTTTTTGTTATGCCTATGGTATCCCAGTACCAAAGCCAATCCACACCCTGAGATCATTCACCTTACCAGCCAAGCCTCTTGTATTGAAATAAATGTAATTTAAACCAATGGTCTTGCCTCTCCCTTTTCCGTACTCCTGACTATCCTGACAAATGAACTTTTTCTCGTAGGCTATGATGTCATCCTCTGATTTCTCATCTGCCACTCTATTACTTAGGATCCCACACCACTGTCACACCCCAGGACCTGACAAGGTGTTCCCTCGGACTCTACGGAAGCAAGTGCAGAAATTGCTGGCGCCCTAACAGAGACGTATAAAAGATCCTTGGCGATAGGAGAGGTATCAGAGGATTGGAGGATAGCCAATATTGTTCTGCTGTTTAAAAAAGGCTCTAAACAGAAACGAAGAAATTATAGGCTAGTGAGTCTGACATCAGTTGTGGGAGGTTTTCTAACGGACCGGAGATATAAGTATTTGGATAGACATGAACAGGTTAAGAATAGTCAGCATGGCTTCATGCATGGTAGGTCATGTCTAACCTATCTTATAGAGGTTTTCAAGGAAATTCCTAGGAAAGTGGATGAAGGCAAGGCAGTGGATGTTGTCTACATGGACTTTAGCAAGGCATATGACAAGGTTCTGCGTGGGAGGCTGGTCAAGAAGATTCTGTCGCTCAGCACTCAAGTTAGGCTAGTAAATTGGATTAGCTTTGTGGGAGAAGCCAGGGAGTGGTAGTAGAGAGTTGCCTCTCTGACTGGAGGCCTGTGACGAGTGGTGTGCCATAGGGATTGATGCTAGGTCCTTTGTTGTTTGTCATCTATACTAATGATCAGGATGATAATGTGGTTAACTGGATCAGCAAATTTGTGGATGACACGAAGATTGAGGATGTAGTGGACACTGAGGAAGCTATCAGGGCTTGCAGTGAGGTCTACATCAGCTGGAAAAATGGGCAGAAAAAGGGCAGACAAGAGCGAGGTTTTCCACTGCAGTAGGACAAACCAAGGAAGGCCTTACACAGTGAAAGGTAGGGCACTGAGGAGAGTGGTAGAACAAAGTGATCCGGGAATACAGGTATATAATTCATTGAAAGTGGCATCACAGGTAGATAGGGTCATAAAGAAAGCTTTTGGCACAAAGGCCTTCATAAATCAACGTATTGAGTACTGAAAATTGGATGTTATGTTGAAGTTGTATAAAACATTGGTGAGGCCTAATTTGGAGAATTGTGTGCAACTTTGGTCACAAAAAAGTTGTAAAGAAGGTTGAAAGAGTGCAGAGAAGATTTACAGGGATGTTGCCGGGTCTGGAGGACCTGAGTTATAAGGAAAGATTGAGTAGGTTAGGGCTGTATTATTTAGAACATAGAAGATTGAGAGAGATATGCAGGGTATAGATAAGGTAAATGCAAACAGACTTTTTCCACTGAGGTTGAGTGGGACTACAACTAGAGGTCATAGGTTGAGGGTGAAAATTAAGAAGTTTACGAGGAACATGAGGGTAAACTTCTTCACTCAGAGGATCATGAGGGTGTGGAATGGTGCATGTGAGCTCAATTTCAAAGTTTAAGAGAAATTTGGACAGGTACATGGATAGTAGGAATATGGAAGGCTATGGTCCCGGTGCAGGTTGATGGGAGTAGGCAGTTTAAATGGTTTCAGCATGGATTAGATGAGCCAAAAGGCCTTTTTCTCTGCTGTACTTTTCCATGACTCTAGATTAAAGCATCCCAAGTAGCACCTGCAAATCCCCCAACCAGCATATCGTTCTCTCTCCAGTTCAGGTGCAGCCCAGATCTCTTGTACAGATTATCCCTACCCCAGAAGAGATCCCAATGATCCAAGAACTTGGATCCCTACCCCATGCACCATCTCCTCAGTCACACATTTACTTGAGTTGCATTTTTATTCCTGCCATCACTGGCACACATCACTGAGAGTAATCAATAGATTACTGCTCTTGAGGTCCTGCTTTATTCATTCTTTCCTAACTCCTATATTCGCTACATGGGATCTCATCCATTTTCTACCTGTGCCATTGGTACCAACATGCACCATGACCTCAGGCTGTTCACCTCCCCCTTGAGAATGTTCTGTAGATGCTCTGAGGCTTCATTGACCCTGGTACCTGGAAGGCCATTCACCATCCTGAGGTCTCTTTTGCTGCCACAGAATCTCCTGCCTGTCCCCCTACCTACTGAGTCTCCTATCACCGTGCCTAACCTCTCCCTCACCCACTGAGGCTCAGAGCCCGTCTCAATGCAACCAACCTGGCTTACTGCTGCTGTGCCCAGAAAGGTTTCTCCCCCAACCCCTCGGCAATATCTAAAGGGCTATACTTGTTGCTGAAGGGAATGGCCACAAGGGGACCCTGAACTGTTACCCATCTGCAGCCTGTACCTTAGGTGTGACTGCCTCACTAAAGCTCCAGTCTATGGTGCTCTCAGCATCTAAGATGGTCCTAAGCACGTTCAACTTCAGCTCCATTTCCCTCACATGGTCAATGAGCACTGTAGCTGGACAGACTTCCTACAGGAGGAGCCATCAGGAATACTGGCAGTCTCCCAGACCTGCCACGTTCTGCAGGAACAGCATTATCACTGATATAAAACTTATAGCCTCTTGTTATCTGGCTTACCTCTGCTGCCCTTCTCAAATTAAGGAATAACATTAGCCATCTCGCTGTACTTCCAACAAATCTGCAAAAATGTTCAGGCCCCAGCACTCACTATCCTTGTTTCACAGCCTGGCACGATTAGCAAGTTTGCAGATGCCATGAAAATTCCCCGTGTTGTTGATATTGAGGCTACAGAATGACATTGATCAGGTGGGAAGATGGGAAGAGCAATGGCTGAAGAAATTTAATTCTGAATATGTGATGTTGTACCCTTTATAAGGGTAGGACATGAATAGTACAATTGTTTGTGCTCCAAGGGAGTACTGAGGAGTAGAGGGACCATGGTATAGAAGTCCAAGGATCTCAGAAGGCGACAACAGGTGGACAAGGTGGCTGGGAGATACTTGGCATCAGGACCAAGAGCACAGAATGTGAGAGCAGGAAAGTAATGAAACATTTCATAAAGTGTTGGATGGTTCAAAGCTGGAGTACTGCCTTCTAGACCTGCTGCAACCCTTCTAATACAGATACCCCCTCTCCATACGTTTGAAACGATGTGATTGTAATGGAGAGGATGCAGAGGAGAGTCACTACGATGTTGCCTGGGATGGGTTGTTC
The DNA here is from genome assembly GCF_963921235.1 of Mobula hypostoma. NCBI lineage: Eukaryota > Metazoa > Chordata > Chondrichthyes > Myliobatiformes > Myliobatidae > Mobula > Mobula hypostoma. The sequence goes on along the minus strand of NC_086100.1, from coordinate 113,015,467 downwards.
AGTTATAAAGAGGAGCTAGACAGCTGAGAGTTTTTTTTCCTTCAAAGTGAACCTTCACTATCATCCATCGATAAATAAGCGAATTTTGGATCTAATTTGCATTAGATCCCATGAGCTACCACCTTTTGCACCAGTTTCCCATGTGGAATTTTATCAAAGATCTTACTGAAGCCCATATCATCTATATCAAATCTACTGAGCTCCTCAAAACATTGTCTTCAATTAGAAAAGTCTAGGTATTTCTCTATTTCCCCATGGACTACGCCCAGCTGATTAATCTCTGCCTCTCCAAGTGTGGATTCATCCAACCTCCCAGACTTACTTTCAAAATCACTTCCCTATCACTTAGATTAGACTCTCAACCTCTAACTATCTGGCTTGTCCCTGCTGCCATTTGTGGATAAAGGTAGAACTTTTGATATCTTCTGCTCTTCTGGCATCTCACCTCCTTCAGTGACCCTCTCACCACCTGACTCTCCAAAGGCTTCCAACCATCTAGATGGCACTGACTGATTGAGTACAGCTCCACTAACTCCCAAAGAACTTAACACTATCCAGAATAAATCTGCCCATTTGACTGGCTCCCATTCACCATCCCAAACATTATAATCTCCATCACATGTGTACAAAGTCTGAAAAGTAACCTCCTATTACTCACCCATACTACTCCAACATCTCCCAAACCCATCACCTCTACCTCCAGAAAGATAAAGATAGAGAACACCACTACCCACATGTTGTACACATGTACAGTTGTACATCAGCCTGGCTTGGAAATGAATTGCTGATCCTTCATTATCACTGGAACTAAATCTTGAAACACCCAAGCCAACAGCTCTACGGAAGTAGCTGCACTAGAATGGTTGCAGCCTAAAGAGGCAGCCCGCCTGTACCTTCTCATGAACAGTTAAGAACAGACAATAAACGCCCAGATCCTTGAAAGTGAATAAATAAAAAGAAAGATCCAAACGTATCAGGGAGACTATTGAAGACAAGGTCCAGCAAGTTTTCTTTGTTCCCTTACAACCTGCACCTAAGACCTTTCCTACTCAGTCAAGGGTTATGCAACTGAGCTGGTCTAGTTGATAGAAGTTGAAATATCTTTGCCACTGTCTGCATATCTTCAATGTTATATCCCCATGTGAATCTGTAATGGGTGATTGGTTAAAGTGCCTTGTAAACTACTGCACTGTTTACGGTTTCAATAGCTGAAGGTTTAATGATGAATCTGTTATTATGGCACTCAAGAGAAGATCAAAGGTGGCATAATCCAAATCTGTGTAACACCCTGGGAAAGGTTTCCCTGCTAATGTAATGGTCTTTCTGTAGAAGCAGTGTTTGGGTTATGGTTAGAGATAACGGGTGCTTTGGAATGTGAGCCATCCAATGAAGGGAGTGTGTTTTCATGCTGTGTGCCTGACACCAGGGTGATCTGGGTCTTCTTGTTCGGCGGGAGATGACGGGAGAAGATGCCGGAGAGGAGAGGTTGTAGAACTCAACTCGGAGTGGGGCCATGATCCGACAAAGCCAGGGGTGATCGAAGGAGGATCAGCAAAGGGAAAACCATGAGCTCCAACTTGTGCACATTAAACTGTTTCATTAAAGTGGGCCCGTTTCTTTTTTTTGCTTTTTCTTTACTAACCCTTTAGTCAAATTAAGAATTATAAAGCTAAATTGTTTAATTGTATGCAGTGTTCTGTCTGTTATTTTGTGGTACTGATTTGTAACAGGGGAACAAATCACACAGCTTCCACACAAACAGGGGGTTTCAGGGTGGGCTCGCACCGCAATCTCACACGTTTGGCGGGGCCAGAGATTGTCCTCCCTAGACTTACACAGCCGACGGAACCAAAATGTTTCATATGCTTTGGAAATCATCTTTCCTCCCATATCACAAAACTGTAAGACATTAAGACATAGGAGCAGAAATAGGCCATTCAGCCCATTGAGTCTGCTCTCTCATTCCATCATGACCGATGTATTATCCCTCTCAGCCCCATTCTCCAGCCTCCCCCCATAACCTTTGACACTCTTACTAATCAAGAACCTGTCAACCTCTACTTTAAATATACCTAATGACTAGGCTACAACAGCCAACCATGGCAATGGATTCCACAGATTCACGACCCTCTGACTAAATAAATTCTTCCTCATCCCTGTTCTAAGGGAACGTCCTTGTATTCTGAGACTGTGCCTTCTGGAACTAGACTACATTGCCATAGGAAGCGTCCTCTCCATATCCACCTTACCCACACCTTTCAATATTCGACAAGTTTCATTGAGAACCCCCACCCCCTCATTCTTCTAAAGTCCTCTGAGTACAGGGCCAGAGCCATCAAATGTTCCTCGTATGTTAACCCTTTCATTCCTGGGATCATTCTCGTGAACCTCCTCTAGAGCCTCTCCCATGCCTGCAACACCTTTTCTTAGGTAAGAAACCCAAAACTGCTCACAATACTCCAAGTGAAATCTGACCAATATCTTATAAAGCCCCAGCATAACATCTTTGCTTTTATATTCTAGTCTTCTCGAAATGAATGCTAACGTTGCATTTGCCTTCTTTACCACCAACTCAACCTGGAAATTAACCTTCAGGAAATCCTGCATGAGGACTCCCAAGTCCCTTTGCACCCGTGATTTCTGAATTTGCACCTCATTTTGAAAATAGTCTACACCATTATTCCTTCTACCAAACTGCATGGCCATACACTTCCCTACACTGTATTCCATCTGCCACTTCTTTGCCCATTCCCCTAATTCGTCCAAGTCCTTCTGCAGACTCTGTACCTCCTCAACACTGTCTTCCCCTCCACCTACCTTTGTATTGTCCGCAAGCATCAGGCTCCTGAACTAGAGCATGTAACTTCACTCACTGAACTGATTCTACAACCTACGACCCACTTTCAAGGATTCTACAACTCATATTCTCAATATTATTTATAATTTTGATCTTTATTTATAGATTTTATTCTTAAAGAATTGCCCCAAATAAATAGGTGCCCTGATTAACCAATGGACCAATTAACTAGAATCCACTGTATTCATAATTGTTTTAGTATTATCACATGTACTAAGATACAATGAAAAGCTTTAGCTTGCATGTCACCCAGAGCATTCCATTTAGAAACACATTGAGATAGTACAAAAAGAAAATTTGGCTATTGTAATATGAGAATAAGATACGATTTACCTGATAGACTGGAAAAAAAAACTAGTCCATGTTAAGTCAAGTGACAAAGCAGAAAGCTGCATTCCACGAAGAGCGAGGAAATCCAAATGGTCACAGAAAGCCAGATGTCACAACACAAGAGCTGATAAGCGGGATTTGCCTGAAGTTCATTGTTAGCCATTACAATCCAAAACTGCATGACAAAACAGGGTCAGGAGAACAGGCCGTGACAAGGCTTGCCACAAAATAGCTTTGACAGATGAAAAACAATGCTGCCACTATTGGATGTATCTGATAATCAAAAGATTTTAAAAATGATCAAAAATTTAGAGAACCTTTTCAATCCTGACAAATTAGAAAAAAAGAACATCACTTAAAACTTATGAACACTTTTTAAATTATTTTAAACATTTTAAGCTGACAAAAACAATTTCAAAATTATAAGTTAATTTAATCGTGGCTTTTTTTCTCCACAGAGCTGAAAACTTCTTTCAAATCACTGCGGTCAGGGCATTAGAGCAAAGATCTTGTCATGGAGTCATAGTCACAGAAAAACAGAACACAGAAACAGGCCCTTCAACCCATCTAGTCTACACCAAACCATTTAAACTGCCTACTCCCATCGACCTGCACCCAGACCATAGCTCTCCATATCCCTACTATCCATGTACTTATCCAAACTTTTCTTAAACATTGATATCGAGCTCGCATGTATCACTTATGCTAGCAGCTCATCACACACTGTTATGACCCTCTGAGTGAAGATGTTTCCCCTCATGTCCCTCAAACTTTTCACCTTTCACCCTTAATCCATGACCTCCAATCGTTGTCCCACCCAACCTTAGTGGAAAAAGCCTGCTTGCATTTACCCTATCTATATCCCTCATAATTTTGTATACCTCTATCAAATCTTCCCTCAATCTTCTACATTCAAAGGAATAAAATCCTAGCCTTTTCAATCTTTTATTATATGTCAGCTCCTCTAGGCCTGACAGAAGCCTTCTCTGTACTTTTTCAACCTTATTTATATCTTTCCTGTAGGGAGGTGACCCAAAACTGCAGACAATACTCCAAATTAGGCCTTACCAATGTCTTATAAAACTTCAACATAACATCCCATCTCCTGTACTCAATGTTTTGATTTATAAGGCGCAATGTGCCAAAAGCCTTTTTTTATGATCCTATCTAGCTGTGACACCACCTTCAATGAATTACGGACATCTATTCCCAGATCCTTTCATTCTACCACATTCCTCAATGCCCTACCGTTCACTGTGTACGACCTACCCTAGTTGGTCCTACCAAAGTGCAATACCTCACACTTGTCTACATTAAATTCCATCCATTTTTCCAGCTGGTTCAGATCCCGCTGCAAGCCATGATAGCCATCTTCGCTGTGCACTGCACCCCCAATCTTGGTGTCATCCACAATTCGCTGATCCAGTCAACCACATTACCATCCAGATCATTGATACAGAAGACAAAGAACACTGGACCCAGTACCAATCACTGCAGCACTCCACTAGTCATAGGCCTCCAGTCAGAGGGGCAACCATCTACCACCACCGTCCGGCTTCCAATGCCTAATCCAGTTTACACCTTGTCAGGCCCTGGGGATTTATCCACTCAAATTTGCCTCGACACAGCAAACACCTCCTCCTCTGTAATCTGTCTAAGGTCGATGAAGTTAATGACGCTTTGCCTCACTTCCGTAGACTCTGTGTCCATCTCATGACTCTGTGTCCATCTGAAATACAGATGCAAAAAAAAATTCATTTAAGACCTCCCTCATCTGTTTTGGCTCCACACATGGATTACCATTCTGATCTTCCAGAGGACCAATTTTGTCTCTTGCAATCCTTTTTCTCTTAACATATCTGTAGAATCCCTTAGGATTCTCTTTCACCTTGTCTGTTAAGGCAACCTTATGTCTTCTTTTAACCCTCCTGATTTCTTTCTTAAATGTTTTCTTGCATTTTGTATACTCCATAAGCACCTTATATGTTCCTACCTGCCTATACATACCATGCACCCTTTTTTTTTCTTGACCAGGGCCTCAATATCTCTTGACATCCAAGGTTCCTTACACATTGCAAATTTCAGGGCATTGTGACTGGAATTCCCTAACCATTGCCCTCAGCAATGACTTCTACTACAAACACAGTTTCATTTTAATAGCGCAAACACGAGGAATTCTGCAGATGCTGGAAATTCAAGCAACACACATAAAGTTGCTGGTGAATGCAGCAGGTCAGGCAGCATCTCTAGGAAGAGGTACAGTCGACGTTTCAGACTGAGACCCTTCGTTAGTCCTGACGAAGGGTCTCGGCCTGAAACATCGACTGTACCTCTTCCTAGAGATGCTGCCTGACCTGCTGCGTTCACCAGCAACTTTGATGTGTGTTGCTTCATTTTAACAGTCCTATTTATCCCACAGGCCTCCAATTGACATTCCATGTTCTAACTCTCTGGTGCTTCAAAGCGGCTGTTTTCATGACATTCTGGGATCCACACATAGGTACATTCATGTTATAGACCCCTCTGATTCACTCTGTCACAAATCTGTCAATCCCATTTTATTCTTTGCCGCATATGGTGCTGCAACAGAAGAACTCTTCCTTCCCGTTGGATTTCAAACATTGCAAACTTCAACAGCTCTCAAGTTTGAATTCCCCACTGGATCTTCCTTCAGCTTCCTCACAATCTGTTCCCATCCCCTGTCCTGTTTTCACTATCCTTTCTGACTTACCCTCTCCAGTTTTGAATGAGGCCTCAGCTACGTTCCCCTAATTCCCCACCTTAATGAGCTCAGGGCCTAGCCTGACATTAAATTCTCTTCAGCTGCCTCTGCCTCCGTGCACATTTATTGGCCAAGAAGCTTTTCATCAGGCAATAGATCCTTTCTGCTTTCTCCAGAATCCTTCCCTCTAGTCTTTAAGCTTCTCAAATTCTATTTATTGAAAACAGCTGGCGTAATATTGACATAGAAACATAGAAAATAGGTGCAGGAGTAGGCCATTTGGCCCTTCGAGCCTGCACCGCCATTCAGTATGATCATGGCTGATCATCCAACTCAAAACCCTGTACCAGCCTTCCCTCCATACCCTCTGATCCCTTTAGTCACAAGGGCCATATCTAACTCCCTCTTAAATATAGCCAATGAACTGGCCTCAACTGTTTCCTGTGGCAGAGAATTCCACAGATTCACCACTCTCTGTATGAAGAATTTTTTCCTAATCTCAGTCCTAAAAGGCTTCCCCTCTATCCCCAAACTGTGACCCCTCGTTCTGGACTTCCCCAACATCGGGAACAATCTTCCTGCATCTAGCCTGTCCAATCCCTTTAGGATCTTATACGTTTCAATCAGATCCCCCCCAATCTTCTAAATTCCAACAAGTATAAGCCTAGTTGATCCAGTTTTTCATCATATAAAAGTCCTGCCATCCCAGGAATCAATCTGGTGAACCTTCTTTGTACTCTCTCTATGGCAAGGATGTCTTTCCTCAGATTAGGGGACCAAAACTGCACACAATACTCCAGGTGTGGTCTCACCAAGGCCTTGTACAACTGCAGTAGTACCTCCCTGCTCCTGTACTCGAATCCTCTTGCTATGAATGTCAGCATACCATTTGCCTTTTTCACCGCCTGCTGTACCTGCATGCCCACTTTCAATGACTGGTGTATAATGACACCCAGGTCTCGTTGCACCTCCCCTTTTCCTAATCGGCCACCATTCAGATAATAATCTGTTTTCCTGTTTTTGCCACCAAAGTGGGTAACCTCACATTTATCCACATTAAATTGCATCTGCCATGAATTTGCCCACTCACCTAACCTATCCAAGTCACCCTGCATCCTCTTAGCATCCTCCTCACAGCTAACACTGCCGCCCAGCTTCGTGTCATCCGCAAACTTGGAGATGCTGCATTTAATTCCCTCATCTAAGTCATTAATATATATTGTAAACAACTGGGGTCCCAGCACTGAGCCTTGCAGTACCCCACTAGTCACTGCCTGCCATTCTGAAAAGGTCCCGTTTCTTCCCACCCTTTGCTTCCTGTCTGCCAACCAATTCTCTATCCACATCAATACCTTACCCCCAATACTGTGTGCTTTAAGTTTGCACACTAATCTCCTGTGTGGGACCTTGTCAAAAGCCTTTTGAAAATCCAAATATACCACATCCACTGGTTCTCCCCATCCACGCTACTCGTTACATCCTCAAAAAATTCTATGAAACTCGTCACACATGATTTTCCTTTCACAAATCCATGCTGACTTTGTCCGATGATTTCACTGCTTTCCAAATGTGCTGTTATCACATCTTTGACAACTGACTCTAGCATTTTCCCCACCACCAATGTTAGGCTAACCGGTCTATAATTCCCTGGTTTCTCTCTCCCTCCTTTTTTAAAAAGTGGGGTTACATTAGCCACCCTCCAATCCTCAGGAACTAGTCCAGAATCTAAATAATTTTGAAAAATTATCACTAATGCATCCATTCAGCACTCTGGGATGCAGACCATCTGGCCCTGGGGATTTATCTGCCTTTAATCCCTTCAATTTACCTAACACCACTTCCCTACTAACATGTATTTCCCTCAGTTCCTCCATCTCACTGGACCCTCTATCCCCTACTATTTCTGGAAGATTATTTATGTCCTCCTTAGTAGTTATTCAATTGGTCTGCCATGTCCTTGCTCCCCATAATCAATTCACCTGTTTCTGTCTGTAGGGGACCTACATTTGTCTTAACCAATCTTTTTCTTTTCACATATCTATAAAAGCTTTTACAGTCAGTTTTTATGTTCCCTGCCAGTTTTCTCTCTCAATCTTTTTTCCCCTTCCTAATTAAGCCCTTTGTCCTCCTCTGCTGGACTCTGAATTTCTCCCAGTCCTCAGGTGAGCCACTTTCTCTGGCTAATTTGTACGCTTCTTCTTTGGAATTGATACTATCCCCAATTTCCCTTGTCAGCCAGGGGTGTACTACCTTCCTTGATATATTCTTTTGCCAAACTGGGATGAACAATTGTTGTAGTTCATCCATGCGATCTTTAAATGTTTGCCATTGCATATCCACCGTCAATCCTTTAAGTGTCATTTGCCAGTCTATCTTAGCTAATTCACATCTCATACCTTCAAAGTTACCCTTCTTTAAGTTCATAACCATTGTTTCTGAATTAACTATGTCACTCTCCATCTTAATGAAGAATTCCACCATATTATGGTCACTCTTACCCAAGGGACCTCTCACGACAAGATCGCTAATTAACCCTTCCTCATTGCTCAAAACCCAGTCCAGAATAACCTGCTCTCTAGTTGGTTCCTCAACATGTTGGTTCAAAAAACCATCCCGCATACATTCCAAGAAATCCTCTTCCTCAGCACCCTTACCAATTTGGTTCACCCAATCTATATGTAGATTGAAGTCACCCATTATAACTGCTGTTCCTTTATGGCAAACATTTCTAATTTCCTGTTTAATACCATCTCCGACCTCACTACTACTGTTAGGTGGCCTGTACACAACTCCCACCAGCGTTTTCTGCCCCTTAGTGTTACGCAGCTCTACCCATATCGATTCCACATCCTCCCGGCTAATGTCCTTCCTTTCTATTGCATTAATCTCCTCTCTAACCAGCAATGCCACCCCACCTCCTTTTCTTTCATGTCTATCCCTCCTAAATATTGAATATCCCTGAATCCTTGGTCACCCTGGAGCCATATCTCTGTGATCCCAACTATATCATATTCATTAATAACAATCTGCACTTTTAATTCATCCACCTTGTTCGGAATGCTCCTTGCATTGACACACAAAGCCTTCAGGCTCACTTTTACAACACTCTTAGCCCTTATACAATTATGTTGAAAAGTGGCCCATTTTGATTTTTGCCCTGGATTTGCCAGCCTGCCACTTTTACTTTTCACCTTACTACTTTTTGCTTCTACCCTCATTTTACACCCCTCTGTCTCTCTGCACTGGTTCCCATCCCCCTGTTGTGAACTAACCTCCTCTCTCCTAGTCTCTTTAATTTGATTCCTACCCCCCAACCATTCTAGTTTAAAGTCTCCTCAGTAACCCTCGCAAATCTCCCCGCCAGGATGTTGGTCCCCCTAGGATCCAAGTGTAACCCTTCCTTTTTGTACAGGTCACACCTGCGCCAAAAGAGGTCCCAATGATCCAAAAACTTGAATCCCTGCCCCCTGCTCCAATCCCTCAGCCACATATTTATCCTCCACCTCACTGCATTCCTACTCTCACTGTCGCGTGGCACAGGCAGTAATCCTGAGATTACTACCTTTCCGGTCCTTTTTCTCAACTCCCTTCCTAACTCCCTATATTCTCCTTTCAGGACCTCTTCCCTTTTCCTACCTATGTCATTGGTACCTATATGTACCACGACCTCTGGCTCCTCACCCTCCTACTTCAGGATATCTTGGACACGATCAGAAATATCCCGGACCCTGGCACCAGGGAGGCAAACTACCATCCGGGTCTCTGGACTGCGTCCACAGAATCGCCTATCTGACCCCCTTACTCTCGAGTCCCCTATTACAACTGCTCTCCTCTTCCTTTCCCTACCTTTCTGAGCTACAGGGCCGGACTCTGTGCCGGAGGCACGGCCACTGTCGCTTCCCCCAGGTAAGCTGTCCCCCCCAACAGTACTCAAACAGGAGTACCTATTGTTAAGGGGCACAGCCACCAGGGTACTCTCTATTACCTGACTCTTCCCCTTCCCCGTCCTAACCGCGACCCACTTGTCTGCCTCCTGTGGCCCCGGCGTGACCACCTGCCTGTAACTCCTCTCTATCAACTCCTCACTCTCCCTGACCAGACGAAGGTCATCGAGCTGCAGCTCCAGTTCCCTAACACGGTTCCTTAGGAGCTGCATCTCTGTGCACGTGGCGCAGATGTGGACGTCTGGGAGGCTTGGAGACTCCAGGGCCTCCCACATCCGGCACCAAGAACAACAAACTGTCTTCACACTCATACTGCCCCTCTCCTCAAATAACAACAAAAAATGAATACCAAACCTTCCTCGCTTCGCCCATTTCCGCCTAAGCCCGTTGAGCCGAAACCCTTAAGCCTTCACTCTACTCCCGGCTCACTCCGCCGCCCGCAAACTATGCTGTCCGCTGTGTGAGGCTCTGTTCCTTTTAAATCTTCCGCGCTTCACTGCCCAACGTCACATGCCTGCTCAGTCCTGCCTCTCTGAACACCGATGGAAAAAAAACCAAAAAAATTCAAGCAACACACATAAAAGTTGCTGGTGAACGCAGCAGGCCAGGCAGTGTCTCTAGGAAGAGGTGCAGTCGACATTACAGGCCAAGACCCTTCGAAAGTTGCTGGTGAACGCAGCAGGCCAGGCAGCATCTCTAGGAAGAGGTGCTGCCTGGCCTGCTGCGTTCACCAGCAACTTTTATGTGTGTTGCTTGAATTTCCAGCATCTGCAGAATTCCTGTTGTTTGAAAATTCAAAAATGGCTTCCTCCGCACTCCCACTCCGATTCTCAGACTTCCTTCTTCGAATTAAACCCGAAGCAGGATTTCTGTCCTTTTAAATCTTCCATTCTCAACTTTTCCACTTCCCTTAGTCTCTCCAGTCTATGCCTTTCAGAAACTGCAGAACTTTGTCTGCTAATGACCAATCCCAATAACTTCGTAAGGCTGGTGCTGTTGTGGTTTAAACAACCCTTGCTACTCAGGTTTCTTCCCGCAGTTATCTTCCATTATATTATCTTCTATTATATTAGTGACTCTATTGACTCTGCTTCCTGCACTCATTTTCCAGCCTACTCTCATCGTCCATCATTAATTCTTCCCTTTTACTTTTCTGGATATTTTTGCCTCCAACTCAGAGGATAAATTAAAATTTAAAAATCATTACAAGCCTATACTGCCGATATTCCTTCCTAGTAAGGACTAAATTCCATTTTCCCAGGTCCTCTGCCTACATCTTGGCAAGACTTTCTGCATGAATGCCTCTGAAGTGTCTTTCTTTTCCCTTAGCCATGGTTTCCCAGAATAGACAGAGCTTTCAGTTACATCACGCCTCTAGTTCTACCCTGTCTCGTCCCAGCCAGAGTGATAATAGAGTTCCCCTACTCCTCCTCTGCCAGCTCACCAGCCTTCACATTCACTGGATCATCTTTCAAAATTTTTGTTTTCTTCAAAGACTCTACTGCTAAGCTTGTCTTCCTCTCCCTTCTGTTTCGGCATTCCAAAGAGGCCATTCCCTTTATGACTTCCCAATTTGTTCTTCCATTTCAACCAATCATTTCTCATGTTAGGATACAATACCTATGTAACATGCTGGGAAAGGTTTCACTGCTAACGTAATGGTCTTTCTGTAGAAGCAGTGTTTGGGTTATGGTTAGAGATGACGGGTGCTTTGGAATGTGAGCCGTCCAATGAAGGAAGTGTGTTTCCTTGTTGGTCAGCTGGTGGCAAGTGACATCAGTGCCAGACTCCGTAACCGAGGTTCCCGGGTTCAAATTCAGTCGGGCTGCTCCCGAATATGCTTTCCATCCGTGCCAGGTTGAGTGTTGAGCTCGCAACTCGACCTCGTAAAAATAAAGAAAAGTACTGCGAAATGTCTTTACGAGGAGTGGCACCCCACACAGCCTTCCGATCTGCGCCTTGTAAGGCATGAAAATGCCCGACGCTGGCCGCTCAGGCCTGAGTCAACGTCATCATCATCATTTCCTGTTGTGTGCCTGACACCAGGGTGAGCTGGGTCTTTTGTTCGGCAGGAGATGAAGGGAGGAGATGCCGGAGAGAAGAGGTTGTAGGACTCGACCCAGAGCGGGGCCATGATCCGACAAAGCCAGGGGAGATCAAAGGAGGATTGGCGAAGGGGAAACCGTGAGCTCCAACTTGTGCACATTAAACTGTTTCATTAAAGTGGGCCCTTTTCTTTTTTTTTCACTTTTTCTTTACTAACTCTTTAGTCAAATTGAGAACTATAAAGGTAAATCACGTAATTGTATGTGGTGTACTTTCTGTTATTTCACGGTACTGATATGTAACAGGGTAACAAGTCACACAGCGTCCACACACACGGGGGGATTCGGGTGGGCTCACGTCTCCATCTCACACATATTTGGCGGAGTCAGAGATCGTCTTCCCTAGACGTATGCAGCCGACGGAACCAGAGTGTTTCAATTATGGGGCATCGTCCACGATCAATTTCACTGGATGCTGTGTGCGCATTGATCCAGTAGGTTGTGTGTTTAAGTCTGTGCTAAACTATTGACCGGTAAAGTGATTACGGTACATGGTTATGGATGCTGCCGGAGTTGAGCAGGCCATATCGCAAGTTGAGTCTCCCGTAGCTGGGGCCAGAAACTTCAAAGACAGGGTGCTCTTGTTTCTGCGGAGCTAGGGGAAGGAGTGGTCTGATTTGGAATGTCTAAAGAGTACCCCAGCGAGAAGTGAGAATTCTGAGTTGGCAGCGGCCCTTACCTCCCTGGCGAATCAATAGAAAAATGCCCAGGTCCAAAGTCCCAGCCATCGTAGGCTCCACCTGTTCTCAGGAAGGAAGCCCACCCCTAAAGGGGAAGAGGGGTATGGGACTTGGGTAGAGCAGACCTCTCAGTTGTTAGATGAGTGGCAGTGCCCTGATGACAGCGAATGGTTGAAAGTTAGAGCGGGTGGGCTGCTGATGTAGTGAGAGCAGTAAAGGCACAGAACCCCCTTGCTACTTCTGCGGCCTACATGCAAGCACTAGAAAAGGTGTTTGATGCGACAAGAAGCCCAATGGAGCTCATGGCAGGGTTTCAAGAACATGCGTCAGGAGGAGGGGTGAAGCTTTCTGTCTACATTTTTCAGCTGGAGAGGCAGCTAAATTGCTTGTGGTGTAGAGGGGTCATTCAGGTGGCTGAGGTGGATCAGTTAAAAATGGACCAAATAGTGAAAGGCACCCAGTCCCAGAATCTGATCACTTGGGGTCTCCATCTTGTAAGATGCACCCCCCTCTCTTGTTTGTTGAACTGATCAGAGAAGTACGAGAGGAGGAGAACGTATCGGAGGCACGGGAGGCCTCCGTTAGCAGGGTACCGTCCTCGGTAGTGGTCGCCTGATTGAATTGACCACGGAGAGCCCACCCCAGGGAGTGGTAGAGGAGATCATGGCAGAGTTGAGAACTGGGATGTCCCAGTTGTTATCAATGGCTGTGCCTCCCCTCCCCCATATGATGGAGCTGATAGGGATGTGGACCCTCAAAGCGGACAGACTATGCGGAGGGCTGCTAGCAGCTGGGGTCCCGAGAGAGGGGGAGTGGCCAGTATCATCTGCTATAACTGCAGTGAAGAGGGACACTTCAGGCAGGAGAGTGATCAACAGGAAACCCCTCGGAGAATGAGCCCCCAGCTACCTAAGCAGGGAGAGGCATTGGGAAAACAAAAGAGACCCAGCGAGGGGACAGCCTGGCACCTTGGGGGGAGCACATTCCCAGCAATATATCAAGGAACACCCTAAAGAAAAAATCCCTGTTCCTGAAGGCTTAGTGGGACCAAGCTCCAGTGTATTGCTACGGGTAGAGGGTATTTATGCTAGAGCCAGACTTGACACAGGGTCGCAGGTCACTTTGCTGTACCATTCACTTTACAACCAATATTTGACAGATTTACCATTGATGCCACTCAGTGCACGAGGGATCCGGGGCCTTAGTGCAGGTGATTATCCATATGATGGTTATTTGTCAGTGAAGCTGGAGTTTTTGGAGGCCGATATGGGAGTGGCTGAGGTCTTGATACATTAACGCTGATTTGTCTGGACCCCGTTGAGACGGGCAGAGTTTCAATTCTTGTGGGGACAAATACTCCTATTGTGAGGAGGCTCATGGGAGCCTGCAAGGAGAAGGCTGGAGAGAGCTTCCTGAAGATATTATCCGTTTACCCAGTGTTTCAAGCTGCTTTCAAGGAAGTGCGTGGCCACACTGGTCTGGATAATGAGTTTAGATAAGGGATTGTGTGGTTCATCCAGTCAAAGCTAATCGTTATACGGCCTGGGGAGGTAGCGAGAGTGATGGGAATCCCCAAATTTTCCCAGAACGCCTGATGCCGAGGTTCTCTTGGTAGATGCTCTGGAAAACCATGAAGAGGAGGTGGCTGTGCTTGGTGGGGTACTGATGAGGCCCGACTGCAGTAGCCCTCGGTTGTATGGGCAAACAGGATGGCAGTGATTTTCATGAACACTACAAAGAGGGAGGTCACCTTCAAGCAGGGGCTGCCCCTGGCGCATCTCTTTCCGGTGATGGTAATGTCTAGTGTCCCTGTGAGACAAGCCAGGGAGAAGCTATCTGCAAAAGAGGGAAAGTCATTGAACTTGGGACTTCCCAGTACCTGCCGGTTGGAAGAGGAGGTTGACAGAGAAGATGTTGAAACTGGAAGGTGTCTTTTCTACCGACGAGGATGGGAACGGGCCTGTCAAGATTCTGCCTCTGGGACAAGAGGTGCGGGTTGACCCAGAGCTCAGCCTGGGGCCTACACCTAGCAAGAGGACTCTGCAGCGACAGGGAGCAACTGAAGGACCAAAAGCAGGAGAGAATAGACCGGACCCCGCCCCTGAATGGGATACGGACTCTGAGGATTAGGAAATGGGGGTGCTGTATATGCTGCCTTTTGCTAACTCCACACTGATTGAGGAAGAAATTTCCAACCCTTCTCACACTGAGTCAGGTGAATTCAGGGGGACTATCTGTGGACAGGCTGGGTTTCAGCAGGACAATGAAAGGGATTAAGCGGGGCTCAGCCAAGTGGCAGAGGGGTCCGAGTTGCAAGAAGACACGAGTGATAGACCGGGGAGGCCTTGCCATATAGACCAGAAGTATCCCAAGGAGCGTCTGGACCTGAAGAAGTAGGTGGCGGGGTAAGAAGGTCTCAAAGAATCAGGAGACCCCCAGATAGGCTGGTCTATGTAGCACCGGGGAAACAGAGTGTGGCACCTATTTCCTTGGGGAGCTATGTCACTGCCATTTACACCTGGGTTGGACCTTCTGCTCTGTTTGAAGGGGTGGCAAATTATCTCAATGTCATGAGGACATGACTAATTTTGGTGGGGGGAGAGTGTAACACCCTGGGAAAGGTTCCACTGCTAATATAATGGTCTTTCTGTAGAAGCAGTGTTTGGGTTATGGTTAGAGATAACGGGTGCTTTGGAATGTGAGCCATCCAATGAAGGGAGTGTGTTTTCATGCTGTGTGCCTGACACCAGGGTGATCTGGGCCTTTTGTTCGGCGGGAGATGAAAGGAGGAGACGCCAGAGAGAAGAGGTCGTAGGGCTCGACCCGGAGCAAGACAATGATCTGACGAAGCCCAGGGAGATCGAAGGAGGATCGGTGAATGGGAAACCGTGAGCTCCAACTTGTGCACATTAGACTGTTTCATTAAAATGGGCCCGTTTCTTTTTTTTTGCTTTTTCTTTACTAACCCTTTAGTCAAATTGAGAATTATAAAGGTAAACCATGTAATTGTATGCAGTGTACTCTCTGTTATTTCACGGTACTGATTTGTAACAGGGTAACGAATCACGCAGCATCCACACACACAGGGGGATTCGGATGGGCTCACGCCTCAATCTAACACGTTTGGCGGAGCCAGAGATCATCTTCCCTCGATGTACGCAGCCAACGGAACCAGAGCGTTTCACCTATTTGCTTAGCTGATCCTTCCCACCATCTAAGGACCCAAAGAGTTCTTCCAGGTGAAACCGTGACCAAAGTACCTCCTGTACCTAGTAGGATGGCCACTGAGGGTATGTGCATGATCTTCTGCTGTAGCCCATCCACTTCAAGGTTCAACATGCTGTATGTTCAGAGACGTTATTCTGCACGCCATGTTGTAAAGTGTCATTATTTGCGTTACTCTTGCCTTCCTGTCAAGTTGAACCAATCTCACCTTTATCCTCTGACCTCTTTCATCACCAAGACATTTTTGCCCACAGAATGGCCACTCACTGGGTGTTGTTTCTTCTCACACCATTCTCTGTAAACTCTAGATTGTTGTGTATGAAAATCTCAGGTGATCAGCAGTTTCTGAAATACTCAACCCACCCCATGTGGCAGCAAAGTCACTTAGATCACATTTACTCCCCATTCTGATATTTGATCTGACAAACTACTGAAGCTTTTGACCATGACTGCATGCTTTTATGCATTGAGTTGCTGCCACACGATTGGCTGATTAGTGGTGTGGAAACAACAGCCTTGCACTCAATGTCAGTAAGACTGAAGAATTGATCATGAACTTCAGGAAGGAGATGTTGAGGTAAGATATGTACACCAGACCTCATTGAGGGATCATCAGTGGAAAAGGTTAGCAGGGCACCTCCAGACACCTTGCTAGGATGGACAAAATAAGGACCCTTGCGACACCAAAAACCAAGTGAAAAGGAGGGGGAAAGGTTGACAGAGGTCACACAGGGAAACAGGGTGAGTCACAACTGCTTGAAAAGGGGAGCAGTTTGTGAGAATATTGAGAGGGCAACGGTGGCTGGCTTACTTATTATCAAAAATTGTTTTATCTTATCTTCACTACAGATAATGCCACGTAAATGACAATCAACTTGTGCTTCCTATCCAGGAAATCAGAGGTGTATGAGGACTTGTACTGTCTAGGAACCACATGGCCAGATTTCTAGCAATTACTTTGCAAATAACCAACCCAAACTTCGACACATTTTATTTTGAAAATAAACACTAAAGGAATTAAATTTTCAGCACTTATATCTACTTTGTTGAGGACAATAATGCTACATCTAACCTCCCCTACCAAAATGACAATTTTCATCAAATAATTTGATAATTAATTGTCAGAAATATGAAATCCTCAAAAGTCCTGATTCACTGATTATTTGGCAGGAGAAACTACAAAGAGGGATGCACCACCAATGACACGAAGTTCATGTTTAGAATGCATAGTCGTCAATAACATTGAAAAGTCAATATCTAAATACAACCAATGCACCAATCAACCTTCGGTAAAAGTGGGAGGAAAACTCAAGGTCCAGCATCTATTGAAAATGGAAATCTAGGAACTGTGAATCACCTAACCACATCACAAGTTCAATTTGATTACGTACGTGAGTAAATGTGACAGGGTTGAAGTCTGTTCAATTTAGTTATAAATAATTGTTCAAATACTTTTTGAAGAGTTAAAATAATTTATTTCATGTGAATATCATTTCATGTGAATATTATTTTGTGCTGAGAAAAGAAAAGGGATATTACTTGAAAAACATGCAAATATGTTTAGTTGAAAGTTCTGAGAATCTGTATGCAAGATATTCTTTGATATTATTGAGCAATGAATCTACCTTCGACTTGTAAGGGCTTGCATTCAACCTTCAGCACGCAGTAGATTGCTCATGCCAGCCAGATGCCCGGGGAGGGGCAGTACATTCGTTCCATAAAGTGACTGATGCATGAACATAGCCAATCTACGTTTCATTTGCCATATCCCTTTTCCGGGTAGGGAAATACATACAGATAATAATAGGAGTTTTAAGCAGATTGGCACATTCATGTTCTCAGAAGAATGCTAAGTATTTTTTCAGCAGTTTTGTATGATTTTTTGTGTTATATGTTCATTTGAAACCGTGGCTGTTTTCATCCATGTGGCTTGTATGATTGAAGCATTAAAGTTTCCTGGAGACGGTGCCATAAGTCCACAGTGTAATTCTTTGGATGCATAGTATTGCTGATGACAGCTTATTGGAGTATTTTTATATTTTGTGTTATATTTTTGATCATATAGAATTACAATGAGATGATCCCATGGAATATCAGAAATGATAGTTAAACCAAAAAAAGGCCTAAATGTTGAACGAATAACAATATAACAGGAAAAGGACTGAACTTGATTTAATCTACATCTCATTGCCCAGTGTTTACAGTTAACTGGATGCAAGGGAGATGAGGCTGAGTACATGTCTACAGTAGAAAACTTTGTCACATGGTGTGAGCAGAATTATCTGCAGCTTAATGTGAAAAAGACTAAGGAGCTGGTGGTAGACTGAGGAAGAGCTAAGGTACCGGTGACCCCTGTTTCCATCCAGGGGGTCAGTGTGGACATGGTGGAGGATTACAAATACCTGGGGATACAAATTGACAATAAACTGGACTGGTCTAAGAACGCTGAGGCTGTCTACAAGAAGGGTCAGAGCCGTCTCTATTTCCTGAGGAGACTGAGGTCCTTTAACATTTGCTGGACGACGCTGAAGATGTTCTACGAGTCTGTGGTGGCCAGTGCTATCATGTTTGCTGTTGTGTGCTGGGGCAGTAGTCTGAGGGTAGCAGACACCAACGGAATCAACAAACTCATTCGTAAGGCCAATGTGATGTTGTGGGGATGGAACTGGACTCTCTCACGGTGGTGTCTGAAAAGAGGATGCTGTCTAAGTTGCATGCCATCTTGGTCAATGTCTCCCAGCCACTACAAAATGTACTGGGTGGGCACAGGAGTACATTCAGCCAGAGACTCATTCCACCGAGCTGCAACACAGAGCGTCATAGGAAGTCATTCCTGCCTGTGGCCATCAAACTTTACAACTCCTCCCTTGGAGGGTCAGACACCCTGAGCCGATAGGCTGGTCCTGGACTTATTTCATAATTTACTGGCATAATTTACATATTACTATTTAACTATTTATGGTTCTATTACTACTTATTATTTATGGTGCAACTGTAACGAAAACCAATTTCCCCCGGGATCAATAAAGTATGACTATGACTATGACTGTAATTAATTCCATTCCATTAAGTGACTGATGCATTAGCACAGCGTATAAATGTTTCATTTGCCATATCCCCTTTCCAGGGGTACTACATAAACATCTCATTGCCTATTGTTTATGGTTAACTGGATGTACCGTAATTAATTCCATCCCATAAAGTGACTGATGCATGAACATAGCGTATAAATGTTTCATTTGCCATATGACTTTTCCAGGGGTACTACATAGACATTCCAAAGGAATATAAAATGAAATATCAAACCAATTAGATTGAAGACCGAGGCCCTCCGTTAGTCATAGTCGACCATAGATGTTGCTTCCGAGCTGTCTATGCGATATGCAAGCCAGTTCACAAGCCAGGGCAGTACAATATGGAGAGCAAGCTGTTGCCCGTGCAGCAGGCTTCCCTACTCCTCACAGCTCACAAATCCAAAGGCACGGCAGAGACCGATGCAGTTTGGCACCAGCGGTGCTGCAGGAGTTGTCAGTCAGCATTGAACTCAATGCAGGACTGCCCTAGGGACACCAGCTCTGGATTTTTTCCTTGGGTGTTTACCCCTGAAATTTTCCATCCACTAGATGAGCTGCCGACCATGACTGATGAGCCCCATCTGCCGAAAGTGATTGTTTAAGGCAGCAGTAATCTTCTTCTGCCCCTTCTCCTATCTGCAGAAAAGGTTCCTCCAGGCTTAGTAGCTAAATCACATGTGAAGGCCAGGAGCTGAACTTTGTTGTCAGAGGATATTTCACAGCACTGAGAGCAATTCATACACTACAGAGTACCCCTGTGGCAGTTCGCTCAATAATAAGTGTACTATTTTGGATACTGTTGGTGGGGACGGGGGGAGCCACAGAGACAGGGTCTCTTGCACTGAGGCTGGTGCTGTGGCTCAGAAAGGAAAAGGGGAAAGAAATGCCATAGTGATAGGGGATTCCATAGTTAGAGGATGAGACACGAGTTTCTGTGGGCATGATAGAGACTCCTGGATGGTAAGTTGCCTCTCAGTTGCCAGGGTCAAGGACATCTCAGAGCAGGCCCACAACATTCTAAAGGGGGAGGATGAGCAGTAAGAAGTGGTGGTACATATTGGCACCAATGATATAGGTAGGAAGAGCAAGGAAGTCTGAAAGAGAGAGTTTAGGGAGCAAGATAGAGTGCTGAAAAACAGGGACCCCCATGGTAGGGGAACCTTTGGATTGCTGCCTGTGCCACACGCCAGTGTGGGTAAGAATAGGATGATTTGGCAGGTGAATGCGTGGCTGAGGAACTGGTGCAGGGGCAGGAGTTCAGATTTCTGGATCATTGGGACCTCTTTTGGGGAAGGTATGGCATTCACAAAAGGGATAGGTTACAACTAAACCTGAGGGGGACCTATATCCTTGCAGGCAAGTCTGCTAGAACTGTTGGGGGTTGGGGAGTTTAAACTAAGTTGCCAGGGAGATGGGAACCAGGAAGATAGAACTTCTGGTTTACAAGCAGAGACAGTGTGTAGAGAGGTAGAGAGACTGTCAGGAAGATGATAGGGCAAAATTGCAGTCAGTGGGATGAGTAGCAGTGTAAAAGGGGAAAAATCAAAAAGAATTGCAGATATAAGACTGAAATTGTTATACATGATTGCATGCAGTATACGGAATAAAGTAGATGATCTTGTAGTGCTGTTTAGAGATTGGCAGATATGTTGTTCTAGGCATCACTGAGACTTAGCTGAAAGAAGATTATAGTTGGGAGCGGAGGGATTGCCATGGCTCTGTTGGTAAAAAATGAAATCAAATTTTTAGAAAGAGATGACATAGGCATGTAAAGAGAGCAACATTATGATGGTCAATGGGGAGTTCAATATGCAGGTAGATGCTGGATTCCAAGAGAGAAAATTTGTAGAATGCCTACAAAATGGCTTGTTAGTGCAGTTCGAGGTTGAGCCCAATAGGGGATCAACTATTCTGGAATTGGTGTTGTTTAATGAATCGGTTTTGATTAGGGAGCTTAAGGTAAAGGAACCCTTCGAATGCAGTGATCATAATATAATAGAACTCACCCTGCATTTTGAGACGGAGAAGATAAAGTCAAGTGTATCAGTATTACAGTGGGGTAAAAGGAATTACAGACACATGAGAGAGGAGCTGGTCAAAGTTGATTGGAAGGGGACACTAGCAGGCATGCTGGCAGAACAGCATTGGCTGGAGTTTCTGGGAGCTATTCGGAAAGCACAAGATAGATACATCCCAATGAAGAACTATTCTAAAGGGAGGATGCTGCAACGGCAGCTAACAGAAAAGCAAAAGAGAGGGGAAATAATGGAGCAAAATTACTGTGAAGTTAGAGGATTAGGAAACTTTTAAAACCAACATAAGGCAACTAAAAAAGTCATAAGGGGGTGAAAGATTAAATATGAAGGTAAGCTGGCCAATATACAAGAAGATACCAAAAGATTTTTTCAGATACCTAAAGAGTAAAAGAGAGGTGAGAGTAGATATTGGACCGCAGGAAAATGATGCTGGAGAGGTAGTAATGGAAGGAACAAGGAAATAGCAGATGAACTGACCAAGTATTCTGCAAAAGCCTTCACTGTGGAAGACACTCACAGTTTGCAACATATTCAAAAGTGTTGGGGCTGAAGTGAGTGCAGTTGTTATTACAATGGAGAAGGTGCTTGGGAAACTGAAAGGTCTTGAAGTGATAATTCCCCTGGACCAGATAGACTACACCCCAAGGTGCTGAAAAATGTAGCTGAAGAAATTGTGAAGCCATTAGTAATAAGCTTTCAAGAATCAATAGTTTCAGCCCTGGTTCTGGTCGACTGGAAAATTGCAAATGTCACTCCACTCTTCAAGAAGGGATGGAGGCAGAAGAAAGGAAACTATAGGCCAGTTAGATTACCTCAGTGGTTGGGAAGATGTTGGATTCGATTGTTAAGGATGTGGTTTTGGGGTACTTGGAGGCACATGATAAAATAGGCCAAAATCAACATGGTTTCCATAAAGGAAAATTATGCCTGACAAAGCTGGTGGAATTCTTTGAGTAAATAACAAACAAGATAGACAAAGGAGAATCGGTGAATGTGGTGTACTTAGATTTTCAAAAGACCTTCGACAACTTGCTGCAGGGGTCTGTGTTGATCCTTTTCATGTTGATTGTCAGTGATTTGGATGATGGAATTGATGGCTTTGTGGCCAACTTTGCGGATGATGTGAGGATAGGTAATGTGGCAGGTGGTGTTGAGGAATCAGGGAGGCTGCAGAAGGACTTAGACCGATTAAGAGACTGGGCAAAGAAGTGGCAGATGGATTACAGTGTCGAAAATATATGGCCACACACTTTGGTAGAAAGAATAAAAACATAGTCTATTTTCTAAATGAGGAGAAAAATCATAAATTCCTGTGCAGGACTTTCTAAAGGTTAATTTGCAGGTAGATTCAGTGGTGAGGAAGGTAAGTATAATGTTAGCATTCATTTCAAGAGGACTAGAATATAAAAGCAGGGATGTAATGCTGAGGCATGATAAGGCACCAATGAGGCCTCATTTGGAGTAGTGCGAGCATTTTAGAGCCCCTTATTTAAAAATGGATGTGCTGACATTGGAGATGCTTCAAAGGAGGTTCACGAGAATGATTCTCGGAATGAAAGGCTTATCATAGGAGAAGCGATTGATGGCACTGGGCTTTTACTTGCTGGAATTTAGAAGAATGAGGGGTGATCTCATTGAAACCTATTGAATGTTGAAAGGTCTAGATTGAGTGGATGTGGAGAGTACGTTTGCTTTGGTGGTGGAGTCTCAGACCAGAGGGATCAGCCTCAAAATTGAGGGATTTTAAAATGGAGATGAGGAGGAATTTCTTTAGCCAGAGTGTGGTGAATCCATGGAATTCATCGTCTCAGGCAGCTAAGGAAGCCAAGTCTTTGGTGTATTTAAGGCAAAATTTGATGGCTTCCTGGTTACTCAGAGCAAAAGGTTACAGGGAGAAGGCAGGAGAATGGGGTTGAGAGAGAAATTGATCGGCCATGATGAAATGGCAGAGATTCAATGGACCAAATGGCCAAATTCTGTTCCCATCTCTCCTGGGCTATTCACTTAATGGGGAGTGGGAGCTTATCTCCACCACCACCCTGAGGCTATAACAACCTTAAGGAACCTAACAGAAGGAATTAATTGTAGATTGACGAAATGCCAGTATATAAGACCATAAGACCATAAGATGTAGGAGCAAAAGTAGGCTATTTGGCCCATCGAGTCTGCTCTGCCATTCAATCATGGGCTGATCCAATTCTTCAGGTCATCCCCACTCCCCTGCCTTCTCTCCATACCCTTTAATGCCCCGGCTAATCAAGAACCTATCTATCTCTGCCTTAAATACACCCAATGGCTTGGCCTCCACAGCCACTCGTGGCAACAAATCCCACAGATTTACCACCTTCTGACTAAAGTAGTTTCTCCACATCTCAGTTCTAAAAGGAAGTCCTTCAATCCTGAAGTTGTGCCCTCTTGTCCTAGAATCCCCTACCATGGGAAATAACTTTGCCATATCTAATCTGTTCAGGCCTTTTAACATTTGGAATGTTTCTATGAGATCCCCCCTTGATTCTCCTGAACTCCAGGGAATACAGCCAAGAGCTGCCAGATGTTCCTCATACAGTAACCCTCTAATTCCTGGAATCATTCTCGTGAATTTTCTCTGAACACTCTCCAATGTCAGTACATACTTTCTAAAATAAGGAGCCCAAAACTGCACACAATACTCTGTGTGGTCTCATGAGTGCCTTATAGATCCTCAACATCATATCCCTGCTCTTATATTCTATACCTCCAGAAATGAATGCCAACCTTGCATTTGCCTTCTTCACCACTGACTCAATCTGGAGGTTAACCTTTAGGGTATCTTGCACAAGAACTCCCAAGTCCCTTTGCATCTCTGCATTTTGAATTCTCTCCCCATCTAAATAATAGTCTGCCCCTTTATGACAGAGAAAGTACTCAGGAAGCTGAATAGTCTAAAGGTAGATAAATCTCCCGGACCAGATGGAATGCACCCTCGTGTTCTGAAGGAAGCAGCTGTGGAGATTGTGGAGGCATTAGCGATGATCTTTCAAAAGTCAATAGATTCTGGCATGGTTCCGGAGGACTGGAAGATTGCAAATGTCACTCTGCTATTTAAGAAGGGAGCAAGGAAGCAAAAAGGAAATTATAGACCTGTTAGCTTGACATCGGTGGTTGGGAAGTTGTTGGAGTCAATTGTCAAGGATGAGGTTACAGAGTACCTGGAGGCATATGACAAGATAGGCAGAACTCAGCATGGATTCCTTAAAGGAAAATCCTGCCTGACAAACCTATTACAATTTTTTGAGGAAATTACCAGTAGGCTAGACAAGGGAGATGCAGTGGATGTTGTATATTTAGATTTTCAGAAGGCCTTTAACAAGGTGCCACACATGAGGCTACTTAACAAGAGCCCATGGAATTACGGGAAAGTTACATACGTGGATAGAGCGTTGGCTGATTGGCAGGAAACCGAGAGTGGGAATAAAGGAACACACATAAAAGTTGCTGGTGAACGCAGTAGGCCAGGCAGCATCTCTAGGAAGAGGTGCAGTCGACGTTTCAGGCCGAGACCCTTCGTCAGGACTAACTGAAGGAAGAGTGAGTAAGGGATTTGAAAGTTGGAGGGAGAGGGGGAGATCCGAAATGATAGGAGGAAACAGGAGGGGGAGGGATGGAGCCAAGAGCTGGACAGGTGATAGGCAAAAGGGATATGAGAGGATCATGGGACAGGAAGTCCGGGAAGAAAGACAAGCGGGGGCGGGGGACCCAGAGGATGGGCAAGGGGTATATTCAGAGGGACAGAGGGAGAAAAAGGAGAGTGAGAGAAAGAATGTGTGTATAAAAATAAGTAACAGATGGGGTACGAGGGGGAGGTGGGGCATTAGCGGAAGTTAGAGAAGTCGATGTTCATGCCATCAGGTTGGAGGCTACCCAGACGGAATATAAGGTGTTGTTCCTCCAACCTGAGTGTGGCTTCATCTTTATAGTAGAGGAGGCCATGGATAGACATGTCAGAATGGGAATGGAATGTGGAATTAAAATGTGTGGCCACTGGAAGATCCTGCTTTCTCGGAATAAAGGGATCCTTTTCTGGTTGGCTGCCGGTTACCAGTGGTGTTCCACAGGGGTCTGTGTTGGGGCCGCTTCTTTTCACATTGTACATCAACGATTTGGATTATGGAATAGGTGATTTTGTGGCTAAGTTTGCTGACGATACAAAGATAGGTGAAGGGGCCGGTAGTGCTGAGGAAATGGAGAGTCTGCAGAGAGACTTGGATAGATTGGAAGAATGGGCAAAGAAGTGGCAAATGAAATACAGTGTTGGAAAGTGTATGGTTATGCACTTTGGCAGAAGAGATAAAGGGGCAGACTATTATTTAAATGGAGAAAGAATTCAAAGTTCTGAGATGCAACGGGACTTGGGAGTCCTCGTACAGGATATCCTTAAGGTTAACCTCCAGGTTGAGTCGGTAGTGAAGAAGGCGAATGCAATGTTAGCATTCATTTCTAGAGGAATAGAGTATAGGAGCAGGGATGTGATGTTGAGGCTCTATAAGGCGCTGGTGAGACCTCACTTGGAGTACTGTGGGCAGTTTTGGTCTCTTTATTTAAGAAAGTATGTGCTGACGTTGGAGAGGGTACAGAGAAGATTCACTAGAACGATTCCGGGAATGAGAGGGTTAACATATGAGGAACGTTTGTCCGCTCTAGGACTGTATTCCTTGGAGTTTAGAAGAATGAGGGGAGACCTCATAGAAACACTTCGAATGTTGAAAGGCCTGGACAGAGTGGATATGGCAAAGTTGTTTCCCATGGTGGGGGAGTCTAGTATGAGAGGGCATGACTTAAGGATTGAAGGGCGCCCATTCAGAACAGAAATGTGAAGAAATTTTTTTAGTCAGAGGGTGGTGAATCTATGGAATTTGTTGCCACGGGCAGCAGTGGAGGCCAAGTCATTGGGTGTATTTAAGGCAGAGATTGATAGGTATCTGAGTAGCCAGGGCATCAAAGGTTATGGTGAGAAGGCGGGGGGAGTTGGACGAAATGGGAGAATGGATCAGCTCATGATAAAATGGCAGAGCAGACTCGATGGGCCAAATGGCCAACTTCTGCTCCTTTGTCTTATGGTCTTTATTTCTTCCACTGAAGTGCATGACTATACACTTTCCAACATTGTATTTCATTTGCCACTTCTTTGCCCATTCACCTAAACTGACTAAGTCTCTCTGCAGGCTCTCTGTTTCCTCAACACTACCTGCTCCTCCATCTATATTTGCATCATCGGCAAATTTAGCCACAAATCCATTAATAACATAGTCCAAATCATTGACATACACCGTAGAAAGCACCAACCCCTGTGGAACTCCACTGGCAACCAGCCAGAATAGGATCCCTTTATTCCCACTCTCTGTTTTCTGACAGTCAGCCAATGCTCCACCTATGCAGGTAACTTCCCTGTAATTCCAGGGACCCTTACCTTGCTAAGCAGCCTCATGTGCGGCACCTTGTCAAAGGCCTTCCAAAAATCCAAGCACACCATGTCTACTGCATCTCCTTTGTCTAACCTGCTTGTAATTTCCTCAAAGAATTGCAGTAGGTTTGTCAGGCAGGATTTTCCTTTCAGGAAACCATGCTGGCTTTGGCCTATCTTGTTATGTGCCTCCAGGTACTCCATAATCTCATCCTTAACAATCGATTCCAACAACTTCCCAGCCACTGATGTCAGGCTAACAGGTCTAGAGTTTCCTTTCCGCTGCCTCCCACCCTTCTTAAATAGCAGAGTAACAGTTGCAATTTTCCAGTCATCCAGTACAATGCCAGAATCTACCCATTCTTGTAAGATCATCGTTAATGCCTCTGCAATCTCTCCAGCCACTTCCTTCAGAATCCAAGGGTGCATTCCATCAGGTCAAGGAGATTTATCCACACTCAGACCATTAAGCTTCCTGAGCACCTTGTCAGTCGTAATTTTCTCTGCACAAACTTCACTTCCCTGACACTCTTGAATGCCCGGTATACTGTAGATGTCTTCCACTGTGAAGACTGATGCAAAATATGCATTCAGTTCCTCTGCCATCTCTGCATCTCTCATTACAATATCTCCAGCATCATTTTCTATTTGTTCTATATCTACCCTTGACTCTCTTTGACCCTTTGTATACTTAAAAAAGCTTTTAGTATCTTCTTTGATATTAGTCACCAGCTTCCTCTCGTAATTCATCTTTTCCTTCTGAATGACCTCCTTAGTTTCCTTCTGCAAGTTTTTAAAAGCTACCCAATCCTGTATTTTCCCACTAGCTCTGGCTTCCTTATATACCCTCTCTTTTGCTTTTACTTTGGCTCTGACTTCACTTGCAGCCATGGTAGTGTCCTTCTTCCCTTTGAAATTTTTTTCTTATTTGGAATATATCTGTCTTGCACTTCCCTAATTTTTCGCAGAAACTCCAGCCATTTCTGTTCTGTTATCCTTCCTGCAAATGTCCCTTTCCAGTCAACTTCGGCCAGTTCCCCTCTCATGCCATTGTAATTTCCTTTACTCCACTGAAATACCCACACATTGGATTTTATTTTTTCTCTCTCAAATTTCAATGTGAACTTGATCATATTGTGAACACTTTTCCCTAAGGGTGCCTTAACCTCTTATCATCTGTGGATGATTACACAACACCGAATCCAGCATGGCCAATCCCCTAGTGGGCTCAAGAACAAGCTGTTCTAAAAAGCCATCCCTTAGACTGTCACAATAGGGCCATTGGGAACGGACCCAAATGCAAGACACAGACACTGAAAGTACAAGGAATAGGACTTGACTAGAGTAGGGACGTGGCAGGATACAGACAAGGAGCAGGGACAAGGAAGCAGACTTGGGCTTGGACACTGAGCCAGAGACTGGACAAGGACCCAAAACCTGGGTCTTGCCTCAGGCTCAGGCCCCAGAACCAGGCATGGACATGACATGACTGCAGGACTGGAGGCTGGGGTCTTGAGGGTTGAGGTTTGGAGACAGGCTTGGGGTCTTGAATCTTGAGGCTGGGAGACAGGCTTGGGATCTAGAGGTTTGAGGCTGGGAGACAGGCTTGAGGTCTAGAGGCTTGAGGCTGGGAGACAGGCTTGGGGTCTAGAGGCTTGAGGCTGGGAGACAGGCTTGGGGTCTAGAGGCTTGAGGCTGGGAGACAGGCTTGGGGTCTAGAGGCTTGAGGCTGGGAGACAGACTTGGGGTCTAGAGGCTTGAGGCTGGGAGACAGGCTTGGGGTCTAGAGGCTTGAGGCTGGGAGACAGGTTTGGGGTCTTGAGGCTTGAGGATGGGAGACAGGCTTAGGGTTTTGAGGCTTGGAGACAGGCTTGGGGTCTTGAGGCTTGGGGCTTGGAGACAGGTTTGGGGTCTTGAGGCGAGGCTTGGAGACAGGCTTTTGGTCTTGAGGCTTGAGGCTTGGAGACAGGCTGGGGTCTTGGGTCTTGGAATCTGGAGGCTGATAACTCAGAGGCTGGAGCTCAGAGACAGACTGGAAACTGTACATCAACATGGAGCCGGGACTTGTCCTTCGAAAAGCCAGGACTCATCATCAACACGACATTAACACATGACAGGACAGTACGTACACATAGAGCAGGGACTTATACTTAGACAAGCCGGGACTCAACTTTATCTCCACACCAAGGTGGAATAGGATCATCGGGTAACGGCAGAACGGCTGGACTTACCCAACAGAGCCAAAGACAAGACAGCACCCCCCCACCCCCTGCAGGGCAACTGCAGAGTGGCCTGACTTACCCCAGGGAGGCAAGGACAAGACAGATCCCCCTGCGGGGCAACGACAGAACTGCCTGACTTACCCCACAGAGGCAAGGACAAGACAAGCCAGATCCCCCCACGGGGCAACAACAGAATGGCCTGACTTACCCCAGAGAGGCGAGGACAAGAAGAGACAAACACCAAAGAAAGACACAGTTCCATCTCTGCATTGGCGATTGAACTCGACAGTGGTGCAGGTGAGGTATCCAGGCAGAGAGTCAGGCGAGGGGGGAAAAGACAGGAAGGGGAACAGGACAGTACAGCAGCAAATCCCTGGTTTGCAGAGGTATTTATGTCTCAGCCCCAAAACGAGAATCATGTGCCCACAACAGAAACTGAGGAAAACCAGAAACCCCGGAGCAAGGAAATATGGACCGGACCGTGAACCGGAACACGGACTTCACAGACTGGACCATGACAGTATCCACCCCCCATGGGAGCCTCCTGGCGACCCAAAAGGCTTTCCCAGACTATGGATGACACGGGTGGGTGGCATTGAACAGGAGAGAACCAGGAAGGCGAGAGTAAAATGACAGTGTCTGTGTCGCTGTGTCCAAGTCTGGCTGGACTGTTTTGTCATAATGGGAGCATTGAGAATAGACCCAGATGCAAGACACAGACACTGAAGTACAAGGAACAGGACTTGACTAGATTAGGGATGTGACAGGATACAGACAAGGAGCAGGGACAAGAACGCAGACTTGGGCTTGGACCCTGAGCCAGAGATTGGACAAGGACCCAGAACCTGGGTCTTGCCTCGGGCTCGGGCCCCACAATCAGGGATGGACATGACATGACAGCAAGACTGGAGGCTGGGGTCTTGAGGCTTGATGCTTGGACACAGGCTTGGGGTCTTGAGGCTTGAGGCTTCAAGACAGGCTTGGGGTCTTGAGGCTTGAGGCTTCGAGACAGGCTTGGGGTCTTGAGGCTTGAGGCTTGCAGACAGGCTTGGGTTCTTGAGGCTTGAGGCTGGGAGACAGGCTTGGGGTCTTGAGGCTTGAGGCCTGGAAACAGGCTTGGGGTCGGGTCTTGGAATGCGGAGGCTGATAACTTGGAGGCTGGAGCTCGGAGACAGACTGGGAACTGTACATCAACATGGAGCCGAGACTTATCCTTCGAAAAGCCAGGACTCATCTTCAACACGACACCAACATGAGACAGGACAGTACACAGACATAGAGCCAGGACTTAGACAAGCTGGGGCTCAGCTTCATCTTCACACCAAGGTGGAACAGGAACATCCGTCGGGTAACAGCAGAACGGCCCGACTTACCCAACAGAGGCAAAGACAAGATAAGACAGGTCCCCCCACAGGGCAACGGCAGAATGGCCTGACTTACCCCACAGAGGAGAGGACAAGAAGAGACAAACACCGAAGAATGATGGACAGTTCCATCTCTACATTGTCGATTGAACTCGACAGTGGTGCAGGCGAGGTATCCAGGCAGAGAGTCAGGCGAGAGGGGGGAAGACAGGGAGGGGGACAGGACAGTCCAGCAGGGAATCCCTGGTTTGCAGAGGTATTTATGTCTCAGCCCCAAAACGAGAATCATGTGCCCACAACAGAAACTGGAGAAAACCAGAAACCCTGGAATAAGGAACCATGGAACCGTGAACCGGAACACGGACTTTACGGACCAGACCATGACATAGACATTCTGCAAATCTCTCTGAGATCCAGTACTGACCTGGTTTTCCCAACCCACTTTCATGTTAAAATTCCCAATGATTATCATGACACTGCCCTTCTGACATGCCTTTTCTATCTCCTGCTGTAATTTGTAATCCATATCCTAGCTGCTGTTTGGAGGCCTGTATACAACTGTCATTAAGGTCCCTTTACCCTGGCCATTTCTTAACTCAACCCGTAGAGACTCTACATCTTCCAATCCTATTTCATCTCTTTCCAATGATTTAATATTATTTCTTATACGCAGAGCCACACCACCCCTGTGCCTACTAAGCTATCTTTCCAATATACCACATATAGTGGTAATATCAAAATTACTTGCATGCTTGTTCACAAGTGCAGTTACAAATCTGATGAAATGATACAATTAGATGAAATAAATTTAATAACTATAATAGCTGGACGGTGTTGTAGTGGCATCCACACCGTACCTCGAGGTGAGGGGTCCCAGGTTTGAATCTGGCCGGCTCCTTGCACACTTTCCTTCTGTGCTCGGTTGAGTGTCAAGCTAGCAACTCGGGCTCGTTAAAAAAAAACAGACCTAACTGCTAAGGAAACTACAAGGTTTGCAAGATGGTAAACAAGGAATGTCCAATATTTAAACAATGTTTTGTTTTTACAAAAAATAGCTGTCTCTTCATGTTCCAAAGGCAAGTTTGGCTGTGGCTAACAAGAGTAATCAAAGATAGTATTAGAGCAATAGGCTGCAAGACGGACAAAAATTCAAACTTCATGCAAAAAAAAATTAGCAAAATATAATTTGCTTCCTTTAGATTGAGTCAGGGGAGAATCAACTGGGAAACTTGGCAGAGGAATAAACAAACCTCATCATGAAGTTTTCATGCATTGGGCAGTGACCACATGGATTCCTGAAAGTGAACTGATGTCTGCCTGGCCTGCTGCGTTCACCAGCAACTTTTACGTGAGTTCCTTGAAATTCCAGCATCTGCAAATTTCCTTGTGTTTGATGTCTGTCAAATCTGGTTTGCAAAGTGGGACAGCAGTTAGTCCTGCTCGCAGCTCCAGGGACCTGCTTCTTCCAGCCCTGACATACTGTCCTCATGGAGTGTACAAACATTCTCTCGGTCACCATGCTGGGAGCTCCCATTTTCTCTCCCAATGCCAAAGTTGTGTTGGTAGGTAAATTAGCTCCTGTGAATTATCACTTTTTTGAAGATTAATGTCAAGTTAAGTCAAAGATAAAGGAATAAGCTGAAGGGTTACCTGTGACAAGTTGAGAGAGAGAGAAAGTGGGAGCAATAGACTCAATGTGCAAAATGGTTTCATTCTTTTTGTTGTAAATATCAGTTATACCCTTTATCTTCTTAACTACTTGCTGAACCTGCAGGTTAACTTTCAGTGAATTATGTACAGGTCCATCTGAATGCATCACTTTTCATTCTTTTGGCTATTCTGTTTTTCCTTTTTGTAAAAATAAGTACCCTTACTTTTGATCTTAACGAAAGTAAGTAAAATGATTTTCAAGTAAGTGAAATAAGTAAATGATATGAACTAGAGGCATGCATTTAAAGCAAGAGGGGAAACATGAGGGACAACTTCTTTCAACAATCAGAATCAGGTTTATTATCACTGGCATGTGTCGTGAAATTTGTTGGTTCTATGTGGAATCAGCTACTGGAGGAAGTGGTTGAACCAGGTACAATAACAACTTTTAAAAGACAATGGGGAAGGTACAAGGATTAGAAAGATTTAAAAGGTTATAGGTCAAATGCTCTCAACTGGAACTAGCTTGGATGAGGCTTCCAATTGGATGGAAAGGCCTATTTCCAGGATGTAGGACTGATCTTACATGTTTTCCATATTTATGCCTTTGCCTATTGTCTGAACATCTCTATATCACTCTGGAACCTCTCAAAGGGCACGCTGCCACCTAAATTTGCATTACACTTTGAGCACCCCTTATATAGCTTGGGATTGCTACCATTTCCAACTCTGAATTTATGTGCTACTGGTAAGGTAAGCAGTCTTTTTCTTACAATTGTTCATCACACACATGTACTAATGCAGCTGTTCAATATGATAGATTTTTCATCAGCAAAGATCTTGGCAAACTAATCAATTAATTTCTCTGCTACTTTGTGTTCAGCAGATGCATAATCACCAAAAGTCCTTAAAAAAAATGTGCTTTTCTTAAATTTCTGCAACCTGCATACTGAATATTCACAATTACCTTCAATTTTCCAGTTCATCTTGATAGACCTTTGCTTGTTTTATGATCAGCATACCATTAAGCGGCCTATGTTCATTTCGATGCTGATGGACCCACTCTGTCTTTAGATGACTGAGATCTTCATTTTTCACTTTACGCGCTGATTTTCTATTTTTCTATTACATATGTGAGGTCATATTTCAGAACAGCCTGTGGTGTACAGAGACCAGTGCGTAGCCTGGGAACCTTCCCAGCGCCTTGTGGAATTTTCAATTTGTCATGTCATGCAAAGCTGAAAAAATAATTTGGTTTTTACAGGTTTTCAGATTTTGGAAATTTGGATAGGGGTACTCAACTTGTATTAGTAAACTTGATCATACCATACTTGATCCTCATATCGAAATCAATATTGGATTGTCAACAGTTGGAACCCCCAGCACTGGTCTATGTATCTCCTGTCTGAAAATGAGCTATGTACTCTATTAATACATATTGTATTCACACCAGTAAATAATTCCCAATACCAAATTATTTTCAAGTTGGGGAACTATAATTAAGAGAATGACCCCAGCTATTTACTATGTGTAATTATGATTTGGATGCAATTTATTCTGTTTTCATCGCAGAAAAACAGAAGGCAAGGGACAGGCTGGTTCAGCTCACTGCTTCGGAAGGTTTACTCATCTCTGCACTGAACTGAGCCTGTGGCCTGCAACTAATGGGCTTCTGTGAACTTCAGTTCTGATTTCTGTTTGCTTACTTTTATTGCTTGCACAATTTGTTTTTCTTTCTCTCTGCACATCGGGTGTTTGGCAGTCTTGTTTTAATGTTGGGTTTCCTTGTTTTGTGGCTGCCTGTAAGGAGACGAATGTCGATGTTGTAGAAAGTATACGTACTTCAATAATAAATGTGCTTTGAACTTTTGAACTTTGAGCTTTGATACACAGTTGGGGAGTACTGTGGGTTTTGAGGAAGATGTAAAGAGGGGTCAGCAGAGTACAGACTATATAAGTGAATAGGCTGATGGAATACAAACAGAAACATGTGAGGTCACGCAGTCTGAAGAAAGTAGAAAAGCAGCAATTCTCCACCACCAAAAGGAATTCTCTGCCATTACTTGCTTCCTAACACCAAGCAACTTTGGGTCCAATTTGCCATCTTGCCTTGAGCGTTAACCTTTTGAAACAGTCACCCAAATTGGATCTTATCAAAGATACCTCCTTGTAAGTTATAATAAAATTAGACCATAAGATCATAAAATATAGGGGCAGAATTAGGCCATGTGGCCCATCAAGTCTGCTCTGTCATTTCATCATAAGCGATCCATTTCCCCCTCAGCCCCAATCTCCTGCCTTCTCCCCATATCCCTTCATGCCCTGACTAATCAAGAATCTGTCAACCTCTGCCTTAAATTGAACAAGTATTCAAAAACTTCAATCCAACAGATCAAACGTTATTATTAGGGTGAGCTATTTATCAAAGTCCTATCTCATTAACTCAGGAATTCTGAGAGATGTTTTCAGTTTGCTATCTTTTTCCTTCCCAAGAAAATAAATATCAAACCCATCCAAAGAGATGAATATTACATTTTTTCTAGAAAATTCTAAAAATAAACTTAAAAGCCTACTACCATCTTTCAAATGTAGCTAGAGTTAAAGGCTTATGTCTCAGCAAGATCTAGAAAAACTCATTCATGCAATTATTTCTAGTAGGCTTGACTGCTGTAATGGCTTTTTCACAGGGCTCTGTAAAAAAAATCCCTCAGACAGCTGCAGATCATTCAGAACACTGCTCCTAGAATCCTCACTAAGACCTAAAAAGTTCTCAGATCACTACACTGTCTTCCTGTCCATCAGTGGCCTGACCTTAAGATATTACTACTGGTTTATAAAGCACTAAATGGTCTAGAGCCAAAATAAATCTTCCATCTCTTGCTGCATTATGAACCTTCCCAAGCTCTTAGGTCATCTGGCGTGGGTCTGTTTACCATCCCCAGGGTCAAAACTAAACACGATGAAGCAGCTTTTAGTTACTATGCTCCACATATCTGGAAATATCTGAAGACTGCCCCAACTTGAAGCTCTTTTAAATCTAGGCTTAAAATGTTTCTTTTTGATGCAGCTTTTAATTAGAATCTCCTGCACTGTAAATTTCATTTCTATATTTTCTATGTATGATTTTATTCTTTTTATATTGCTGTGTCTGAAATTTTCTATGTAAAGCACTTTGAACTGCCTTGGGTTTGTAAAGTGCTATACAAATAAACTTGCCTTGCTTTAAAAGTATTAAACTAAAACAATACAAAATGTAAGATTCTATTAATCTTATATTCTTTATTGATTTAATTGATTTTAAGTAGCACAATAGACAATAAATGTAGTACTGAACTTTATCCCCAAATGCCAAACAAGTATCTCCAGCTCCCAGCTCTGCCACTGAAAAAGCAGCATGCTTCTTTCATCGCCATAGCTGGGAACTGGTGATACAGTACTTCTTTGGCAAAGAGTTACTCAGCTATAACGGCTGTGTGCTCAGATGCAGCCGCCTCTATGGATCCAACCAAAGCTGCACCCTATGCTTCAGCCACCCAGGGAAGAAGGCGTCATAGGCACTGATCAATCCAACGGGCAGTGTGGGCGATTGTCTTGGACACTTTTATTGTTATCATCACAAGGCCCTGTTGGACATTGGTAATATAGAATCCAGTAAGTCCAATTCTCTAGTTCATTAGTGAGACCAATAGAGGGGGAGCTGAGTGGCCTCCACTAGACCCTCATGCCTCATGGTCGAATGTTGCAGCCACCGTGACAGGAGACACCAGTTGGCTTTGAGCCACTGGTTTCCCTACTGGGTTGGGAACTGGTCCTCACTGTCGGCACTGCCCTGCAGTATTCACTTTGCCGAAGACAAGCTGGTTTATGTTCATCTGCAGCTGCACGTGCCTGATATAAGGAACTGCTGCAGGACAACATCCATGCATCATTAATCTCAGGCAATGACATTCGAGGACTTTGCCTGTATTATTAATTTTCAATATGCTTTTTGTAACTATATGTCTTTTGTTATCATAATTATGGGTACTACGTGTGCTGTGTGTGGCTGTTAGTACTGTTTTGCACCTTGGCCCTAGAGGGACGCTGCTTTGTCTCTATTCATGTGTATGGTTGAATGAGAATTAAACTTGAACTTGAACTCAAAATAGGAGAAAGATAAACATTACTGAACAAGCACGCCGCCTGCTGGATGCAGACAACTGTAAGTGAATAACAACAACGTGCACTATTTCTTGAGACAGATTTTCTTCCAATATCCTTAATTTCAGCAGAACCACTGTTTTTTCTCGAGACCGTCCAGCTGAGTGACCATGCAGAGTAGGAAATACTAAACAACTCCTGAGAGCTCAGGATGGACTCCACCTATCTAACACCACCAACATCTCCTTCAGAACAGGAAATCATATCACAGCAGTTCTTTGAATGTTAGCTTCGGGCTGGGTTGTGGAACCAGAGGAGCCATAACACTTGACTATTGTCTTTGGAAAGTCCGATCATCTGGCTATACTTCTACTCCCAGTGTATAGGTAGAGTTTAAAGACCACACCACTAGTTGGGGCCGCTGAACAGGGCTAGTGATTGGTTGATGAAGGGAGGGAGATTGATCCCATGGGGTCAGACAGCATGACTGGTGAAAAAGTCTCTACAGCGGGGGAATTATCATTTCTGAGAGCATCATACAGTGCCTGTAGAAGATATCAGTCTTTGTGCTAGGGAGCCATTATGACTCTCTCTCCAAGTCAACGCTCCCATCACTCTCCTCTCCAAACCCACCCATCCTTTTTAGCGTCTCTTCATTTGGTGGCAACACTTCCCTGTTGTTCTCTGTATTTTGCTATCTTTGAAAGAGCTGACTGCAAAGGAGGCAGATGCTGTGCCATTTGTAGGAAACCTGCAATACACCAATCAGCACTTGACACAAGAAACACTGAAAGCACGGGCCACAAGCCTCATAATTGAAATCTTCCCTCTTCATAAACCTTGCACAAGTAACTTTAGAGCAGATGTACAATGTTCTTTCAGCATGGACTAAATGCCAGATTAGGAAAGGGAAAAAGTATCTGTGATAAATTAAATTAAAGAAGATCAAGAGCAGAATCCATTTGATTAGAGTTAAGGAGTAAACAGGGGGAATGTTATTAACATTACAGGGAGCATTATACAGGCAGCCATGTTTTGGTTCTGGTTCATTATTGGCACATGGACCAAGATACAGTGAAAAGCTTGTCTTGCATACTGTTCACACAGATCAAGTACACAATGCATTCAGCTAGAATAAGGTAAAACATTAGCAACACAAAATAAAGTGTAAAAGCTGCCAAAAAAGTGTAGGTTAATGATAAAGTGCAAGAGGTAGATTGTGGGGCCAAGGGTCCATCTTATCATACAAGAATCTGATTAGAATGTGATAGAAATATGAAGGAACAACTCTGTATTACGTTACCAAGAAGGCCTTTGAAAGGAAGCCTGCAATACAATCAAATTCCAGCAGATGCTCTTCACGTCACTGGGGACTTGAAGTTAATGAAGTCCCTCTGTTCTCCATTCCGTGAGTATGGAGTTCAGGTGTCCTCTTTAATGGAGCAGTGTTCAGCAAGTTGTGAGATGCCAGAGAAAATCACCGGGAGCATCCTGGATTGACCCTGCAGCTAGGAAACTGAAGGAGGTCATGACCTGGACTTGCAAGTGCAAAGTAAAGCCATATGTATGCTTGCAATTGGAGGAGATTGAGGATCACAACCAGGGCAAACAATGCAGCTGAAATGTTGGCTCTTTATGTAACGCTACCCAAAATAAAGGGGTTTAGTATAAGAGAAGGCACTCGTGTCCCTGCAGAGAATTCCAGGGCAACAATAGCACATGATAGATGCCAGGTTGTTAATCGAAGTGAGAACCAGGTGGGTTACAGAAAGTTCAGAGAGGAAATCAAAAACAAAATGTGGGACCATGTGACGAGGACTAGCAGCACACTTAAAGGAAATCCAAAAATATTCAATAAGCATGTCAATTTAATTTGACTCATTAAAGACAAATTGTGTCCAACTAACTTGATAGTGTTTTTGATGAGGTTGATGATGTCAATGTGATGTATGTAGACTTCAAATTGTGTTTACCAGATGACATTTCATACCATTTTGGGTGATATGCTGCATTTTTATTTTTCTATCCGAGGTGTATAGCTTCATGATTTCCCACATTTTGCTTTACTTGTTTCACCTTTGCCAATAACATTAACTACATATCTCTTTTGCGTCTTCTCCACAACTTTCTTTCCTACCCATTCTTGGAATTAATGAAAAACTATACACAAAGGCTGACAAAAAGAAAAACAATGTGCAAAAGAAGACAAATTGTGCAAAGAAAAGAAAATAAGTAATACTGGGAATATCAGTTGTAGAGTCCTTGAAAGTGAATCTGTAGTTTGTGGAATCTGTTCAGAGCTGTGGTGCCTGATCCACACCAATGCATTACATCGCGCACCATGAGCTTCTATTTTCATAATAACCTCTCGTGTTTTCCAGTAACACACATAAAAGTTGCTGGTGAATGCAGCAGGCCAGGCAGCATCTCTAGGAAGAGGTACAGTCGACGTTTTGGGCCGAGACCCTTCATCAGGACTAACTGAAGGAAGGGCTAGTAAGAGATTCTCTAGAGATGCTGCCTGGCCTGCTTCATTCACCAGCAACTTTTAGTGTGTGTTGCTTGAATTTCCAGCATCTGCAGAATTCCTGTTGTTTGTGTTTTCCAGTATCTCACTATGAATATTATTGCCAAAGAGCCAAGTGGTGTAGGACAAGCAGATTGGAAGGGAACCTTTTCTCTGGTAGATGTTGAATACAGAGAAATTATGTGGAAGGATGGAGCACAAGTGCCTCAGTTGAATGAGTTAAACTGTGTTACTTTAACATGAGGAGTATTCAGGAGGGCGATGAACTGGAAGCATGGATCAGTACACGGAATTAAAATGTTGAGACCATTGCTGAGACTGGGCTGTCGTGAGGGCAGGATTGGCTGCTTGAGGTTCTGCGGTTAGAAGTGAGGATATCATGGAAGTCATCTACTGAGTCAGTGTGAGTGGGTCAGAAATAGGAAGGGAGCCATCACTCAATTGAGAGCATTCTCTAAGTCTCCCAATAGCTACCTGGATACTGAAGAACAGATAAGTTGCCACATTTTGTAAAGGTGAAAAATAACAGCGTTATTATGACTTCAACTTTCATAATATTGATTGGTACTTCCTTAGTGCAAAATGTCTAGATGGGGCAAAATTTGTTAGGTGTGTCCAGGAAGGATTTGTGACACAATGTGGACAGGCCATAATAGATCAAATACAAGGAAATTAACCTTGTAGGGTGAGAGACTTCCTGGTGGGCAAGCATTTCAGAGTATTGCTACAACTCCCTGTCCTTTAATACAACCGTGAACAATGATAGGAACAGACAATATGTGTAAGTATTTAATTGGGTGAGGACCAATTCCTACCACTAGACAGGCAGTACAGGAGCCTGAAGACCCCCAGTTCATGTTTTAAGAACAGGTTCTTCCACTCCACCATCAGGTTTCTCAATGGTTAATAAACCCATGAACACCACCTCACTATTCCTCTTTCGCCCTATTTATATTTTGTTTTTTTTATTTCTTGCACTGTACAAAACAAATTTTATGACAATTTTTTCAGTGGCCACTTTAACTACAAATGCTCATTATTGCAAATATCTAATCAGCCAATCATGTGGCAACAACTCAATGCATAAAAGCATGTAGACATAGTCAAGAGATTCATTTGTTCAGACCAAACATCAGAATGGGGAAGAAATATGATTTAAGTAACTTTGACTGTAGGATGACAGATGGTGCCAGACTTGGTGCTTTGAGTATCTCAGAAACTGCTGACCTCCTGGGATTTTAAGCATAGTCCTATTAGAAGTAGTCAGCGTGCCTTCATGAGGGGCAGGTCGTGCCTCATGAGTGTGTTTGACATTTTCTAGACGGTGACAAATTGATGCAGGTGGACCAGTAGATGTAGAGCAGATGGATTTTAGTAAGGCATTTGACAAGGATCCCCAAGGTTGGATTCTGAATTGGCTTGCCCACACAGGGCAGAGGGTGACAGCAGAGTGGATGTATTTTGGTGTTCTGCAGGTATCTGTTCTGGGACTCCTGTTCTTCATCACTTTTATAAATGACTTAGATTAGGAAATGGAGGGGTGGTTAGTACATCCGCAGATGACACTAAGGTTAGAGGTGTTGTGCATTTCGTTCTGACAATTAAATCCATTTCAGCATTAAGTTAATTGGAGATAAAATGCAATAAAAAAGATTGAGCCAAATATAGGGCATTGATATAGCCTTGCTTTTGCCATGAATTATTTTTTGTACAGCTGTTAATTAATATTACAGCTTGCACTCTGTGGTAGGGAAAGCATAAGATGGAGTTGAATTTGCAAAGTGTACTCCACAGTCCCTCCCAACTCAAGTCAAACAGGTCGGTGAAGTCAACAGTGTCTGATAATGCTCTGTGCATTTTTCTGGGAAAACTTGGGCAATGTTGGATGCACATTGATGTGGGGACACCTCTTTAGTTCTGAGAGGAGGCTGTTGAGGGGATCTGGTGACTTTCCCCTACAATGGACAGCAGGAAGACACCTCTGTAGTTTCTACAACTGGCCTTACCTCTTTTCTTGAAAATGGGCATGACTACACCAGCTCTGATGACCCTTGGCATGACCTTGTCTCCCAGATGAAGCTGTGGATTTGTGACCGAAGCACTCATTACAGAGTCCTAGGATTTCACTGAGGAGATCAGCTGCTCCTGGAGTCATTTTATTTTTGATTTGCAATATGGGCTTCTTAGCTTTTTGTTAATACAAATGGGCAATGGGTGAAGCATGCTACAAATACCGGGGCAGTAAATTTTGCAATCACTCAGCAGTCCTCAAAGGTGAACGGTATATTTCCCTCCATAAGTGCTGTCTAACTTTCTGAGTTCCTCCAGCATTTTTTGTGTGTTGCTCAGGTTTTCATTTGTTCCTTTAGACACAGAGGGAAGTTTGCAGGAGTGAGTGTAACAAAATGATAAGGATATAACTGCAGGTAGTTTCATGCAGTGGAAGCCACACAGAGGTCTGGGGATGTTAGAATCAGCCATGCTAAGTGCTGCCTTCAGCAGCATGTTGGGATGCATCTGCCACAAGAACTCAATTGGGCATCCATCTGATTTTTCCCATCTGGAAGAGGTGACCATTCAGCAGCCAGAGTATTACCCTCTGTGAACACACCATTCATGGACTGGAAAATCACAGCTACATCAACTAAATTTAAATTAATTCTGCAATCAGATTTAATTTATGTTTACCATTTCTTCGTGGAAAGTCTTTATGCTGATGTTTTTTTTTAATACATATTATCTTATTCTGCATGACATTATATAACATCATGCAGAATCAGATAACTCTATTGAATTAGTTTGGTGATCAGGCTAATCTTTGCAAATGTATTTTCAGGCACAAAAACAGGCTAACACATCGTGGTGTTTTGGAATCATTCCTTGCTAATTGGTAAGAGAACAGATCAGGCACACAACCTGATTAAATTGGTTGTCTCAATGTCCATCCATAAATTAACCCCTATTTTGTTACATGGTTTCTGTTGTCAGTCTAATCATTATTCTAGTGCAAAATCACTCCTCGTGTCATGAAGCCATAAGGTTTGCTTAGCAAGTATATTCTTTCCATTCATCATATCTTGCATTGGATAAAAGTTAGGAAAAAAGTAGTTTTATTATGCTATTTTTATGGTTTAAAATTATTATGCCATGAGTGGGAAGTTTCTCAGTTGTCGCTGAGGGATATATCACATCTCGTTAGAAGGCTACTCACCGACGTGAGAAGCTACTTTGCCAGATGTAATGAACTACTTTCAGGGGTCTATCAAATGACACCATGGCTTTCGTCACATTTATATAAGTGTGTGTGCCTTTTGGTTCTTGCCTCCATATTTAAATAATCGTGTAGTCAATAAAATACAGTACAGATCAATCTAAATGATTCATTTTTGCCTATTATGACTCATCAAGGCCTTACATCCAGGTGAGACTTTTCATTCCATTTGTCTTCTTTCTTGTAAGAACTGTATGTAATTTGCCTGTTGCAGTAGTCTAGGAGAGGAGACACCGGAAATGGTGCAGTGTGGCATCCATGCTGGGC
The DNA here is from genome assembly GCF_963921235.1 of Mobula hypostoma. NCBI lineage: Eukaryota > Metazoa > Chordata > Chondrichthyes > Myliobatiformes > Myliobatidae > Mobula > Mobula hypostoma. The sequence continues at coordinate 112,973,613 of NC_086100.1, read as the reverse complement.
TGGGAGCTGAAACCTCCCATTGATGCCGCCATCCAGTGTTCAATCAGTGGAAGGACAAGCTGGATTGCTTGTGTACGACTGAGAACTGCTTGTACTTGCTGATAACATCCATGCACCTTCAGTTTACAAGGCATGTTACTCTGGGACTTGGACTAGGTATTTTTTGTGTGTGATTGTATGTTTACTTGCTATCATATAGGTGCTATATGTGCCTTGTGCTGTGCATAACCGTAGGTACTGTTTTGCACCTTGTCCCAGAGGAATATTGTTTCATTTGGCTATATTCATGGGTATTCATGCATGGCTGAACTTGAACTTGTTTAATTTATGTTTTTCCTTGTGAATGCTAAGTGCTTGTGATGTTACTGTTACTAAGATCTTTGTGTACTTGTGGAAATGATAATAAACTTGATTTTGACTGTTTCAGCCTCAAACAATTTACTGTTCATTCTGCATTTGAATTTGATGCAAGTAAAGCAGCGCCTGTGGAGGCAAAGTGGTGGTCTAGGTTTTGGACTGAGACCTTGCATCAGAGCTAAGATGAGAGGGAGGAGTATGACAGAGGCTGATAGGTGAGAAGTAGAACGAGATGAGGTGGGGGATGATGGATAGATGAAGAGGCTGTTTTTAGCCTGTTCCTGTCGGCTAAAGGAGAAGCTGAAATATTCACATAGATGGAGGGCACCAATGATTCCCTGACACTTGTGGGGGCAGCAAAGCTATGGTCGTCAGCTACCTGGAGTGATGCCAACGTTGAGAGAGTGACAATGATAATGACTCTGACCTTGACTGTCAAGAGTTGTCCTGGCATAGTTTAAGCATACAAAAGGTTATTGAACTCGGAGGGTTTCTGTATTGAAGTGCAAATATGTAGACATTTCTTCTTAAAGAAATCTAGCTAGAAACTATGACAGTATATACTGTATAACATACCCATCACTTCCAGATATTTTACGACTAGATCATTGGATTCACAAACAGAGATTTTAAGAACTTGTGTTCAAGTAAGTACACTCAATTCAAATGCAGAATGAACAGAAAATGATAAGGAGATTTCTAATTCTACCTTTAACTGACTTTAATCCCCTAGAGGCCACTGCAAAGGCTTCATGAAATGTGGAACCTTTCAAGAGCAGGCCACAAACCCCCCAGTCAGACCTTCAGTACAGGTCATGTATATTTAGTGAGCAGCAATTCTTAAAGCTGTTTCAGCTCAATATCATTGACTGTATCACTGAGATTCCCAAACCCACCCCACCCCCAGAATTTGCTAGAATTTTGACAGAACCCATCCAAAGATTCCAAGTAACATTGGTTTCCCACTGTTCCTGTGTTCTTTCAGACAACCCTGGAACGGTTATAAAGCTTTGGCTGATCACGGAGTCAAATAATATCTGAGGTGATGGAGTTCTGGAAATTTTGTATCTCCATTTATTGTTGCACTTCCAAGCCAAAGAGAAGCTTCCTCCCCACCAAAATGAATAGTCCATGCAATCTGGGAGGAATGGGTACCTCAGCAACTATGCTGTCTCCTGCACACACCTCCCCCACAGACATTCCCAACTGGATGATTTCATGTGCAATCGGTACACATCTTGGGGTCCCACAGAAAGTTAGCAACTTCTAACAGGGCTAGCACAGCAGAACCACATCTCCACCTTGTAAACCATACAAACTGGCAGCATGGTGAATCAGCGTTTCACAGAATCTTGTTCTTTTAAATAAATATTGTAAGATTTGGCACATTCCACAAATCCTTGCTTTCCAAAGTAAACCTAAAGGTGCTTGCTTGCTAGTATTTGTTTATTTAATGAAGAAAGACTAGAAACCACCTTGCTCTTAAACAGCTTTCGTATTACTCGGCAGAGTTCTTATAAAATGCCCTTTAAATTAATAAATGTTCATTTTACTGCTGTGAAAGGTAATGTTTGAGACTATATCAAATTAACGATGTTTCCATGGTTTATGTCCAAAATTATACATTGTTCTTTGATGAATTATATTTCAGTCTCTGCATTTTCGGGACAGGAACCAAACTTTCATTGGCTCTTTCTTACCCTTCATGCTAACCAGATCTCTGTACTCCAGTTGAAATTGTTCATCTGAGTTCTCGGCACTCATAAGGCATCTAGTTATAAAAGGAGATGGAAATTAGGACTATTTATCTAATTTTAAAAGCAGGTTAATACACTGTCACTTTGGAGACATGTGGAAGGCATAAACGTGATTTGGTCCCCATGCTCAGCCAATGTAATCACACCATTCCAAAATAATTCAACTACCACTCACCTGTATGTATACTCTGAGACATTGATTCTCCCTTTTTCTCCAGTGGTTTCTGTCCTGCTTGTTAAGTTAACAGTATTTCCAAACAAGCAATAGCGAGGCATCCTCTGGCCTATTACACCAGTGACAACTTCCCCAGTGTGAATGCCAATAGTGATCTGAAGTGAAAGGTATAGTTTTGTATTATACTTACAGTTTTACAGAGTGCAACACCAGGATTCACACCACCAAGTTCAAGAACAGTTACTACCTCTCAGCCATCAGGCTCTTGAATAAAAGGGGCTAACTACACTCATTTGGCCCATCACTGAGATGTTCCCGCAACCAATGATCTCAATTTATAGACTTTTATCTCATCAACTTATGTTCTTATTACTTATTGCTACTTGCCTATCGCCACAATAGGTCAATGGCAGATGCAATCTCAATGGCTCTCCACATGGCTTTAGACCAGCTAGACAACACAAACATCTACGTGAGGATGCTGTTCATCAACTATGGCTCAGCATTTAATACCATCATTCCCACAATCCTAATTGAGAAGTTGCAGAACCTGGGCCTCCGTACCTGCCTCTGCAATTGGATCCTCGACTTCCTAACCGGAAGACTACAGTCTGTGTGGATTCGTGATAACATCTCCTCCTCGCTGTCGATCAACACTGGCACACCTCAGGGGTGTGTGCTTAGTCCACTGCTCTACTCTCTGTATACACATGACTGTGTGGCTAGGCTGTGATAATAAACCTGATTCTGATTATTGCTATTTATTTATAGTTGGATTTTTTGCACAGTTTTTGTCTTCTGCACTTTTCATCGATCCTGTTACAGTTACAATTCTATAGATTTGCTGAGTATATCCACAGGAAAATGAATCTCAGGGTTGTATATGGTGACGTATATGTACTTTGATAATAAATTTACTTTTTACTTTGTACCAACAGTATCTGAGTTGGGGCCAGTAGGATTGCAAGTAGGAAAGGTCTGGTTGACCACAACTAGAGAAATATATCTATTTCGAGTAACCACACTTAAAAAATGTGAAGATGTAGATGAAGATGGTGTCTCAGAAAGGCAGCATCCATTATTAAGGACCTCCAGTGCCCAGGGCACGCCTTTTCCTTACTGTTACCATCAGGTAGGTGGTACAGATGCTTGAAGGCACACACTCAACGATTCAGGAACAGCTTCTTCCCTTCTGTCATCCAATTCCTAAAAGGACATTTAATCTTTGGACACTGTGAGAGTAATTTTTGGGTTTAGGTCATTAACACTTAGTAAATGGCTTCAGCCACCAGTCTTCTGTTCCTTGACAATGCATTTCCTAAAAGCTGTGAATATCAGAATCCCAGTCCATTTGTAACAATGCATTTCCTAAAAGCGGTGAATACTGGAATACCAGTCCAGATGCTGCTGGTGAGAAGGTGTGAGGTTTGCATGCAGTTTCAAAGACAGTATTATCTATACTTTGTAAATATGGATTGTCCTTCATGTTAAGCACATAAAATACTAAATAAATGTATTGTGGATTAATTTTGGAACAATGGATTCCTGAATACCAGTCCTGATGCTGCTGGCGCTGGTGGGATGGATGTAATTGGGAGGTGTGAAGTTTGTATGTAGCTTCAAGAGAAAGCATTGTCTATACTTTGTAAATATGGATTTGTCCTTTGTGCGTGTAACAAATAAATATCAAGCCCCACGTTGGGCAGCAGACCTTTCCACCGAAAGGGCCTCCGTATGCCTGCTGTACGTTGCTTTGTCGAATAAAGAAACTGCTTTGTATCTACCAGTAACTCTCTCTCCAGTGATTTCATTCATGCAATAACAGACACTACCTCACTTCTTTTTAAATACACAGTATTTCTGTTTTTGCATGTTTTTTAATCTATTCAATATACATAATTGATTCACTTGTTTATTTTTTTTGTTTTATTTATTATCTTTTCTCTCTGCTAAATAATGTATTGCATTGAACTGCTGCTGCTGTTAACAAATTTCACGTCACATGCCGCTGATAATAAACCTGATTCTAATTCTGAGTTGAGAGGCTATGACGAAGGATTGTTAGGATAGTTCCAGGTTGTAAAAGCTGCAATTGTTGTCCCTGGAGCAAAGGGTGCTCATTTGAAAATGTTGTACAAGGTTACAATAGGTTTAATGAGGTAGACAAAGAAACATTGCTCCCTTTAGTCGATTATATTAGGATGCATGGGACACAGAGTTAAAGTTAGAATGAGACAAATAGGAGATTTATGTGGAAGTTCTTTTTTTTTATATAATAGATGCTAATGAACTGGAACTCACTGCCTACAGAGTGCTAGAAGCAGAGGCAAGGTTTCAAGACTAAATTGGAGGGGCCCCAAAGGGAAGTTAACAGGTAGGGGAGGGGTGAAGCAGGGAAATGGAACTTAACAAATGGCACTTCTGTGAAATGGCATGGTCTCAGTGAAATACTAATCTTCTCTGTGACACAGTTCCATGGTTTATTTCCTCAGAACTCTATAGGCTATATTTTAAACTAACCACCATCCTTAACTTCATTGATAGCCTAGGACGTAGATTCCATTCTCCATGGAATCTTTCTTTCGCAATGGAATGTTTATTTGCTGAAACTCTGACATGCCTAGTTGTCAAGATCCTCTTCTCAGCCTCACCAGTGTAGTCCAAAGGAAAGCTTATGAAGCAATACACTTGGCACCAGCTTGGCTGCAGGAGCTGCCAGAAGGATCTTCAATGATGCCCAGGGGCTCCACTCCAGATTTGGGTTTATTCCCGTAGCCTTCATCCCTCCTGAGGCTACCCTCAAGGCAGTGGGGCTACTTACCCATAGCTACTAGTGATCTGGCTCTCGAGCACCAAGCCATGTCCACACACCGCTGGGCCTGCATGTTATATGTGCAGGGGCCAGACCTCCTCCCCGTCCTCTGTAGTTCATCCTGAGTCCGAAAGGAGTTCAGTTTCCCTGTGTCGCCAGCAAGGAGGCACCACATGAGATTTGCTGTTGGAGTGGCTATGGACTGGCCCAGAGAGACTTACACATTCAGCTCTCCTTTTCGCAAGACTGCATGCCAGCGGTGGAAAATAAAAGTGAGAGTGACAAGCACTACCCACAACAACCATTTTGACATGGAGATTTATAAGGATTCTAAATATACCAGAGAGAAGGTGGATGTGACTATCATATATATCTCAGAGCTTTGCAAGGCTAACCTGCACAGGTTCTCCATCAATCTTCACCTGTCCTGCAATTTCCATCATGTCTAATGCCAGGTGACATATAGAGCGAGCATGATGGATACATGGTTCCGGCAGGCCGCTCACAGTCATGTACTTATCACCAACCGTCTCCACCTGAACAAATAAACAGCAAGTACAGGCTAATCAAAAGATTCTAAAAAGATAACGAACAATCTAAAATTTGAAGACGTAACTGATCTCATAATATTTCAACTGTTGTATTAATTGAAATCAAAGTCAGTCAACCTCATTATATTTCTTTTCAACCCTTTAGCTTCAAAGAGCCTTTCAACGACAATGGGCCAGATTGTGCTGGACAGGAATCTCAGTCCGCAGTCTCTGCACACATGGACTCCCCTGGGCTGACTCTCCACACCCACAAGGTCTTTGGCAGGGTTTAAACGATAATTAGACTGGGGGTAACCAAAAATAAAGAGGCAAAGCTGGGAAGAGAGGTTTGTTTTCGGTCAATGTTGCGTTTGCTAGTTTTTAAGTATCTCTGACACTCAGCGACTGTTAATAACTACTATTTTGAAGAATTATTTCAGAAGTAAAACAAACTGAAGAATATTAAAATCAGAAAAGTTGAAGTAAAATACAGAAATAATCAAAAGCTATAGGAATATAATTTAAAACGGCTACCTCTCTGCATATTAATCTGCAGATTTAGAATCCTTGTTGACATTGGGGATTTGATTGCCATGCCTGATACAACTTTCCACAGGGAATTTTAGTAAACTTGTTGCCCTCCATGGGTGATAGAGCATAGCAAAACATTTTTTCTACACAGAGATTTGTAGCGATTTGAAAGCTAAATATTCAGAGTTGCCAACCATGGCCAGCAGAATCTGGACAATAAAAAACACACCAGTGTCATCTGATAAAATCTGACATGTAGTATAGAAATAATAGGATAAGTGATCAAATATTTGTTCAGAAGCAAAAAAAAACAAACTGCTGGAGGAACTCAGCAAGTCAAGCAGCATCTGTGGAGGCAACTATGTTTCAAGTTGAGACCTTGCAACGGAACTGAGGAGAGCAGGAGGGATATGACAGGGTTTGATATTATCAAGTGTTATTTATCATAAGTAGAACCAGATGAGGTGAGAGATGATTGATATATGAGGCCAGGTAAGGGGAGAGAGTATTAAGACAAGAGGCTGGTGGCTGGTAAGTGGAAACAGATAAGGGAAAAAGATTGGAGGGGGGGGGAGAAGGTGAACATAGAGCAGAGGTTGGATGTTGATAAAGTGGAACCACCTAAAGGAGGGGTGATGGGCAGCTGGAACCAGATGGGGAGGGGACAGGGAAGGTAGAAACGACAATTCTGCGCGAGTGGAAACAGGTGGGGTAAGGTAGCAGATCTAGATAACAGGTGGGGGGAGTGTTGCAGCCCTAGAAGGTGGTCTGTATCACTATCTTGTCTATACCTGCACTGAGAAACACGAATTGGAAAAAAAAGTAAATCTTGCCCTTATTTATTTACTTTTGTCACACAAATTCCATGAGAGTGAATTTTATTCTGTATCTCAAATTTTTGGGTTATAGTAAGTATACTCATTAGTTACTTGGGTAACAGTTGGTGGGGGTTGCCTGTAATCTGGAGAGACTGGAGAAGCAGATTTTCCTCCTTGTGGCACATACGTTCAAAATCAAGGAATTTTAATATAACTTGAAGGTAATGACAAGGCGGCCAGAGTGAAGATGACTTATTTTTCTGCAATGACTGAATAAGAACTGAACTGTTACTGCTGAAAATACATTGGAAATAGATCCTCTGGTAACCTTCAAAGGAGAATTTGCAGAAGATATTGTCGGCTATAAGGAAAGCTTTCTTTCCAGGCAATCACCCAAGATCAGGGTGAGAGTCGATGTGCGGAATACCTTCCACTGGTGATTTATCATCCTGAGCTTGTGGAATTAGGCAAAGAAAATCAGTGATGACAACTTCTAGATGATTCTGTTAGACCACTTTTACTGAGCACATCCGAGTCCACAGTGTGCAGGACATTTGTTTTCATTCATTGGTGACAGACATACAAAATAGCAATAGTTACGTCTTGTATTCTACTTCTGAAATCTGGTTCCAATTGGGACTCATTTTAGAATAATACGGTAACACACACATTACTACATTTATTGTTACTAACAAAATCAGATTTCCAGTCAATAGCACGTACTTCTAAACTGAGTCAAATGAAAATAGGATAACTCACCTTAAACACATAAGGGTTTATGCGTGAATCAGTGAGGATGTCAAATTTTGTATAAAGGTCATTGAGGAGATTTACGATTTTCATAGCTCCCTCAGTTGAGGCATGCTTACTGCAGAAAGAATTGAATCCAACAATTCCACTGAAAAGGATAGTTACGTTGTCATAACGTTTAGCAGGAACAGGACGCTTGTGTCTCAGCTCATTAGCAACAGAATGGGGAAGAACTGAGTACAGTAATCTGAAAGCAGGTGAATGTATATATCAGATTTTCAAAATATTTAAGTATTCCAACTTTAAGCCATTGGCTTCCAAATAAAAACTATCTGGCTTTAACTTAATAATGCCTAATTCAGCAAAGCCACTGGATATAGGAAATTAATAATCAGTAACAATCACAACTCAAGAGATTCTGCAGATGCTAGAAATCTTGATCAACACACAGAAAATGCTGGAGGAACTCAGCAAGTCAAGTAACAGCCATAGAGGCACACAAACAGGAGAAAATCTGCAGAAGGGTGGAAATTAAAGAAATACACACAATACTATAGAGGCATAGTAAATTTTGGCACATGAAATTGAAGATGAGCTGCAGGCCAACAAGGTACCTGTTGGTCTCTGTAAAATTCTGCTGCAGAAGGCCCAAAGAACATTTGCTATAGAACAGGCCTTTTTGAAACAATAGTCTCAAAGACATTGCCTGCATATTCTCCACTACTGTTCAATGCATGACAGAAAACATGTAGGTTACAATTCTTGTTTATGTGTTGTGTGAGGTGAAGACAGGTTTTAAGCCTCAGAGTTAAGCAGCATTAAGGGAGAGGGAGTAAAAAAAGGTCTTTGCCAACTGGGGAAAAGGACTCGAGGAGGGATTGAGTTGTGAACCATTGTGGTTCTGAGCCATCCTGAGACTAAGACGTCTATCAATAAGATTCAAGCAGGTCCTCTTTATCAGTGATAGGACTTGACAACTTGGTTTGTGGCCCCTCCAACTAATAATCAATGATAAACTATGAATGATGCAAAGGATTTCCTTGGAAACTGTTCAGAATAAAGACGCAAATAGTTACTTATAGGCTCGCTCCAGAGAACTAGCATAATTGAACATTTATTTAAATACTGTATGTTTGTGAGTTGTTCATCTTTTGTCTGCATAGTTTCCCACATTTTATCTAATGGCTAGATGACTCCAAAAACTCATAACCCCATAAAAATATATATATAATCTTAAAACCCAAAAGATATGTATTAATTTTAGTTTTACACAGCTTATCATACGAAGGACTGGGAAGTGAGAGATAAAAAATAACAAACGAGTGGTGACTTTCTTTCCACTTACTTTATTATCAGTCGATGGTGAGTAAACTGTAGAATAATCACAAAATGAGGTCGACTGTGCTTAAGCCAAATCTCTGAAAGAGTTAACAATTTATCTCATTTCTTTGTTCTTTCTCTGGAGCTTTACTGTTATATTTTTCTTTTTAAATAAACTCACTGTTGAAAGTTACTATTTAATCTGGATGGATCACTCAATGCAGGGAATGCAATTCAGATAACTTGCTAAGCAAAAATAAATTTTCTCACTTCCGCCCCTTCTGTTTTGCCAATTATCTTAAACGTCTCCTCTGCTTATAGAGTCATAGCGCTCAGAAACAGGACCTTCTATTCATGATAACCATCCTTTGCCCATATTTGGTCCGTATCTCTCTGTGCCTTGCCTTTTTAACTGATTGTCTGAATAACTCTTAAAAGCAGTAATTGTATCTGCTCTATTGTGTCTGTGAGGAGGTGCGTAAGGGTGAGATAGGTCAGCTGGTTGAATGGTGAAGACTGTGGAATTTATGAAGGACAACTCAGGTACACAAGCACCACTTCTTAATGAAGGACCTGAGTTGCAAAGGGTGAGCATTCCTAGCTGCCAACATCCCACCCAACTTTCTGTCTCATCTATACCCTGGCACAACCTTAGAAAACTTTTCGCACTATCCATAACATCATTGTTTTTCATGTTATCCGCAGACTTACTAATCCTAACCCCCACCCCTATACGCAAATCATTAAAATATATTACAAACAGCAAAGGTCCCAGCATAGATCCATGCAGTACACCATGAATCACTGACCTCTCTTCCAACCAATCTTTTGCCTCCTATCACTAAGCCAATTTTGGATCTAATTCGCCAGCTCTCATTGGATCCCAGGCTTTAGCCTTCTAGATCAGTCGACAATACTAGACCTTGTCAAATTCTTTACTGACATCAATTTTGTTACTATTAACTATCCTACCATCAAATTGCTAAACTATAGTACCCAAACTACTGTCACGCCTTGTTCTCATTGCTACCATCAGGAAGGAGGTACAGAAGTCTGAAGGCACATGCTCAACGATTCAGGAACAGCTTCTGCCTCTCTGCCATTTCTGAATGGACATTGAACCCATGAACACTACCTCAGTACTTTTTATTTCTATTTTTGCACTACTTATTTAACTATTTTATATATATATTTAATGTAATTCAGCTTTTTAGGTAATTATGTATTGCATTGTACTGCTGCCACAAAGACAACAAATTTCACGAGATACGGCAGTGATATTAAACCTGATACTGATTATTAAAACATTTCATAGTTTTACGTAACTTTACTGTATTTCATTTCTACCTATCTCTATTACAACAATGATCCTGGCTTTTCCAGCCTTTCCTGACAACTTAGTATACCCTCTATTCTCAGCTTTCTGGCCTAAGAAAAGTTGGCATCAGTGGCAAAGAATGTGCACACTCCACTTCCCAGCCTGATGCGGCTTACCTGTCTGTCTTTTTCTTTTCATCTTCCAGTTCTCGCAGTGTATGTTGCAGGCGATCAGTCAAGATTTCTAGTTCCTGTGTAAGTTTGTACTCTTCTCTAAACTGTTCGCCCAACAAAACAAGGTCACGTGTAGCATCATGTATCGGGATATCACTGAGATACAGGCCCCTCCTTGTCAGGTCATCCAAATTCATTACACTAAATTAAAGATGATTTTTTTATATACTTTACTGATGGATTACAGAGATAAATAAGTTTATCTGTATTGAGGCTTCCATATAAACGTGCCATCGCATGCATGCTTATTACATTCCTTTGAATACCTAAGTAAAGTATTTGAAAGTCCATTATAATGAAAATTCTCTAGAAGACATCAGCTATCTTAAAAAAATTTAACAACATTTATCATTAAGAGTGCATCCAAAGCTATGCAAAACAAAGCAACAGTACGAATGAAACATAGGACAGAAAATAATCAAAATTCAACCTTGTCAAAATTCTGTTGTGCTACAAAGTAGAAAATGTCATTGTAATTTACAAGAGGCAGCCATTCAGAGCAGAACAGGGCAAAAATTGACTTCTAAGCTAATTCTGCCTTTGACCCTCTTGATCTATGCCCCTCTGGCCCTCATGGCCCTTCTAATGCTTTCTCCAATTAATTTAAATCCACATCTACTCACTATCTACCTCTTTGGGAAGGAAAGAGCCCCTTCCTGTTTACCTATTCAGGCCCTTCATAATTCTATACAACTCTATTTATCTCTCCTTTCATTCCAAAGAAGGCTACCCCAGCAAAGGCAGACTATTCTCCAGTTCAGGCAATGGCTATGTATATCTCCTTTGTTCCATCCAATTGGCTATGGATAGAATTGTGCACAAACAGTATGCAGACCAACTGTAGACTTTAAAAAAAGGATACAGAAATAAAAATTCTTGAGAATATTGTACAATCTGACTGAAACATTGAATGGGATATCTGGCAACACAGGAGATTCGAACTTCAGGCTATGTGAAACGAACAGACCATCCTTTTCAGCATGGAACTGGTGAGGAACCCCATTTTTGAATGTGCAGACTCAATCTCGAGGCAACATCTGATACCAGAGAGAGAAGCTGTTCAAGGTTTAGTGCCTGCAGGGAAAGTTTTGACCTATCATCCAGGCTCATCATTGCTCTGAATTCCATTCTTGGTAAGGGGTTGAAGGCTGTAATGGCATTCCAATGATATGTCCACCAGTAGGTTTTACAGCCGGCTGATGTCCTGCCCTGGCTTTGAAGAAGCAACAATGGTACAATTGGAGGACAAATCAGCTGTCAGAATTAATTGGTTCTAATTTTACAGAATAAGACACAGGGAGTTCTCTTCAATTGGTTAAGAAGCAACTGGAGAGATCTCTACAGTGTTTCATATACTGCACAACACTTCTTCCACAACCATACACATAGTAGAATGGGTTTATGAAGTGACTCGCATAAAGTATCTGACATGTGATTATTATAGAGTGCCTGGCTTAGGAAATTCTGGTCAATGGTGATCCTCAGGATCTTGATAATGGTAGAATGGGTAAAAGTAATCTCACTAAATGTGAAGCAGAAGAAGAGAGACTTCACTTGATCTACATGGCCACTACAAAGCTTGACTGTGACTTGGTAGTAATCTCAGAATTCAACTTTTTTTTGCTGTTAGACACAGAGTGTCCCTCCATTTGTGCCTGAGGTTGTCTATGCCAACTAAGGATCATCATTTTAGAAGAAATGTTGCTGTTAATGATGAAGAAGACATTTCTTCACTCAATGGTCCATGAACCATTTAAATATATAAGCCTTGCATTCTTTGCCTGTGTAGATACTCAAGACTGAGACTGGTAGATTTTGGATATTGTGGGTACTGTAGTTAAACTGGGATCATGAATTAACTGATTTTACATGATCTTAGTGAACGTCAGATGAGAATAGGAAAGGATTCAGCCTTGTTCTGATCCTTCTTCTTCTGTTCACATCTTTGAAAAGGAGAAGAGTCTACTTAAAAGTTAATATAAATACACCTTGTTCTAGAAATTCTGTAAACTTAATGTACAGCTTCTAACAATTGAAAAATATACCTGGGAGAACACAGGAAAAGTATATTATCAGCTTCAGATAAATAGATCATCTGCCCCTTCAAACGCAAACAGCAGATCTCAGGACCCATTAGTTCATTGTAAAATTCTGCCTTTTCTACATTCAGCAGGTCGTCCTAAGGTAGATAAGTAAAATACACATTTTTTAAAAATCATTTACTTCTTTAATGATTTTGATTAAGTTTGTAGTAAAAGAATTGAAGCTAGGGTTACCTTAGTTCTTAACACAAAAACTGTGTTAATATGCGAGAGGATTCCATGAAAAGAGAAGTCAATATGTGGCCGAACCAAAGAGAAAACTGACAGGAGGTTACAATTTCCAGGCTGCAGCTAAAGCAGAAAGTGAGGAAAAATTACAAACCTTACTCTATTAACAGTTCCATCATTCAAGACCACAAACTGAATTTCTCCATCATCTAAAACAAAAGAGAAGAAAATCAAATGCAAACAAAAGCTGGGTTTCCCTGAAATACAGCTAGGACTTGGGAGGGCAGATTTTATGTGCACTTTGACGAAATGGAGGTTTAAGCAACAGGAACGCAAACCAATTTGGTACATCACTGAAGACTTGAGCAAATTTCTGCAGTTGAAAGCATTCTGAGTGGTTACATCATTTCCTAGTATGGAGACTTCAATGGACAGGATAAATAAAAGCTGCCAAGGGTTAATGACCATTAAGAGCCTAGCCTCCATATCATCAAGGACCTCTTCAAAAGGCAGTGCCTCAAGAAGGTGGCATCACTCATTGGGGACCCTCAATACCCAGGACATTCTCTCTTCTCATTACCGCCATTAAGGTGGAGGTACAGGAGGCAGAGGTGCAGAGTCAACATTTTAGGAACAGCTCTTTCCCGTCTGCCATTGCTTTTTCTGAACAGTCCATGAATCCATGAACACTTCCTGACTATTTTGCTCTCTTTTTACCACTATTATATATTTCTTATGGTAATTTGTAATAATTCTTTATGCACTGCATTGTACTGCTGCCGCAAAACAACAAATTTCATGATATACGACAGTGATGATAAACCCAATTCTGAACTGGAAAACCTGGTTTTTCAAAACTGCTGAATTCAATATTAAGCCCTACAGAAGTTTTTGTTTTCCACCACTAACATTATTCACTTCTTTCTATAACCATCTCCTCTGCTGAACCAGCTATAGTTAACAAGCCTTTAACACCATCTCACCTATCTTGGCCCCTCCTCTGCAACCCAGTACATTTGTAGCAACTTTCCCTAGTTTTAATGAAAGAGCTGAGAACTGTGATTCTCTCCTCAAAGGTGCTGCCTAGCCTGCTGAATATTTTAACACTTTTTATTTTTATTTCAGACTTCCAACATCTGAAGTTTATTATCTTTCCTCACTGATAAAACTCACTTGGATAGAACTGTACTTTCCTTGCATGCTCTATAGTCTCCATTATTTGCAAAACTTGCTCGATGCCATGTAGTATTTTCAGTCCTCAACAAAACAAAATTTGGCTAAAATTACAGAGTTGTAGGATCGTACAGCACAGAAACAGGCTCCTTAGGCCTGCTGTGACCATGCCAACTATCAATTATTTATTCATATCAGGTGTCCCTAACCTGAGGTCCATGGACACCTTGCATGACGATACTCTTCTATGGTATAAGAAAGGCTGGAGAGCCCTGATCGAAACTAGTCCTATTTAATGCATATGGTCCATGGCCTTCACTACATTGGCGAACCTACTGCACTAGCTGCAGCACCACTATGCCATCCAAATGGGAAAGAATGAGAGGGTTAGACAGAGACAGAGGAGAAAGACAAAGACCAATAGAGATAGAGACTTAGATACGTGTCTGAGAGAGAACCAGACAGGGCAAGCGGGGAAGGGAGAGATAGAGATAGAGATAGAGACCGAGACCATAACAGAGTTTATCATCTCATGATTCCTACTGGATAGATACCTGTGGAAGGACGCGATATATTGCATTGCCAGACTGAGTTACTGTTAGCTTTCTGTCGAACATGATGTGAAAGGGGAATGCTTTGGAAAAGGTGAATGGACTAATTCTGGATTCCTGGGTACTGTTCTCCTCAAACTTATCCAGATCTTCTGAAAAAGCCACTTCTTCAGAATCCTTTTGCTCAATCAAAAATTGAATGTGATCACACTCCTCACTCTTCTGCTGGACCACCTAAAATGAAGAAGAGATTTGCCTTAGCAACCTCTTCAGTCTCAGGCAAAGAAAAGTATCAAATAAAATAAGCAATTTTCATTGTTAGTAATGTTCATTCTAAAACCTGATGCACACTATCTGTTGTTATCTTTATCAAAACCAGCTATTTAAGCATATATTCAATACGGCTCATAAGTGAGCATTTATAAAAAAATAAAAACATATACCAAATGAGATCCTTGATTCTGTTTTCACTGACAACACATTTCATAAATGAGAAGCTGATAGAAAAATTGGTTGGGTACAAGGAGATGGATGGGATGAATTTATACAGATGTCTCAAAAAGAAAATCATACAGACAAGAAAGGATTATTTTAAAAGTTGAGGAAGTAAGGACTGAAGCAACAGAGATTCTGGCTACAATATTTCAATCAATAATGGATATGCAAGCAGGCCCAAAGAATGCTATGTTACAACTATTTTAATTCTCTTCTATAAAATTTGCAGGATAAATCCAGGGAAGAGTCTACAGCTACTTGAGTATTCATGTGACAGAGCTATTCCATTAATCCTATTCCCACTCTGAACTGGAAACTGAGGAACATAATTCCAATATCATACCAATTACAAACATCAAGACTTAACTGCACATGTTCCAGTTAAGAAATGATATAGCTAGTAAAACACATTCAAATGGCAAGACTCCAGTCTAAAGCCATTTCTTCCTAGTCCAAATCACAAACAATCCATACATATTGTAAACAACAGGAATTCTGCAGATGCTGGAAATTCAAGCAACATACATATTGTAATCTCAGTTACAATAAATGTAGAACTGGATTAGCAAATAATATAATTAAACAATGAAAGGATAAATGTTAAAATTTTAAATGGTTAAAGATAATGTTGCAATAAAGTGGAGGATTATATAATTCTTTAAATAAATTTTGGACACAGCATGGAAGCAACTTATCAGTGAGCTACAATGCTACTAAGTAGTTGGTAGAATATTGCATTCATTTTCAACATGTTCATGTGACAGAGAACACTAAGATTGGCAATACTCTGGCACATTAATTGATAGTGACCAAACACATATTGCCTCCCAGTCTCAGTTTTCTAACTTCCATTATTAAAACTGCAGATTTTATGATCTTACCTTCATGTCTATTTCAGCGCCATGAAGCTGCTGCGAAACTGTTTTAATTATTCCAATTACAATATCCTGCAAACCTTCCCTTTCTGAATAATAATGTAAAAGGAGACCTTTCCCTTTATCGGCATCTGTGCATCGGAATGATGGCGCACGCATCCCGGGGTAAATGGTAGCCAGATGATCATGTAAAGCATCAAGGTTCTAAGAAGAAAAGATTAACAATTCCCTTCATATGTATCAAAGTATTTTAAAGCATAACTAGTACTTAAGCAACAAAACAAAAAATGTTAAAATTATGGCAAAGATTCTAGCTTCCACAGTACAACATATCTGCTGCACCATATTCTAACCTTATCATAGTAAATAGAAAAAAAGGCAAAATTTAAAGGGAAAAAAAGCTGGTACCTCCAACTGTGAGGAGTTCAAACTTCATGGTCAAATGTGGATGGACATGAAAAATCCTCATAAATGATCAAAGCTGTCACTCAAATTACACTGAAATTATGCATTCCTGAAAAGTCAGTGGTGTGTGCCAGTAAATCTGCTAATGATGCATTATGATCTGTGGCTCCTTTTAATTTCAATGGAGAGAAACTACTGCAAGTGTGAAGGGTAACTGGAGAAATCTTCAGTACAGTCTGTCCTCGGGTTACGAATGGGTGCCTGTCTTATGGGCACCCCCACACACAACTGAGCTCCCATAATGTTATTAAATTCAAAAGTCCTTCAAATAGCAGAATCAGTCTCCTCTGTACATTTCGTAAGTGTTCTTACATGCCATTATGCCATTCATTACAATACTGTCGAATGACTTTGTACGTTTTTCAACTAATGGGCAAAAATTAAATAATGGACATCAGTACAAACAGAACCCCAGAGAGTACATTTTATAGTTAATTAATTTAAATGACTGAAATTATTTTTAAGTGTTTGAAAGTGTTTGTGCTTCTGATTGTCCTTATTTTAACTGAGCTTAATTTTTTAACATTTTTGAATATGAATGCCAGATACAATCAAGCTGTCATATGTACGTGTGCATAAAACAATAAACTCGACAAGGCTTGAATCCAGGTGACCTGACATGCAACTTGATGTTGAATCCTTCTCACTCAGACATGCAAACACGAGGAAATCTGCAGATGCTGGAATTTCAAGCAACACACATAAAAATTGCCAGGCAGCATCTATAGGAAGAGGTACAAACGATGTTTCGGGCCGAGACCCTTCGTCAGGACTAACTGAAGGCTTCCTGACGAAGGGTCTCGGCCCGTAACCTCGACTGTACCTCTCCCTATAGATGCTGCCCGGCCTGCTGCGTTCACCAGCATTTTTTTTATGTGTGTCACTCAGACATGAGTGTGTTCCAACTAAGCCTCAGTGCTCACTGTACCATCCAAGCCTTGGAAGCCACTTAAAGTAAGGAAAAGTTCAAATAAAACAGAATGTCACAGGAGCATAGAAAGCCAATGAGTGAAATAACATGTTAATTCCAAAGTAAAATAATAATACTTTCAAGTGTAGATTATCAGACAGAAATATTTTATAAAATTGCTGTCTTTGAAATTGGACCCATTTGCACATATTTGGTAAAAGTTACTTTTCCTAGGTGAGAACAGACTAACCATTTTAAGGTCAAATGGCATCTATCAGGAAATTTGCGTAGACAAGTCTACAAGTGGTTCTCCACGATGCAGATGATACTTCCCCACTGGGAGTGAACTATTTCCCTGTCTGCTGTGTATCCAATGATGTCACAGTTGACACATGGCACACTTACTCCAGCAGAAGTTATAATATTGGGAGAAACCTATCATCTTTAGCGTTCATTCATGAAAACCTTGAATATTGAGCAGGGGAATATCTACAATCTTTACTGTTTAGTCATGAAAATCTAAGAAAATACTGTGCAGGGTAATAAGACAGCAGTTTTAATCTAGTCACAGCTTATTAATATCCAGTTTAATAGAGAGGCTTTATTTTTAGTAGGCAGCTGTAGATCCCAGGGGATCATGGGTTTGCACCTCTGCTGGACTGTGTCTGGGCAGGAAGATTTGAAGAACCAGCTGTTGTCCATGCAGCAGGTTCCCCCTCTCCACGTCACTGATGTAGTCCAAGGGAAGAGCAAGCACCGATACAGCTTGGCACCAGTGTCGTCGCAGAGGCTGCCAGAGTGAAGTTGTAAACAACATCAAACTGCCTTAGGGACCCTGGCTCCGGATTTCTCCTCGGGTTTACTCCCAAAGCCTTTACCACAGCTGGGTATGGCCGCAAGGCAGTGGAGGTTTAAAATCAGAGTTTTCCTTCTCCTGGGTGGGCTGCCCTCCAAGGCTGATGAGCCCCACCTGCCCAAATAGAGGGGCTTAACTGCAACAAAAACATGCCATGTTAGAAATACTCAGCAGATCCAGCAGCATCTATACAGACAGAAACAGAGTAGGATCAACCACAATCTTATTCAATGGCACAGCAGGTGCCCTGCAGATCCTCCAACCTGTCCTGAAACTGTGAAATTCAACCACACAGTTTGGATGAGGCTCTGAAAATCGGGTCTAACTGGCAGAGTCTTGCCCTGCACCCATGTCATTTAAAGAGGCCATTCATTATGTACAAGATTGCTGGATATTGACTGGACAGAGGTGAAGTAAGGTTAAGGCTTGTCTATCTGGGAGACAGCCTTTATTTCATCGGTCACTGTGGGTGCTCCAGTCATGGTCCTTCTGAGCATCCAGGATCATCCAAAACAGCTGTAAATGGGCCAAAACCAAAACCCCACTGCACGGGGGCATGGGGGGGGGGGAATAAACGGGATTTGAGTGAAGTAAATATGCCCCAGAAGCCTTTCGGCACAGGCCAAGAATTATATTTTTCTGAGTAGCTGGAACTGTTCCAAAAGCTATGCTCCAATCAGAACCTTTTTGAAAAGATCTGCGTCTGGAGAATAAAATTTAAGTCAGAGGTATTCTGTCACCTTCTGCATGTGGAGCTCTGCTTGTTCTGGTGAAGTTCCTCATTGCCTTCTTAAGCTCTACATCAGTGGTCCCGAACCACCAGGCCGCGGTCTGGTACTGGGCCGCAAAGCATGCGCTACCGGGCCGCGAGGAAACGATATGATTTGGCGATATGAGTCAGCTGCACCTTTCCTCATTCCCTGTCACGCCCACTGTTGAGCTTGAACGCACACGAGGTCATTACCCGCGCGTCAGCCATGTCAGTGCAGGAAGAAGATCAACTCCTCGAGCTTGCAAATGACGGCAGGCTGAAAAGTATGCTTGACATAATACCTCTGCTGGCATTCCAGATCAAAGTCAAGGCTGAATATCCTGAGATAACCATGAAAGCACTGAAAACGTTGCTTCCATTTCCAACATATCTCTGCAATGAATGCCATGAAAACTAAACTGTGGAATAGACTGGACATAAGGAACCCCCTTCGACTCTCTCGATGGGACCGTCTTTGTTGCAGGAAAACAAGCCCAGGGCTCCCACTGATTCAGCGATATTGATGTGTTGCAATGATTTTATATGTTCAAACAGGGAAAATATGTGCTGTGTGTTTAATATCCAAACGTTACTTAAAATGTTATGATGCTATTGATTTATATAACCATATAACAATTACAGCACGGAAACAGGCCATCTCTGCCCTGAACGCTACTCTCACCTAGTCCCACCGACCTGCACTCAGCCCACAACTCTCCATTCTTTTCCTGTGCATATACCTATTCAGTTTTTTTCTTTAAATGATAATATCGAACCTGCCTTTACCACTTCTACTGGAAGTTCGTTCAACGCTTACTTCAAGCTCCCCTGTCCTCCCCTGATAATTGCCCTATCACTATATTCATGCGAGGAAAATATGCGCTGTGTGTTTAATATTAAATTCGTTAAATACTTTTAGAAACGAAATTGAGTGTATTAACCACTTATCACCTATACTGTATTCCAGTCGTGATAAACACCGCCCCCCGCCTCCGAACAGAATAGCCAAAAATGACTTGTGGGAAAAAAAATTGGCACGTACACACATGCGCAAGTCACGCATGCACACTGGTGCCCACGCAAGGCTTCATGGTCATTGTAGTCTTTCTCGGGGGAAACACAACGTATTTGAAAGCTACTCGTCTGTTGGCAACCCTACAACACCGCCTGCCCCCCGCCCCCCCGGTCCTCAAGAATATTGTCAATAATAAACTGATCCGCAGTGCAAAAAAGCTTGGAGACCCCTGCTGTACATCACGTCAGCCAGTAGCACCTATAGTCGCTGACTGCAGCGTCCCATGATAAATAGGGCATTACAAATCTCCTCCCTTGAAGAATGAAACTGATTCCATTCTTGTGTACACGGTATTGGGCACTGGAAAGTAGCCCAAATAGAAGACTTCAAGGAGTATTAGTCGGCAATGTGCATTACCAAGACCTCTGCAAATGAAAATGCTGCCATTCTGTGAATATCCAGCTTGAACGACCAGTAGGAAAATGAAGGATGCTATGCATCCAGGAACATTGTAATGCTCATTCAACCTAAGACCATTCGTAATGCCTGCCAGGATTCAGCCAACTTTTTTTTCCACGTGCCACAGTTCTCAAGAAGACATCAGATGGCATAGAAGAGATTAAAAGAAGTGAAGGGGGCAGTCGGCATTTTTTGCACCATAGTTTCCGAGGAGACATCAGACTGCATAGAGGGAGAGAAAGTTTAAGAAAATGAGATGGGGCAATTGTCACTTTTTCAGTAGACGTTGGACTGTGCATAATTATGTGAATGGCAAAGACCAATAACAAGAAATTCGGTTTAAGCAGAGCAGTCATTCTGTGAGTGGGCCAGTGTTAGAGGAGGGAGTTGAGGCTTCAATTCATTGAGGTTCGGCAAGGGGATGGGAAGCCAAAGGTACATTTTTTTCTGTTATTTAGTCTTCCTTATTGCACATTTAGAGCAGAGGAGATGCCAGGCTGGATAGTGGAATGTTCCTCTTGTGGGATGTGGGAAGGCAAGGAGACCTCCAGTGTCCCGGGTGACTACACCTGCAAGTAGTGCATCCAGCTTCTAACAAAACGCGTAAGGAGTTGGAGCTGGAACTGGATGTACCCCAGATCATTCAGGAGGTTGAGGGGTTGATCGACAGGATATACATGGAGGTAGTTACATCCAAGGTGCAGGACAAGGATGTTAAGAGGGCAGCCCATGCAGAGACCCCCTGTAGCCATTCTCAATAACAGGTATATCGCTTAGGATACTGTTAGGGGGGAATGGCCTAGCAGAGAAAAGCCACAGCAGTCAAGTGTCTGGCTCTGTGGCTCAGAAGGGAAGAGGGGAGAAGAGGGTCAGTTGTAGTAATAGGAAATTCGTTGGTTGGGGAACAGAAAGAAGGTTCAATGGGAGAAAATGAGATTCCCGGTACCAACGTCATGGGTAGGAGGGATGACGAGGTCCTACAAAGTGACTTCAGGGAGTTAGTTGCTAAGTTAAAAGACAAGACTTCCAGAGTTGTTATCTCAGGATTGCCACCCGTGCCACATGCTAGTGAGGCCAGAAATAGGAAGATCTTACAGTTTAACACATGCAAAGGAAATGGTGCAGGAAGGAGGGCATCAGATTTTGGGATCATTGGATTCTCTTCCAGGATGGTAGGACCTATACAGACAGGACAGTTTGCACCCGAACTGGAGGGGGATTAATATCCCACTGGGGAGGTTTGCTTGCGCTGCACGGGGGTGGGGGGGGGGGTTTGTTAAATCAGAATTGCAGGGGAATGGGAACCAGGGCACTAGAACAGATAGTGGAGTGGTTGTGCAGAAAGATGTTGTTAAACCTACATAAAAAGTCAGGAATCTAAAAGATTGGGCTTAGTGCGACTAATGTTCTGAACTTTTCAATGTAAGGAGTATTGTAAGAAAGGTGGATGAGCTTAGGGCATGGATCAGCACATGGAATTACGACATTGTAGCCAAAACTAAGACTTGGTTGTAGGAGGGGCAGGACTGGCAGCTCAATGTTTGGGGGGGGTTCCATAGATCAGGGGTCCCCAACCTTTTTTGCAATGCGGATTTATTATTGACAATATTCTTGTGGACCGGCTGACCCGGGGGGAGGGATAGGGTTGCCAATGGACAAGAGTGGCAGTCAAATACTTTGTGTTTACCCCGAGAAAGACTCCAATGACCAGTGCGCATGCATGAGTGCCGATTTTTTTCTACAAATCGTTTTTGGCGATTCTGTTCGGGGGGAGTGTTAATCACGACCGAAATATAGGTGATAAGTGGCTAATACACTCAATTTCATTTCTAAAAGTGTTTATCTAACGAATTTAATACTAAACACACAGCGCTTATTTTCCTCGCATGATTATAGTAATAAGTCAATTATCAGGGGAGGACAGGGGAGCTTGAAGTAAGTGTTGAACGAACTCCCAGTAGAAGTGGTAGACGCAGGTTCGATATTATCATTTAAAGAAAAATTGGATAGCTATACGGACAGGAAAGGAATGGAGGATTATAGGCTAAGTGCAGGTCAGTGGGACTAGGTGAGAATAGCATTCGGCACGGACTAGAAGGGCAGAGATGGCCTGATTCCATGCTGTAATTGTTATATGGTCATATAAGTCACTTATAAGTCAATAGCATCATAACATTCTAAGTAACATTTGGATATTAAACACACAGCACATATTTTCCCCGTATGAACATATAAAATCATTGCAACACACCAATATCGCTGAATTAGTGGGAGCCCTGGGCTGAATACTTGTTCCCTGCAACAAGACGGCGCCATCGAGGGGTGATGGGAGACAGCGATACTCGAAGAGGTTCCTTATGTCCAGTCAATTCCACAATTTAGTTTTTGTTGCATTCATTGCAGAGGTATGTTGGAAATGGAAGCAACGTTTTCAATGCTTTCGTGACTATCTCAGGATATTTAGCCTTGACTTTGATCCAGAATGCTGGCAGAGATGTTATGTCAAACATACTTTTCAGCCTGCCGTCATTTGCAAGCTCGAGGAGTTGATCTCCTTCCTGCGCTGACATGGATGACACGTGGGTAATGACCTCGCATGCGTTCAAGCTCAACAGTGGCCGTGACAGGGAATGAGGGAAGGTGCAGCTGACTCATATTGCCAAATCATATCGTTTCCTCGCGGCCCGGTGCCAGTCCGCAGCCCGGTGGTTGGGGACCGCTGCCATACACTTAGACATAAACAAGTGGGAAGGATTACGTCAATGCTTAGACAGGACAGACCAGAGAAATCATCTAGTGAGGCTTTATGGGTGGAACTGAAGAATAAGAAAGGTATGACCACATTAATGGGATTATATTATAGACCACCCAACAGTTCACAGGATTTAGAGGAATAAATTTGTAGAGGGAACGCAAGCTGTTGCAAGAAACTTAAGGCTGTAATAACAGGCTGTCTTAGCTTTCCGCATATTGATTGGGACTCCTATACGGTAAAAGGGCTGGATGGGAACGAGTTTGTGAAATATATTCAGGAAAGCTTCCTTAGTACATAGAAGTCCTAACTAGAGGAATGCAATACTAGATCTCCTATTAGGGAATAAGACAGAGCAGATGACAGAAGTTTGTGTAGGAGAACACTTTGCATCTAATGATCATAACACCGTTAGTTTCATGTAGTTATGGAGAAGGATAGGTCTGGTCCTTGGGTTCAGATTCTAAATTGAAAAAGGCCAATTTTTATGGTATCAGAAAAGATCTGACAGGCTGTTTGCTGGAAAGGTGTACTTGGTATTTCCAAGGACTTCAAGAGTGAAATTTTGACAGTAAAGTTTGCATGTTCCTGTCAGAATAAAAAGCAAGGATAACAGGTTTAGGGAACCTTGGTTTTGAGGATATATTGAGCCCAGGTTAGGAAAAAGAAGGAACCACATAGCACATATAAGCAGGTAGGAACAAATGAGGTACTTGAGGAGTATAAGAGAACAATTAAGAAGGAAATCAGGACAGCTAAAAGAAGGCGTGAGGTTGCTCTAGCAGAAAAGGTAAAGAAGAATCCTAAGGGATTCTACAGATATATTAAAAGCAAAAAAATAACAAGAGGCAAAATTGTTCCTCTGGAATATCAGAGTAGAAACCTATGCATGGATTTGAAAGATTAGGGGAAGATCTTAAATTAATTTTTGGCATCTGTATTTACTTGGGAGACAGACACAGAGTCTATGGATGTCAGGCAATGTAGATCATGAGACATATACAGATTACAGAAGAGGAGGTGTTTACTGTCTTGAGGATAAATTAGGATGGATAAACCCTATGGGCCCAAGAAGGTTTCCCTTCAGACATGGCAGACTAGTCAGGAATTACAGGGGCCCTAGATGAGACATTTAAAACATCCTTAGCTATGGGTGAGATGCTGGAGGATTGCAGGATAGTTAATATTGTTCCATTGTTTAAGAAAGGCTCTAAGAGTAAGTCAGGAAATTATAGGCTAGTGAGCCTGACATCAGTAGTGGGAAAGTTATTGGGAGGCATTCTAAGAGACTGGATTTACAAGTATTTGGATAGACAGGGACTGTTTAGGGATAGTCAGCAGGGCTTTATGCATTGTAGGTTGTGTCCACCAATCTGATAGTTTTTCGAAGAAGTTGCCACGAAAGCTGATGAAGACAAGGCAGTAGATTTTGTCTACATGGACTTTAGCAAAGCCTTTGACATGGCCCCATATGGGAGGCTGGTCAAGAAGGTTCAGATACTTAGCATTCAAGATCGGGTAGTAAATTGGATTAGACATTGGCCTCATGGGAGAAGCCTGACAGTGGTGGTAGATGGTTGTCAGCAGGTCTGTGACAAGTGGTGTGCCACAAGGATTGGTGCTGGGTCCGTTGTTGTCGTTGTCATCTATATCAATGATCTGAACCCATGTGGTAAACTGGATCCACAAATTTGCAGATGACACCAACATTGCCGCTGTAGCAAACAGTAAGGAAGACTATCAGAGCTTGCAGCAGAATCTGGACCAGCTAGAAAAATGGTAGATGGAAAATAATGCCTACAATTGCTGTACTTTTGGAAGACCAACCAGGGTAAGTCTTACATGGTGAGCAGTAGGGTACTGACGAGTGTGGTGGAAAAGAGGGATCTCGGAATACTGATCCAGAATTCCCTGTAAGTGGCAATACAGGTAGATAGGGTCATGAAGAAACTTTTTGGCACATTGGCCTTCATAAATCAATGTACTGAGTACAAGAGTTGGGATGTTATGTTGAAATTGTATAAGACATTGGTGAGCCCTAATTTAGAACACTGTGTGTCGTTTTATCTGCCTACCTACAGGGAAGATGTAAACAAGTTTGAAAGCGTACAGAGAAAACTTACAAGGATGTTGCTGGGACCTGAGGCCCTGAGTTATAGAGAAAGGCTGAGTAGGCTAGGACTTTATTCCTTCGAATGTAGATGATTGAGGGGAGATTTGATAGACGTGTACAAAATTATGAGGGATATAGATAAGATACATGCAAGCTTTTTCCACTGAGTTGGGTGAGACTACAATTAGAGGTCATGAGTTAAGGGTAAAAGGTGAAAAGTTTAAGAGGAACACGAGAGGAACATCTTACTCAGTATGGAATAAGCTGCCAGTGCAAGTGGTAGATGTGGAGTCAATTTCAACACTTAATAGAAATTCTGATAAGTACATGGATGGGAGGGGTATGGTCTGGGTGCAGGTTGATGGGACTAGGCAGATTAATAGTTCGGTATGGACTACATAGGCCAAAGAGCTGTAGCGTTCTATGATTCTTCCTCACCAATTGGCTGGTTAGCTCTTGGAAACAAAGCTACTCTGCTTTAGTTTTAGTTCCTCTATCCATTTCATCCCAGACATGTTGTCCTAGAGAATGCAATTACAATCACAGTCCAAGGGTCATCATGAGCTCAGGTAAGACTGCTATCAGATTCTTCCTGAGTAAGTAACTCAGTAGGCACCATGCTCTCTGGATAGGACCTCATGCTTTTTTGGCATCTACGACGTGGTACATGATCTGGATATTGCAAAGGCACAGGCCTTGCTGCAAAAAGCAGAATGATTAAGAATGAAAGAGAACAGAGAGAAAAAAAGTTAAAAGGCAATTATGAATAGTGGCCACTCTGGGTGTGCTCTCAGACAAGACTTATGGACAAAAGGTCAACAATATATTTCTCAAGCTTGGGGCTTAGAGAAACAATCCCTGACCAGATAAAAAAAGTCGTTTTTTTTAAACACTGCTCGGGGAGAAGAGTCTGCACTGCGCAGGCACGTGATGTAGCGCGCCAAGGTTTAAAAGCAGACCACCATATACAGTGGCCATCGTTGTAGCGGCCAACATCAGAGTGGACTGAGTCAGAGTGGGACGGCTTTGGCTCAACAGGCTTCAGCGAGAACAGGCAGAGGCCAAGGTAGGTTCCGGTAAATTTTTTGTTCAGATTGTTTAGAGTAGAGAGAATGCCAGGCAGGATGTTGGAATGCTCCTCTTGCAGGATATGGGAAGTCAGGGAGCCCTCCGGTGTCCCTGACAATGACACCTGCAAGAAGTGCAGCCAGCTGCAGCTCCTGGCAAACCACATTAGGGAACTGCAGCAGGAGCTGGATGACCTGCGGATCATTCAGGAGAATGAGGAGATTATAGATAGTAGCTACAGGGAGGTAGTTATGCCAAAGGAGCAGAAGAGAGGAAATTGGGTCACTGTCAGGCGAGGGAAGAGGAAAGGGCAGGCAGAGCAGGGTTCCCCTGTGGCCATTCCCCTCAACAAGTATACTGCATTGGATACTGTTGGGGGGGGAATGACTTACCTGGGACAAGCTGCAGTAGCCGGATCTCTGGCACTGAGTCTGGCTCTGCAGTGCAGAAGGGAGAGTGGAAAAAGAGGAGAGCGGTAGTGATAGGGGATTCGATAGTTAGAGGTGTAGATAGGAGGTTCTGTGGTCATGACAGAGAATCCAGGATGGTTTGTTGCCTCCCGGATGCCAGGGTCAAGGATGTCTCTAATTGCTTGCATGACATTCTGAAGTGGGAGGGTGATCAGCCAGATGTTGTGGTGCACATCGGTACCAATGAGATAGCAAGGAAGAGTGAGGAGGTCCTGGAGAGTGAGTATAAAGAGCTTGGTAGGAAGTTGAAAAGCAGGACCTCAAGGGTGGTAATCTCAGGATTGCTACCTGTGCTACGTGCCAGTGAGGGTAAGAATAGGATGGTCTGGAGGATGAACAAGTGGCTGAGGAACTGGTATAAGGGGCAGGGTTTCAGATTTCAGGATCATTGGGACCTCTTCTGGGGCAAGGTGGGACCTGTACAAGAGAGACGGGTTACACTTGAACCACAGGGGGACCAATATCCTTTCAGGGAGGTTTGTTAGTGCTATTGGGGAGGCTTTAAACTAGATTTGCAGAGGGATGGGAACCAGAGTGCCAGAGCTGACAGTGTGGCTGGGGTGAAAATAAATGATGTTAAAAGTTCAAGCAAATCTGCTAATAGAAAGGTTGTGAGTGGTGGTAAAAATCTTCTGAGGGGTATATATTTCAATGCTAGGAGTATTGCGGGGAAGGTGGATGAGTTGAGGGGTGGATTGACACGTGGAATTATGACGTTATAGCAATCAGTGAAACTTGGCTACAGGAGGGGCAGGACTGGCAGCTTAATATTCCAGGGTTCCGATGTTTCAGATGTGATCGAGGCAGGGGAATGAAAGGTGGGGGAGTAGCATTGCTTGTTAGGGAAAATATTACAGCAGTGCTCAGGCAGGACAGATTAGAGGGCTTGTCTACTGAGTCCTTATGGGTGGAGCTGAGAAACAGGAAAGGTATGGCCACATTAGTGGGATTGTATTACAGACCACCCAATTGTCAACGAGAATTGGAAGAGCAAATCTGCAGAGAGATAGCAGGCAACTGCAGGAAACATAAAGTTGTGGTGGTAGGGGATTATAATTTTCCATATATTGGTTGGGACTCCCATACTGTTAGGGATCTAGATGGTTTAGAGTTTGTAAAATGTGTTCAGGAAAGTTTTCTAAATCAATATATAGAGGGACCAACTAGAGGGGATGCAATATTGGGTCTCCTGTTAGGAAACGAGTTAGGACAAGTGACGGAAGTCTGTGTAGGGGAGCACTTTGGTTCCAGTGATCATAACACCATTAGTTTCAACTTGATCATGGACAAGGATAGATCTGGTCCTAGGGTTGAGGTTCTGAACTGGAAGAAGGCCAAATTTGAAGAAATGAGAAAGGATCTAAAAAGCGTGCATTGGGACAGGTTGTTCTCTGGCAAAGATGTGATCAGTAGGTGGGGGGGCCTTCAAAGGAGAAATTTTTGAGAGTGCAGAGTTTGTATGTTCCTGTCAGGATTAAAGGCAAAGTGAATGTGAATAAGGAACCTTGGTTCTCAAGGGATATTGCAACTCTGATAAAGAAGAAGAGGGAGTTGTATGACATGTATAGGAAACAGGGAGTAAATAAGGTGCTTGACGAGTATAAGAAGTGCAAGAAAATACTTAAGAAAGAAATCAGGAGGGCTAAAAGAAGACATGAGGTTGCCTTGGCAGTCAAAGTGAAGGATAATCCAAAGAGCTTTTACAGGTTGTGACGAGAATACACATAAAATTAAGATGTTTGCTGGCCTGGGTTAGCATCAGTGGCATCAGCAGTTGGTCTGCCACCTGTCCTCAGGGGAAGGAGAGATAAGAAACAATGAAGCAGCATCTGGAGATGTGTAATGAAGGGACGGGAGAGAGAGCTGTCTGGAGCGGCTCCCCCCTTTGAACCCTGAACTGTTTGAAGTGATGGACAGGCGATATCCCAGCAGGGGGATAAAAAGGGACAGGTTCACTAAGGCAGGACACACACGACCCCCGAGGTAACAAGACCCTGGAAGTGGTGCGCCTCTCACGAGTCGGTGGGAAGTACCGTACCTTAAACGCACAGGGTGGAAAGGTACAATCAGCGGGAACCCAGTGTGTGTCCACTCTCGCTTGGGTGCCGGGTTCACTGCAGAGGATCGACCGCATCTGGAGGAGGGGTCACAGTCGGTGACCTCAGGTGACATCACAAAGGACTCGCCCGAAAGCTGCCTGTGAGCAATATCGCCGGTCTGTGAGTGGAAGCCATTCTGAATGATCAGTCGTTCCCGTTCTCTCTCTCCCTCCCCCCACGTTGTCCATCGCCATGGCAACGATTACTGCGAACTGAACTAAATTGGACTGAACTTTTGTGTCACTTTGAAATTTGGTCATTTACCCCTTGACAACGATAGAGCTTGATTGATGCTGTTATCTTAATTCTGTGCACGTGTGTTTATCATTGCTAAACTGTTGCATTTATTATCCTTTCGATTACTGTGTTGCTTGTTTCTTTAATAAAACTTTCTTAGTTCTAGTAATCCAGACTCCAACTGAGTGATCCATTTCTGCTGGTTTGGCAACCCAGTTACGGGGTACGTAACAAGGTATATTAAGAGCAAAAAGATTGTAAGGGATAAAATTGGTCCTCTTGAATATCAGAGTGGTCGGCTATGTGCGGAACCAAAGGAAATGGGGGAGATCTTAAATAGGTTCTTTGCGTCTGTACTTACTAAAGGAACTGGCATGAAGTCTATGGAATTAAGGGAATCAAGTAGTGAGATCATGGAAACTGTACAGATTGAAAAGGAGCAGGTGCTTGCTGTCTTGAGGAAAATTAAAGTTGATAAATCCCCAGGACCTGACAGGGTGTTCCCTCGGACCTTGAAGGAGACTAGTGTTGAAATTGCAGGGGGTCTGGCAGAAATATTTAAAATGTCGCTGTCTACGGGTGAAGTGTCGGAGGATTGGAGAGTGGCTCATGTTGTTCCGTTGTTTAAAAAAGGATCGAAAAGTAATCCAGGAAATTATAGGCCGCTAAGTTTAACGTCGGTAGTAGGTAAGTTATTGGAGGGAGTACTAAGAGACAGAATCTACAAGCATTTGGATAGACTGGGACTTATGGCTTTGTGCATGGTAGGTCATGTTTGACCAATCTACTGGAGTTTTTCGAGGAGATTACCAGGAAAGTGGATGAAGCGAAGGCAGTGGATATTGTCTACATGGACTTCAGTAAGGCCTTTGACAAGGTCCCGCATGGGAGGTTAGTTAGGAAAATTCAGTCATTAGGTATACATGGAGAGGTGGTAAACTGGATTAGACATTGGCTCAATGGAAGAAGCCAAAGAGTGGTAGTAGAGTGGAGGCCTGTGACTAGTGGTGTGCCACAGTGATCAGTGCTGGGTCCATTGTTATTTGTCATCTATATCAATGATCTGGATGATGATGTGGTAAATTGGATCAGCAAATTTGCTGATGATACAAAGATTGGAGGTGTAGTAGACAGTGAGGAAGGTTTTCAGAGCCTGCAGAGGGACTTGGACCAGCTGGGAAAATGGGCTGAAAAATGGCAGATGGAGTTTAATACTGACAAGTGTGAGGTATTACACGTTGCAAGGACAAACCAAGGTAGAACATACAGGGTTAATGGTAAGGCACTGAGGAGTGCAGTGGAACAGAGGGATCTGGGAATACAGATACAAAATTCCCTAAAAGTGGCGTCACAGGTAGATAGGGTCGTAAAGAGACCTTTTGGTACATTGGCCTTTATTAATCAAAGTATTGAGTATAAGAGCTGGAATGTTATGATGAGGTTGTATAAGGCATTGGTGAGGCCGAATCTGGAGTATTGTGTTCAGTTTTGGTCACCAAATTACAGGAAGGATATAAATAAGGTTGAAAGAGTGCAGAGAAGGTTTACAAGGATGTTGCCAGGACTTGAGAAACTCAGTTACAGAGAAAGGTTGAATAGGTTAGGACTTCAGTCCCTGGAGCGTAGAAGAATGAGGGGAGATTTGATAGAGGTATATAAAATTATGATGGGTATAGATCAAGTGAATGCAAGCAGGCTTTTTCCACTGAGGCAAGGGGAGAAAAAAACCAGAGTTGGGTTAAGGGTGAGGGGGGAAAAGTTTAAAGGGAACATTAGCGGGGGCTTCTTCACACAGAGAGTGGTGGTAGTATGGAATGAGCTGCCAGACGAGCTGGTAAATGCGGGTTCTTTTTTAACATTTAAGAATAAATTGGACAGATACATGGATGGGAGGGGTATAGAGGGATATGGTCCGTGTGCAGGCCAGTGGGACTAGGCAGAAAATAGTTCGGCACAGCCAAAAAGGGCCAAAAGGCCTGTTTCTGTGCTGTAGTTTTTCTATGGTTTCTAATGTGAAATACTGTACTGCCATATTTGTACCTTGACAAGTTAGCCAACACTATTGCAAACAAACTTCATAGCTTCTACTAATGCATTAGGGAGGATGATATTTTTGTATAATGTAAATATTGTGTTTTCAGACTCACTTGGAACATTCACCAGCCATGCACAGCTAGGGGCAGGAATGAGGAGAGATACAGACATAACGATCAAAGTAGAACAGGACACATATTCGAAAGGGAATCATTTATAGCACTACGAGGGTAAATGTTATGACTGCGAACAAAGTCACCAGAGAGACACTGGACCTGGTGGACATAGAAGTCTTTGTTCAGCAAAACAAGTAGCAGACATCAGACTGGCGACACTATCGAAAGAAGAGGCCTCCTGACCAAATATTGCATCACATTTTATACGTTAAAGAACAAAGGTAACAACAGCATGATTTCTTTGATTACAATGCATTCATAATGCTTCCTTTGCATTGCATATAATTTCAAACACCTCCAAATCTTCACACCAACACACACAAGAATGGTGTCTCTGTCTCTGGAGTTATGTATGCAGACATCTCAGGTGACTGGGTTTGCAATCACCCCAATCTGCGCTCCAGAAAGACCATTGTTCTGAGCTGCATTTTAAATTCAATCTACAATCCACATTCAGATCTGAAGACTGGCTGCTGTTGAAATTTATATTTGCTATATAATTTACTCTAGGATACACCGTAACAGGAGAGTGGCACTGAAGAATAAACTTAACATTGGTAGACTTAAATAGGCAGTGCATGTTTTTTTGTAAAATGTGCAATGGCATGAGAAAAGAGCAAACAAGTAGCATTAAGATCTCGAAAAGACATGATGCTGTATGACAAATTTTAACATTTCAATTCAAGCAATTGCACTATAGCAAGTATTTTAAAATACCTCATGTTTAAACTGAAACATGTTGTAGTTTTGCATTTACCTGCAAAAACTCTCGAACATTGGAGCCTAGAACTCGAAGGATTGTATCGTAGCCAGATTCTTGGCAGAATTCAAAAAACATCTTCCCAAACATCTGCAGAATTTCACCAGCATTGATTTCTGGAAAGAAATTATCTCATAACTCACTGTTAGGTCTCATTCCAAAAATCTCAAATAAGATTGATCATCTGTGTTATTAGTTGGCTGTGTTTATAGAAGCTTAATAACTCATCATGCAAAAATATTCATAATATCTTCTGGCAAAATGGAAATGACTAAACCGAAGTTAAATATTTGATGAAACATGGAACAGAAGAGAAATCCAATAATGTCCAGTTTGTGCTACAGACTAAACAGAATTTACATCCTAGAAAGTCAAAGAAAATATATAAACCTTTCCAGATTTCCATAAATCACACTTATGAACATACCATTCTCAACAACTGCCTTCCTAACTCAAACGCATTCTGGTTGAAAAGTCAATGATACTGGAGTCTTAATCATTCATCAGAACAGTATCACAGAAATTTACAGAAAATGAAGGCATTCGGCTCACCTGCCAAAAACTTAAAAGTAATCCCACTTCACAATATAAACCTTTAAGAAAGAGTAATGCACACAAAATGCTGGAGAAACTAAGCAGGCCAGGCAACTGAGTTCCTCCAGCATTTTGTGTGTTTTACTTTGATTTCCAGCATCTGCAGATTCTCTCTTGTTTGTGCCTTAAGAAAGACTTCTCACCCATCATAGAAAGCTTCAGACTTGGAGACAAACTCCCAATCTAAAGCATACACCAATCCACCACCTTTACTTATTTGCACTGAGTCAATTCATACCAATTGTACCATTCTCATTTTGACAGATTAATTTATATGGTCAAGGGAATTTTCCAGATTCTCCAAATTCTACGGCCTGACAACAAATAAGTCCAAACAGTTACGGTTTTATAATTTCTCACTTTGCATCCTCCAGCTTGGAACCTTTGACCTGTTAGGGAGAATATTCAGTCTTTGCTAATAATCAGGCCCACCAGCTTTGGCTGTTGCACTGCCTTTCACATCCATTATCCAGGTAATGGAAGTCATTTAGTTGGCCAATGCCTCTCGTGGACTCTTGTTTGCTTACTCTTACCACATACTCATTTGTTCATTATGTGCCACATCATATGACATGGGTGATCATGGCCTTTCCATGACCACAATTGTTTGTGGCAATTTTTTCTACAGAAGTCGTTTGCCATCGCCTTCTTCTGGGCAGTGCCTTTACAAGATGGGTGACCCCAACCATTATCAATACTCTTCAGAGACTGTCTGCCTGGTGTCAGTGGTCACATAACCAGGACTTGTGATATGTGCCCGCTGATCATACGACCATCCAACTTCTGGGGGGTGGGGACGTGCTAAGCAAGTGCTACACCCTGCCCAAGGGTGATCTGCAGGGTAACAGAAGGAAGAAGTGCCTTGCACCTCCATTGGTAGAGACCTATCTCCACCCCACCATCCTATGTATTATACCACATTAGTAGAGTGAAATAAAATAAAGGTTACATATTGGTAACTGTCCACAATTTCTAATAGAATTTCTCTCAAAGTTCAACGTAAATTTATTATCAAAGTATATATATGTCACTATATACAACCCTGAGATGATTCATCTTCATGCAGCCATACACAGTAAATCCTAGAAAAACAACAGAATCTATGAAAAACAGCACCCAACGGGGCCAACAAAACAACCAATGTGCAAAGGACAACGAACTGTGCAAATATGAAAGAGAAAATGCAATAATAATAAATAAATAAGCAATAAATATCGAGAACATGAGATGAAGAGTCCTTGAAAGTGAGTCCATAGGCTGTGGAGCAGTTCAGTGATGGGGCAAGTGAAGTTGAGTGAAGGTATCCCTTCTGGTTCAAGATCCTGATGGTTGAGGGGTAATGACTGTTCCTGAACCTGGTGGTGTGGTCCTGAGGCTCTTGTACCACCCTCCAGATGGCAGCAGCGAGAAGGGAGCATGTCCTGAATGGTGGGGATCCCTGATGATGGATGCTGCTCAGTGCCTTAACTGTAAACTTCCACCCTTATTTCAATATAATCCAAGAGGTGCTTACATTATCTATAAAGCTTTGCAAAATCCCCCCTTCATACAATATTAGAAAGATCAATAAACCAGAGGATTGGGACGCGAGCAGCAAAGGGATGCAAGAGGAATCTCCTGAAGGACGATGACACAGCTCCAGATGGAAAGTGTCAACTCCGAAAGGCAAGGGCGGTATCAGAGGTCAAGACTGAACTTGTGTCACTGGAGTTATAAGAAATAGCTCCACCAGTTGCACCACGTTGCCATCGATACTGAAGTGTACTTAACTCTTCACAGATGTTAACAATTTCAACTTTGCTGATGATACAAAGAGACTATAAGTGGGAAAATTAAAATGTTGCAAAGAGTATGCAAAAACTGGGTATAGAATGGGGATATAGGATATCATTCCTTTTTATGGTAAAAATGAAAAAAATAGAATTGTCTTGAATTAAACAGTGTACCATATTATTGGCCCCCAATTTTATGCAATTGAGACCTGATTTTTAATTCAAGTGGAATACCTTTGCAACGATATCTAGGTTGCATTGTGTCACTCTGGAAATAGAACCAAGTACTTCATCTCATGAAACATATTTGAAAGCTTTTCTGTTTTAGACAACCTGTGTTAACATCAGACTCAATCACTGGAACATTACCAAGGCAGGACTGGATTTGGCAATCATACTTCCATAACATTCCTTGTTTTCTAGCAACACTAATAGAAAGTGTCACTCAAACTGCTCACGGTGAAGGACTTGGAAGTTATCCAAAATGGGTGCAATCCTGAAGATCCTTCTGACATGTTCTTTTTGGGTGGGAGTGCCATAACAGGCTCCACAGTTGCAATAGATGTAGTCATGGGAAGAGGCATTTAATGGGGACACATGCTATCTTAGCCTTTCTAAAGAGCTATGTTCTGCAAGGTTACAATCAGAGAGATGTGACAATCTGTGTGTTTTCCTCCAGCCACACACTCATGCCTAGAATACTGGGGCAATATCACTATCACACTCAAAATCTCTACACTCACATGTGCAGAGGAAAAAGCTGATCTTCAAGAATCAAAGCAACTGAGTGAACTGAAACTACTTGTCAACAAAATCAAAACAATTAGGCTGTGGATCTCATGATAAAGACATAATAGTTTACTTTGTGGAAAACAAGTGATCGATCTATTTGGTTCTATTACCAAAAGTCATTGAAGTAAAAAAAATACTTACTTAGGACTTTGCTTGCTGCACTGATTAAATCATATGTTTTAGAATCGTCATAAATAATCCGTACCAAAAATTGTCCTTCTACATCCACCTGTGCTTCTTTTCTACAACAAGAAAACAATGAGAAAATATGATACACGATTAACAATGAGTTTCTGCAGAAGTTCACACAGTCTTCTTCCATTGCTGTTTATGCTTTTATTTTCAGGACTTCCATGAATCGCTTGACAAGAACTCCTGTGGAAATCCATAGATAACGAATCATTGTTACCATGCACTTTGAAGTAACGATGAGAAAGTTTCGAGAATATAGAAATCAGTGGCAAAATATCACTACTTGTAATCATTCGAAAGGGAAGGATGTGCACAAATAAACACAAAAGATTCTGCAGATGCTAGAAATTTTGAGCAACACACAGAAAATGCTGGAGGAACTCAGTAAGTCAGGCAGAATCTATGGAGGGGAATAAACAGTTTTCATTTTGGACCGAAACATTTATCAGGCCTGAGGAATGGTCTAGGCCCAAAACACTAACTGTTTATTCCTCTCCATACATGATGTCTCACTTGTAGAGTTCCTCCAGCATTCTGTGAATGTGCACAGGTTTTGACACTTTCCTACTGGTCTGGTTAACGTAAGTTGTTGAAAGCAAACGGGAATTAAACTGGCACGGATTTTCAAAGACTGGTGTAAGTTACTTCATGGTTAATTGGGTCCAATAATGAGAATTCCCAGGGAGGTATTGTTTTGACTTAATGATCTAATTAATCAGAAATAAACTAGGATGGGTTCATTCCAATATGGCTCTCTGTTCTTACCACATATGTGGTTGACTTCATGGCTGCTTAAAAGATGGGCAGCTTTTCAAAATCATTTCCTCTGCATTTTATTTATTTAGTGATACAACACAGAATAGGCCCTTCTGGCCCTTCGAGCCAAGATGTCCCGCAACACTAACAACCCCTTATTTAACCCTAACCTAATCAAAGGACAATCTACAATGACCAATTAACCTACTAACCGGTACATCTTTGGACTGTGAAAGGAAACCAGAGCACCCGGAGAAAACCCACATATTGGACAGGGAGGATGTACAGACTCCTTACGGAGGGTGCAGGGACTGAACTCTAGACTCCAACGCCGGAGCTGAAATACAGTTGTGTGAGCCACTACCTTACATGGCGAGCATTTTTTTCATTCTATAGTTAATAGGTGGAACCTGAAAAAGAGGAAGATGGCTACACAGTTAATTCATAACGGTTTCAGAGAATAAAATGGAAGATCCACTGTGGAAATAAATATCAAACAGCAAAAAAAAATGTAGAAGCAGGAAACAAAATAAAATCATAAAATGCAGGAACTATTCAGATTCTGATTCTGAACTATACTGATTCTGATTCTTATGGTTTAATCAAATATTTTAAAGAAAACTGATTGCTTTTGCCTATCTGATGTTACCCAATGTTATTACTGTTGTGACTACGAATGAGGTCACTGGAAGACAATGAAGCTGGTGTTATAGTTCTTTATTCAGCACAAAAGCAGGAATCATACTGGAGAGACTCCTAGAAGAGGCTCATAAACACAAAGTGCATCGCTTTTTATACCCTTAAGTTCAATGGTAACACAATAGAGCTTCAATAGCTACAATGAAATTGTTTACTTCAATACTTTGGGTTGACAATGCTTCCTTTTAGTTACATATAGCTTTCAAACACATGGATATTCACACCAACACTCCAGATACCATAGGTTGAATGTTAATTACCACTGTCTCTGAGCTGCATTCATGCACATGCAGACATCTCAGGTCAATAGGGTTTTTCCTGGTTTGCAATCTGACCCCAGTTGCAAGTCCAAGAAGACCATTGTTCTGAGCTGCATTTTACATCCAATCTACAATCCATGTTCAAATCTAAATACTGGTTGCTGTTGAAATTAATATTTGCTATATTCCATGACTCCAGAATATGTCCTAATAACAACATGAAATCCTTGTAGATCATGTCAAAGACCCAAGTATACTCAAATACTTGTCACTTCAGTTACTTAACTTTATGTTCACAAGATATTCTTCAGAATCCCAAAGTTTTCAAAAGATATCAGAGAAAAAATAACATTCTCTTTATTTTTAGAAATGAAGTAAACCAAAGTGGAGAGTAACAAACATAAATCTCTTTAAGGAAGTGGAAGTAACTTATTAAACCAAGGAATTATAAAATTAATTGTTTCAGCCTGTTCTTGCCTCACTGAATTGACACTTGTCCTCGCTTCCCAGTCCATTCCCTTCTCACATACATCCATATTATCTTGGATAACTTCCACCTCTTTAGCAATTTCATGGTCCCAGCTTCATTAATGGACATATAATTCCTCAACTCCCTCCACTTCACACCAGGATGGTTTAAGGACCTTTGCTTCTACTTTGAACAAAGGCCCGACCAGTTCCCCCTCCTGTACTCTTCATACGTAACAACTTCTCCTCAACTCATCTCCACAATCAAAGATTTAATAATGGGCACTCACGTGTATCCAAGATCTGCCCAACTCTGTGGGTCACATGGAACAATTCTTGTGTCAATCCTACTCAAGCTACCTCCTACAACTCATACAGTCCACCTCTGATTCTTCACCAGACAATCCTGCTATAAAGTCATCCATATGTAACATTAAAACAGTTTATCTCTCTTCCAGATGCTACCAAGATTGCTGGGCATTTCTAGTGTAACGCCCCTGGGAAAGGTTTCACTACTAATGTAATGGTTTCTCTGTAGATGCAGTGTTTGGGTTATGACTAGAGATAATGGGGGCTTTGGAATATGTGGCGTCCAATGAGGGGAGTGGTTTTCTTTCTTATGTGCCTGACAGCGAGGGATTGCCGGGCTTTTGTTCGGCAGAACACAGAGATAGAAGATGCCAGAACGGAGAGGTCATAGACTGCAGGACTGAGTGGACGTGGAATGGAGCCTGGAGTCAATGACACCCGGAGGAAATCGATGGAGAACGAAAGGACGGGAAAGGCATGAGCTCCATGTGCATTAGACTGTTCCATTAAAATGGGCCTTTTTCTTTTTGTTCTCTACTAACCTTCTAGTCAAATTAAGAATTATAAAGCTAAATCGTTTAATTGCATATGGTGTACTGTTTGTTATTTCGTGTTACTGCTTTGTAACAGGGGAAAACTTCAGACAACATCCAAACAAACGAGATTTCACAAGTTTGGCGGGCCAGAGAGTGTCTTCCCCCACACTATCGCAGCTCACCGAACCGGAGGGTTACATTAGTAATACTCTTTTTGTTTCAGGTTTTCACAATCACTGTGTAACAAGTTCAAAATACTGTCCATTAACCAAACCCTTAAAACTTCAAACCAAATAATAAGACCATAAAAACATAAGACACAGGAGCAGAATTAGGCCATTCAGCCCATTGAGTCTACTTCGCCATTCAATCATGGCTGATTCTCCCCCCACCTCAGTCCCACTCCCCATCCTTCTCCCCATAACCTTCGATGTCATATGCAATCAAGAACCTATCAAGCTCCTCCTTAAACACACCCGAGGACCAGGCCTGCATAGCTGCCTGTGGTAACAAATTCCACAAATTTACCACCCTCTGGCCAAAGAAATTTCTCCACATCTCTGTTTTAAATGGATGCCTCTCTATCCTGAGGCTGTGCCCTCTTGTCCTAGACTCCCCTACCATGGGAAACATCTTTTCCACATTAACTCTGTCTAGGCCTTCAACATTCAAAAGGTTTCAATGAGATCCCTCTTCATCCTTCTAAATTCCAGCGAGTACAGACCCAGAGCCATCAAATGTTCCTCATATGATAACCCTTTCATTCCTGGAATCATCCTTGTAAACCTCCTCTCAACCCTCTCCAAAGCCAGCACCTCTTTTCTTAGATAAGGAGCCCATGACTGTTCACAATACTCAAGGTGAGGCCTCACCAGTGCCTTATAAAGCCACAGCATCACATTCCTGCTCTTATATTCCAGACCACTTGAAATGAACGCTAACATTGTATTTGCCTTCCTCACTACCGACTCAACCTGCAAGTTAACCTTTAGGGTGTTCTGCACAAGGAGTCCCAAGTCACTTTGCATCTCAGATTTTTGGATTTTCCCCCATTCAGATAAGACTCTGCATATTTATTTCTTCTACCAAAGTGCATGACCATGCATTTTCCAACATTGTATTTCATTTGCCACTTTCTTGCTCATTCTCCTAATCTAAGTCCTTCTGCGGCCTTCCTATTTCCTCAATACTACCTGCTCCTCCACCAATCTTATCATCTGCAAACTTGCCAACAAAGCCATCTATTCCATCATCGAAATCATTGATATATAGCAGAAAAAAAGTGGTCCCAACACCGCTCCCTGACGAACACCACTAGTCACTGGCAGCCAACCAGAAAAGGATCTTTTTATTCCCACTTGCTGTCTCCTACCAATCAGCCAATGCTCTAACCATGCTAGTAACTTTCCTGTA
The DNA here is from genome assembly GCF_963921235.1 of Mobula hypostoma. Taxonomy (NCBI): domain Eukaryota; kingdom Metazoa; phylum Chordata; class Chondrichthyes; order Myliobatiformes; family Myliobatidae; genus Mobula; species Mobula hypostoma. Next base: position 112,933,692 of record NC_086100.1, on the reverse strand, counting down.
ATACCATGGACTCTTAACTTGGTAAGCAGCCTCATGTGTGGCATCTTGGCAAAGGCCTTCTGAAAATCCAGATATATAACATCCACTGCATCCCCTTTATCTATCCTACTTGTAATCTCCTCAAAGAATTCCAACAGGTTTGTCAGGCAAGATTTTCCCTTAAGGAAACCATGCTAACTTTGTCCTACTTTGTCCTGTGTAACCAAGTACTCCATAACCTTATCCTTAACAATTGACTCCAACACCTTCCCAACCAATGAAGTCAGGCTAACTGGTCTATAATTTCCTTTCTGCTGCCTTCCTCCTTTCTTAAAGAGTGGAGTGACATTTGCAATTTTCCAGTCCTTTGGTACCATGCCAGAGTCCAATGATTTTTGAAAGATCATTACTAATGCCTTCACAATCTCTACCGCTAACTCTTTCAGAACCCTAGGGTGCAGTTCATCTGGTCTGGGCGTACCTGGAGGTACATAAGATAGGCCAAAGCCAACATGGTTTCCTGAAAGGAAGATCCTGCCTGACAAACCTACTGCAATTACAAGCAGGGTAGACAAAGGAGATGCAGTAGACATGGTGTACTTCGATTTTAAGAAAGCCCTTGACAAGGTGCTGCACATGAGGCTGCTTAGCAAGGTAAGAACCCATGGAATTACAGGGAAGTTACTAGCGTGGGCGGAGCATTGGCTGGTCAGCAGAAACAGAGAGTGGGAATAAAGGGATCCTGTTCTGGCTGGCTGCCGGTTACCAGTAGAGTTCCATAGGGGTCGGTGTTGGGACTGTTACTTTTTACAATGTATGTCAATGATTTGGACTATGGTATTAAGGGATTTGTGGCTAAATTCGCCGATGATACAAAGATAGGTGGAGGAGCAGGTAGTGCTGAGGAAATAGGGAGCCTGCAAAGAGACTTAGGTAGTTTAGGGGAATAGGCATTAAAGAAGTGGCAAATGAAATAAAATGTTGGACTCCCAGAAAAAAGCAGTCTCCCAGTCCTCTGGCGGACAGAGCAAGCAGGATCTCCCAGTGGCCACACATTTTAATTCCACATCCCATTCCCATTCTTACATGTCTATCCACGGCCTCCTCTACTGTAAAGATAAAGCCACTCTCAGGTTGGAGGAACAACACCTTATATTCCGTCTGGGTAGCCTCCAACCTGATGGCATGAACATCCACTTCTCTAACTTCCGCTAAGGCCCTACCTCCCCCTCGTACCCCATCTGTTACTCATTTTTATGCACACATTCTTCCTCTCACTCTCCTTTTTCTCCCTCTGTCCCTCTGAATATACCTCTTGCCCATCCTCTGGGTCCCCTCCCCCCTTGTCTTTCTTCCTGGACCTCCTGTCCCATGAGCCTCTCGTATCCCATTTTGCCTATCACCTGTCCAGCTCTTGGCTCTATCCCTCCCCCTCCTGTCTTCTCCTATCATTTTGGACCTCCCCCTCCCCCTCCCCCTCCTACTTTCAAATCCCTTACTCACTCTTCCTTCAGTTAGTCCTGAGAAGGGTCTCGGCCTGAAACGTCGACTGCACCTCTTCCTACAGATGCTGCCTGGCCTGCTGCGTTCACCAGCAACTTTGATGTGTGTTGCTTATCACTGTTCTGGCATGATTTAATCCTTATATCTTCTACAACACATTTTTAAAGCGAGTTTTAGGAATAAATATTGCAAACTCGCCGGCAGAAAATGGCTAGTTATTTTACGTCAATTAAAAATCTACTGTAGCTGTTAACACAAGGTTTTTGATGACCAAATACAAACAGAACTGAGGGCAGTTTCATGTATTTCTCTCAGTGCCACTACAGAATAAAATGTCCTACCCTGCAAAACGAAAGTGCGTTTAAGTGGACACTGACTGATTTTCAGGTCTGCGCTGGAGTTTCCACAGCTGCCGAGGACGGATGCTTAACGATTACTGTTATTTATTTTGAGACTCCAGGTCAAATAAATTTCGAAGCCGTAAAACTCATTTAACGTAATGTGAAGCTGAGGTAATAATGATGAAATGTCTGCAATTTTAAGATATTTGCATGTTACACTTACTTGATATTTTCCCACACCAAAGGACCATAATTGCGCTGTATTAATAATTCCAATGCGTGATTTACGAAACCATACTATAAATAAGAAAAAAAATGCAAATGTGATTTTGTTTTTATGAACTGACGTAACTACTGTATGTTAAAGCATATTTGTAAAGTATAGCAGAACAGTGCGTGTGTGTCAATAGTTGCCGAGGAAGCCATGAAGAACTGCCTTCTCCTCCACGGTGAGTGGTGGAGCAGCCAATACAGCACCACGCATATTTACAAACACCGATGCAAATCGTTTATTCTCCATCATCATCGCTCTGAGGAATTTACCAAACAGTACACAGCACGATTCCTTTCCCAGCTAACAAACGCTGCATGGCAGGATTCTTTTCCCAACTAACGGGCATTGCGGTAATGAGAAGGGGGCGGAGTGGGGGGGAAATAACCGAATTTCACCGTAAAATATATATTCCGAAGAAAGATCACAATCTCGTATACACATCATGTTTCTTCCATTGCGATGGCAGAGTAATTAGAACCTTGAAATTAAATTAAATTAATTCACCATATCTAAATTATTATTGTTCACGAGTAACGCGATTATTTACCATATCGACGCTCTCAGCCGTCTCCTTCTTTCTGGATGACTTTATTGAGGCCGATAGATCCGTCAGGCAGCGCCAGCCAATGCTGTGCGTCGCACTCTGATTGACAGGGAGTCCCGTCAATAGAAACAGAGAGTTTGCACAGTAAGTATAAAACGCCATTCGTTGGGGAAGTAGAGCGTTCTTCGGTTAGTAAAATAGCGACGTAGAGAGGCAAATTGCGTAGTAATAAATTAAAGCTATATAGTGCAAAATATTGAAGTAAATTTTACAGAGCATCGTAAACAAAATAAGTAACCTTTATGACAGTCGTTCTTTCGATTGATGAACCCCATATTAGCTAAGTATTTGGGATATAACAAAATATACTGTTTACTTAGTATTTGTGAAGAATCACGAGATAAAAATTAATTTTATTATTTAATATTGGCTGCATTAAATATATTAAAAATTCTGTCCCATGGATAATTAAGTGTTATTCAGATTTAGCTCCCATGAACAAGTGCACTATTCAAAGTAGTTTATATTTTTTTGGGAGCACCTAACTGTCAATTTACATAAAACTACTCCATTTTCAGCAATTTTCGCTATAATGCAATTGATTTCAGGGGCAGTGTCTTGGATTGACGAGGTTTGTTTAGCCTAAAACGTACCATTTTTAATCCTGCCGATAAATGGCAATATTTCATTAATCAGTACGTGGGAATATAATATTGTGTCAATGACTGAAGCATGTTTGAAAGGTCAGAACTCTCAATTCAACATTCTAGGATATAGATCCCTTCGCGTCCGCGTTATGGCCGTTCCAGAAACGGAAATTCACACTTACAGAATTCACAAATCACTGAACAGATGACTGAAAATTGTTGGCGTTGTTCACCGTGACATGAATATTCTTGGTCTATATTGATATATATATATTGATCAACAGGTAAATTGGTCAGATGGAATTTAATATGTGTGAGTGATACATTTTATTAAAGAATGGTGCACACAAGTCCAAAAATCAGCACAGGTATGTACAGTGGAGAAGAAAGCACATACCATGTTTGCCTTCATTAGCCAGGAAATGAAGTGTAAAAGCAGGGAGGATATGGCCTGACTTTACAAAACATTGTTTATGCACTGCTGGAATATTGTTGCAGTTCTGCTCACACACTAGACAAAGGACACAATTACCTCCTAAAGAGTGCAGAGGAGATCCACCAAGATGTTGCCACAGGTGGAACATCTCAGAAACAAGGAGAGACTGGACATATTGTGTTTGTTTCTCAGCCGAAGAGACAGGTGGGGGGTTTGAGAGCAGCTTCGAAGCTGTGTTAAGTATAGAGAGCATAGGTAATAAGATACTACTCCACATTCCAGAGAAATCTGAAACTTGACAGCATAAGGATTATGATGTTTAGAGGGAATCTCAGGAAGTATTTTTCACCCAGAGGGTGGTTGATATCTGGAACACACTGCCTGAGAGGCTGATGGAAGCAGAGACACAAACTTTAAGAAGCACCTAGATGAGTTTTTGAATCACCAAGGCATAGAAGGCTCTGGACCAAGTGTTGGTAAATGGGATTAGTTTAATTGGGTACCTTGATTATCAGAATGCGCTTGATGAACAGATCTGTTGTGTGACTATATCATTCAATTATAAGCAACTGGGACTCCAATCAAGTGGTGAGTGATTCTCATTGACACAATATCAGGGCGAAGTTGGAGAAGGAGCAGAACAAGAAAGGCTGCAAATAGAGGAAAGACAGGACGGGAGAGGGGAGAGGGTGGGGTGAGGGAAGAAAGCGGGGGGGCTGAGGGAGGATGACTGAGAAAAGGAGGTGGGGAAGGAAGTAGGAAAGTAGCAGAAGGAGTGGTGGGAAGCTAATAGAGGAGAGCAGAGGAGAGACTGGGAGACGGAGGAAGAGATCAATAGGAGGAGGAAGGAGAACTGGGATCAGGATGGCAAGTGGTAGAGGAGAAAAAGGGAAAAGTAATTGGGGAAGGAAGAGAGTGTGGGAGTGGAGGAGAGAAAGAGGCAGAAGAGTGGGAAAGTGGGGGAGAAGAAATGGGGAGGGGAAGAAGGGAGGCAATAGAATGCTTAGGTAAGGGGAGGGTAGAGACAGGAGAGGTAGAAGGAAAAAACAGTTGAGTAGAATAGGATCTAGGCAGAAGAGTGCAGTTTAGGAGGGGAGGAGTGAGGCTAAGTAAAGTGATTGTGCGGGGAGAAGGTGTGAAGAGGGTAAAGGATACAGTAGAGAATGGAAGTACATGGGAGAGGGGTAATATGAGTGGAGGTGAAACATGTTAGGTTGGGTAATTAAAGTGAGGAAGAAGGGTAAGGCTGTGGGACAGTACAAGATGATCGGGGAGAGAATTGTGAGGAAATTGGGGGTAAGAATGCAATGTGGGGGCTTAAGACAGATTCAGGAAGAGGGAATCTAGTTTAATGGAAAGTCAAGGGTTAAGGTTATGAAGCATAGGGTGAAAGGGACAGCGGAAGACCTATTTATTAAGGGTTTATTATAAAATTCTTGTGGTCAGAAACGGAATGTGAGCTTTTACTTTGGAACTGAAGTAAAAGACTTTATTAATTTATGAGTTAGAGCCATAGAGTACTACAGCACAGAAGCAAACTCTTCAACCCGTCTTGTCCATGTCGAACTGTTATTCTGCCTAGTCCCATCGACCCATACCTGGGCTGTAGCCCTCCATCCATGTACTTATCTAAGCTTTCCTGAAATGTGGGAATCAAACCCACATCCACCACTTCCAGTGGTATCTCGTCCCACATCACACTATCCTCTGAGTAAAAAAGTACCTCCTCAGGCTCCCCTTAAATATTTCACATTTCAACCTGAACCTGTGAACTCTAGTTCTAGTCTTACCCAACCTCAATGGGAAAAGATGGCGGCACGATGCAGCTCGCAGCGGCCACTCCAGTGGTGGTGTCTGTTATTTGTCAAGTAGGGTGCCGTGCACAATCCTGATTTGATGGAGACGGACGTGAAAGCACAGAGGAACATCTGGTGAAACTTCTGAAATGCCTGCTTCGCTGCTGCTACTACTGTGTAGTCCAGAATCTCCGGAGGGGAAGGCCCCAAGTCCTCGGCTTTGCTTGTTGCTCAGCGGCCAGGGCAGGGTCGAAGCGCTTGGCGGAGGATAGTGCAGAGAGAGAGGCTGTATCGGAGGGGCTGGTCAGAGGCTCGAAGTTTTCAGACAGATTCAGACTCGGCTGCGGTCGGGTGCTTCCAATGCATCGACAAGTTGTCGGCGCTTGGAGGTTCATGGCAGGGAGAGTTTCTCCCTTCTGCCGCCTGCGTTAGACGATAAGACGATCGGGACTTTGAGGCTTTTTTCTACCGTGCCCATGGTCTGTTCTTTATCAAATTATGGTATTGCTTTGCATTGTTGTAACTATATGTTATAATTATGTGATTTTGTATCAGTTTTAGTCTTGGTTTGTCCTGTTTTTTTTGTGATATCCTTCTGAAGGAACATTGTATCATTTTTTAATGCATGCGTTTCTAAATGACAATAAACGAGGACCGCGTGTCCTCATAATCTAAATCTAAAAAAAAGCCTGTTTGCATTTACCCTCTCTGTACCCCTCTAAATCTTGTATACCTCTATCAAATCTCCCCTCATGCTCCTACACTCCAGTGAAAAATAAAATTTTAATCTATTCAGCCTTTCCCTATAATTCAGGTCCTCAAGTCCTGGCATCATTCTTTTGAATTTTCCCTGAACACTTTCAATCTTATTGTTATCTAAATAAGATTGAAAGAGTTTAGAGAAAGTTTATAAGGACCAAATAACTAACACCCCATGGCACTGACACTAATCATCATGAAGTGCTATGAATGGCTGATAATGGTACAAAATTGTTACATACATCTGTTAGGGTGCATCCTCCAGTTACCCTATAAGGTAAGCGGAGAATGCACCCTAACAGGTGTATGTAACAAGTTTCTGGACTTCAGTTCAGCATTCAACACCATTAACCCACAGACCTTGGTGAACAAACTCCTACTCCTCAGTCTAAATACACCACTGTGCAACAGAGTGTTGGACTTCCTAATGAACCTCAGAGAGACAGGATGCACGCCCTCCCCATCATCCTCAACACAGTTGCCCCCCCCCCGGGCTGTGCACTCTGCTCACACTTGACTGCACGGACAAACAGCCAAGCAACCAAGCAATCACATTGTCAAGTTTGCGGATGACAAAACAGTGGTGGGGCTCATCATCAACGAGGCTACAGGGGAGGTGGAAGAGCTTGGGGCTTGGTGCCAGGAAAATACCCCCTTTCTAATAACGACAAAATAATTAAGATGGTTATCAACTTCAGGAGAACTCATGCCTCTTTACATTGGCAGCACAGCAATGGAAACTGCGAGCAGTTTCAGACTCCTGGGAGTCCACATCACACACTCTTCACAGTCATGACAACTCTCCAGTGCCTCTACTTTCTGAGGAGGCTGAAGACAGCTGGACTTTGCACATCTATACTAATGTCAATCTACAGATGCGCATGTAATACCCTGATTTAAGACCAAGCTTTATTGTATTAATACAGTTATGCTGTTGGGTATTTTATTTTCTGCAGATCTTCTCAAAATGTAATGTGTTCCTTTAATTATACAATCTTTTTTTTGCTGTTTAAAATAATAATTCAGTTGATTAAGCTAGGCTTGTTGTAATAGCCAAAAGTATTGGTCTTGTTAACATTTTGTCCAATAAGATGCCCAGGAACATACTAGAGGGATCAGGGGTAGCCATTTTCTGGAGAGAATGCAGGATGTTTGGGGAAAAGGAAAATGGAAATGGACAACAAACATAGCAGAAGAAAATGAATTCATTTGGAAGGACAGATACTACTGTTGGAAAATCCTCCTGTAGACTTGGGTCTCACAGAGAAAGTACAGATAACTTTTAGTTAGCTAGTTATCACACGACCTTGGAGAAAGTTCGACACTCTGTCCTTGGATGTTGCACAGATATTTACTTATGTTTCACTTGACCTGTGTTTTCAGGCAAAATTGGTCAGTACCATGCGTAAGCGAAGTGAAGCAAACCGGATTGATTATGCAACAATGAGCTCCAATGATTATGTGCACGCTATAGGCTAATATATATATGTAATGTGCCCTTCTCCTTTATTTTGTTGTTATAGTTTAAAATATTTTGTCAATACAACTTTAATCTAAGTTTATACTGGTGTGAGCTAAATTATTGCTTCCTGGTGAACAGTAAATGTGCATGGGTGTGTCAGTGTTCATACAAGTGGCAGCCTCATTTTCCCTTAAAGGCACATTCAAACTTTTATGTTAGTGTGTACCTGAATCATATTTATCCTAGATGTGTCTATTTATTGGAAATGGCCTTTTCATCATTATTCCCCATGCATTATTGAGATATGTTACTGTTAATTTGCATTCACAGTACTAACTAGCTCATTACGAACCTATGGTGAGGGGGTTACATGCAGTAGAGAGCATCCTAACAAGCTGTATCACTGCTTGGTACGGAAACTGCACTGTGGCAGACAGGAAGGCTCTACAATGGGTCCACCAGACACAAAATCATTTACTTTCTCCAAATAGTAAGGTAGATCAATACATCCACCTACTAACTGCACCACTACTTTTTTATTTCCTGTCAGTCACCTTATGTAGAGCCTAGCATCACTTTACGGACATACAAACAATCTATGGGATATAAACTATCTTATCTATTTATATTTGTTGTGTATTTACTATTGTTACTATTGTGTTCTTTATCTTTTTTTTGTTTTTTCATGCTGCATCAGATTTGGAGTATCAATTATTTTGTTCTCCTTACATTTGTGTACAGGAAATGATATTAAACAATCCTGAATCTTTCCTGTAGGTAGGTGACCAGAACTGCACACAATACTGCAAATTTAAACTCAACAACATCTTATACAAATTCAACATAACATAACTTTTGAAGGCCAATGTGCCAAAAGGTCTCTTTACCTGTGACACTGCTTTCAAGGAATTGAAATTCTGCTATTCCCAGATCCCCTTGTTTTACCACACCCCTTGGTGCTCTGTCATTCATTGTGTATGCCCTACCTTGATTTGTTCTCCCAAATGCAACACTTCATTAAATTCCATCTGACACTCTTCAGCCAATTTTCCATCTGGTCTAGATCCTACTGCAATCTTTGATAGCCTTCCTCGCTGTCCACTTTCCCCCAATCTTGGTGTCATCTGCAAACTTGCTGATCCAGTTTACCACATTATCATCCAGATTATTGATACAGATGATAAGCAATGATGAACCCAGCACCGATCCCTGTGGCACACCACTAGTCACAGGCCTCCAATCAGAGAGGCAACCCTCTGCAACCACTTTCTGGCTTCTGCTGCTAAACAAATGCTGAATCCAGTACTTTGTACTGAATGCCAAATGACTGAACCTTCTGGACAAACCTCCCATGCAGGAATTTGTCAAAGGCCTTGGTAAAGCCCATATAGACAACATCTACTGCCTTTTTCTCATTAACTTTCATGGTAATCCCCTAAAAAAAACTATATGATTGGGTAGACATTTTTTATTGATTGTAATGTTTTCCTAGAATGCAATGACTGCCATTGACAAGGAAATGAGGACAGGTGAGATGAACTTGAGTTTGAAAGGAGTGTTGATTTTACCATTTTATTGTTGTGTTCCCAAGTCAAAAGGCATCCCCATGAAACTCACCACTAAGCTTTAAGACCCGGGCCTTGGTACCACTCAATGCAAATGGATTCTTGATTTCCTTATTGGCACAACAGTACCTCTACTTTCTGAGAGGTTTGCCTGGATTCAGCATTTCACCAAAAATTTTGACAACTGTTAGAGTGAGTTTTTGGGTAGATGATTCATTTACACTTAAATGACTCTGGCCTCTGGCCACCAGTCTTCTATTTGACAAAGTACTGTGGATTGAGTTCACAACAATGCATTTCCTAAAAGCTGTGAATATCGGGATACTAGCCAGGCGCAGCAGATGGAAGTGTAAAGTTTACAAGTAGTTTCGAAGACAGTACAGGTGTCACCCGCTTTTCGAACTTTCTCTTTACGAAACCTCGCTGTTATGAAAGACCTACATTAGTTACCTGTTTTCGCTAACAGAAGGTGTTTTCACTGTTACGAAAAAAGGCAGCGCTTGAAAAAAGCGCGTGTTAAAAGGCAGCGCACGCCCCAAGCAGCCAAGCTCCTCCCCCAGATTCAGAACAGCATTCTCGCCGGCATTTCTTAAATACGTTCCTGTGAGCAGCCGTTAGCAAGATGAGTTCTAAGGTATCGGAAAAGCCTAAAAGAGCTCTTAAGGGTGTTATACTTGCGTAAAACTAGACATAATTAAGCGTTTTGATCATGGTGAACGAAGTAAGGACAAAGTGAGTTTGGCTTGTGGAAGTTGACGAAGATGATGTTGAAGAGGTTTTGGTATCCCATAACCAAGAACTGATAGATGAAGAGCTGATGCAATTGGAAGAGGAAAGGATAACAATCGAAACCAAATGCAGTAGCGAACAGACCAAAAGTGAAATCGTCCAGGAACTGAACGTAAAGTAACTGTGTGAGATTTCCGCAGCAATGATTGCAGAAAAGTACGACTTTAATTTTGAAAGGGTACGTAGCTTTAGGGCATATTTGCAGGATGGTTTGAGTGCTTACAAAGAACTGTATGATAGAAAAATGCGTGAGGCTAAGCAGTCAAGCATACAGTCATTTTTCAAGCCTTCCACATCAGTCACAGCAGACGACGAACTTCGACCGTCGACATCAAGGCAGGCAGACATAGAAGAAGATGACCTGCCTGCCCTGATGGAAACAGATAACGATGAGATGACACCCCAGTGTCCCACCACCCCAACCCCCGGGCCGCGGACCGATACATTGCCGCAGAGAATGCAGCGGTAGCCGGGATGCACCCAACACATGTTTAAGAAAAATGCTAAAATAAACAAGCTAATTGATTACATGCTGGGCAGCACCTAATTAATTAGCTTATCTATTTCGGCTTTCTTCTTAAAAATGTGCTGGGTGCATCCCAACTACCACTACACCGCTGCATTCTTCGCAGATTGGTATCAATCGGCGGCCCGGAGGTTGGGGACCACTGCATCACCCCAACCTCTGATGACTCAGCCTAACACATCACATCGTCACATCGTCAGTGTGCTTGGCGCTGTCTTCCAGATTCCGGTAAGTGGTACTACACTGTACATAGATTATTTCTACTTTTTATAGGCTGTGTATTTTTATGTGTTATTTGGTATGATATGGCAGCTTCATAGCTTAAAGGTTACTGGAGAGAGTGTTTCCGCTGAGAGCGCTTGCTCCGTGTTTCTGCTGAGAGTGCTTGTGTGAGATTTTCGCTACGGAGAACAGTGCGGCAATGATTGTAGAAAAGTATTTCTACTCTATATAGGCTGTGTATTTATCATATCATTCCTGCTTTTACTATATGTTACTGTTATTTTAGGTTTTATGTGCTATTTGGCATGATTTGGTAGGTTATTTTTTGGGTCTGCAAGCGCTCACAAATTTTTCCCATATAAATAAATGGTAATTGCTTCTTCAGTTTACGACATTCCGGCTTACGAACCGTTTCATAGGAACGCTCTACCTTCGGATGGCGAGGAAAACCTGTATTATCTATACTTCATAGATATGAATTGCCTTCTATGTTAGCACGTAAAATGCCAAATAAATGTATTGTGGATTTAACTTGCATTCCTAAAGGCTGTGGATACCAACCCAGACATGTTGGTGTCGGATGGAAAGGATGAAGTCAGAAGGTGTGATGTTTGTATGTAGCTTCAAAAGGAAGCATTGTCTATATCTTTTTAAGTAGCGATTGCCTTTGTGTTTAGCATATAAATATCGAGCCCACATTGGGCTAGCAGACCTTTCTGCGGAAAGCGTCTCCGTCCGTAAGATGCCTGCTGTACCTTGTTGTGTTGAATAAAGAAGCTGTTTTGTACCTACCAGTGACTCTGTCTCTCCAGTGATTTCATCCACACTACAACAACAACATTTCATAGGTGCACAATAGAGAGTATCATAACCGGTTGTATCATGGCCTGGTATGGAAACATCAATGTCCAGGAACGGAAAAGGTAACAGAAAGTGGTAGATACAACCCTGTCCATCACAAGCAAGTCCCACCCCACCATTGAATGTATTTACATAGAGCACTGCCACATGACAGCAGCATCCATCATCAAAGATCCCCATCATCCAGGCCATGCCCTCTTCTCACTCCTACCACTGGGCATGACGTACAAGAGTCCTAGCTCTCACACCACCAGATTCAGGAACAGATCTTACCCTACAAACCAGAGAGTGGTAGTAGATGGTTACCTCTCTGACTGGAGGCCTGTGACTATTGGTGTCCCACAGAAATCAGTGCTTGGTCTGTTGTTGTTTGTCATCTATATCAACAGTCTAGATGATAATGTGGTAAATTGGATCAGCATATTTGCAGAAGACACCAAGATTGCGGGTGTAGTGGACAGTGAAGATGGTTATCAAAGCTTGTGTATAATCTGGACCAGCTGGAAAAATGGGCTGAAAAATGGCAAGTGGAATTTAATGCAGACAAGAGTGAGGTGTCACACTTTGAGAGAATTTACATGGTGAGTGTTGGGGCACTGCAGAGTGCAGTAGAACAAAGGGATTATGTTGCAGTAGTAGAAGATGTTGTTGAGACTAAATCTGAAGTATTGTGTCCAGTTCTGGTCACCTAACTGCAGGAAAAATATCAATAAGATTGAAAGAGTGAAGAGAAAATTTACAAAGATGTTGCCGGGATTTGAGGACCTGAGTTATAGTCAAACGCTAAATAGGTTATCACATTATTTTCTAGAGCATAGGGGAATGAAGGTAGATTTGACAGAGGTTAACAAAATTACGAACGGTATAGATTAGGTAAATGCAAGCAGGTTTTTTCCATGAGGTTGGGTGAGAATAGAACCAGAGGTTAAGGGTGAAAAGTGAAATGTTTAAAGGGAACATGAGGGGGTGGTGAGAGGGTGGAAGAAGCTGCCTGCGGACGTGTGGATGTGGGTTCAAATTCATCATTTTAGAGAAATTTGGGCAAGTACATAACTGGGAGATGAATGAAGGGCTATGGTCTGGGTGCAGGTCAACGGCGTTAGGCAGAATAATAGTTCAGCATGAACTAGACGGGCCTGCGGGGCTGTTTCTATGCTGTAGTGTTCCATAACTCCACGACTACAACCATAAGGCTCTTGAACCAGCGCAAGTAACATCAATCTCCACCGAACCAATTCTATAACTTACAGATTCACTTTCAATGTCTGGTTACAACTCATTCCCAGTGAATTGGCTTCACGTGTAACTACTGGTCGATATGCCAACATTAGCAAAACAGATACGTGGTCTCTGTATCCAAGTTGAGGGCAAGGGACAACCTTGTAGGCTCCACTAACGTTGGTATAAAACAGGTCTAATATATTAAACACAAGAAATTCTGCAGGTCAGGCAGCATCTGTGAAAATGAACAAACAGCTGACATTTTGGGATGAGACCCTTCTTTGGGACTAGAAAGGAAGGAGGTAGATGCCAGAATAAAAAGGTGGGGGGGGGGAAGGAGGATAACTAGAAGTTGATAGGTGAAGCCAGGTGAGTGGGAAAGGTAAAGGGTTGGGGCTGAAGGAATCTGATAGGAGAGGAGAGTGGACCATAGCAGAAAGGGAAAGGAGGAGGGGCATTAGGGGGAGGTGATAGGCAGGTGAGATGAGATAAGAGACCTGAGTGGAAGATAGAGGAAGGGGAGTGGGAGGGAATTTTTTTCCCCCAGAGGGAAAAATCAATATTCATGCCATCAGGTGGGAGGCTACCTAGGTGAAATATAAGGTGTCGTCCCTCCACCCTAAGGGTGGCCTCATTGGGGCAAAAGAGGAGGGCATGTCTGTACAAGAATGGGAATTGGAATTAAAACGTTGGGCCATATATTGTCTCCTCTGGTTGTGTTGACAGGCTGGTAGAACCTTGGCAGGATGTTTTTAAGTTGGTGTGATTGAAGTCACCAGCAACAACGAAGACACCATCGGGGTGAGTGGCTTTAAGGTTGCAGATGGCACTGCAGAGTTCCTGCACTGCTTCCCCAGAACTAGCATAGTGGGGGATACAAACAGCAATAATCAGAGTGGCAGTGAACTTCCTCGGTAAGTAGGAGGGCCTGCACTTCACCATTAAAAACTCTAACTGTGGTGAGCAGAGGGCCATTACTCTTGAGGTGTTCACACCCCAGTTCTTATCAATGTAGAAATGCAGACCTCCTCCGTGGGTCTTTCCAGAGGTCACAGCATTTCTGTCCACCCAGAAGGAGTTGAGGCATTCTAGTTGGATGGCCAAGTCTGGAATGGTGCCTTGAAGCCAAGTTCCTCTTAGAGTGATTGTGCAACAGTTTTTCATCTCCCAGTGGTTCAGACGCCGATGTAGGTAATCCGGTTCATTTTCCACTGAACGGGCGCTAGCGAGCAGAATCAACACAGGCCTGCAGCGATCCGCTTTAAGTCTCACTTTAATGCCGGTGCACTTACTGCGCTTCTGTGTTTGAGCACATCACTTCCGTCAGCCGCTTCCCCGAGTAGCTGTAGTAGACCATGGCATGGAGCAAAAGCCCGCTCCCCTGGTCTGTTACTGCACAGTCACTTTGTTGTTCCACTCATTAGCGAGGTAGACTTGGAGATTTTAGTGCTCTTTATGTTCAGCAGTGTTTATCGAGCATAGAAAAGACAAACAGGTCAAGAAATTCCACTGCTGGTTGGAGCTGGAGTGGCTGCTGCATCCATGCACGCCACCATCTTCTCCCAGAACAGCAGTCAAAAAGGACGACCAATTTTAGCGGCAGAGTCTCTCCTGTCAGTGCTGCCCTCCAGGGTTCGATCAGTGGAATGACCGGCTGGACTGTCAGGTACTGTACCATCAATTTGCGGGACATGTTGCTCAGGGTCTTGGGCTATATATGTGTTTTTTTGCATGATGGTGTTTGTTTTTTGCTCGCTATTTTGAATGTGCTGTATGTGTTTTGCATCTTGGCCCCCGAGGAACACTGTTTTGCTCTGCTATATCCATGCGTGGTTGAATGATAATAAACTTGATTTGATTTGACTTCATCGGAAGGAAGATGAAGAGTTATAGACCAGTCATATTGACATCAGTACCAGGAAGAGTAATGATAGAGAGATACAGCACAGAAAAAGGCTCTTTGACCCACCAAGTCTTTGCTGACCATCAACCACCATTTACATTATTCCTGCATTTATCACATAATTTGCTCTCCCCAAATTCTCATCGATTTCCTCCAGGTTCTCTACTGACCTACATGGCAGTAACAATTTACAATAGTCAATCAAATACCAACCTGCACATCTCTGAAATGTGGGGAAGTGAAACTGGAGTGTCTGGAGGAATCCTACATGGCCACGGGGAAAACATGCGAGCTCCCCACAGTCAGCACCGCAAGTCAGGATTGAACCTGGGTGTCTGTAGATGCAAGGTATCAACTCCGCTATCCGCACCAACGTGCTGCTGGAATCCATTGCAAAGTGGTACAGGGGACTTAGAAAACAATAGCAGGGTAAGATGCCACATGATAGATTATTAAACAAAATAAGAGCAATTGGGTTTGAGAATGATATCCCTGCATTCACTAAGGCTACGTCCACACTACGCCGGATAATTTTGAAAACGAAGCTTTTTCTCTTCGTTTTTGACCCTCCATCCACACTAAAGCGGCGTTTTCACCCCCCGAAAACGGAGATTTTCCAAAAGGGTCTCCAGAGTGAATAAATCTGAAAATGCCTAATATCCATTGTAGTGTGTACCGGGTAAATGGAGAGATTTTAAAAACGTTGTCATGACAACACAACAACAATGCTTTTTCTGCTTCTGCTTGGTACTGCGCAAGCACTGCCATACTGCTGTTATAACGCGCAGTCGGTGTGAACGGCGTGAGAGTTAAATTGCAAAGTGAGCTTTTTTGACTATTTAAAAACGCCGTCATGACGTGCCGGAACAGATGTTCGTTGTTTTCTTGAACGCCACCACCTAACAGTTTCAGAACAGACGGCAACGAGACTGAAGCCAGAGGAGTTATGTACTCACCAAATACTTTGACCCGTAGCTTACTGAATAAATAAGTATACTCACTTTGCCCTGTTTTCTGTCCTTGCTTGTATGAAGGTGGTTTACCCTTTTATGCAAGTACTTCTCTGACAATAGATGTGTAACAGCCTAATGTAACATTGTATGGAAATACAAGATAATGCTGATGCAGACATGTTTTATACATTTAACAAGGTGCTTTATTAATGCAGCAGAGTTAGTCAGTTTTTCAATGTTCGTCGTCAGCCGGGTCATACTATCTGTGAACTTTCTGTCGGTTGCCTCCATACGCTCCAGTATTTGTTTTTTTTAGTTTTAAGTCATCCTGCGCGAATTCCTTTTAAGTTTTTCTACTCTGTAACTGGACAAACATGCACCAAGTATATCGTTTCCTCTTCGCTTGTTTTCTGTGTGTCCTGCGCGTGCCCAGTAGAGGAGATTCACCCAAATATCCGTCTAATATGGAGAGAGATATCTTGAAGAACGCTTAGTGTGGACGCCTATTGTTTTTACTCAAAACCGGCGTTTTCAAAATTATCCGGCGTAGTGTGGATGCAGGCTAAGAATTGATTAGCAAACAGAAAACTGAGAGGTGGACCAAAGGATAAACACAAAAGATTCTGCAGATGCTAGCAGTCTTAAGCAACACACACAAAATGCTGGAGGATCTCAGCAAGTCAGGCAGCATCTATGGAGGGGAATAAACTCTTCATAGCAAAGGAGTTGGGATGCTGTGTATAATAGGGTGAAACAAGGATTGGTGCTGAGGATCCAGCTGTTCCTAGTCTACATCAGTGATTTGGACGTGGGTATCAAGTGTAGTAGATCCAAGTATGCTGATAAAACAAAGCTGGTGGTTGTGTGGAGCTGTGAGCAGGATGCGACTAGGCCTCATAGGTTACATAAATAAGCATGGATGGAAAATATTGTCATGTGGAAAAATGTAAGTAAAAATATAAAGCCAGAGTATTATATAAATGGTGAGAGATTGAAAAATAACAATGCTTTGAGAGTGATATTATTTCAGGAGTAAAAAGCATCATTCACAAATTCACATCCCCTTCAGCCACATCTAAGAAGAGGAAGATATATCAGGGATCTCAGAGATGCTATAATTGTGACCATGTTGAAGCAATGTGACAATACCAACTGCAGTAACTACAGATAGACATCCCTGCTCTCCATCATGGGGAAATCCATTGGCAGAATCTTCCTCAGGCAAGGTCATATATTAACCAACAGGTCTACAAGTGAGCCCTTTCAGTGAAGAGCAACGTCAAGCAACGATCTGTTATTGCCCAACATTATTCTCAGTCTATCTTGCTGCAATGTCACAAATTATCTCCATCAAAACAAGCCTCATGAATGGGGATAATCTCCACAAGTGATGGAAAGCTCTTGAAGCAAAATCAGTATTTGAGCAGCAGTACGTAGACAACACTTGCAATGTCTATAGTTTCACTGGTGTATGAGAAGGTGGGCCTACACTCACCAACTGCATGATAGATGTTCTTTACCAACCATCCTCCGTTGCATCATTCCACTCTCCGACAATAGATATTCACAGTAAGACCGTAGAAAAGATGGATTACTTCCCATATATCAGGAGCTATCTCCCGGCCAAGGCAGATATCAATGATAAAATTCACCACTCATTTCAACAGTACCAGCAGAGCTAAGAGTGCTTGAAGATCAAAACTTCAGCCTTGGTCTACTAGGCAACAGTTATCCCTGCTATGTGCTTCTTGGACCTGGACTACCTGCAGTGGGCACCTCATGAATTGGGATAACACAATGAACAGTTTCTGTGCAAAATTCTCCAACCCACTAGAAGGATTAACAAACCAGTATCAGCATCCTCTCTGACCTTAAGACTCTAAGTACTAACTACAGAGGACATGAAATCTGCTTCATATACCTAGCAGCCAAAATACTATAGATACTCTTTCCTGAGCTTTGTTATAGGAAGAGACTATGAGGAGACAGAGAGAAAAATGTTTCAAGGATGTGTTCAAAGCCTCCTTAAGAAAATAAAACATCGTCTTTGAATTCTGGAAATCTCTACCCCAGGACCACTTAAGCTGAAGGAGCATTCTGGATGGTATTGAGAAACTCAAGCTCATGGACAGAGTAACGCAGACAAAATGCTGGAGGAACATAGCAGGCCAGGCCAGGTCGAAAAGAGTAAACAGTCAGTGTTTCAGGCTGAGACCCTTCATCCGGACTGGAGAAAGGACATGAGAAGTCAGAATAAAGAAGGGGGAGTGGGGAGGAAGAAGTACAAGGTAGTAGGTGACTGGTGAAACTGGGAATGGTGGAGGGGTGAAGTAAAGAGCTGGAAAGTCATTTGGTGAAAGACATAAAGGGCTGGAATAGGGAGAATCTGATAAGAGAATACAGAAGGCCATGAAAGAAAGGGAATGGGGAGGAGGATCAGAGGGAGGTGATAGGCAGGTAAGGAAATGTGAGAGAGGGAGAGGGAAATGGGAATGGGGGGGCAATTACCAGAAGTTCAAGAAATCGATGTTCATGCCATCAGATTGGAGGCTTCCCAGATGGAATATAAGGTGTTGCTTCTCCAACCTGAGTGTGGCCTCATCACAGCAGTAGAGGAGACCCTGGACTGACATGTCAGAATGGGAATGCGAAGCAGAATTGAAAAGGATGATCACCAGGAAATCCCACTTCTTCTCACAGACGGAGCATAGGTGCTTGACGAAGCTCTCCCAATCTACACCGGGTCTCACCGATATACAGGAGCCTATACCAGGAGCACCAGATACTGTAGATGACCCCAACAGAGTCACAGGTGAAGTGTCACCTCACCTGGAAGGACTGTTTGGGATCCTGAATGTTGGTGAGGGAGGAGGTATAGGGGCCGGTGTAGCACTTGATCTACTTGCAAGAGTAAGTACCAGGAGGGAGATCAGTGGGGAGGAGGGAATGGACAAGGGAATCACACAGGGAGCGATCCCTGCGGAAAGCAGAAAGTGGTGGGGAGGGAAAGATGTGCTTGGTGGTGGGATCCCATTGGAGATGAGGGGATTTATGGAGAACTATGTGCTGGACGCGGAGACTGGTGGGGTTGTTGGTGAACACAGGCAGACATGCGTGAAATGGAAGAGATGCAGGTGAGGGCAGCGTTGATGGTGAAGGAAGGGAAGCCCCTTTCTTTGAAGAAGGAGGACATCTCATTAGTTTTGGAATGAAAAGCCTCATCCTGAGAGCAGATGCAGCAGAGCAGTTGAGGGAATGAGATGGCATTTTTACAACTGACAGGTTGGAAAGAGGTATAGTCCAGGTAGCTGCGAGAATTAGGGGAGTTATAAAAGATATCAGAGGATAATCTGTCTCCAGAGACAGAGACAGAGAGTTCGAGAAAGGGGAGGGTAATTGACCAGGTAAATTTGAGGGCAGGGTGGAAGTTGGAGGCAAAGTTGATGGAGTTGACAATCTCGGCATGGGTGCAGAAAGCAGCACCAATGCAGTGGTCGATGTAGCGTAGGAAGAGTTATGGAGTAATACAGGTGTGGGACTGGAACATGGATCTCCCACATAGTCTCTCTGCCAGCCAAATGCTTGGTCCTTGATGGTGGGTTCTGATTATGAGATGACCAGCCAATTAATTTTCACAGTCTTCTAGGAGAATCATCCATCATGTCCTTCTCTTGCAAGGCCTGTAAGAAATTCTATAATGCCTACTTCCTGATGGAGTTTTCAACTAAAGACAAGTAGAGTGACAACATTTCAAATTCTGACTCAGTTTGACAAGATAGATTCAGGAATATCATTGTACCTGGCCAGGCCATCTAAAACCAAGGGTCAGCCATTCTAGGGACTGAAGAAGTTTCTTCACAAAATGCATGAGTAATCTTTGTACATTCACTGGTATATTCAATAGATTTTGAATATTAAGGGAATCAGGGGATATGAGGTTTTGCAAGAAAGAGGCACTGTTAAAAGTTAGGTCATGATCTTACTGAATGACGTCATAAAAGCATTTCAAAACACAAGATTGAAAATCACATTCAGAAGCATTTAGACATCCAGGCATCACACACAAAATGCTGGAGGAACTCAGCAAGCCAGGCAGCATCTATGGAAAAGAATACAGTCGATGTTTCGGGCCGAGATCCTTCAGCAAGACTGAGTTCCTCCAGCATTTTGTGTGTATTGCTTGGATTTCCAGCATCTGCAGATTTTCTCTTGTTTGTGATTTAGACGTCCAGTTTCCTCCACAGGAGGTCACTCTTCTATTCTACTTCCAGGGCAAGACCACTGAACCTGAAATGTTCATACACTCAACCATTCAGCGTCATCTGCATCTGGGGCAATGAGAATACAAACACACCACCCCTCTCCCCAGCCCCACAATAATAAGTAAGCATAAAGGATGCATTGATATTTGATCATGAGTATGTTATATCTATTGATATTTTTCACCAAAACTAGTCAAAAGGTTAGCTTAAAGAGCAAACAACAGGAATTCTGCAGATGCTGGAAATTCAAGCAACACACATCAAAGTTGCTGGTGAACGCAGCAGGCCAAGCAGCATCTATAGGAAGAGGCGCAGTCGACGTTTCAGGCCGAGACCCTTCGTCAGGACTAACTGAAGGAAGAGTGAGTAAGGGACTTGAAAGCTGGAGGGGGAGGGGGAGATGCAAAATGATAGGAGAAGTCAGGAGGGGGAGGGATAGAGCCGAGAGCTGGACAGGTGATAGGCAATAGGGGATACGAGAGGATCATGGGACAGGAGGTCCGGGAAGAAAGACGGGGGGGGGTGACCCAGAGGATGGGCAAGAGGTATATTCAGAGGGACAGAGGGAGAAAAAGGAGAGTGAGAGAAAGAATGTGTGCATAATAATGAGTAACAGATGGGGTACGAGGGGGAGGTGGGGCCTAGCGGAAGTTAGAGAAGTCAATGTTCATGCCATCAGGTTGGAGGCTACCCAGACGGAATATAAGGTATTGTTCCTCCAACCTGAGTGTGGCTTCATCTTTACAGTAGAGGAGGCCGTGGATAGACATGTAAGAATGGGAATGGGATGTGGAATTAAAATGTGTGGCCACTGGGAGATCCTGCTTTCTCTGGCGGACAGAGCATAGATGTTCAGCAAAGCGGTCTCCCAGTCTGCGTCGGGTCTCACCAATATATAAAAGGCCACATCGGGAGCACCGGACGCAGTATATCACCCCAGTCGACTCACAGGTGAAGTGATGCCTCACCTGGAAGGACTGTTTGGGGCCCTGAATGGTGGTGAGGGAGGAAGTGTAAGGGCATGTGTAGCACTTGTTCCGCTTACACGGATAAGTGCCAGGAGGGAGATCAGTGGGGAGGGTTGGGGGGGGGCGAATGGACAAGGGAGTTGTGTAGGGAGCAATCCCTGCGGAATGCAGAGAGAGGGGGGGGAGGGAAAGATGTGCTTAGTGGTGGGATCCCGTTGGAGGTGGCGGAAGTTACGGAGAATAATATGTTGGACCCGGAGGCTGGTGGGGTGGTAGGTGAGGACCAGGGGAACCCTATTCCTAGTGGGGTGGTGGGAGGATGGAGCGAGAGCAGATGTACGTGAAATGGGGGAGATGCGTTTAAGAGCAGAGTTGATAGTGGAGGAAGGGAAGCCCCTTTCTTTAAAAAATGAAGACATCTCCCTCGTCCTAGAATGAAAAGCCTCATCCTGAGAGCAGATGCGGCGGAGACGGAGGAATTGCGAGAAGGGGATGGCGTTTTTGCAAGAGACAGGGTGAGAAGAGGAATAGTCCAGATAGCTGTGAGAGTCAGTAGGCTTATAGTAGACATCAGTGGATAAGCTGTCTCCAGAGACAGAGACAGAAAGATCTAGAAAGGGGAGGGAGGTGTCGGAAATGGACCATGTAAACTTGAGGGCAGGGTGAAAGTTGGAGGCAAAGTTAATAAAGTCAACGAGTTCTGCATGCGTGCAGGAAGCAGCGTCAATGCAGTCGTCGATGTAGCGAAGGAAAAGTGGGGGACAGATACCAGAATAGGCACGGAACATAGATTGTTCCACAAACCCAACAAAAAGGCAGGCATAGCTAGGACCCATACGGGTGCCCATAGCTACACCTTTAGTTTGGAGGAAATGGGAGGAGCAAAAGGAGAAATTATTAAGAGTAAGGACTAATTCCGCTAGACGGAGCAGAGTGGTGGTAGAGGGGAACTGATTAGGTCTGGAATCCAAAAAGAAGCGTAGAGCTTTGAGACCTTCCTGATAGCTTAGAGACTTGTTTTATTATTTGACACATGCACAGTGAAACAATCAGAATTAGAATCAAGTTTATTATCACCAGCATGTGACATGAAATTTGTTAATTTAGCAGCAGCGGTTCAATGCAATACATAATACAGCAGAGAGAGAAAATAATAATAAATAAAACAAAAAAAATAAATAAACAAATAAATCAACTACATGCGTAAACACAAGGAATTCTGCAGATGCTGGAAATTCAAGCAACACACATCAAAGTTGCTGGTGAACGCAGGATCTCCTAGTGGCCACACATTTTAATTCCACATCCCATTCCCATTCTGATATGTCTATCCACGGCCTCCTCTACTGTAAAGGTGAAGCCACACTCAGGTTGGAGGAACAACACCTTATATTCCATCTGGGTAACCTCCAACCTG
Organism: Mobula hypostoma; assembly: GCF_963921235.1. Taxonomy (NCBI): domain Eukaryota; kingdom Metazoa; phylum Chordata; class Chondrichthyes; order Myliobatiformes; family Myliobatidae; genus Mobula; species Mobula hypostoma. The sequence goes on along the minus strand of NC_086100.1, from coordinate 112,911,264 downwards.
ATGGCATGAACATTGACTTCTCTAACTTCCGCTAATGCCTCACCTCCCCCTCGTACCCTATCCGTTATTTATTTATATACACACATTCTTTCACTATCTCTCCTTTTTCTCCCTCTGTCCCTCTGACTATACCCCTTCCCCATCCTCTGGGTTCCCCCCCTCCCCCTTTTCCTTCTCCCTGGGCCTCCTGTCCCATGATCCTCTCATATCCCTTTTGCCAATCACCTGTCCAGCTCTTGGCTCCATCCCTCCCCCTCCTGTCTTCTCCTATCATTTTGGATCTCCCCCGCTGCCTCCCACTTTCAAATCTCTTACTAGCTCTTCCTTCAGTTAGTCCTGACGAAGGATCTCGGCCCGAAACGTCGACTGTACCTCTTCCTAGAGATGCTGCCTGGCCTGCTGCATTCACCAGCAACTTTGATGTGTGTTGGTTGAATCAATTACATATATAGAATAGATTTTTTAAAACGTGCAAAAACAGAAATACTGTATATTGAAAAAAAAGTGAGATAGTGTCCAAAGATTCAATGTCCATTTAGGAATCGAATGGCTGAGGGGAAGAAGCTGTTCCTGAATCGCTGAGTGTGTGCCTTTGGGCTTCTGTACCTTCTACCTGATGGTAACAGTCAGAAAAGGGCATGCCCTGGGTACTGGAGATCCTTAATAATGGACGCTGCCTTTCTGAGACACTGCTCCCTAAAGATGTCCTGGGTACTTTGTAGGCTAGTGACCAAGATGGAGCTGTCTAGATTTACAACCTTCTGCAGCTTCTTTCAGTCCTGTGCAGTAGCCCCTCCATACCAGACAGTGATGCAGCCTGTCAGAATGCTCTCCACAGTACATCTATAGAAGTTTTTGAGTGTATTTGTTGACGTGCCAAATCTCTTCAGACTCCTAATGATACATAGCCATTGTCTTGCCTTCTTTATAACTACATCAACATGCTGGGACCAGATTAGATCCTCAGAGATCTTGACACCCAGGAACTTGAAACTGCTCACTCTCTCCACTTCTGATCCCTCTATGAGGATTGGTATGTGTTCCTTCATCTTACCCTTCCTGACGTCCACAATCACCTCTTTTGTCTTACTGATGTTGAGCGCTAGGTTATTGCTGGCATATCTCACTCCTGTACGCCCTCTCGTCACCACCTGTGATTCTACCAACAATTTGTATTGTCAGCAAATTTATAGATAGTATTTGAGCTATGCCTAGCCACACAGTCATGTGTATATAGAGAGTAGAGCAGTGGGCTAAGCACACACCCCTGAGGTGCACCAGTGTTGATCGTCAGCGAGGAGGATATGTTATCACCAATCCACACAGATTGTGGTCTTCCGGTTAGGAACAGTGAAATCCATCATTTTCGTCAATGACCAGCAAAGTCTGAGCATGTGAAGGGGCAGCCTGCAACTGTTGTCATGTTTCTGGCACAACATGGTATGCCCACAACTTACTAACCCTAATTCTTGTGTCTTTGGAACATGGGCGGAAACCGGGACACCTGAAGGAAACCTACACGGTCACGGGGAGAACTACAAACTCTGCAGGAATTGAATCCTGATCAGTGTTCACTGGCATTACACTAACTGCTAACTACTGTGCTGCCACAAACATTGACGTCTGGGTCCAAGAAACTGCACTTGCTGGAAATTTAAAATAAACACCAACTTGCAAATGTTCAGCAGGTCAGGCTGTATCTGTGGGAAGAGAGACAGAGCTAACATTTCAAGTCAAAAATCCTTCATCAGAACGGAACTGAATTTGTACTAAACCTGTAATTATTGACTATTCCCATTTTTAAAGGACTGGGTTATGATCACATCTTCCACTAGCTCTTGAGCACTGGGGCAGTTTCATAAATTACATTATACCTGTAACAAATGGTTTACATCTGTCTTTTTGTTGGCTCAGTATGTTCTGTTGAGTTCTCAATGAATCAATTTCAAGTTCAGATTTATTGTCAATCAAACACACACCTGTATACTGCCAAATGAAACAACATTCCTGCCAACCAAGGTATACGACACAGCACATATAATTCACACACAACACATAAAGTAGTATTAGCACAAGTAAATTAACAAATAATAAGGTGCTTTTGAGACACAAGTTAAAAAGTAGACAGTATAACATGACTGGTGCTTCATACATGCTGAGACCTGAGTGGTGGCAGGGAGTTCAGTCGTCTCACGGCCATTGACAATGCTAAGGGGCCTGTGTACCTTATCTTGGATGTGTGGAAGAGAGATGTAGATGACCCTTTCAGCAGTCCTCTCAGTCCTTTATAAGGACTTGATGTCAGATGCCTTGCAATTCCCATACCAGAGAGTGTTGCAGGTGGTTAGGGCACTCCCAACAGTGGTCCTGTAAAAATTAGTTAGAATGGAGGGAGGCGAGGTTACTCATTCACCTCAATCTCCTCAGGAAATGAATAGACAATTATTCTTTCTCACATGTATTTCATTTCTATGTGACTATCCTTCCAATTGTTCATCATTATAGGCCAGGAAGGACACGTACTATTTATTTTTATTTTATTTATTGAGATACACCGCGGAATAGGTCCTTCCTGCCCCTTGACCCAGTAATCCTCCGATTTAATCCTAGCCTAATCATGGGACAATTCACAATGACCAATTAACCAGAGCACCCCTAGGAAACCCACGCGGTGACAGGAAGAATGTACAAACTCCTTAGAGGCAGTGGTAGGAATTGAACCCCAGTCGTCTGTACTGTAAAGCGTTGTGCAGCCCCGATTGTATTGGGTATTAATTGTCAACAGGTCATACAACTTACATAAAGTGATTTCAGAATCAGAATCGGGTTTATTATCACCGGCATGTGTCGTGAAATTTGTTAATGTAGCAGCAGCAGTACATAATATAGAAAGAAAAAAATCAATTACATGAAGTATGTAAATGTATATTAACTAGTTAGACTAAAAATAGTGCAAAACGGAAATAATATATACTTTTAAAAAGTGATGTAGTGTTCATGGGTTGATTCAATGTCCATTTAGGAATCGTATGGCAGAGGGGAAGAAGATGTTCCTGAATTCCTGAGTGTGTGCCTTCAGTAAGAAGAGGGCATGTCCTGGGTGATGGGCGTCCTTAATAACGGACACAGCTTTTCTGAGGCACCGCGCCTTGAATACTACGAAGGTTAGTAACCAAGCTAATTTTACAACTTTCTTTAGCTTCTTTCAGTCCGTTGCAGTAGACCCTGCCACCCCCCCACCCCCCTACCCTGCCATACTAGACTGTATTGGAGCCTGTCAGAATGCTCTCCATGGTACATCCATAGAAGTTTTAGAATATATTTATTGAACATACTAAATCTCTTTAGTGAAGTAAGGCCGCTGTTTTGCTTTCTTTATATGTTGGGACCAGGTTAGATCCTCAGAGATCTTGACATCCAGGAACTTGAAGCTGCTCACTCTCTCCACTTCTGATTCCTCTATGAGGATTGGTAGGTGTTCCTTTGTCTTACCCTTCCTGAAGTCCACAATCAGCTCTTTGGTCTTACTAACGTTGAGTGCCAGGTTGTTGCTGCGACTCCACTCCACTAGTTGGCATATCTCACTCCTGTACGCCCTCTCATCACCATCTGAGATTCCTCCAACAAATTTACAGATGACATTTCAGCTATACCTAGCCACATTGTCACAGGCATAGAGGCAGTAGAGCAGTGGGCTAAGCACACACCCCTGAGGTGTGACACTGTTGATCATCACTGAGGAGGATGATCACTCTGCACAGATTATAATCTTCCAGTTAGGAAGTCAAGGGTCCAATTGCAGAGGCCCAGGTTCTGTAGCTTATCGATCAGGATGGTGGGAATGATGGTGTTAAAGGCTGAGCTATAGACAATGAACGGCATCCTGACATTAGTGTTTGTACTGTTCAGATCATCTAAGGCCATGTGAAGAGCCATTGAGATTGCGTCTGCCATAGACTTATAGTGGCTATAGGCAAATTGCAGTGGGTCCAGGTCCTTGCTGAGGCAGGAGTTTATTCTAGCCATGACCAACCTCTCAAAGCATTTCATCTCCACAGATATGAGCACTACTGGCTGATAGTCATTAAGGCAGCTCACACTACGCTTCTGAGGCACTGGTGTAATTGGTGCCTTTTTGAAGCAGGTGGGAACTTCCGACCATACCAGTGAGAGATTGAAAATGTCCTGAGTACTCCCTCCAGCTGGTTGGCACAGGTTTTCAGAGCTTTACCTGGTACTCCATTGGGACCTGCTACCTTGCAAGGGTTCACCCTCCTGAAAGACAGCCTAACATCGGCCTCTGAGACAGAGATCACAGTGTCACTGGGTGCAGCAGGGATCTTCACAGCTGTAGTTATGTTGTCCATTTCGAAGCAGGCTTAGAAGGCATTGAGCTCACTTGGTAGTGAAGCATTGCTTCCACTCAGGCTGTTGGGTGTCGCTTTGTAGGAAGTAATGTCCTGCAAACCCTACCAGAGCTGACGTGAGTCCAATGTTGCCTCCAACCTCAGTCGGAATTCTTCCTTCACAAGTGAAACTTGGTTTTCTTGTACAAAACTGGGTCACCAGAATTAAATGTCACTTATCTAGTCCTCAGCAGATGATGAACTCGTGGTTCATACATGGCTTTTGATTTGGGAATGTACAGCAAGTTTTTGCAGGACACACTCATCTGCAGAGATTTTAATGACGTTGGTAACAACTGCAGAATAGTCATCCAGATTTGAAGATGAATCCCTGAATACAGTCCAGTCCACCTATTCAGAACAGTCCTGTAGGTGCTCCTGTGCTTCCCTTGTCCAAACCTTTTTGGTCCTCACTGCTGGTGCTGCAGTCTTCAGTCTCTGATTATACTCAGGGAGTAGATCAGGCAATCAAACATTCAAAGTGCGGGTGTGGAATAGCACAGTAGGCATTCTTGATGATGGTGTCACAGTGGTCCAGTGTGTTGTTTCCTCTAGTAGTACAAGTGATTTGTTAATGGTAATTATTTAGTGACTTTTTCAAGCTGGCCTGGTTAAAATCCCCTAAAATTATGGTGAAGGCATCAGAGTCTACTGTTTCGTGCATGTTAATGACATTGCTCAGGTCATCTAGAACCTGATTGATATTGGCCTAAGGCTGAATGTACACCACTACCAAAATGATCACTGAAATCTCCCGCAGCAGGAAAAAGGTACGGCACTTAATTGCGAGTTATTCTTGGTCCGGTGAGCAGAATTGGGACAACACTGATACATTTGTGCACCAAGAGGAATTGCTCATGAGGCATACACCTCCACCTCTGCTGTTGAGACTTGACAGTCCTGTCCTGACGGTGTATAGTGAACCCATCAATCTGAATCGCTGCACCCAGCATGGAAAGGGTTAACCAGGATTCCTTGAAACAAAGGATGCAAGCGGTCCTAATGCCCCTCTGATACAGCACGCTAGTTCTGAGATCTTCAATTTAATTTACTAGGAACTTTATCTTTGCCAGCAAGATAGTCAGTAACAGAAGCAGAAAATGCTGTTTTCTTAAATGCATCTGTATTCCTGATTGGCAGCCACGTTACCGTCGAGGAGTCCAACGTCAAGTACAGCCACAATCAGCATTGTTCCCGTCAGTTTAAAGCAGCGATAGAATGGTTAATCACATTACAACGTCTTTATTAACTGTATCATAGACCTAAACACATCTAAACCAGAATGGGTAGCAAATTCACATTCATAAGATGCCATAGAATCAGAATCCGGTTTATTATCACCAGCATGTGATGTGAAATTTGTTAACTTAGCAGCAGCAGTTCAATGCAATACATAATATAGAAAAAAAATTAAAATAGCGCAATGAAAAACCACCAGATTAAAGGCATAATGGCTGTTCTGTGAAGAGTAATGAAATTTATTGCTAAGAGACATATATTGACAGCTCATATCTATTTTGCACTTTTGACAGTACAGAATGTCCTTTTTATTAAATGATTCGTGAGAGTAAGAGTTCAGCACGGACTAGAAGGGCCAAGATGGCCTGCTTCGTGCTGTAGTTGTTATATGGTTCTATGGTTCTGAGGAATCAGCAATGACATCTTTGCTGTAAGGTTTCAATCTGAAATATCAATAGTTCCTCCCTCCCCATCCCACAGATACTCAGATACTGCTTGACCGACTGATTTCTACAGAACTCTTTTGAAGTCTAAAGAAAGTGGTGGATCACAGGAACCCAGTGCATCAGAGGAAAAGCCCTCCCCACCATTGAGCACACTTACATGGAGGGCTGCCAAAAGAAAGCAGGGAGGATCCCCATCATCATTGACCTTGGATATCCACTATCCACACGATCTGCTACAGGGATGGCACGATCCACAATACCACATGATCCAGGAGCAGTTATTGCTCTGCAACCATCAGACTCCTGAACCAGCACGGATAACTCCATCTGAACCTATAGACCCCAAAACTAATTTTCTCAGTGTCTTTTTATTTGCATACATTGTCTTATTTTACTCATAAAGGTGGGAAGATGTGCCTGGAGGCTGTGGAAGTGAGCGAGGTTCTCAATGAATACTTCTCTTCGGTATTCACCAATGAGAGGGAACTTGATGCTGGTGAGGACAATATGAGTGAGGTTGATGTCCTGGAGCATGTTGATATTAAGGGAGAGGAGGTGTTGGAGTTGTTAAAATACATTAGGACGGATAAGTCCCCGGGGCCTGACGGAATATTCCCCAGGCTGCTCCATGAGGTGAGGGAAGAGATTGCTGAGCCTCTGGCTAGGATCTTTATGTCCTCGTTGTCCATGGGAATGATACCGGAGAATTGGAGGGAGGCGAATGTTGTCCCCTTGTTCAAAAAGGGTAGTAAGGATAGTCCGGGTAATTATAGACCAGTGAGCCTTACATCTGTGATGGGAAAGCTGTTCGAAAAGATTATTAGAGGTAGAATCAATGGGCATTTAGAGAATCATGGTCTGATCAGGGACAGTTAGCATGGCTTTGTGAAGAGCAGATCATGTTTAACAAGCCTGATAGAATTCTTTGAGTAGGTGACCAGGCATATAAATGAGGGTAGTGCAGAGGATGTGATCTACATGGATTTTAGTAAGGCATTTGACAAGGTTCCACACGGTAGGCTTATTCAGAAAGTCAGAAGGCATGGGATCCAGGGAAGTTTGGCCAGGTGGATTCAGAATTGGCTTGCCTGCAGAAGGCAGAGGGTCGTGGTGGAGGGAATACATTCGGATTGGAGGGTTGTGACTAGTGGTGTCCCACAAGTATCTGTTCTGGGACCTCTACTTTTCGTGATTTTTATTAACGACCTGGATGTGGGGGTAGAAGGGTGGGTTGGCAAGTTTGCAGACGACACAAAGGTTGGTGGTGTTGTGGATAGCATAGAAGATTGTCGAAGATTGCAGAGAGACATTGATAAGATGCAGAGTGGGCTCAGAAGTGGCAGACGGAGTTCAACCCGGAGAAGTGTGAGGTGGTACACTTTGGAAACAAAAACTCCAAGGCAGAGTACAAAGTAAATGGCAGGATACTTGGTAGTGTGGAAGAGCAGAGGGATCTGAGGGTACATGTTCACAGATCCCTGAAAGTTGCCTCACAGGTAGATAGGGTAGTTAAGAAAGCTTATGGGGTGTTAGCTTTCATAAATTGAGGGATAGAGTTTAAGAGTCACGAGGTAATGATGCAGCTCTATAAAACTCTGGTTAGGCCACAGTTGGAGTACCATGTCCAGTTCTGGTCACCTCACTATAGGAAGAATGTGGAAACATTGGAAAGGGTACAGAGGAGACTTACCAGGATGCTGCCTGGTTTAGAGAGTATGGATTATGATCAGAGATTAAAGGAGCTAGGGCTTTACTCTTTGGAGAGAAGGAGGTATACAAGATATTAAGAGGAATAGATAGAGTGGACAGCCAGCACCCCTTCCCCAGGGCACCACTGCTCAGTACAAGAGGACATAGCTTTAAGGTAAGGGGTGGGAAGTTCAAGGGGGATATTAGAGGAAGGTTTTTTTACTCAGAGAGTGGTTGGTGCGAGTAATGCACTGCCTGAGTCAGTGGTGGAGGCAGATACACTAGTGAAATTTAAGAGACTACTAGACAGGTATATGGAGGAATTTAAGGTGGGGTGTTATATGGGAGGAAGGGTTTAAGGGTCGGCACAACATTGTGGGCCGAAGGGCCTGTACTGTGCTGTACTATTCCATGTTCTATGTTCATTGGTTATTTATCAGTCTTCGTTTATGTACAGATTTTCATAAATTCTATGGTATTTCTTTATTTTCCTGTAAATGCCTACAAGAAATTGAATCTGAAGATGGTGATGGAGGTGATCCGTCATGGCCAACGATGACAGGAAACCTGTGTGGGAGAGTTTTTAAAGTTGAAAAGCCATTGCTCTGGGACAGTTCCACTTTCTTGGCTCAGAAGTCCAAGTAAAGTGGTACGGAAAAGCGTCACAAACTGGGGTCTTCCTTGGTTGTAGCAGATGACCATGGAGCATCGCAGTACCACCTCCCTGGCCGTTGGATCTCACTGTCGACCTCATCTGCCCAGCTTGCCGGAGCTGACGTCACATGCTGGGACAGGCATGCCCCTAACTCACCAGGGTATGAGGCCACCGGCTACCCTCTCCTGGTTTAGCCCATAGATTGAAGCAGTGTACCGCAGTATGGCAGCTGCCGCATGCAAACACCCACTTGGAGCCAAGGGTGAGAGCTGAGTGTCCGGCAGGGACCAAAGGTAATTGAGCTGCCCCAGAAAGGACATGGCAAACCCTTTCACCAAAGCTGCTTCCCATCCCTGGACACCCATACGCCGCAATTTCAAAGTACAATATTTTAGATTAGTTTAGATTAGATTAAATTCAACTTTACTGTCATTGTGCCGAGTACAGATACAAAGCCAATGAAATGCAATTGGCATCTAACCAGAAATGCAAAGAATCGTGTTATTTACAAAATAACTATGAATAAAAAGTAAGTGCTACAGCACACAAATATAAAAGTACTGAGACAGTACAATACGGATGCAATACTGCTTAGCGCTGTGATGTGAGGTTCAGCAGGGTCACAGCCTCAGGGAAGAAGCTTTTCCTGTGCCATCAGATGCACGACAACTCTGGCAGGGTTTGCAAGACATTACTTCCTACAAAGCAAAACCCAATAGCATAAATGGCAGCTATGCTTCACTACCAGATGAACTCACTGCCTTCTGTGCCCGCTTTGAAAGGGAGAACACAACTACAGCTGTGAAGATTCCTGCTGCACCTGATGACTCTGTGATCTCCGTCTCAGAGGCTGATATTAGACTGTCTTTAAAGAGAATGAACTCTCACAAGGCGAAAGGTCCCGATGGAGTACCTGGTAAGGCTCTGAAAACCTGTGACAACCAACTAGCGGGAGTATTCAAGGACATTTTCAACCTCTCACTGCTACAGGTGGAAGTTCCTACTTGCTTCAAAAAGGCAAAAATTATACCAGTGCTTAAGAAGAATAATGTGAGCTGCCTTAATGACTATAACCCAGTAGCATTCACATCGACAATGATGAAATGCTTTGAGAGGTTGGTCATGACTAGACTGAACTCCGGCCTCAGCAAGGACCTGGACCCATTGCAATTTGCCTATCGCCACAATAGGTCAATGGCAGATGCAATCTCAATGGCTCTCCACACGGCTTTAGACCACCTAGACAACACAAACACCTATGTCAGGATGCCATTCATGGACTATAGCTCAGCATTTAATACCATTATTCCTACAATGCTGATTGAGAAGTTGCAGAACCTGGGTCTCCGTACCTCGCTCTGCAATTGGATCCTCGACTTCACATCCGGAATACTACAATCTGTATGGTTTGGTGATAACATATCCTCCTCGCTGACAATCAACACTGGCGCACCTCAGGGGTATGTGCTTAGCCCACTGCTCTACTCTCTATATACACATGACTGTGGCTAGGCATAGCTCAAATACTATCTATAAGTTTGCTGACGATACAACCATCATTGGTAGAATTTCAGGTGGTGACAAGAGGGCGAACAGGAGTGAGATATGCCAACTAATGGAGTGGTGCTGCAGGAACAACCTGGCACTCAATGTCAGTAATATGAAAGAGCTGATGGTGGACTTCAGGAAGGGTAAGATGAAGGAACACATACCAAACCTCATAGAGGGATCAGAAGTGGAGAGAGTGAGCAGCTTCAAGTTCCTCAGTGTCAAGATCTCCGAGGATCTAATCTGGTCCCAACATATCGATGTAGTTATTAAGAAGGCAAAACAGCGGCTATAATTCATTAGGAGTTTGAAGCGATTTGGCATGTCGACAAATACACTCAAAAACTTCTATAGATGTACTGTGGAGAGCATTCTGACAGGCTGCATCACTGTCTGGTATGGGGGCAGAGGGCTACTGCACAGGACCGAAAGAAGCTGCAGAGGGTTGTAAATTTAGTCAGTTCCATCTTGGGTACTAGCCTACAAAGTACCCAGGTCATCTTCAGGGAGTCGTGTCTCAGAAAGGCAGCATCCATTATTAAGGACCCCCAGCACCCAGGGCATGCCCTTTTCTCACTGTTACCATCAGGTAGGAGGTACAGAAGCCTGAAGGCACACACTCAGTGATTCAGGAACAGCTTCTTCCTGTCTGCCATCTGATTCCTAAATGGACATTGAATCTTTGGACACAACCTCACTTTTTAAAAAAATATATAGTATTTCTGTTTTTGCACGTTTTAAAAAATCTATTCAATATATGTACACTGTAAGTGATTTACTTATTTTTTTTCTTTCTTCTATATTATGTATTGCACTGAACTGCTGCTGCTAAGTTAACAAATTTCACGTCACATGCCGGTGATAATAAACCTGATTCTGATTCTGAAAGCTGTCAAAACCAGTTCTTGCAGTCTCAGGGTCAACTTCTTCAACCATCACAGAGGAGGCCCCAGAACCTGAGACTTGTTTCATAGCCACAGCAGAGTGACCCCTCTTGTCAGGAAAGACGTTATCCCACAAGAGTAGGATATCCTCCACAATGATTAAATCTTTAGGCCTGAATGGAGCAATTTAAAATTTACTATGCTGTGGATATCTGTATTTAATATTTCAGTTATATTTGAGTAATCTTGTGTGTATATATTTATATATCTATATATTTTGGTGATGAAGCGTTCTTGTTTGTTTAAACAATTAATTATGGGTTATAGATAAAAACATTAATTTCATGTGTCATCACACTACCACATGGTACATGTGTGCCTCACTTAAATTAAACTCGAAGTTGCATCTACATTTTCAGACTTCTGTGTCTTTGTTTGAACTAGTTTAATGTGTTGAAGTCACAAAACATAGCATACACTAATTCACTAATGCCTGATTTAGGTCCATAGGTGTATTCGGCATGATCCCAAACAATGGGTCCCAAACTGCCAATCTCGCTAAAAACTGTGGTGTCAAGCAAGACCATATTCAAAGTTCAAAGTAAAATTTATTATCTGAGTACTCTGATGAAATGAGATTGGCCAAATACATGTCACCAAATACAACCCTGAGATTCTTTTTTTGTGGGCGTACTTAGCAAATCTATGAAACAGTAACTGTAAACATGTAATTTTCTCAAGATTTTTTCAATCTTTCTCACTACAGTGTGGCACCTCGCCTCCATAAAGTTTCCCGCTGGTGCAGAACTGATCTACAGCATCTGTAGGAAATGATTCAATTACCTGCAGTCCACTCCAAAACCAATCAGCCCAACCGCAGTCCATAAGACCATAGATATAGGAGCAGAATTAGGCCATTTGGCCCATCAAGTCTGCTCTACCATTTCATTATGACTGATCCATCTCCCTCTCAGCCCCAATCTTCTGCCTTCTCCCTGTAACCCTTCATGCCTTGACTAATCAAGAACCTATCAACCTCTGGCTTAAATATACCCAAGGACTTGGCCTCCATGACTGCCTGTGGCAAAGTATTGCACGAAATCCTCCTACTCTTATGCTCACTGGCGCGTGGCACAGGCAGCAACCCAGAGTCTACTATCCTGGAGGTCCTGCTTTTCAGCTTTCTACCTAGCTCCCTGAAATCCCTCTTCAGGACCTCCTGGCCTTTTCTACCTATGTCTTTGGTGCTAATATATATCAAGACTTCTATCTACTCACCCTTCCTCTTTCAAATGCCTTGGACCTGATCCAAGACCTCCCTGTCCCTGGCGCCTGGGAGGCAACATACCATCCAGGTGTCTCTACTGCGTCCTTAGGACCTTGTCCCTATTTCTCTGACTATGGAATCTCCTATCAGTACTGCAGTCCTCTTCACCTCCCTTCTGAGCCATAGCGCCAAAGGCCTAGTTGCAACGGCTCCCCCAGGTTGGTCACCTCCCCCACAACAGTATTCAAAACTGTTTACTTGTATTGAGGGGAACAGCCACAGGAGTTCTCCATACTTGCTGCCCATTTTCCTTTCTTCTCCTGACAGCCACTCACTTACCTGCCGCTGGCAACGTAAGGGTGACTACCCCCCCTCCCCCCGTAGCTCCTATAGATCATCGAGCTGTAACTCCAGTCCCTCAACATGTTCTCTGAGGAGCTGTAGCTCAGTGCACCTGGTGCAGATCTGGTTAACCAGGAGGTTGGATGTCTCTCAGAATTCTCACATCTCACACAAAGAACAAAACACTGCCTCTGGGGCCATTCTTACCACACTAACTGCACCCTGGGGCCATTCTCACTACACTAACTGTGACCTGGGGCCATTCTCACCACACTAACTGCACCCTGGGATCATTCTCATTGCACTAACTGCGCCCTGGGGCCATTCTCACCACACTAACTGTACCCTGGGGCCATTCTCACTGAACTAACTGTGACCTGGGGCCATTCTCACCACACTAACTGCACCCTGGGGCCATTCTCACTACACTAACTGTGACCTGGGGCCATTCTCACCACACTAACTGCACTCTGGGATCATTCTCACCACACTAACTGCGCCCTGGGGCCATTCTCACCACACTAACTGCACCCTGGGGCCATTCTCACTATACTAACTGTGACCTGGGGCCATTCTCACCACACTAACTGCACCCTGGGGCCATTCTCACTATACTAACTGTGACCTGGGGCCATTCTCACCACACTAACTGTACCCTGGGGCCATTCTCACCACACTAACTGTACCCTGGGGCCATTCTCACTGAACTAACTGTGCTCTAACAGATGAGGAATGAAGAATAATTAAGAAGAAGAAACTTACCGAATAATTCCCTCACCCAAGCCTGATCAACCAAAGGAAAGCCTCCTCATCCTGACACACTGGCAATTCAAACTATGTCTGCTCCGCTTGCCCCTGCCTTATCTTTATTCACCCGTTATTGAATCCCGTTCACTGACTGGGCACAGTTCAAACGCTGCTTTAATTTTCAATCACGGACCTGTGTGAAGTTACCCTTTTTCTCGCGCACCCATTCAGTGATTAGGGCAATTCAAAGTCACCGAGTGACATTATACAAGGCCATAACAAGGTAAATAGTGAGGTCAAGAATCCATTTAATTGTACTAGGAAACCATTCAATAGTCTTATAACAGCAGGATAGAAGGTGCCCTTGAGCCTGAATACAAGACTGGATGCCGCTACTCTAATAATAAAGCAATCTAAATCTTCCCCTTTAAATCTGGAGTCAGCTATTTGCCGAATCCCTCAGAGGAACAGTGCATATTGAGAGGTGATGATCCCAGAAACTTAGGACACTCAAGTCAAGGTCTTCCTGTACATGGATAATATCACTATCTTCTCTGCACTCTGAAAATGAAAATAAAACTGCACCAGTGCATATCTCTGCAGCATCTGGTGACCTTGTAATCTCTGTCTCAAAAGCTGACATCGGAACATCTTTCAATGAGTGAAACCTCGTAAGGCATCACGCCTCGATAGTATACCTGGTAGGGCACTGAAAACCTGTGCCAAACAACTGAAGTGAGTGTTCCAGGGCATCATTAGTCTCTTACCACTTCACATCTGCCACAAAAGGGCAACAGTCTTACCGGTGCCCAAGAAGAGCAGGGTGAGATGCTGCAATGATTGCCGTCCAGTTGTATTCACATTTCCTGTGATGAAGTGCTTTCTGAGCTTTGTCATGGCTACAATAACTCCGGCTTAAGCAAGGACTTGGACCCGCTGCAATTTGCTTAAGGTCTACAGCAATCTCTCGGGCCCTCCACTAGGCCTTGGACGACCTGGACAACAGCAATACCTACATCAGACTGCTGTTTATTGATTACAGCTGAACATTCAAAACCATCATCTCCTCAGTACTAATCAACACGCTTCAAAACCTGAGCCTCTGTACCTCCCTCTGCAACTGGACCCTGGACTTCCTCACTGGGAGATCACAGTCAGTGTGGATCAGAAATAACATCTTCTTGCTGACAATCAACACCTCAAGCATGTGTGTTTATCCCACTGCTCTACTCTCTCTACACCCATGACTGTGTGGCTGGGCACAGTTCAAATACCATTGTGACAAGAATACACATAGATTAAGATGTTAGCTGTCCTGTGTGATCAGCAGTTGGTCTTCCACCTGTCTTCAGGAGAGAGAGAGATAAGGAAAACAATGGAGCAGCATTTGGAGATGTGTAATGAAGGGACGGGAGAGAGAGTAACAGAAGGAGGGAGCTGTCAAGGGCGGCTCCCCCTTTGAACCCTGAACTGTTTGAAGTGATAGACAGGCGATACCCCAGCAGGGGGATAAAAAGGGACAGGTTCGCTAAGGCAGGACACACACACACCCGAGGTAACAAGACCCTGGAAGCGGTGCGTCTCTCACAAGTCGGTGGGAAGTACTGGGCTATAAACGCACAGGGTGGAAAGGCACGATCGGCGGGAACCTGGTGTGTGTCCACCCTTGCCTGGGTGCCAGGTTCACCGCAGGGAAACGATCGTATCTGGAAACGGAGGAGTCACGGTCAGTGACCTCAGATGACATCACAAAGGACTCACCCGACAGCTGACTGCGAAGGTCTGTGTGTGGAAGCAGTTTGAATATTCATTCGTTTTTGCTCTCTCTCTCCTTCCCCCACATTGTCCATCTCCCACGGCAGCGATTACTGCGAACTGAACTGAACTTTGTGTCACTTTGAAACTGGTCATTTGCCCCTAGACAACGATAGAGCTTGATTGATCCTGTTATCTGAATTCTGTGTACATGTATGTTTATCATTGCTGAACTGTTGCATTCATTATCCTTTTGATTAGAATACTGTGTTGCTTGTTTCTTTAATAAAACTTTCTTAGTTCTAGTAATCCAGACTCCAACTAAGTGATCCATTTCTGCTGGTTTGGCAACCCAGTTACGGGGTACGTAACACCATCTGTAAATTTGCTGATAGCGCAACTGTTGGCAGAATCTTAGGTGGTGACGAGGCAGCATACGGGAGTGAGATAGATTGGCTCATTGAGTGGTGTGATAACAACAACCTTACACTCAATGTCAGTAAGACCAAGGAATTGATTGTGGACTTGAGAAAGGGGAAATCAAGGGATCGTATACCAGTCCTCGTCGAGGGGTCCGCCGTGGAAAGAGTGAGCAGCTTCAAGCTCCTGGATGTCAGCTTCACTGAGGATCTGTCCTGGGCCCAACACACTGATGCAGTTATGAAGAAAGCACGTCAGGGGCTATAGTTCATTGGGTGTTTGCAGGGATTTGGTATGTCACCAAAGACTCCAGCAAATCGATACATATGCATTGTGAAGAGCATTCTAGCTGGTTGCATCACCATCTGGTATGGAGGGGCCACTGCACAGCATCGGAAAAAAACTGGAGGAGATTGCAAACTCAGCCAGTTCCATCACGAGCATTAGCCTCCCCAGCATCAAGGACATCTTGAAAAGGCAATGCCTCAAAAAGGCATCCTCCATCATTAAGACCCGCAGGGCTTGCTTTCTTCTTATCACTACCATTAGAGAAGAGGTGCAGGAGCCTAAAAACACACACTCAATGTTGTAGGAATAGTTTCTCCCCCTCTCCCATCAGATTTCTGAATGCAGAATGATCCAACCCATGAAAACTACTTCAATATTTTTCTCTCTTTTTGCACTATTTATTTAATTTATTTTAATATGTAATATTTTGATGTATTGCACTGTGCTGCTGCCACAAAACAACAGATTTCATGACACATGTTAAGGACATGGGCTCCATGGCAGCATAGCAGTTAGCACAGTCGTGTTACAGCTCAGGGCGTCAGAGTTTGGAGCTCAATCCCGGTGTCCTCTGTAAGGAGTCTCTATACATCTCCCCGTGGAATGTATGGGCTTTCTCCAGGTGCTCTGGTTTCCTCCCACAGTCCAAAGATGTACCAGGTAGGTTAATTGGTCATTGTAAATTGTCCCATAATTCTGTTAGGGTTAATCAGGGTTGTTGGGGGTTGCTGGGTGGTATGACTTGAAGGGCTGGAAGGGACTATTCTGTGCTGTCTCTCTAAATAAATAAGAATACATGTTAAACCTGATTCTGATTCTGCTCAGAGCCATTGTCAAACCACAGAGCAATTAGCATCTGTCCATAGGTTGAACTGGAGCCAAAGCAAATTTCAGCAAGAGCGAAGACGTTCTTCGGCAACTGACCCAGATTCCTTCAGGTCTGACTACCTGAAGGTGGTGGCAATCTGGCTGGGAGGAGCCAAGGCACTTGCCAAGAACTGGCTGGAGCAATACACCAAATAGAAACAGAATTTAAGAATGTAGGACTGCTACTTCCTCTCAATGGTGGGAAACAACCTGGTCTTCAGCTGTGAGCTACTCTTGGAGGCATCAGAGACTACTGATGCTAGAACCTGGAGCAAAAACCGAACTACTGGAGGAACTCAACAAGTCAGACAGCTTCTGTGGAGGATACAGCTGGACAATGTTTCAGCTCAAGATCTTTTATCAGACCCGAAAGTGTAGAGTGGAGATCCATTCTAAAGAGAGGAGGGGAAAAAGTGAAGCAAGAGTTGGTAACCGATAGTAGATCCAGGTGAGGGAAGGTAATATGTAGATGGAGGAGGAAAGAGTGAAAGTAGCGACAGAGGCTGAGAGGTGATAGGTGGAGGCCAAAAATGGCTGTGGATGATGGAACCTGATAGGAAAAGAAGGTAGAGGATGGAATCTCTTCCTGTCAAGTTGGCACCAAGCTGTGAGTCCCGTCAGCTCTGGTTTAAGATGGCGTTACTTACTGGTTTGAGTAACAACCTACTGGTGGCTAATGAGAGAGAGAAAAAAGCAACTAACCCTTTGTTATTCACACTTCATTTTTCTTGGAACCGATTGCTGAAAACAGTCAGAGTTGAGCTGAGTCAGCTGTACAATCTGGTGTTTTTGCGGTGTGACTGGAGTCTCACTGGGACAGGACATTTGCTGCATGTCCAGGCTGGAGTTGCTGGAGTGGACTTGCAGGGAATTCAACATGGCAGAGCCAAGACAAGGCAAGAACACGTCAGTTTGATCGATTTAAGAGCCAACCTCAATTGGAAAGGACGGGTGCTGGCCATATCAAAGTGACGGAGCCCAAGACCATGGGCGAAGAACGACCGAACTTTGGACAAAATAAGGGCTGGGCCAGATTGAAATTGTTAGGGCGTCAGGGTTGATGGCGGGAGATAGGCCAGTATGGCTCACTGATCCACGGGGTTTGCTCGACTCCGTGCTGGACTCAGGCTATGGGCCAGCAACCAATGGACATCTAGGTTGACTGCCATGACACCTGGTGTTGGAACTTCAGTTCTGAAAGCAGTTTGCTTGCTTTATTGTTGTCATGATTTGTTTTTCTTCTCTCTCTTGCTCTGCATATTAGATGTTTGGATGGTTTTCATTTACTTTTAATGGATTCTGTTGGGTTTCTTTGTTTTGTGGCTGCCTGTAAGGAGACGAATCTTGAAATTGTATAAAGTATACATTCTTTGACAGTAAAATGCACTTTGAACTTTGATGTCATGGCTCGGACTTACCGCAGCCGTTTTTTTTTCAGTTCACAGGGATGGTTTTGGGTACAGAGAAGGAGCTAATGATTAGTTTAGGGATTAGGGGCAAGGATGTGAGGGGGAGCTAAAGGTCAGGTTAGGGTTTAAGGACAGTGATGTGGAGGAGTTAGAGGCCAGCCCAGAGTCTAGGCCTCTGCTTCACACTCTGAATTTAAAGGCCAGCGATGTGGATGTGGGACAAAGGACATATGCAGTCTAGGTTGCTGTTCCACATCCAAAGGTCAGCAATGTCGACATGAGACGAAGGACATCTGCAAGCTAGGTCTCCACTCTGTGCCTGAACGTCAGCAACATGGACGTGTGAGGATGGATGCCATGTCAGCAGTGGACACAAGCGCCAATGACAACCCCTCCCCAAGTACACAAGTCAGCCAGCAGACTGGAGTTCAAGGCCTGGAATTTGGAATTCTGTCATCAGCTTGTCCTGGAGTTGATACTGTAGAGGTAAGCCTGAAGCTCAATAGGAAGTCTAGAAGTCAAAGTCCAATGGCCAAAGTCCTTGATCTACAGATCTGATATCTACTGGGGAAGTCAAAGGCTCATTATCCATAAGTCTACTGAAGGATTGATGTAGGAAGAACTTAGTAGATCTGGAGGAGAGACAAAAAGGGACGAAGGGAAGCAAATTACCTAAATTTGGAGAAATTAATGCTCACTCCATTGGGTTGTAGACTACCCAGGTAGAATATGAAGTGTTGTTCCTATGAGTTCATTTTGCTTCACCCTTGTAGTGGAGGAAGCTGAGGACAGACAGGATGGTGTGGGAAAGAGGAAGGGAATTAATACGTTTGGCAATTAGGAGCTTCAGGTGGCCATGGCGGATAGAGTGCAGATGCCTGGTCGGTTAGTCTGTACTTCATCTCCCGATGTAAAGCATCAAGAGCACCAAGTGTAATAAACAGGTTGGAGGAGGAGTAGACGAGTCTGAGCCTCTCCTGGAAGGGCTGTGTAGGTCCCTGGATGGAGGTGAGGGGAGGAGTGCAGGGACGGGTGTTACACCTTCTATAGTTGCAGGGGAAGTAACAAAGGAGGAGGAGGGATAGGTGGGGAGTGAAGATCAAACCAAAGAGTCACTGAAAGCAGAGAGGGATAGAGAAGGGATGATGTGGCTGGTGGTGAGGTCACATCGTTACTGACTAAAATGACAAAGCATATTATAGGGCATCACAATAGTGATGTGACAGAGTACAGGGATGACATCATGAACCTGTGCCATGATTTCAGACCTACAGTAGCCCGCACGATCTGCAAGTCGAAAAAGCTGTTGTTGACCTCAGGAAGCAACACTACCCTCTCAATGGAGCCTGCGCAGAGAGGTGGTCAGCAGCTTCAGCTTCCAAGGCATCCATATCACCAGCAACCTCTCCTTCACCCGACATTCTGAAGCAGTGATCAAGAAAACACATTAGACATTGGGAGTGCTCAACTTGTTCAGGAGGACTCTCTCGAACTTTATCGAGTTTGTCTTATTTTAGAGTCAGAAGCATCAAAATTCAGTAAGGTTATTAACCTTAAATTTTAACTGTTTCATTCTCCACTGAATACTTGCAGTGTTTTCTCTCTTAAAATCAATCTTCAACATTATAGTGGGCACCAAAGTCAAAGGTGTTGTCTTCTCAAGGCAGCACCTCCGGTCGATACTCCCAAAATTGGAAAGGGATGTGCCTTCAACTTTCTCTGCAGGTTGCTCCAAGTCCATGACTGCAATCTTTCCAATACAACTACGTGCAACCTCAGCTCTGGTGCAGTTGGTACCTCTGCTACTATTTCACTTGCCCTAAGTAATGAGCAGAACCCCAATCTAAACATTCCTCTGTAATAAGAGTACCACTCTCCTGGCTGGTGATAAAACGAGTGATTGTGTTGCCGTATCTTCATTCTCCTCTTCTTCTTCCATGACTGAACGACCAGGAGAGAGTTCTTGACCAGCTGATAGGAGGAAGGCACAGGGATAGGTTAGTAGTTAGGTGAGAGGGATGTAAGCAGTATATGCTAATATAAACTCCATCTGATAATTCCTGTTGTAGGATTAAGGGAAAGTGAGTGGGAATTAGGAATGAAGTTGCTGTCATTTTCTCTAGTTCCAAATACAGTCTTAGTCAAAGACTCAGTAAATGGCATTTTGATGAGTAAGCTCTTGCCCAAGGAGGCAACACCATCCCCTCATAGTTTCTTCCAGTTGTCCCCTGTTCTACAAGATAAAGCAACCATTCCGTGATTGGGTAATGTTTCATAGATGAATGGCTAAGATGCTGGTAATACTGGAGTAGGGTGGTGTAAAATATGCTCCCAGTCCTGACTGATAAAGATCACTGGTGACTGAGTGAAGGAACTGTGGTGTATTGAGACATATGGTATATCAAAGTACATACAGTATATGTCACTATACACGACCCTGAGATTCATTTTCTTGCAGGTCTTCACAACAGAGCAAAGAAATATAACAGCATCAATGAAAAACTGTACACGAAGACCAACAAACAACTAATATGCAAAAGAAGACAGACTGAAAATACAAAAGTAAATGAATAAATAATACCCAGAACAGTATATGGCATTTGAAAATACAGTGCAAACTCAATATAACCTGGGTGTAAAGTCAATGGTAAGAATTGGAGGAGATGGCAGTTGAATGCGTGGCTGAGGAGTTGGTGCAGGGAGCAGCGTTTTAGATTTTTGGATCATTGGGATCTCTTCTGGGGAAGGTGGGACCTGTACAGATTGGATGGATTGCACCTGAACTCAAGGGGTAGCAATATCCTTGCAGGTAGGTTTGCTAGCATGGTTCGGGAGGGTTTAAACTAATTTGCAAGGGGGATGGGACCCGCAGCAATAGAGCAGTGGAAGAAGTGCATGGAGTAAAGCCAGATCTAACGTAGAGAGGCTTTAAGGAAAGAGAAGGAGAATAAAGGGTGTAAAGGTAGTAAGGTAGAAGGTCTATCTCAATGCAAGAAGCATCAGGAACAAAGGTGGTGAACTGAGAGCTTGGATACATACATGGAATTATGATGTAGTGGCCATTACAGAGACTTGGCTGGCACCAGGGCAGGAATGGATTCTCAGTATTCCTGGATTTCAGTGCTTTAAAAGGGATAGAGAGGGGGGAGAAAGGGGAGGAGGGGTGGCATTACTGGTCAGGAATACTATTACAGCTACAGAAAGGGTGGGTAATGTAGCAGGATCCTCTTTTGAGTCAGTATGGGTGGAAGTCAGGAACAGGAAGGGAGCAGTTACTCTGTTGGGGGTACTGTATTCTATAGGCCCCCGGTAGCAGCAGAAATACCAAGGAGCAGATTGGGAGGCAGATTTTAGAAAGGTGCAAAAATAACAGGGTTGTTATCATGGGTGACTTTAACTTCCCTAATATTGATTGGCACCTAATTAGTTCCAATGGTTTAGATGGGGCAAAGTTTATTAAGTGTGTCCAGGACGGATTCCTTTCACAGAATGTGGACAGGCCGACTAAGGGGAATGCCATACTAGATGTAGTATTAGGTAACGAACCGGGTCAGATCACAGATCTCTCAGTGGGTGAGCATCTGGGGGACAATGACCACTGCTCCCTGGCCTTTAGCATTATCATGGAAAAGGATAGAATCAGTGAGGACAGGAAAATGTTTAATTGGGGAAGGGGAAATTATGAGGCTATAAGGCTAGAACTTGCGGGTGTGAATTGGGATGATGTTTTTGCAGGGGAATGTACTATGGACATGTGGTCGATGTTTAGGGATCTCTTGCAGGATGTTAGGGATAAATTTGTCCCGGTGAGGAAGATAAAGAATGGTAGAGTGAAGGAACCATGGGTGAGAAGTGAGGTGGAAAATCTAGTCTGGTGGAAGAAGGCAGCATACATGAGGTTTAGGAAGCAAGGTCAGATGGGTCTATTGAGGAATATGGGGTAGCAAGAATGGAGATTAAGAAGGGACTGAGGAGAGCAAGAAGGAGGCATGAGAAGGCCTTGGCGAGTAAGGTAAATGAAAACCCCAAGGCATTCTTCAATTATGTGAAGAACAAAAGGATGACGGGAGTGAAGGTAGGACCGATTAGAGATAAAGGTGGGAAGATGTGCCTGAAGGCTGTGGAAGTGAGCGAGATCCTCAGTGAATACTTCTCTTCGGTATTCACCAATGAGAGGGAACTTGATGATGGTGAGGACAATGTGAATGAGGTTGATGTTCTGGAGCATGTTGATATTAAGGGAGAGGAGGTGTTGGAGTTGTTAAAATAAATTAGGATGGCTAAGTCCCTGGGGCCTGACGGAATATTCCCCAGGCTGCTCCACAAGGCGAGGGAAGAGACTGCTGAGCCTCTGGCTAGGATCTTTATGTCCTTGTTGTCCACAGGAATGGTACCGGAGGATTGGAGGGAGGCGAATGTTGTCCCCTTGTTCAAAAAAGGTAGTAGGGATAGTCCGGGTAATTATAGACCAGTGAGCCTTACGTCAGTGGTGGGAAAGCTGTTGGAAAAGATTCCTAGAGATAGGATCTCAACTACTCGGACTTCAACTACTGCACAGAGTCTTGTCATCTTCAGAAGTTTTCTGATGACTCTGCCATAGTTGGATGCATCAGCAAGGGTGATGAGGCTGAGTACAGGGCTACGGTAGGAAACTTTGTCACATGGTGTGAGCAGAATTATCTGCAGCTTAATGTGAAAAAGACTAAGGAGCTGGTGGTAGACCTGAGGAGAGCTAAGGTACCGGTGACCCCTGTTTCCATCCAGGGGGTCAGTGTGGACATGGTGGAGGGTTACAAATACCTGGGGATACGAATTGACAATAAACTGGACTGGTCTAAGAACACTGAGGCTGTCTACAAGAAGGGTCAGAGCCATCTCTATTTCCTGAGGAGACTGAGGTCCTTTAACATCTGTCAAACGATGCTGAGGATGTTCTATGAGTCTGTGGTGGCCAGTGCTATCATGTTTGCTGTTGTGTGCTGGGGCCGCAGGCTGAGGGTAGCAGAATCAACAGAGTCAATAAACTCATTCTTAAGGCCAGTGATGTTGTGGGGATGGAACTGGACTCTCTCACGGTGGTGTCTGAAAAGAGGATGCTGTCCAAGTTACATGCCATCTTGGTCAATATCTCCCATCCACTACATAATGTACTGGTTGGGCACATGAGTACATTCAGCCAGAGACTCATTCCACCGAGATGCCACACGGAGCATAGGAAGTCATTCCTGCCCGAGGCCATCAAACTTTACAACTCCTCCCTTGGAGGGTCAGACACCCTGAGCCAATAGGCTGGTCCTGGACTAATTTCCTGGGATAATTTACATATTACTATTTAATTATTTATGGTTTTATTACTATTTACTTATTTATGGTGCAACTTTAACGAAAACCAATTTCCTCCGGGATCAATAAAGTATGACTATGACTATGACTATGATTATCTATGGGCATTTAGAGAATCATGGTCTGATCAGGGACAGTCAGCATGGCTTTATGAAGGGCAGATCGTGTCTAACAAGCCTGATAGAGTTCTTCGAGGAGGTGACCAGGCATATAGATGAGGCTAGTGCAGTGGACGTGATCTACATGGATTTTAGTAAGGCATTTGATAAGGTTCTGTACGGTAGGCTTATTCAGAAAGTCAGAAGGCATGGGATCCAGGGAAGTTTGGCCAGGTGGATTCAGAATTGGCTTGCCTGCAGAAAGCAGAGGGTCGTGGTGGAGGGAGTACATTCAGATTGGAGGGTTGAGACTAGTGGTGTCCCACAAGGATCGGTTCTGGGACTTCTACTTTTCATGATTTTTATTAACGACCTGGATGTGGGGGTAGAAGGGTGAGTTGGCAAGTTTGCAGATGACACAAAGGTTGGTGGTGTTGTGGATAGTGTAGAGTATTGTCAAAGATGGCAGAGAGACATAGATAGGATGCAGAAGTGGGCTGAGAAGTGGCAGATGGAGTTCAAGCTGGAGAAATGTGAGGTGGTACACTTTGGAAGGACAAACTCCAAGGCAGAGTAAAAAGTAAATGGCAGGATACTTGGTAGGGTGGAGGAGCAGAGGGATCTGGGGGTACATGTCCACAGATCCCTGAAAGTTGCCTCACAGGTAGATAGGGTAGTTAAGAAACCTTATGGGGTGTTAGCCTTCATAAGTCGAGGGATGAGTTTAAGAGTCACGAGGTAATGATGCAGCTCTATAAACTCTGGTTAGGCCACACTTGGAGTACTTTGTCCAGTTCTGGTCGCCTCACTATAGGAATGATATGGAAGCATTGGAAAGGGTACAGAGGAGATTTACCAGGATGCTGCCTGGTTTAGAGAGTAAGCATTATGATCAGAGATTAAGGGAGCTAGGGCTTTACTCTTTGGAGAGAAGGAAGATGAGAGGAGACATGATCGAGGTGTACAAGATATTAAGAGGAATAGATAGAGTGGACAGCCGCGCCTCTTCCCCAGGGCATCACTGCTCAATACAAGAGGACATGGCTTTAAGGTAAGGGGTGGGAAGTTCAAGGGGGATATTAGAGGAAAGTTTTTTACTCAGAAAGTGGTTGGGGCGTGGAATGCACTGCCTGAGTCAGTGGTGGAGGCAGATACACTGGTGAAATTTAAGAGACTACTAGACAGGTATATGGAGGAACTTAAGGTGGAGGTTTATATGGGAAGCAGTGTTTAAGGGTTGGCATAACATTGTGGGCTAAAGGGCCTGTAATATGCTGTACTATTCTGTATCTATGTCTATGTCTACCTATGTTAGGAGCTAAACACATGCTGAAGAAAATTAACCTTTCCCTAAAAATAATACATGTGGTTTATCTAAACTGTGATATACAGCACATAACGAGATAGGTTTGCACAGTATTTTCAGGCCCAGTCATCTAAGGCTATCCATTTCAACTACATTGATGACTCTGTTCCCACATCATGTTTTTTTTTAATTTATTGCTTTCAGCAAATGAAAATTTTATTTCCCTCTATCTGCATTTCAACATTTCTTAAACAAGGAACAAAAACCAGGTCCAGATGAAGGATCTTGAGCTGAAATGGTGACTGTCCATTTCCCTCCGATGATGCTACTTAGCCTATTTGAGCTCATACAGCGTTCTGCTTTTTGCTTGCATAAGGAAGGTTTGTACTCTCCTGCTTAATCCTATTTGACGTTTGCTGCAGTTGCCCACAGAATCCTGGTCAGTATGAGCAGTCCTATTCCTGAATGCATGTTTGAGAATGGGAAGGAATGCAGAATGGCCTCAGTTGCCAATGTTTCCCATCCAAGCATTTACATCAATGACTATTTGACTGAGGTAGTTACCGGTATGTAATGAAGAGAAGGATGAAAGTTTTACAAACACTAGAGATTCTGCAGATGCTGGAAATCTTGTCCAATGCACCAAAAATGCTGAAGGAACTCAACAAGTCAAGAAGCAACAATGGAGGGGAATAAACGGTTCACATATCAGACTGAGCCTCATCATCAGGAAAATGTTACCGCTAAACTCTTTCTTCCATTTCTACTGACTCTATCCTTTCCTCCTGAAGCTTGCTCAGACTGAGCCACATTGTTAAAAAGCACATGACTCTGTTCAACACACAGCTGAACTTCAAACCTATAGTAACAGATACAAAATGCTGGAGGAACTCAGCAGCACAGGCAACCCCTATGAAAATAAATAAACAGCTGAGATTTCGGGCTGAGACCCTTTATCAAGACTGGAAAGATAAGTGTTTATGAACTTCAAACCTAATATTTCATCCATCCTCAGATCAATTAGTTCTAAATCTACAAGAAAATATTTTTCTGTGGTAAATCCTTATGTATGATCTCTCACATCCTCTTTTAAGGCTTCTGGACTCTTTCTGCAAGCTGCTTGTGTTAAAGTCTGAACAATAGCTTCTATTATTCCATGTACTGTGTTGATAACATTATAGTACATTGAGTCTGTTGTCTGGCATTGTCTCTTGCCACAGTGCCCAAGAAGAACCTGAAATGCTCAGATACTGAGCAAATATTTACACTGGAAAATCAACATCAAGCACAAATCTCTGAATACAATGGGAACTTTTTCAAAGAGAAAGAGGGGAGATAAAGATAAATCCAAAATAAGTCCAGGAAGATACAAAAGCCTAAAAACAGGCTCAAAGACAGTTTCTATCCCACTGCTAAAAGACTATTGATCAGTTCCCTTGTCAAATAAATTGGATTCTTGACCTCACTATCTCCCTCACTGTGACCTTGCACCGTACTGTCTACTGCCTACCTGCACTGCACTTTCTCTATAGATTAACACTTTATTTTGCAAGGTTATTGTTTTACCTTGTAGTACACTTCTGTAACAAATTGATTCATATGGACAATTCCTTAGTATGATAAGATGTATTCTTGACCTCAATCTGTCATTCTATGACCTTGCAGCTTATTGTCTATCTGTGGTGCATTTTCTCTGTAAATGTAATATTTCATTCTGCACTCTGTTATTATTTTACCTTAATCCACTGAAAGTCATACAGATTGATCTGTAAGAATGATAAGACAAGTTTTTCACTACACCTCGGTACCTGTAACAATAATAAACTGATTTAAAATCAATTTACCTATTCAAAAATGAAAGAACAAGATGGTTTTTTTGATTGAGCATGTGTTGGATGGGCACTAAACATGTTGCAAGTTTAGAAAAGTTATACATTACACATGGCTCTGCCCATCATGCAAACCATCGTGGAGCAGTCTGCCATTAAACTTACACAGCTCATGCTATGGCTTGGTATCCGTTCCTTGTCAAGTTCTTATTGTGAAGCATCTTGGCAACTTTACCCTGTGTGGGTGGCAGTATCTAAATGAACACAACTGCCAGTCAGTTTTCCACCTTTCCCACAGCCACAACCTCTATGAGAAATTTCCCAATAAGTTCTTCATCAAAGAGGTGCAGCACTCTGTTACCATCCATGTTTGTGAATACACTTAAGAGTTCTTACTCATTTATTGAGCAGCACATCTACGATATATGTTTGAATAGAAACATAGAAACATAGAAAATAGGTGCAGGAGTAGGCCATTCGGCCCTTCGAGCCTGCACCGCCATTTATTATGATCATGGCTGATCATCCAACTCAGAACCCCGCCCCAGCCTTCCCTCCATACCCCCTGACCCCCGTAGCCACAAGGGCCATATCTAACTCCCTCTTGAATATAGCCAATGAACTGGCCTCAACGGTTTCCTGTGGCAGAGAATTCCACAGATTCACCACTCTCTGTGTGAAGAAGTTTTTCCTAATCTCGGTCCTAAAAGGCTTCCCCTCTATCCTCAAACTGTGGCCCCTCGTTCTGGACTTCCCCAACATCAGGAACAATCTTCCTGCATCTAGCCTGTCCAATCCCTTTAGGATCTTATACGTTTCAATCAGATCCCCCCTCAATCTTCTAAATTCCAACGAGTACAAGCCCAGTTCATCCAGTCTTTCTTCATATGAAAGTCCTGCCATCCCAGGAATCAATCTGGTGAACCTTCTTTGTACTCCGTCTATGGCAAAGATGTCTTTCCTCAGATTAGGGGACCAAAACTGCACACAATACTCCAGGTGTGGTCTCACCAAGGCCTTGTACAACTGCAGTAGTACCTCCCTGCTCCTGTACTCGGAATCCTCTCGCTATAAATGCCAGCATACCATTCGCCTTTTTCACCGCCTGCTGTACCTGCATGCCCACTTTCAATGACTGGTGTATAATGACGCCCAGGTCTCGTTGCACCTCCCCTTTTCCTAATCGGCCACCATTCAGATAATAATCTATTTTCCTGTTTCGCCACCAAAGTGGATAACCTCACATTTATCCACATTAAATTGCATCTGCCATGAATTTGCCCACTCACCTAACCTATCCAAGTCACCCTGCATCCTCTTAGCATCCTCCTCACTGCTAACACTTCCACCCAGCTTCGTGTCATCCGCAAACTTGGAGATGCTGCATTTAATTCCCTCATCCAAGTCATTAATATATATTGTAGACAACTGGGGTCCCAGCACTGAGCCTTGCGGTACCCCACTAGTCACCGCCTGCCATTCTGAAAAGGTCCCATTTATTCCCACTCTTTGCTTCCTGTCTGCTAACCAATTCTCCACACACTAATACCTTACCCCCAATACCGTGTGCTTTAAGCTTGCACACTAATCTCCTGTGTGGGACCTTGTCAAAAGCCTTTTGAAAATCCAAATATACCACATCCACTGGTTCTCCCCTATCCACTCTACTAGTTACATCCTCAAAAAATTCTATGAGATTCGTCAGACATGATTTTCCTTTCACAAATCCATGCTGACTTTGTCCGACCATTTCACCGCTTTCCAAATGTGCTGTTATCACATCCTTGATAACTGACTCCAGCAGTTTCCCCACCACCGACGTTAGGCTAACCGGTCTATAATTCCCCGATTTCTCTCTCCCTCCTTTTTTAAAAAGTGGGGTTACATTAGCCACCCTCCAATCCTCAGGAACTAGTCCAGAATCTAACGAGTTTTGAAAAATTATCACTAATGCATCCACTATTTCTTGGGCTACTTCCTTAAGCACTCTAGGATGCAGACCATCTGGCCCTGGGGATTTATCTGCCTTCAATCCCTTCAATTTACCTAACACTACTTCCCTACTAACATGTATTTCCCTCAGTTCCTCCATCTCACTGGACCCTCTGTCCCTTACTATTTCTGGAAGGTTATTTATGTCCTCCTTAGTGAAGACAGAACCAAAGTAATTATTCAATTGGTCTGCCATGTCCTTGCTCCCCATAATCAATTCAGCTGTTTCTGTCTGCAGGGGACCTACATTTGTCTTTACCAGTCTTTTCCTTTTTACATATCTATAAAAGCTTTTACAGTCCGTTTTTATGTTCCCTGCCAGTTTTCTCTCATAATCTTTTTTCCCCTTCCTAATTAAGCCCTTTGTCCTCCTCTGCTGAACTCTGAATTTCTCCCAGTCCTCAGGTGAGCCACTTTCTCTGGCTAATTTATATGCTTCTTCTTTGGAATTGATACTAGCCCTAATTTCTCTTGTCAGCCACGGGTGCACTACCTTCCTTGATTTATTCTTTTGTCAAACTGGGATGAACAATTGTTGTAGTTCATCCATGCAACCTTTAAATGCTTGTCATTGCATATCCACCGTCAATCCTTTAAGTGTCATTTGCCAGTCTATCTTAGCTAATTCACGTCTCATACCTTCAAAGTTACCCCTCTTTAAGTTCAGAACCTTTGTTTCTGAATTAACTATGTCACTCTCCATCTTAATGAAGAATTCCACCATATTATGGTCACTCTTACCCAAGGGGCCTCTCACGACAAGATTGCTAATTAACCCTTCCTCATTGCTCAAAACCCAGTCCAGAATAACCTGCTCTCTTGTTGGTTCCTCGACATGTTGGTTCAAAAAACCATCCCGCATACATTCCAAGAAATCCTCTTCCTCAGCACCTTTACCAATTTGGTTCACCCAGTCTACATGTAGATTGAAGTCACCCATTATAACTGCTGTTCCTTTATTGCACACATTTCTAATTTCCTGTTTAATACCATCTCCGACCTCATTACTACTGTTAGGTGGCCTGTACACAACTCCCACCAGCGTCTTCTGCCCCTTAGTGTTACGCAGCTCTACCCATATCGATTCCACATCTCCCCGGCTTATGTCTTTCCTTTCTATTGCGTTAATCTCTTCTTTAACCAGCAACGCCACCCCACCTCCCCTTCCTTCATGTCTATCCCTCCTGAATATTGAATATCCCTGAACGTTGAGCTCCCATCCCTGGTCACCCTGGAGCCATGTCTCTGTGATCCCAACTATATCATAATCATTAATAGCAATCTGCACTTTCAATTCATCCACCTTATTACGAATGCTCCTTGCATTGACACATAAAGCCTTCAGGCACTCTTTTACAACTCTCTTAGCCCTTATACAATTATGTTGAAAAGTGGCCCTTTTTAATGCTTGCCCTGGATTTGTCGGCCTGCCACTTTTACTTTTCTCCTTTGTACTTTTTGCTTCTACCCTCACTTTACACCCCTCTGTCTCCCTACACTGGTTCCCATCCCTCTGTCGTGAACTAACCTCCTCACGCCTAGCCTTTTTAATTTGATTCCCACCCCCCAACCATTCTAGTTTAAAGTCACCTCAGTAGCCCCCGCTAATCTCCCTGCCAGGATATTGGTCCCCCTAGGATTCAAGTGTAACCCGTCCTTTTTGTACAGGTCACACCTGCGCCAAAAGAGGTCCCAATGATCCAAAAACTCGAATCCCTGCCCCCTGCTCCAATCCCTCAGCCACGCATTTATCCTCCACCTCATCGCATTCCTACTCTCACTGTCGCATGGCACAGGCAGTAATCCCGAGATGCTCTGGGCTCATTGAAAATTCAACACAGCTTTGCCCCTGTTGATAAAATTTCTGCACAATTACTAAAAAAAAGTTAATTTTTAATAATGGGTTATTAATCAGCTTACTGAACACTTCAAGTTCAAATTCAAATGTATTGTTATCTCAACTGTATACAAGTGTACCGCCAAATGAAACAATGTCCCTCTGGACCAAGGTGCACAACACAGTACAGATAACTCACACACAACACCTAAGTCAGCATCTGCAAACTTCCTAATATTTACATAAAGTAATATTACCACAAATTAATTAACAAATAATAAGGTGCAATTACATCACAAGTTAAAAACTAAATAATATAACACTACTTGCTCTTTATACATAGCGCGACCTGGGTGGTGGCAGGGAGTTTAGTGGTCTCATTGCCTGGGAAGAATCTGTTCCCCATTTTGACATTCCTTATCCTAATGCTATGGTATCACCTGCCTGATAGTAGAGGATGGGTGGGAACATTAACAATGTTAAGGGCCCTGCATACACAATGATCCTGGTAAGTATCTCAGATGGATGGAAGGGAGACCCCGATGATCCCCTTAGCAGTCCTCACCATCCTTTGTAGGATTTTGCAGTCAGTTGCCTTGCAATTTTTTTAAACAAAGTAAACTTTATTCATAATTTTAAAAATATTTGCTGTACAAGAATAATCGTTCAATGCCTTTTTTATTCTTTACATTCGTAGTCAATGCTTTCTGTATTCTTCTATTACATTTATGTAGATCGGTGGCACTTTGCCCGACGCCGGCCCCCTAGGCCTGAGTCGACATAGTAGTAGTAGTAGTAGCACTGCTGTTATTCATGTGGCACTCTGGGCTGGTATACTAACTACTAGAATAATTGAGAAGTTTCCTCTCCCAACCTGGCCCCTCCTTCTTCAGTTGGAGATGAACCCTGTGCCGCAGTCCTTCCCCAGTGAGCCCTTGCACTGGCTGCACCAATATGGGTTGACCATGTGCACAGTGAACACATGTCCTTTCTGGGTGGGAATGGTGAAGAGCAACTCTGCCTACAGCAATGACAGTGGAGCCCCGTTCCCATTCTCTCGAAAATTCTGCCATCCTGTCACATACTTGAATGTGGCATGGAAAAAGCCATTACCAGTGAAGTCTTGGACACAGTAGACGTTGTTTGCCTCGTATTTGCAACACTCAAGTGGGACCTTCCATATGAAGGCGTCCCTGTTGAGGGGGATTCCTTCTCTGAGATCCTTCACTGCCACTGTGATGGTGTTTCAGACTGTAACTGGGCATTAGTTGCTGGAAAGGGATGTTAGATTGGTTTCCCAATCAGCATGAAGACACATCCCTGCATCAACACGTTAAGCTCTTATCGGCCTCTGATCACATCAAGTCCCTTTCCCATCCTCACTTTTGCCGTCCTCAGAGATCCACATCAATACTACACTTGATCAGACAGTCACACAGCTGGTCAGGACACTCTCAGTTGTGTTCCTGTAAAAATTGATCACTCTTCCAGCATCTTCCCTTTTATTTAGGATTGCCAGCAACCAGAGTGCAGAAGACAAGAAACTGTGCAAATGCAAACATAAATAAATAGTAATAAATAACAAGAATATGAAATAACAAGATAATGAATCCTTAAGGTGAGATCATTAGTGTGAGAACACCTCAATGGATGGCCAATTGATTGTAGTTAACCCCTTCGTTCAAGTGCCTGATGGTTGAAGGGTAGTAACCGTACTTGAATCTGGTCGTGTGAGTCCTGAGGCTTTTGTACCTTCTATCTGATGGTGGCAGTGAGAAAAGAGCATGGCCTGGGTGGTGAGGATCTCTGATGATAGATGTGCTGAATGGTTGAGAGGGGTTTACCTGTGATATACTGGGCTGAATCCAACATCTTTTGTAGGATTTTCCCTTCAAGGCATTGGCGTTACCATACCAGGCCATAATGCAGCCAGTCAATACATTCTCCACTGCATATCTATATAAATTTGTCAAAGTTTTAGATGTCATGCTGAATCTCCACGGATTCCTAAGGAAGTAGAGGCACTGCCGTGCAAAGACAACAAATGAATAGAGTATTAGAATCTTCTGCAGCTATACTTAGCCCTTTGATTTCCTTTCATGTAAATCAGATCACACGAATTATTTTTTAATTTCATATATGAATATAAGAAATACACAATTGCTGATTTTTTTTTACCCCCTGCCATTTTTTCTGCACTGTTCCTATATCCCTTGGTTCCTGTATTATCCAGAAATCTATTGATCTCTGTTTTGAATCAACTCCATGGCTGGACCTGCATAGCTCTCTAGAACAGAGAAACATAAAGAGTCACCCACCTCAGAAATTTCAAATCTCAGTTCCAAAAAGCCCATTTCTCATTTTGAAATGTCAACACCACTTACTATGAGTCCTACAGCATCTATATTTATATGACTAACAATATCACAATCACTCTGAATCATTTGCCACTCCCACTGAAGTAAATTATAAAGGCATTTTTGGAGGACATTAATCTGATTGTCAGGAAATACCTGATCCTGGAATCTGAAGCAAAAACTAAATTCTGGAAGAACTCATTGAATCAGGCAGCATTTATGGAGCAGCATTTCAGCTCAAGATTCTTCATCTGGACTGATGGTTCAGACCAGTCCAGATGAATGGTCTCGACCCAAAATGGCTCCTATCCATTCCCCCCCACAGATGCTCCCCAACCCGCAGAATTCCTCCAGTATCTTGTTTCTCTCCAATTTACTTGTGAACTGACTTCTCCTATTTAAACAGTAATGGATGGATTTCTCGTACTTCCAGTAATTTTCCCCCTTCACCATTCCTCATTCCCATTTCCCTCTCTCACATTATCTCCATACCTCCCCACGGTGCTCCTCTCCCTTCCCTTTCTTCTATCGCCTTCTGTCCTCTCCAATCAGATTCCTCCTTCTCCAGCCCTATGTCTCTTTCATCGATCAACTTCCTAGCTCTTTACTTCACCTCTCCCCCTCTCCTGGTTTCACCTATCATCTACGACCTCTTCCACTCCTCCCCTCCACCTTCTTACTCTGACTCTCCTCTTCCTTTCCAGTCCCGATGAAGGGGCTCAGCCTGAAATGTCAACTGTTTACTCTTTTCCATAGATGCATCCTGGCCTGCTGAGTTCCTCCAGCATTTTGTATGTGTTGTTTGGATTTCCAGAATTCCCTTCAGTTAGCATCCATTCAGGTGGGATTGCTTTGTTCAACATCTCTATGGTAAATGCTGGACTAGCACTCACTCTAACCTCTCTTCCCATGCCTATATTTCTGAAATAGTTCAGTGCTACAACAAAATACTTTCTTCCTTCAGTTTCATTCATCACATAGCCTTGTATGGAAGGGCCTACAGAAAGTAATGGATGTTGTGGATATGGGCCAGTCCATCATTGGTAAAACCCTCCCACACTGAGCACATCTATATAGAGCGCTGTCGAGGGACAAAAAGCATCCATGATCCAGACCCTCACCATCCAGGCCATGACAATGTAGATTCAGAGATCTGATTTTAAGAGTTCATCTTTTAGCATGGGAGAGGACCATTCAAGAAGTTAATCATAGATGTTTAGAAGCAGTGTTCAAGTCCAGTACTGCATGCTCTCAAGTTTTTTTAAATCTTCTGCAAGATAGGAAAAGGGAGAGAAGTGAATGATGAGGGCAGAGGGGTTCTTGCTTATGTTGGCTGTTTCCCCAAGGCAGCAGGAAATAGAGATGGAGTCAGTGTAGGGGTGGGGAGGAGGGGTGGCTGGTTTGCCCGATGGGCTGCTTTCACAACTGTTTGCAATTTCTTGTGGTATTGAGTAGAGCAATTCCCATACCAGGTTGATGATACACCCCAATATGATTCTTTCTGTGGTTTATCTGTAAAAATTAGAAAGAGTCATTGGGATATGCCAAATTTCCTTAGCCTTCTAAGGAAGTATGTAACATAGAAATGTTCTCTTAACTAAATTTGGGAGAAATGGAAACCATTTTCTTCAGTCTCCAATGGAAATTTTCTTCATTAGGTACTGGCTATTTTTCTCTCCCTGGCCTTGTCAGTCAGATATTTAACAAATTGTTAACATCTTATCTGACTGAGCTGGGCCAGGTTTCAGACTTCATATATTCCCAAGCACCAGGATACTTGTACCTTTGTTAGATAATTTCACTCTGACTATCTCAGCTCATCTGCAGATAGAATACCCATACATGTCTTAGTTACTACCAGGCCTAGTAATCTCTTGCTCATCTGGGTAACATCCCATCTTACACCTACAGTGGTGAAATGCTTTGAGAGCTGGTCACCACTAGAATCAACACCTGTCTCAGGAAGAACCTGGACCCACGGCAATTTACCTATCACCACAATCGATCTACAGCAGACATGATCTCAGTGGTTCTCCACGCAGCCTTGGATCACCTGGAGTATGCAAATACCTATGGCAGGATGCTGCTTATTGACTATAGCTCAGCATTTATCTCGGCCTGCACCCCACCTTGTGCAGCTCGATCCTGGACTGCTGATCAGATCGCCGACAGGTGGTAAGGATAGGCTCCCTCACCTCTGCCCCTCTGACCCTCAGCACAGGTGCCCCCCAGGGTTGTGTCCTGAGTCCCCTCCTCTACTCCCTTTACGCACATGACTGTGCTGCCACACACAGCTCCAATCTGCTGATCAAATTCGCAGATGACATGACATTGAAGAGCCTTATTTCTAGCGGTGACGAGACAGACTACAGAGGAAAGGTTGACACCCTGACACAGTAGTGCCAAGATAACAACCTCTCCCTCAATGCCCAAAAAACAAAAGAGCTGAAAATTCCTATTGGAACCCTGCACAATTACATTGAAAGAGGCTACAGATACGGCATGGTAACGTAGTGGTTAGCACAATGCTTTACAGTACAGGTGATCCAAGTTCAATTGCTGCTGCTGCCTGTCAGGAAATTGTATGTTCTCCATGTGGCTGCATGGGTTTCCTCCGGGTGCTCTGGTTTCCTCCCACAGTCCAAAGACCTACCAGTTGGTTGGTTGATTGGTCATTGCAAACTGTCCTGTGATTAGGCTAGAATTAACCTGGGCAGCATGGCTGTAGGGTCCAGAAGGGCCTTTCCACACTGTATCTCAATAAAATAAAGTCAGCTTTCATTGATTTCTTCGGAGTTTAATTTCAAAATAAATTGTACTTACAAAAAATATGAGGCATGTGTTTATTGTATTTTTGTATTCCTGGCTTTATTTATATTCATTGTATTACCAAGTCAATACTTTCATAGTGCTACTAAATTAATGCATTCTGTGTACAAAATACCATAGAACCATAGAACACTATGGTACAGAAAACAGGCCATTCGGCCCTTCTAGTCTGTGCCGAAACTAAAAATGTGAGGTTATCCACTTTGGTGGCAAAAACAGGAAAACAGATTATTATCTGAATGGTAGCTGATTAGGAAAAGGGGAGGTGCAACGAGACCTGGGTGTCATTATACACCAGCCATTGAAAGTGGGCATGCAGGTACAGCAGGCGGTGAAAAAGGCGAATGGTATGCTGGCATTTATAGCGAGAGGATTCGAGTACAGGAGCAGGGAGGTACAACTGCAGTTGTACAAGGCCTTGGTGAGACCACACCTGGAATATTGTGTGCAGTTTTGGTCCCCTAATCTGAGGAAAGACATTCTTGCCATATAGGGAGTACATAGAAGGTTCACCAGATTGATTCCTGAGATGGCAGGACTTCCATATGATGAAAGACTGGATCGAATAGGCTTATACTCATTGGAATTTAGAAGATTGAGGGGGATCTTATTGAAACGTATAAAATCCTACAGGGATTGGACAGGCTAGATGCCAGAAGATTGTTCCCGATGTTGGGGAAGTCCAGAATGAGGGGTCACAGTTTGAGGATAAAGAGGAAGCTTTTTAGGATCGAGATTAGGAAAAACTTCTTCACACAGAGAGTGGTGAATCTGTGGAATTCTCTGCCACAGGAAACAGTTGAGGCCAGTTCATTGGCTATATTTAAGAAGCACTTAGATACGGCTCTTGTGGCTAAAGGGATCAGTGGGTATGGAGAGAAGGCAGGTACAGGGATCTGAGTTGGATGATCAGCCATGATCATACTGAACGGCGGTGCAGGCTTGAAGGGCCGAATGGCCTACCCCTGCACCTATTTTCTATGTTTCTATGTTTATTCCTCTAGTCCCATTGACTTGCACCCAGTCCATAATCCTCCAGACCTCTCCCATCCACGTATCTATCCAATTTATTCTTAAAACTTAAGAGTGAGCCCGCATTTACCACATCAGATGGCAGCTCGTTCCACACTCCCACCACTGAGTGAAGAACTTCCCCCAATGTTCCCCCTAAACTTTTCCCCTTTCACCCTAAAGCCATGTCCTTTTGTATTTATCTCTCTTAATCTAAGTAAAAAGAGCCTATAGACCAGACAACCCCAATAAGCGAACCGTGGGCCAGGTCTGGACGCGCTGACCCATTGGCACTTACGTGAATGCACCTGTCATAACATGTAAATAAAGTGCACACTGCTCTAATTTATTTTAACCTCATCCCACACCGTACACTTGACCTACGCCTCCGTAGAGCGCGAGACCTACTGCGCGCTCTCTATGGTCCTCGACTAAACAGCGGCACGCACCAGCTACCTGCCTGTCATCTAAGAAGCGAATCTGTTATCCAAGCAAATTGTTACCAGCAGTAAGTCACGGACCCTAAACCAAGAACAACATGGCCTGTGCAAAAAAGTGCAAAGTCGACCAGGAAAACTGTCAATTCAAATCTGACTGGACTGATAAGTTTCGTTTTATTTTACTAGACCATACCAATGCTAAACCGATATGCTTAACATGCATGCAGTCCGTAGCTGTCTGCAAATCAGAAAATCTAAAGAGGCACTTCAACACTATGCATGCTGCCAGTTTTAATGCCAACTACCTTGCAAAATTAGATCAACGTAAACAAAAAATTGCAAATATGTTAAGATAGAAACATAGAAAATAGGTGCAGGAGTAGGCCATTTGGCTGATGCCGAGTTGATTAAAACCTGTGCAATTGATATGGTTGACCAAGTTTTAAGTCACGATGAGAAAACGAAGAAAATGGTTGTGGAGCTATTAAAGACGGTGCCATTGTCAGTGACAATGGTGAGTGAGTCAATTTATTTTTGTCCATTTGTCAATCTTATTGTGGTATAATAATATTACAACAACAATAATACTGATAATTTCATTTATAGCTACACTTCATAATTCAAATGCTACAGAAACAGTGGAAAAGGCAGTACTACTAAAACTCTTTGTGTGGAAGAGAAGTGGTGAAGACCGCCATGTTTACTGTGTGGGTGTGTATACGCGCACGCACACACACGCATGTATTTTAAGTCCCAGATGATTTCTCAATGTGAATTGTGATAGCTAGAGTCATAATTAAATGTTGGTTTTGGACTTATTTTGTTTCAAGAGTACATTTTTTTTCTTGTGTGACCCACAACACAGGCTTTGAGAATCCTAGGCCTAAATTATTACTACTACTACTACAAATAATAATAATGGCAATAACGGCAACAACAACATCTGCCCATAAAACAACTTACTGGCGCAATGAAAAAAAACCCTGCACGTTTTGGCCCTTGGCTTGGCATGCTTGGCATAATTTGGCCCTTGTGGAAAACTAATTGGGGAACCCTGCTATAGACATTAATGTTGCCTGTTTGAACATTGCACCCAACATGTGTTTTGTGGGGTTGATCCACAGGGCCTGCTGGTGCCAAGAATGCAGATTGCTCTCTTCCCTCCCACAAAGCCTTTCCCCTGGCTTCACCAGACTTGTCTTGTGTCTTTCACGTCTGCAGCATTTACTTTGATTATGCCTTGAACTTTCATCTTGCAATTCTTGTCTCTGGATGCTAATCAAAACTACCATTAACCATTTTAACACAAACACACATACCTCAGGAATTTCTGGCATTTATCTTAGAGATTCAACTATTTCAGTTTAAACAAAGCACAATGCTAATTAGCTGGAATTAATCCTATCTCTGTGTAGATGCTCGTTACTTAAATCTTGTGCATAGCATGCATTTTTAAATAGGGATCAAATGGATAAAGTGACTCCTTGTATGCATACTCATTAACAGAACAGCAGTACCTTTTGGTGTAATCTCCTTTCTGTTGTCATGTATTTGCTATGCTAATAGCCATTCTCTCCTACTTAGAAAATGAACTCTTGCAGTTCATCATTTGGGATGGGGTAAAAGGTGAAACTAACAGAATCCTTCGGATGAGAAAAGGGTCTTGTTTTATCCAAATTAAAATCGCAGTTACTGGGGCAATATGAGGTTTGTGATTTTGCGAGTGATGCAATTTATTATCGGCTGTCCTAACTCCATCAAACTATAATATTTATCAAAAATGATTGATAATAACAGCCACACATTATTTATGATATTGATAGCATATGCTGTTATCTCCAGTTTCAACAACTCTCAGATATCAGATACATTAATAAGCATCCAACAAAAAAAATTATCAGCGATCTGATTGGCCTGATCTTTAAAACTTAATTCTACATATCATCGTCAATACTTTTATCACATGAGAATTTGCAAAGCAAAAATGATATTTTTTATACAAAGTATCATTCCCTAAGTACTAATCTATATGAAGAAGAGATACAAACAGATATGGCTAGGAGTGAATTTAACCATTCACTTTTTAAATTCAAAAATAAACTTTATATTCATAGAAAATGTGGACATCCATCTTTATATCCAATTTACCTGTATCTATACATTTATTCTGTAATCATGCCTATAGTCTGTAGTGTTACACATTCTATGCACAAGAGCTGTATAGTAGCATTGCAATTACCGTGCCAGTGACCAGATCAGAGTTCAATTCCTACTACTATTTGTAAGCAGCTTGTATGTTTTCCGTATGACTGTGTGGAATTCCTCTAGGAGCGGCAGTTTCCTCCCACATTCCAAAAGATTCAAGATTGGAAATCTTTCAAAATCATTTTCAAAAAGATATCATTTCCAGTACACAAGTGTAATGGAGAACAATATAATTGTTACCCTCATCCAATGCAGCACAAAAACACAGTAAGATAAAGAACACAATCATATAAAAATACACAGTAAACATAAATACATTGCTAGTCTGTAGACTAAGATTGATTGTATGTCACAAGTGACATCAGGCACAGGAATGTCTGAACATAAGGTGACTGACAGGAAATGATAAAGTCCTGTTGGTGGGGTGGGGTGGGTTGGTGGATAGAGGTGTTAATCAGTTCTATCAGTATGCTTGGGGAATGCTGAACTAGGGAAAGATGGACGGTTTAGAGTTTGTAAGTTGTGGGCGTGCTGTGTTGGCGCTGGAAACATGGTAATACTTGTGGGTTGCATCAAGCACATCTTTGGACTGTTGATCGTTAACACAAATGATTTATTTCACTGTATGTTTCAACGTTTTGTTGTATATATGACAATAAAGCTGATCTGCGTCATCTCTTGGGATAGCATAAACCAAATTTCTGAGAAGCTTCTCAACGTTTAGCCTCCGCAGAACCTTGGGTTACAGTCCTTCCCATAAAGCTTTGGGGTGGCCACACTGTTCTTCAGTGTATCCTCTAGCATATATATCAGACAGAGCCATTTCTTTATGGGCATCTTGTTGACTGGAAAACCAACGAGTTTGAGTAGACCTTTGGGCTGAGACTCTTCGTCAGGACTAACTGGAAGAAGAGGTACTAAGAGATTTGAACGCTTTCAAAACAGATTTGATGCTGCCTGGCCTGCTGTGTTCACCAGCATTTTTTGTGTGTGTTGCTTGAGGTAGACTTTCACTGTGTTGATGAAAATCCAGCACTACCAGTGTCCGTTGCAGTATGCATTCCAGGAAAGAGGTCAGAGATCAGAGTCCTCTGTTAGGCAATTGCTCAGGATGAACTTCAACAAGGATCTTTAAATCCTTTTCCAGACTTACTGCTTTGCAGATGCACAGTCCACAGAGATGCAGTTGCTCATTTCATTATATCAGCCATCTTGTTGGCAGTTGTGGGCAGGACACTAACTGTGTAGGAAGGATCTGCAAAGATGTTTCCCTGTAAGAACAATTTTTAGCGGTTGGATACAACTGAGTGGCTTGCTCTGCCATTTCAGAGGGCATTTAAGAATCCACCACATTGCTGTGGGTCTGGAGTCACATATTGGCCAGACCAGGTGAGGACAGCAGCATTCCTCCCCTAAAGGACGCTGGTGAACCAGATGACCAAAGCTCAGGTCAGGAGTGTAATGGAATACTCACCACCTACCTGGATGAGTGCAGCTGCATCAACACTCAAGAGCTTGACACCATCAAGGCAGGCAGCCTACTTGACTGGTACCCCTTCCACAAGCATCCAATCCCTCCACCATCGATAAACAGCTGCAGCAGTATGTACTATCTACAAGATGCATTGCAACAACACACCAAAGTTCCTAAGGCAGCACCTTCCTTTCCCATGACCACTACCATCTAGGACAAGAACTGCAGATAACTGGGAACAACACCACTTGAAAATTCCCCTCCAAGTCACTCACCAACCTGACTTGGAAACATATCGCTGTTCCTTCATCGTTACTGGGTCAAAAGCATGGAACTCCCTCCCTAACAGCGCTGTGGGTGTACCTACACCTCAGAAGACCACCTTCTCAAGGGCAACTAGGAATGGGGAATGAATGCTGGCTTAGCTAGCGACACCCAAATCCCATAAATGAATAAATAAAAGAACTTTCCCATAAAAGACTAGCAGTATTGCCAGGACAGATTCAACACGTCCTGTGCCAGTGAGGCTAGATCCATCATTCATACTGAGGAAATGTAGAACCTCTCTGTATGTAAATATTTGGGCCCATGATCTAGGAGCCACACAGAAAGATGGCTATCAGGATGAGGGCTATTTTGTGTACTTTTTCCACACCTTCATCTGGAGAAATTCTAAGGATATGATCCATTTTGAATCTCCAGATGAAATGGGGACAGTGGACTGTTGTGGCACAGGAATTACACCTGTGCTGCATACAGCAATGTGAAGAGAACCTCACAGCTGATTGAGCTCTTTTTCATCATTGAGAGCAAACACCGCTCCCACATTCCCAACTTCAGCTTCACTTTAGTGTTTTGCTTCAGCCTATTCCGCCATATGCCCTGGTTATATTGGGCATAGTTGTGACCCCCTGGTACTTGCATACATTAGTTCTTTGTACAACCTGATACAGCCACAACAAAAGTGGCCATCAGGACAATGGCAATGCTGGGTACACTTTCCAGGTTATTCAGAGACTGGTGCATTGTGGGAGAAGTAGGAGATTGGAATTGAGAGGGATAACAAATCAGCCATGATCGAATGGTGGAGCAGACTCACTGGGCCGAATGGCCTAATTCTGCTCCTATACCTTATGGCCTTATACTAAATCCATCTTCAGATGAAATGGAAGATAGCTTGAATCATTGCTACGGTAGTGGAATGAACTATGGGCCCCACGTATGTCAAGTACAGCAATACTGAGAACTATTTGTACCGGATGACTAGGTCCTTGCCAGCCAAAGAGCATACTTCAAAGTTCAAAACACATTTCCTTATCAAAGTAAGTATACTTTATACAACTTTGAAATTCATCTCCTTACAAGCAGCCATGAAACAAAGAACCCCAATAGAACCCATTAAAAACAAATGAAGACCCTCAAACGCTCAATGTGCAGAGAAAAAAAACAATTGTGCAAACAGTAAAGCAAGCAAACCGCATTCAGAACTGAAGTTCACCACTGCAGCTGATCCAGAAGTCAACCCGATGCACGGCACAGCGTTAGTCCAGCACAGAGTCGAACAAACCCCGTGAGGCAGTGAGCTGAAGGTGGAAAGTTTAAGTGGAACATGACGGGAAACTGCTTCAATCAGAGGGTGGCGAGGGTGGAATGAGCTTCCAGCGTAAGCTCAACTTTAATGCTTAAGAGTAGTTTGGATGGTAGGGGTAGATAGGGTTATGGTCCTGATGCAAGTCAATGGAAGTAGGCAGCTTAAATGGTTCAGCACAGACTAAATGGACCAAAGGGCCTCTTTCTGTGTTGTACTTTTCTATGACTCTGTGGCATGAGGTATGACAATCTAAGACATAGAGAAACATTCTGTCTCAGACCCTGATGCTTACAATATTTGTTTAAATCAGCTCGTGAAGGAATAGAATGACAAGGTGGATATAAAGATTCTGCATTGTAGAAAAGCAGGACAGAATGAACAGCAAAATATGAGATTAGTTTGCATTCATAAAGAATATTGTTAGCACCTTTAACCAGAAAGACCTAGGGGCAGATTAGCTGCCTGTGGGAAGAAACTTTAAAGATGGTGTGAGGATTTTGTTTTAAGTGTGTTTCCAGAAGGATGCTTTTGGAGAAGGCAGTTTGCTGGGTGAGCAACATCTGCAGTGATAATATCCTGCTCACTTCTTTGTCTTGGGCACACACAAGTCTTTCAGCGATGGGAGACTGCAGACAAATGCTTGATTAGTAAGTCCAAATCTGCTTTGTCATTCCATCATGACTGATTTGTTCTCCCTCCTAACCCCATTCTCCTGTCTTTCCCCCATAACCTTGGGTACTGTTGATAATCAAGAAACTATCAACCTCTGCTTTAAATATACCCAATGATTTGGACTCTGACCCTTTGGTGGCAATGAATTCTACAGATTCAACACCTTCTGAATTTAAAAATCCTCTTCACCTCTGTTCTAAAGGGGTCCCCTTTTATTTTGAGGCTGTTCCCTCTGGTCCTAGATTCTCCCACAAATGAAAACATCTTCTCCACATCCACTTGATCCAGGCCTTTCAATACTCAGTCAGTAATTTTGGTCACCCTGACTAATCAAGAAACTAACCACCTCGACTTTAAATCAGAATCAGGTTTAATATCACCAGAATACGTCATGAAATCTGTTAATTTAACAACAGTAGTACAATGAAATACATGATAAATTAACATAGAGGAAAAACTGAATTACAGTAGGTATATGTCTATTAAATAGTTAAAATAGGTAGTGCAAAAAAACCCAGAAATAAACACTGTGAGGTAGTGGTCATGAGTTCAATGTTTATGTAGAAATCGGATGGCAGAGTGGAAGAAGCTGTTCCTGAATCGATGAGTGTATGCTTTCAGGCTACTATACCTCCTTCCCGATGGTAACAATGAAAAAAAGGCATGCACGACACAAGGAAATCTGCAGATGCTGGAATTTCAAGCAACACACATAAAAGTTGCTGGTGAACGCAGCAGGCCAGGCAGCATCTATAGGAAGAGGTACAGTCGACGTTTTGGGCCGAGACCCTTTGTCAGGATGAACTGAAAGAAGAGCTAGTAAGAGATTTCAAAGTGGGAGGGGGAGGGGGAGATCTTTTTTTTTAAAAAGAGGAGGACATCTCCTTCATTCTGGAATGAAAAGCCTCATCCTGAGAGCAGATGCGGTGGAGATGGAGGAATTGCGAGAAGGGTTGGCATTTTTGCAAGAGGTGGTGAGAAGAGGAATAGTCCAGATAGCTGTGAGAGTCAGTAGGCTTATAGTAGACATCAGTAGATAAGCTGTCTCCAGAGATAGAGACAGAAAGATCTAGAAAGGGGAGGGAGGTGTCAGAAATGGACCAGGTAAACTTGAGGGCAGGGTGAAAGTTGGAGGGTGAAAGTTGCATCTTTCCCTCCCCCCTCCGCTTTCCGCAGGGATTACTCCCTATGCGACTCCCTTGTCCATTCATCCCCCCCATCCCTCCCTACCAATCTTCCTCCTG
This sequence comes from Mobula hypostoma, assembly GCF_963921235.1. Taxonomy (NCBI): domain Eukaryota; kingdom Metazoa; phylum Chordata; class Chondrichthyes; order Myliobatiformes; family Myliobatidae; genus Mobula; species Mobula hypostoma. The sequence continues at coordinate 112,867,074 of NC_086100.1, read as the reverse complement.
GCACTTATCCTTGTTAGCGGAACAAGTGCTACACTTGCCCTTACACTTCCTCACTCACTACCATTCAGGGCCCCAGACAGTCCTTCCAGGTAAGGCGACACTTCACCTGTGAGTCGGCTGGGGTGACATACTGCGTCCGGTGGTCCCAATGTGGCCTTCTATATATTGGCGAGACCCGACGCAGACTGGGAGATTGTTTAGCTGAACACTACGCTCTGTCTGCCAGGGAAAGCAGGATCTCCCAGAGGCCACACATTTTACTTCCACGTCTCATTCCTATTCTGATATGTCTATCCACAGCCTCTCCTACTGTAAAGATGAAGCCACACTCAGGTTGGAGGAACAACACCTTATATTCCATCTGGGTAGCCTCCAACCTGATGACATGAACATTGACTTCTCAAACTTCTGCTAATGCCCCACCTCCCCCCCCGTACCCCATCCGTTATTTATTTATGTACACACATTCTTTTTCTCTCTCTGTCCTCCTCACCATACCCCTTGCCCATCCTCTGGTTCCCCCCACTTTCTTTCTCCCTAGGCCTCCTGTCCCATGATCCTCTCATATCCCTTTTGCCAATCACCTGTCCAGCTCTTGGCTCCATCCCTCCCCCTCCTGTCTTCTCCTATCATTTTGGATCTCCCCCTCCCACTTTCAAATCTCTTACTAGCTCTTCTTTCAGTTAGTCCTGACGAAGGATCTTGGCCCGAAACGTTGACTGTACCGCTTCCTAGAGGTGCTGCCTGGCCTACTGTGTTCACCAGCAACTTTGATGTGTGTTGAAAAAAAGGCATGTACTGGGTGGTGGTGATCTTTAATAATGAACGCCGCCTTTCTAAGGCACTACTCCCTGAAGACGCCTTGGATATTTTGGAGGTCAGTAGCCATGATGGAGCTAATTTTACAAGTCTCCACAACTTACTTCGATCTTGTGCAGTAGCCGCTGCGCCCCCCCCCCCATACCAGATGGTGAGGCAGCCAGTCAGAATGTTCTCCACAGTACATTTGTAGAAGTTTTTGAGTGTTTTAGTTGACAAACCAAATCTCCTCAAACTCCTAGTGAAATATAGCCACGGTCTTACCTTCTTTATAGCTGCATCTGTTTATACTCAATGACTTGGCCTCCAGTCATCTGTGGCAATAAAAAATAAATTCCTCCTCATCTCTATTCTAAAGGGAGGTCCTTTATTTTAAGGATGTGCTCTCTGGCCCTGGATTCTCCCGCTACTGGGACAATCCTCTCCACAATCACCCTATCCAGGCCTTTCAATAATCAGTAGGTTTCCATGAGATCCACCCTCCCCACCACCACATCATTGTAAACTTCAACCAGTTAACCATCAAACACTGATTATTTAACCCTTTTCATTTCCAGAATCATTCTTGTAAAACTCCTCCAGACCCTGTCCAAAGTCAGCACATCCTTTCTTGATATGCTGCCCAAAAGAATCCAGGTGACACCAAAATTGCTTGTGTTGTGGACAGTGAAGAATGTTATCTAAGATTACAACAAGATCTGGATCAACTAGAAAGTGGGCAGAAAAATGGCTGAGTTAAACCAGGGCAGGACTTACACAGTGAGTGCTAGGGATCTGAGGGGTGCTGTTAAACAGAAGAGCTAGGGGTGCAAATATATAATTCCCTCAAGATAGCAACCTCAGTAGTCAAGGTGGCATTATATATAGCATACTAAACCTCATCAAACAGGCCACTGAGTACAAGCATTGGGACATCTTGTTACAGTTGTATAGGATACTGGTGCAAACACATTTAGAATATTGTGCGCACTACAGGTAAGATATGAAGCTCAAAACGGTGCAAGAAAGGATCAAGGATGTTGGCACGATTGGAGGGCTGAGATACAAGGAAAGACTAGGCAGGCAGAGACCATTTTCCATGGAGCAAAGGAGGCTGAAGTGACCTTGTAGAGCTTAATTACATCCTGAATCATGAGGGGCATAGATCAGGTGGATAGGGGAGTCTAAAACTAGAGGGCACAGGTGTAAGGTAAGAAGCGAAAGATTTAAAAGGAAACTGAGCAGCAGCTTTCTCTGCAGAGTTGATGGTGAGCATGTAGAACAAACTGCCAGAGAAAGTGATGGAGACCTTGTACTGGTTTACCTTGGACCACCTCAATGGACTGTTCTATGAAGTGATCTGTACAGACAGTGCAAGACAAGTATTTCCACCGTACCTCCGTACATGCAAGCAGTAATTTCAGGCATTTAGAAAGGTCCATGGATAGGAAAGGTTTAGAAGGACGAGAGAAGGGCAAATGGGACTAGCTCAGGAAGGCACCTTGGTCAGCATGAATGAGTTGGGCCAAAGTGTCTATTTATATGCTGTCTAACTCTATGGCTTTGACCAAGTCCCCTTTTTTCAACTGGTTTTAATCTTCTGATCTCTTTCTCCCCAAATGCATACAATTAATGAGTTTACATTGTTTTGAATAAATTCTAAATGTGTGCAGGAAAGTAGACTGTCATATATATAAAAAAAAGAAAAATAAAAAATGAGGAAAAGTATTATTGAAAATCATTTTCGCAGTTTTTTTCCCAAGACTTAATAGTTCAGTAGCATCTAGGGCAAACAAATAATTCCATTTGCAAGCATGCAACAGTAACATAGAAGCAATATTTTCTTCAAATTTCTATGAAATAAAACAAAAGAAAATGTTATGAAAGTGGCATCATAGATAAAAAAACAATTTGAGAATACAGAGTCATTTATTGAATTCATTCATTTATTGAATGCATTCATTTGTTTGGTGATCCATAAATAATCTGGAATCAAATATATCCATATTATGCATGTACAAATGCTTCAGTTGAAGAGACATGTTTGTATTCAAGTGAAGGAATAGAGATATGTATTGATCACATTTAAAAATGTTTGACTAATGAAAGCAAGCCTCAAAACACCAATTGCATTGTGGTATCTCAAATTAAAACTGTGGAATTAACCAAATTCTTCTGATCATCATTTCTTCTGTCATTTTCTTCAGTATGGCCCTCATCCAAATATGATCCCACATTATTTTCTTGATAGGGCTGTCTGGTGACCCACTCCAAGCAGTCTGCAGAAATTTCAGCCTTTCCTTTGCTAGAAAAAGAACTTAGTGTAAACTAATGTTTAAGCCTCAAATCTGTTTCGTTCTTTAATTTGTTCATTGCCAGCAACCCAAACTGAGTACCAATGAGTTACCTTACTTTACATGTCTGATGCTCTGAATTCCCATTACATGTCCGTAATAATATTGAATTTAAAGTACTGCAAAAATATGAAGAACAGGAATTATCAACAGTGTCAGCAAATTGGACAAATTACTTCTATAAAAAGAGAACGTAGCTGCAGTAGGTTGAAAAAGCATAGTAAAATAGACCAGTACAGTTACTATTGAGAGAAAAAACAACAAATTTAAAAGTTACATCCATTTTAAAACATTAAAGTTCATTTCTACATTTGTTATTTGAAACGAGAAAAACAGAAAATGTATTTTAAAACACTAAATGAATTGAATATAAAACATCAATTACATTTTATATTTTTTGACCTCACAAGTAAGTTTGAATCTAGGAATTTGGGAGGTGTGAAAGAGGAAGTGACTGTTAGCTGTGAAAAGCCAAAGATAGAAAACGATTGAGCATTTGCTTGAGGAATTGCATGAATGGAATTCCAATTAAGTATCTTCTGAAAGTAGATTAGTCACTTAAGTGTTAGTGGTCCTCATTCATCAAGAGGAGGTGGACCACATGCTGTGACTCAATCCTGCATTAAAAGTGCCTCACCCCATACAGAGACAAGACTTGCATATTAATACCTCACAGGGAAAGAGTTCTTTTAAAATGGTCACATCAAAATTCTCCACTTTAGGTGGCCTTGGGCAACTGTCCCTGCTGCTTCCTCTTGTTACATTTGTATCCAGTGGGTGTATTTTCATTGTGCCTGTGCCTAGAGGTTTCTGAAGATCAATTTACTTATATTTTAGGGTGGCTGTTAAGAGTTCTAACAGCACAAGAAAGCATGTTTGACCTGTACTACACTTAAGGTAGGGCGAATGCACTGGAAACAGGAAAAATGCAGCTTCTGTTAACTATACCTACTGCAAATGGACATTAATTTGCACTCCTGTGTCTCAATCTGCTAACAATGTTGAGCCACACAGAAATATTTCACATTCAATCCCAGGTCAAGAGTGACATATTGGCAGGAATAGAAAAGACAACAATTCAAAAAAACTGAATATCACTGGGCAACTTTAATAGGAAGAGTAGCTGGTTCAGGACAGAGTTACTCTCCATTCTGAATTATTTCCTTCCCCTGCTGGTGTATGCAGTAGCTGTGAACTGCAGGCTCATATGGCATGGATGCATGAATCTGTACCCCAATAAAAAGTCAATTGACTCCAGGAAAAGGAGGAGCTGAAAAAGCCTCAAAGGACGAATCACATTTACATTCCAGAACTGTTTACTGAAGCAATCTTATTGTTGGATATGTAAAAAACACTACCAATATATTGGAGAAATTTCACAACAGCCAAACAATGCTAAAAAGTGTTGGTATACAGTGCCTTGAAAATGGATTCGGCTCCCACAACTAGTTCTGCATTTTACCATCTTATTTTCTAAATTTAAAGTATATTGAAGTAGGATTTTTTGAACTAATCTACAAAACATTGTATCATATCAAATTGAAAGAAAAATTCTAAAACTTGTCAATTTACTGAAAATCCAAAATGAAAATTATGAGGCTGAAAAAGTATTCACCCCCTTTGAAATTTCTATGCTAACATTCCTCAGTTGCAATACTGTATACTACCTTACCAACTTACCCAATTTGTTGATGCAGAGAATTGGAGGGTCACTTGACCCCCCCCCCAGGTCAAACAGCATGGTAGATTTTCAATAGACCAAAACAAAATGAAAACAAAAGAGGAGTTAGAGAAATGATAATAGAGAAGCACAAATCTGAGGGAGAATACAAGGCTACCTCAAAAGCACTGAATGTACCTCTGAGCTTCGAGTAATCCATCGTGATAGAGTGGAAAAAATATGAAACGACAGCCACACTGCCTAGGTCAGGCCTTCCCTCTAAACGCAGTTGCTGAAGAATGGCACTTGAAAGAGAGGCTACTGTGATGCCAACAGTCACTCTGTGTGAGCTGCAAAAGTCAGTGGCTGCAACTGGAGATGAAATTCATGTCTCACAATCTTGAAGGCTTAGCCACTTTTCCTTAAGTACACATTTTGTGCATGTAGAAACCCTGACTAAAAAAGCATATCCTTGCCCATAAAGACTTTGCAAGATGTCACTTAGAAGATACTGTAAGGATGTGGAAGAATGTCTTGTAGTTGGATCAGACTGAAATGGAACATTTTGGCCATAACACTAAGCAGTACATGTGGCATACGTAAATCTAATAAAGCACATCAGCCAGGTAGCACCATTCCAATTGCAAACTATAGTGGTGGCAGCATCATGCTATGGGGATGCTTCTCAACAGCAGGGACTGGAAATCTGATCAGGATTGATGGGAAGATGAGCGCTGTTAAATACAGAGAGTTCCTGGATAAAAACCTGCTTGCCTCTGGCAGAAAACTTAAACTGGGGTGGAAGTTTGTCTTTCAGCAGGACGAGAGCAAACATGGAGTGGCTTCAAATGAAGAAAAATCGATGTCCTTGAGTGACCTAGTCATAATTCTAACTTTAACCTCAACCAACATTTCTGGCAAGACCTCAAGATTACTGTCCACTGTTACTCCCCAACTGAACTGGCACAGCTTGAGCAACTTTGCAAGTGAGGAATGGGCAAGTCTTGCCCATCATGGATTACAGGAGTAATGGAGACAGGCTTTCCCTGATCAACATCAATGGGACAGCAGTTGAGAGGGTGAGTAGCTTCAAGTTCCTCAGTATATACACATCACCAAAGATCTCACCTGGACTGTACACAAAGGCTGTGTGGCAAAAAAAAACACAACAGCATCTCTTCCACCTCAGGTAACTGCAGAGGTTCAGCATCGGCCCCCTAATCCTCAAGACCTTCTACGGGGCACCATTGAGAGCATCCTGACTGGCTGTACAGGAACTGCACTAGCCTTGAACACTGGGCAATGCACAGAGCAGTACAGACAGCCCAGCACATCTGTGGGTGTGAACTTACCTCCACTGAGGATATTTACAGCAGCAGGTGTGTAAAGGAGGCCCGGAAGATCATGAGGGAGACCAGTCACCCCAACCAGAAACTGTTCTAGCTGCTTCCATCTGTCAAATGGTATTGCAGCATTAAAGCCAGGACCAACAGGCTTCAGGACAGCTTCTTTCTCCAAGCTATTAGATTTTTAAATTCACATGTCTGTACATTACGACGGAGCTATAATGTAAAGATTTTTACTTCCTCACACTGTGGGACAGATGTAAGATTTTAAAATATTCAGTCATTCATGTTGTGCAAAGCTAATAGAAACTAATCCAAAAAGGCTACTGGCTGTAATAGCTGCAAGAGATGCTTCAACTAATTACTGAGCAAAGGCATGGGGGTGGGGGGGGAGGGGGGAGGGAATGAGTACTTTTAAAAGTGCTGACATTTCAGTTTTTGAATTTTTAGTTTAGGTGTACAAAAGGTTGGGGGAAGAATACTCTACAGGCATTGTAAGTAGTTCGCTAGTTAGGTACTTCTCCACTAAACAGTTGAAATTAAACCCTAATTTTACAGGCACCAGAATTGCCTCAAAAGATTCGTCCTTTTCAAACAGAGCACAAAAGGAGTAATTCTAGGAATGCAAATTTTAATAGAATTAAGCTTATATTCAGACACCTTATTCAACAAAGATGTGAGAAGTGAGCATCTGATGTGCTTACAGATCAAAACGCTCCCATTCCGGATCCATGCCATTATCTGACATTAAGAGTACAGCGGTTGGGGTTTATGCTCATCCAATATAATGCAAATATGAAATGAGTCTCTTTACTCTCCCTTTAACAGGTGCAATCTGTATGCTTGCATCCAGCTTCGAGTCTTCAGTGTCTTCACCTTCAGCTATTTTTCACAGGCAAACCTCCAGTGAGTATTATTGAGCTATCAACTACGGAAGGGATCACTCTGGACTATACAATCACACAACTGCATATGTATATTTTCCAAGAAGTGAGATGTTACAAAAAGGAGTGAAACCGGTCAATTCAGATACTGTACAGGTTAGGTCCTAAATTTGATTTCCTAATTGTTATTTTGCACAACATATTGACTAATAAAGTTTAAAAAAGCAAATCTTTGGAGTTTTTACACTGATGTTCACTGGTACCTACTCAAAAAACAAATACATTCTGTAAATCTCTTCCCAATCCATTTCCAAATCTGTAAATCTACCTTGACGAAATGCAAAACATATTTTTGACTTTTAAAAACAGAATCACAATCTGTATCTTATTTACCCTAAATTCTATTTCTCAAAGCAAAATTCAAAAACTTCTGGGATCATACATCTAAAATATTATCTAACTGTCCTTCAGGATTAATCGAACTTCAGGATTCAGGATTAAGTAACACAGGAACATTATGGAAAATGATTTGTAGATTTTAAATTGTGGGACTACAGCAACAATGAAAATACAGCAAGTTCAAATTTATACAATCTACATATTGCAAACATATTGCTGCATTTCTTAAAAGTATAACTGAACATCTTTTGGAATACTGTAAATAGTATTAATACACAGTATAAAACTTAATTTTTTGAAAGTAGAAAATATCCTTTCAAAAGAAAGAAGATATTTTGGTATGACATTCTTAGTCTTCTTCAGAGAAAAGTATGTGCTTGCCAGCTTTGTGCGTCTTGGCCACGATAATTTTTTCAGCCTTGCCAATCAACTGCAATACAAAAAGTTTTTTTTAAAAAACATATTCACATTTCTCAGCTTGTTGTGACAGAAGGGAAAAATACTTAAAATCAAAACTTTGCATTCATAAAATTGTTACACTTTCTGAATGTCCCCGGCGTATCAAAAGCAATCACGTAAGTACCTTCTCAGTGCCCCGCTTTTTGTCCCGTGGTCGGTTTAATTTTGCTTGCCTATCTACTAAGATCTTCTGCCAATAACGCTGCTCACCATCACCTGTTGACAAGAAGAAAGCAAACATTTCAGAATCCAATAATAATGAAGAGTCACAACTTAAATTGTCTTCCTAAGTAGAGATACTTCTGCCTTGCTGAGCATTTCTGTGCTAAAACCTGAGAAACTTGTTGCACAGAATGAAACCATTCAGACCACTATGGCCACAGCAACAAAAAATGTGCTTTTTGGGGCTTCCTTGTACTTCCTAGCTCTCAGTTTGTAGTCTTGCAGATTCTTCAAGTACTCAACCAAGCTTTAAGTAAGATTTGGATTTCACGTAATTAGTTCTTCACTCTGACTATTCTGTGAATGAGAAAGAAATTTCCTTAACTCCTCGCTAATTAATTTAAATCCACACTTTAGTCACCAACATCTGTCAATGTACGTTAGTTCTCCCTGTAGAGGTCTTTCATTTAAAAAAAAATCATATCCAAATTAAAATTCTAACATAATCAAACTTTTTTTCGATAAAACAAATTTCTAGCCCTGGCAACCAGAATCCTATATAGAACTTAACCAGTGGACATCCATGCATTGGTTCACTAACTACCCTCTGCCACATTTGTGTGGCAGAATCAGAATTTCCCACATTTGTCTCATGCGCAACCTCAGAACCCATAAACCAGGGCTGAAAGCAATTTCTACTTGATTTGAGGAACTGTCTGAGAAGGAATTTACATTGTATCACAACTTTCCTTCACTTACAATCCATGCCTGCAGTGTTAGATCTTCCTATCTTGCCAATTTTATGGATCTGCCAACATGTACTCCAAGACCTCTCTGTTACTCTATATATTTGGTTTGCAGGCCATTACTTCCTATAAAGCAATACCTAACATCATGAATGGCTGTGATGCTGCATTCCCAGATGAGTTCAATGCCTCCTTTTGTGCATGATTTGAAAGGGAGAATGAAAGTACACCTGTACGAATCCCTGCAGCATCTGGTGAGCTGGTGACCTCTGTCTCAGAGGCTGCTGTCAGAAGAGGGTGAACCTTCTCAAGACTTCAGGCCCTGAAGGTGTACCTGGTAGGGCTCTGAAAACCTGTGCCAACCAACTGGCAGCAGTGTTCAAGAGCATCTTCAGTCTCTCAATGCTGCAGACAAGAGGTTCCAGCCTGCTTCAGAAGGGCAACAATTATACCGGTGCCCAAGACGAGCAGAGTGAGCTGCCTCAACAACTATTGGCCAGTGGCACTCACATCTACTGTGATGAACTGTGAGGAAGCAGCATCTATGGAAGACAATAAGCAGTAGATACCTCAGGCTGGAATCCTACATCAGGACCGGAAAAAATGGGGAAGAAGCCAGACTAAGGTGATGTGGGGGAGCAGGAGGAGTATCAGTGGCAGATGACCAGGTGAGGGGTAAGTTGGTGGGTGGGTTGAAGTGAGAAGCTGAGAGGTGATTTGTGGAAGAGGCAAGGGCTGAAGAAGAAAGACTCTGATAGGAGAGGAGAGTGGGCCATGGAAGTAAGGGAAAGAGGATGGGCAGCAGAGGGAGATGATGCACAGGTGAGCAGAACAGAGGGGTAAGACAGCAGATGTAATCTCACTGGCTCTCCACTCAGCCTTCCATCACCTGGCCAACAGCAATACCTACACCTGGCTGCTATTTATTGATTACAGCTCAGCATTCAACACCATCATACCCTCAGTACTAATCAAAAAGCTCTAAACCAGAACCTCTGTACCTCCCTTCACATCTGGATCCTCCACTTCCTTATTGGGAGACCACAGTCAGTGCGGATTAGAAAAACGTCTCCTCAATGACAAGCAACACCAGTGCACCTCAAACATGCACGCTTAGCCCATTGCTCTGCCCTCTCCACGCCCATGACTGTGCGGCCAGGGACAGCTCCAACTGGCCAATGACACAACTATTGTTGGAAAAATTTCAGATGGTGATGAGGTGGCGTACAGGAGTGAGATAGTTCAGCTGGTTGAGTGGTGTCTCAACAACCACCTTGCACTCAATATATCAGTAAGACCAAGGAATTGATTGTGGACTTCAGGAAGGGGAAGTCGAAGGAACACGTACAAATCCTTATCAAGAGATCAGCAGTGGAAAGGATGAGCAGTTTAATTCCTGGGTGTAAACATCTCTGAAGATCTATCCTGGGCCCAATATACTGATGCAGTTACAAAGAAGGTACAACAGTAGTGATATTTCATTAGTAGTATGAGATTTCAGAAGTCACAAAAGATACTGGCAAGTTTCTACAGATATACCATGGAGAACATTCTAATTGGTTGCATTACTGTATACTGTGGAGGGACCACTGAACAGCACTGGTAAAAGCTGCAGGAAGTTCCAAACAGCCAGCTCCATTTTGGCCACTAGCCTCCCTGGCATTGTAGACACCTTCAAACGTCAATGCCTCAAAAAGGCGGCGTCCATCATTAAGGATCACCATCACCCAGGACATGTCCTCTTCTCATTACTACCATCAAGGAAGTGGTACAAGAGCCTGAAGACACACACTGAACATTTTAGAAAAAGCTTCTTCAACTCCGCCACCAGTTTTCTGAATGGACAATAAATCCATGAACATTACCTCAGTATTTATACTCTTTTTTGCACTACTTGCTTAGTGCGTGTGTGCGTGCGCACACACTATACATACAGACATATACATACCCTATATAGTAGTCCAATCACAAAAGTATATAGTATACATTTCTTATTGCAATTTACAGTTTTTTTAAAATTCTGTATTATATTGTACTGCTGTCACAAATCAAATGTTGTTGGCATATGCCAGTGATATTAAGTCTGATTCTAATTCTAAAGAGCTTTGCACCGTATTTATTCTTTTGAAGATAATTTTTATAATCCTTAAAGCTGATTTTAAAATAATAAACAAAAGCTTGGACAAAATTAAATACTTTTCTCATTAGACACTCTAAATGTTTAGCATTTTCAATGTAACCCTCCTCAGCAAAACAATAAACACCAGTGAACTGCATGCACATCTATAGATAGAAGTACGGCCTTATCTAGTTTTGGAATTTAATTTGTTTACTACTCAAACATCCCAAGGATTCTACGGTATTTGTAATGCAGCTGGCTTGCCAGAGATCATATAATTCAACACAAAACATGGTTGACTGCTACTCTTGCCTTTATCTGGCTGTCCTTTTTCAGGGAACACAAACAAAACAAAACCTTTATTTATATTGGGGGAAATGCATAGCTTCCACTCTACACTATCAGTAGTCAGCTAACATTGCTGGGGAATGAACCACATCATTCAGTATCCACCTTTCCTCTCTATCTACTGCTCATCTTACTGCAAGCACCTTTTTATTGTTAATTCATAACTTCCTTGACATATTTGAAACTGCAAGAATAGCTCACAAAAATTTTGCATAAACTATAAACATGTAAACCTAGATATTTAAGTTATTGAATCTGACCTGAGAGAAGTTCAAGTTTCCAATTGTATTTACTCTGTATTTCTCGATGTGCTTTCATTACAGATTGGGCATCTGCAGGAGTTTTAAACCGAGCATGTCCCTCGGTATCACCTTCAAGGAGGTCCACATACGAAACTTCAGACAACTTCATCAAAGCATCCTTCATGTAAAAAAACACTGCATTAGAGAGAAGTGAAAGCAGTTTCCAAAGTCCAACATTCACTTATGAACTGAAAGACAATTGCAGTTAGTCCTGAGGAAGGGTCTCGGCCCCAAATATTGACTGTTTATTCATTTCTATAGACGATGCCTGACCTGCTAAGTTCCTCCAACATTTTTTATGTATAGCATTTTTCCCTGCTAGTTCCATTGCTTTTTTCAGTTTTCTTCATCTTATTCTTCAAGAATCCACATTATTACTGGAATATCTCACCAAATGGTCATGTATTATTTCTGAGCCACTCTCACGCTGATATCCAAGATTAGCATATTCTTAATTTTGATGATTATGATGCAAGATACTGTTTCTTAAACGTCTATTTTATAAGGAAACATGTTGAAGGAAAAGCCTTCTCAGCTCAATTTTATCCTCAAACAGCAATTATACATGTGAACTTTCAGAACAGTGGGCAGAAATCAGTATTGAAAGAATATACTTGTTATAATATCACCATTCCTGCCATTGGTAAAATTGAACCCCAGTACGAAATCAGGCACTCATCACTTCAGCTAGGAATCGTGGAGTCATATAGGCATCCGTTAGTCTCATGAGACCATGGATTTGCACTTTGGAAGGTTTCCAGGGCGCAGGCCTGGGCAAGGTTGTATGGAAGGCCAGCAGTTGCCCATGCTGCAAGTCTCCCCTCTCCACGCCACCGACGTTCTCCAAGGGAAGGGCATTAGGACCTATACAGCTTGGCACCGGTGTCATCACACAGCAATGTGTGGTTAAGTTCCTTGCTCAAGGACACACGCTGCCTCAGCCAAGGCTCGAACTAGCGACCTTCGAATCACTAGACGAACGCCTTAACCACTTGGCCACGCGCCAACACACAAGTGTAGTATCATGGAGTTATACAGCATGGAAAAAGACTCTCCAGACACTGAATTGATGCCAACCATTATGCATCGATTTGCACTAATCCCAGTTTATTCTCCTCACATTCCTATCAAATACAATGGCCAATTACTGTAGTGACTCATATGCCTTTGGGATGTATGTAAAGACTGGAGCACTTGGAGAAAAACTGTTGAATCACAGGATGATTGTGTAAACTCCACATAGGCAGCACTACAGCTCAGGATTGAATCCTCTACACTGGAACTACGAGGCACTCCTGTGCCACCTGAATGGAATGAAATCAAAGTGCTGAAAACACTCAGCAGTTCAGGAATGCAAACAGAGTTCATACTTCAGAATGCACCCTTCTTCTGACTCACCTCCTTTTAGTTTAGCTCTCTCAATGGAATTAAATTCTAAGGTCAGTACAGGGAGCCTGTTTCTCTAGCTGAAGGGTCTAGACCCAGTAGTTACAGTCCAATGACCTGACCCTTGTTCTGAAACCATGATGCAGATAAATCACGCAGATGGAATCTTTGGAATTCACTATTCCAGACAGCTACCGAGCTCAGTTAATGAGTTTATTCAAAACAGACATGGATAGATCTCAGGACATTAAGGGAATCACAATCTAGAGACACAGAAAAGTACAGCACAGAAACAGGCTCTTTGGCCCCTCTAGTCCGTGCCAAACAATTTAAACTGACTTCGCCCATTGACTTGTACAGGCACCATAGCCCTCCGTACCCCTACCATTCATGTAGCTATCCAAACTTCCCTTAAACATTGAAATCCAGCTTGCTTGCACCACTTGTGCTGGCAGCTTGTTCCACATTCTTCACGGCCTTCTAAGTGAAGAAGTTTCCCCTCATGTTCTCCTTGAACTTTTCACATTTCAGCCTTAACCCATGACCTCTGGTTATGGGGAGTGTGCAGAAAAATGGCCCCAAGGTAGAAGTTTAGTCATGAAATAGCTGAATTACAGAAATACTAGCCTTTACCGAATTCTCAAAATGTCATAGGATCTCAGGAGGTCAGACAGGATCTATGCAGAGAACTAGACAGTTAACATTTTGGGTCAAGACCCTTCATTTCTTGAGTTTGCTCTTAGGAATTATGTTTATCTTCTTATAGCTTACATTCATTCAAAAATCAATATGTTTGATTTGTCTTCTATGATCAGCATTTAGGTTTCTATGGGTTCCAACACAGACACTAGCTGAATAAACGCCTTCCATGTCATAAATTTTCTCCGACTGTAAGGATGGTTGACCTAAATGAGTCAATCTGAAAAATGAGTAATTATTTTTATACAGTCATCAGCATGGTGTGCACAAGATGCATTCAGATTTTCTGAGGGAGAAATAAAAGGGCAGTTCATGAAAAGCTAGCAAGTGAGTGCATTTGTTTTTATTAAATGTTAACGTAGTAAGGAAAAAGAGACCAAAATTCATTTTTATTTAAAGGGTAGAAATAGATTAAAGATCAAGAAAGTATCTTAGAAACAACACTTACTAATGTTACAAGACAAAAGGTTGTCCCAAGAATTGGATCAAAGAAAGTCTACCTCAAGGGCACACATATACCTTGATCTGTTTCCTGCCCAGCAGGGGTTCAGTACTGGTGATCTTCACAATGACTCCACTCACAAACTGTGGCCCCAGGGTGTTAACCTTCACAGAGGGACAGGTTCCTTCATCGTTAACCTTTGCTATAGTAAGAGAAAAGAATAATGTAGCCGTCATCAATAGCTTTGAAATTCAAAATACTTTACAGTAACACATTCAAAGAAATCTATCAACCCAACCCCTTCTTTACATCCCAAGCACAATTTCAAAGTCTTTTGTTTTGCAAAACTATTTGCATGCTAATTCACTTACTCTTCCAGATAATTATCTCAGAGAATGCAAGTTCTGCAAACTCTGAAGATTACCCTTGAATGTTCCCCAGAATCCCACAGAACTTTTCAAGTGATTAGCATAGCCATGTAACACAGGGTTTTCAACATCTGATCCTGGGCAACAGCTGATCTAATGGATGCTCAGGTATAACGTGAGTGAGTATGCCTGCTAGTATACCATAAAGGACCTGGATTATGAACATAACCAGACATACAGCACTTAATGATATCTAGATATACTGTCCCAATGAAGGGCCTGGGCCCAAAATGTCAACTGTTCATTCAATTCCATATAGACACTCCCTGACCTGCCGAGTTCCTCCAGCATTTTTGTTAGATTATGAAGACACGCAGTCCTCTTTTATTGTCATTTAGTAATGTATACATTAACAAATGATACAATATTTTGTATCATACATTTTGTATGTGTTCCTTAGATTTCCAGCATCTCCTTTGTTTATGATACTGCTCTTAATTCCCATCTAGAAATATTTTGGAAGTGATCTCAGTTATAAACAAAACAGCATGGAATAGAGTTCCCTGGCCCATGAGGATCAACAATACCTCATAAACACCAGTCCTACAATAACCACAATAGATTTCGTAAATGCAGGAAACTGGTTTCATCACCCACTGGAAAGGATCGGAATAAAACTGCAGAAAGTTATAATTTCAGCCACCTTCATCACGGGCACTAGCTTTACCAGCATTGAGTACATCTTCAAAAGATGATGCCTCAAATAGGCGGCATCCATCATCAAGGACCCCCATCACCCAGGACATGCCTTCCTCTGATTGATACTATCAGGAGCCTAAAGAAACACACTCAACAATTCCAAAACAGCTTCTTACTCTTTCCATTTTTGAATGGATAATGAACCCATGAACACTAAATACATTTTGACCCGCCTCCTCTTTTTGCATTACTTTTAAATTTCATTTTAATATATACTTGCAATTTATTGTTTTATTATTATGTATTGTAATGTACTTCCACCAGAAAACAACAAATTTCATGACATATGTCAGTCAGGCAAGTCATGGCTCATAAGCCTGACTGACATTTTTGAGGAAGTGATAAAACAAGTAGATGAAGGTCAGTTGGTGGATATAGTATATATAGTTTTAGTAAGGCATTCAACAGGTTTCCCTATGGTAGGCTTATTCAGAAAGGTAGGCATGGAAAGGCAGCGTACATGGTTAATGACAGAATTCTTAGCAATGTGAAGAAACAGATGGATCTTGGGGCCACTCGACAGATCCTTCAAAGTTGCTACACCAGTTGATAGAGTGGTTGGCCTTCACAAATTGACAGATTGAGTTTGTGGTCAAAAGTGTTCACTTGGAAGAACTCTTGCACAAAGGACAGGTCATGTGGTAAAATCTGCTAACTGGGATGTTGCACAGTAACAGGGCCAGGTATATCTTTTGCAACAGCAGAGAGAGACACAGAATGTTAGCACGTAGTAATATTTGGTGCCCAGATACTTTGGATCCATCCACCACATGATATAGCCTCACATAAATGCAAATCAGGGCTCCATTGAGTACATTTCTCACTCTATTCTGTCAACTTTTGCATTGTGACCTACCAGTTGCTTCATTGTGGTCCTCCAGATAAACTAGAAAATGCCATGGGTGGCTACCAAGGCAGAAAAGCAAGGAACAGGACACCCCAGCATCAAGTACAGCAGCCCTGAGAGCATACTGCACATTATCTGGTTCTTCCTAGTTATTGACACAAAACATCATTTCCCCAGACGCAATTTTTGTTTTACTTTCCTAATTTTGTTACATGCCTCAGCCACTCTGAACCAGACCCCAATACCTTTAGGTAGTCAGAGAAGGGGGGCATTGGACTGGTTGGGTCAGTTGCCCAAGAGCATGGTATCGCCCTTCATTGGGTGCTCTGGCCTTCAACACCAATTCAAACTGTTTGCAGGTGCTGATCAGTCTGCGACCAGCGGTGAGCAGAAGGTGGTGACATCAACAGGGATGTTTTGACACATGTGCCTCCACTGCTTGGCAATGTCATCCCTTTTATGCTCTTGTTCTTGCTTATAGATTTGGCAGAGTTCTACACAGCACACAAGTCAGGGGAGAGTCGACAACCAGCCTGCCATCAGGCTTGACAGGGACACTGACTGTCTCACATTCATTATCAAATTATGTCATGTTTCTGTTTACTAAAATCATCCCAAGAACACCATGAAGATAGCTTGTAACTTTTTGTATACATGGATCTATTATTTGGAGGTGCTTACCTCTCCAAACCTAATTATGGCAGCTACTAAGATCAGGACAGGATAGAATATCCCTCTAGTTAACAAAAGCACAAACCAAACAACCACCTACTGTGCACAACTGAATCACAGACAGATTTTCTAACAAAAAAAAACAAACTTTGATAAAAGATTTCAAATCTGACTGTGATCTTGTTTAGTTTAAATCAAGATAACTTCAGAGTTCAAAAGATAACCTCATCTGAGTTAATTTAACTTACTGAACAAAACAGAAATTTCTCTGATATCTGGCAGGTAACTCAAAGGCTACTCAATTACACATCTTTTCTGCTTGCAGGGAATTCTATTTCACCTAACAAAGGAGAGTGTTTAAGTTTTAAATGACAGGTGTACATATTTTACTGGGGATTCTGCTTTGAAATAGTTGAGATGGTAAACAAGAGACAAAATGCAAATTGGCAACACAGGCACAAGCTGAATTTTAAATTAAAATTTCCAAAAGAAAATCAAAATATCTTAAAACTTTAGAGAGTAGACCAAAAATATTTGCTTCATGCAAAATATTCCCAGTTTTTTTTACCCACGACTCCTGGGGAACCACCATTTGAAAGACTGAAGACTGACCTTACTGAGGTGTATAAAATCTTGAGAAGCATAGAGAAAGTGAATGCACACAAGTGGTTTTTCCAGGGAAAGGGAACCAAAAACAAGAGGGCATGGGTCTAAGGTATGAGAGAGAAAGTTTAAAGGGCTGTGAGAGGCAACCTTCATATTGAGGTTGCTGAATTTTTAGAACTGCTAGGGGCATTAGTTGAGGCAGGTACAATAACATTTGAAAGACATTGGATAGTATATGAATAGGAAAGGTTCAAAGTGATATGAGGCAAACACTGGCAAATGGGACTAGCAAAAGCAAGCACTGTGGTCATGATGGATGCGTTTTGAAAGAGTACCTGTTTTCATGCAGCATTACTCTATGATTAGCTGGCTTTACTTTGAGGGCTCCTGTGGTTTCAAGACGTTATCTAAGCATGGACGTCATAGCTGAGTTTAAAATTACCCTGCCTTAAAATGCAACCCAAGGAGGTTCCAATAGAGACAAGAAACCAGAAATAGTGATGTCAACAAAGTGATACTTACTTCGCTAATGTATTCATTTAAGTCTTCACTAGTGGGCTGGCATTGTATCTCCAATTTATGCCTCTCATGTTTATGGCATACTGAAGATGCATGCACACCTGAAGTTTAAGGAACAGCCTTCACCACATTGGTTCGACCTGGGGGACTGCTTTGAGTGCTATTTCCCAGCGACCAACCATTTTAACTCCCATCCCCATTTCGACATGTCCGTCCATGGCCGCCTTTGCCTTGATGAAGCCACTCTCAGGGCGGAGGAGCATTGCCTCAGATTCAGTCTAGGTAGCCTCTAACCTGATGGCACGAATGTCGATTCTTCCATCCAGTAAAAAAAATCCCCCCCTCCCCATTCTCTCTCCTTCCATTCCCACTCTGACTTCTTCCCCCCCCGAACCCCCTCACCTCCTTCCTCCCTTTCTCCAATGGTTTTCCATAGCTCCTCCAGCATGTTGTGCACATTGCGTATCCGCACACCTCAAGTACTGTAATGGTTCAAGAGGGCAGATCACCACCCCCTTCAAGAGCAACTAAGGGTGAGCAATTAAACGCTAGCTCAGCATGTAAAGCCTACATCATCCTAATGAACATGCTAAAAAAAATGTTCACTGGAACAACGTACAATGGGATGGTTTTGGTGCCCAACCCACTTTCTATCTGTTTAACTGAGCCAGAGCAGAATGGAGATTTTATGGGGAAATAGAGAATGCAAGTCCATCAACAACAGTGGCAGGAAAAGAGGAAAAAGGATGTCTTCAGTCTGAAATTTTAGAGCCCTATATATTACTAGTTTTTATCTTTAGCAGGATTAGCTAGAAACAGCTTGCTTGATCCTGCTAAAACACAATCAGGTTTGTACATATGGGCATTGTAAATGTAATATCAATATTTCTTTAGCTACAAAAGGTTCCCAAATGTCAAGATGCCAGCAAGTACTTGAAGATGAACTTGATAAGTTTAATATCGAGTAAGTTTCCAGAGATTCTCAATTCTGAAATGTTTAAATGTCTGTGTTCACATCAATGATGGCAATTTAAAATTGCATTACAATCACAAATACAGTTACCACCTTTGGCAGTCTGTGGAGAGATAATGGCAACAACTTCACATTCCTCACACATTTAAATTAGTTTGAATTATAAAGCACTCAAGCTGTTGTAGTTGAAATTGCTCAGACCTGTTTGCTTGTGGTAAAGACTTACACAGTTTAAACATATGTAAATCGTTATTCTTTGCTGCCCAAAGGGAAAAAATCTGCTTTATTTCTTTGTTTTATAAATTAGTGGGACAGCACAATCACTTTTATAGTGACACAAACTGGGGTTCAATTCCCGCCACTGTATCATTGTACACTCTGTCCACGACTGCACGAGTTTCCTCCAGGTTCTTCCGTTCCCTCGTACATTCTAAAGACTGTCTCTGAGTGCATTCCATTTTCTATCTAGGAATCTATCCTCTCCTTCATGCCCACCAACTCCACAATGATCCTCTTAAGTAGCCAAGGAACCAACCAACCAACATGTCTTTGAGATGTGGAAGGAAATTGCAGCACCCAGGGGAAAAACACAAGCTCATAAGAACATGCAAAATCCACACTCTAGACTGCAATCCAACTCAGATTATTCGGAACATTTTGCATCATTGCTATCTGCTGCACCACTGTGCTGCCTATTAATTGCACTGGGATTGATTTATGAATTTGAAAGTTGCAGTCCAACATAAACTTCCATGGCAGGAAATATCTAGAAACAAACTTAGAATATCAGAACAGATATGTTAAAATATATCTTACGGATAGGTACAATATTAGATCATAATAGACACATTTTATTGTCTCCCAAGTTTTGTGCATCTCCAAATGGAATCCCATTCTTGAGATACAGTTGCAAATACTCAAATTGATCTTCACCTCCTGTAAATTGTCAATATTACTGGGCATTAGATCATATCAGTAGGCTGCTCAGATGTGCAACATTGTCGTGTGTTGCCTAGCAACACACATGAAAGTTGCTAGTGAATGCAGCAGGCCAGGCAGCATCTCTAGGAAGAGGTACAGTCGACGTTCCGGGCCGAGACCCTTCGTCACCGACACCAGCAGCCTCCCTCCCCCTCCCCCCTCTGATCCCACTTCTCATCCGTGCCATCCTGACGAAGGTCTCAGCCCGACACGTCGACTGTACCTCTTCCTAGAGATGCTGCCTGGCCTGCTGCATTCACCAGCAACTTTCATGTGTGTTGCTTGAAATTCCAGCATCTGCACATTTCCTCGTGTTTGCATGTGTTGCCAATCTAACTTTCATTAAAATAATTAGGCAATAGTCAATAGGCTGCTCTGACTATAACCTCAGTAACACACTTCCTCCTTTATCTGGGTTAACTTTTTAAATTCCTTGGTCATCAGCAATCTATGAACCTCAAAAGTATTCAGACCCTACTTCCACGCATTGAGGAATAGACCAAGTCCAGGCTGGGCTCCTCTGCGTCTGAAGGTCAGCCATCCCCACTGCTGGGTCGGCTGGCGCTGTGAATGAAGGCCAATGTTGTCGATTATCATAGTCGGTCGATCACGTGGCCGAGGGCAGGTAAGGCAACAGGTTCTTCAGCATTCTAGCTTCCAGCTTTGCAAATTTTCCCTTAAGTGCATACTAACTCTGCCTCAGAGCTCTTGTAATCTGGATATTATTTTGCCCCCTGTGGAGTTTGTATTTCTCCTAATATTTCACCAGATACTTTGCTTCCCCCCCCCCCAACACTCCATGTTCTAAAAATGTATTGGTAGCCTAAATAATGACAGTACATGACTAACACAGATCTTGATGCACATGAAAAAAGGAAGTTACAAAGCTACAAGGAAAACTGGAAGGGGCATAGGACTTAGGGATTTGCTCTGCTGGGAGCAAGCAGGAACCAGTTTCATTCTGCTCACAGTAAGAAAGTTAAGTTGTGACATTATTTCTTGAATAAAGAGACCCGATACCAAATGCAGTACTCCAAATATGGTATCACCAAGGCCTGAAACATGCCCTCCCCGCTTTAAGTATTTAATTCCTCTAGTAATGGACACAGCAATCTATTGTCTTTCCTCATGTACTGTAACTGCACACTAGCCTTTTAAATCATGCATTAATCATGTCAAGCTAATTAAATTAGTAATCAAATGTCCAACTAAACTAATCCATTTGTGTCTAGACTATGTCCATAATTTTTCTATTCCTTGTACATTCATTTGCGTATCTGAGAGCCTCTAAACCTCCCCCCCCCCATCACATTTGCTTCCACCACCACCCCAGGCAGCACATTCCAGGCATTCACCATTCTATGTAAAAAAAAACTTGCCTTGTATCTATTCTATAAATTTACCACCTCACCTTAAATGCATCCCAACCCTTGGAAACCAATGGCTACTCTCTCTCTCATAATCTTATAACCACGATTACATCTCCCATCAGCCTCTGCTGCTTCAGAGAACACAACCCAAGTTTGTCTGCAAATCCAGACAGCAGCTTGGCTAATTCCTTCTCAGTCCTCTCCAAAGACAGGTGGGCACCTAGAACTGAGTGTACTATTCCAAATGAAGTTTTATAAACAGGAGAAGATCCACAGAAATTAGAAATTCAAAGCAAGGCATACAAAATGCTGGAGGAACTCTGCAGGCCAGACAGCATCTATGGAAAAGAATAAACAGTCGACGTTTCGGGCCAAGACCTCTCAGCAGTTTCAGGGAGCTACAAACTTGGACCTTAAGATTTCTCTGCTCATTAACACTGTTAAGAGGCTTGCCAATAACAGTACACTGTTTCAAGGCGCAACACTTCATATTTGGGTGGGTTAAACTGTATGTGCCATTTCTCCAACTCATATCTGCAACTGACCTATATCCCACTGTATCCTTTGCCAGTCTTCTACACTATCCACACCACCAGCAATGTAATTATCTGAAAACTTGCTAACACATCTACATCATTTATATGTATCACAAACAGCAGTCACAGTACAGATTACTGCAGAACACCACTAGTCACAGACTTCGAGCTAGCATAACTCTCATCCACTACTAACTGGTCTCCTACAAACATTTATGGAATCTTTCATCTCCTATCATCATTTCCCCAGGGACATGGCCAAATTACACAATGCAGCAGAAAGACTATTTGCACCTCTGAGGAATAAAATAAAAGAAGTGCAAGGCAACTATTATATACATGATCAAAGACTGCTATATCTGTGTTTGAGCATCTTGCACTGAGTGTGTGTAAAAAAACTAACCTTTGGCATTTAGACATTCCTGTTTGGTTTTGTCAGTCTCCTCAATTCCCTCACTGTCATTTTTCTGTTTGATCTCTAACATCGTTTTCTTCAAGTTGGACATGCTGGATTTCTGCAGTGTCAAGTATTCGTGCTTTAAGTCCATCCACTCTTTCCTGGCAAAACAATTACATGGATAATCAAATGAATAACAATTTTTTAAATTAAGGTAGGTAAGTTGTCACACACTGTTGTGCTTTCAAATAGATTTCCTTATAAGTTTTCTCACAATAACTCTGAGTGGCGTTTTTTAAAAACATATTCATAATCATTTTCAGGTAGTTATCTTATTTAGTAAGTAGGTTAGAAAATTTAACATAGTACTTGATGCAGTATCAGAGAACTGCTTGTTCTTGCTGATAATTAGAACGTTAAAGAAATCACAGGCAAAGACTTGTAAAGAACCCAAATAGGAAAGCTACCTTTTGTCCCACACTCAAAGTAAATTGAGGGAAAAGAAGAAAGCAATGTTGGCCAAGTTCTGATCTTGTCTCTGTTGCTTGGGGAAAAATAGGGCTCAAGACAGAAAATCTGATTTCCATGTTAAAAAGCAGATACGGTTGACTGATCCTCCCCACCACTGAGCACATCCACACGAAACACTGTCGCAGAAAGCAGCATCCATTATCAGGAAAACCCCACCACCCAGGTCATGCTTTCTTCTCACTTCTGCCATCAAGGAGAAGGAATAAGAGCTTCAGGAATCAGACCACCAGGTTCACGAACAGTTATTACTCCTCAACCATCTTGCTCTTGTAGAAGACACAAAAAGAAGTGAAATATATGGTTTCATGATCCATCCATAAGGTGTCAACCAAAGGAGCGTTTAACGCAGCAAGTTATCTGTCAGTAAATTAGACTTTTATCTGTATCTACGGTATATGTGACAATAATAAACCAATTCTAATGAACAAACTGTTAAAGGAAATCAGTGGGTCAAACTACATTAATGGAGGAAAAGGGATTAATCAACATTTGAGTTTAGACCCTGTATCAAGAGATATTGGAAAATTATTGACATAGTGAGAGACTTGTCAGTTTCCACAAAAAATTTTGTTCTTCCAGTATAATACAGAAATGCTGACGATTGGCAGACCTTATGGGAAAGGACTGCGGTCTAGGGTCCTTCTACCACTAAACATTGAGAGTCTAAGCATTGTGTAGAAACCTCTCAAACACAACAGTTAGTATCATCCCAGCTGACCACAAGAGTGGCAAAAGTGCTCTGTGCACAGAATGTGCGAACCCTAAAAGTGCATAGAACCAATAACACTAACAATATATAGATTGAATTACACTATAAACGTATAGAAGTCATGTATCTTCTTGTGTATATTTTACAAATACTGTTTATTTTTGAATTTAAAACATTGGACAAGAAACTGTGGGCAATAATTTAAACTAGCCACAATTGCCATCTATACCTTTTGTGCATTTCTAACTTTTGAATATTCTACGTATTGGCCTCACACAGATTACTCATGCATCCTTAACTGCAAGGCACCCTATCCAAAGTTAATTCAATCATCCAAATGTTTCTTAGAATCAGAGGAATAAAACTCAGCTGTTACTTTACCTACCTTCCATTGGCTGCATTATTGCACATGGATAAACAAAAGTTATTCTGAGAAAACACATGCTCTCCGCAAAAACTTTATTAGATTTTTATTAAATTGATAGGATTGCTAACTGAGAATGAAGTCATAGAAACTTATCAAGCATGGGTGTCCATACCATATGCCAGAAAACTGATCTAATTCTACTTCTGCATAGAAAATTGCTGGGCAGCATCTAATTACTTCCACCCAAACAGTGAAAAATAGGTTGTCCCTTTGTGTGGGGAATCAACGATTAATGCAGAATAAGCAATATATATTCCAGGAGACCATTGGTGGGTGTCACAAACTCTTCATCTGCTTATTGATCTAAACAAAAAACTAACTGAAGACTAAATAGATGTATGATGCTATAAGCTTGAGCATTTATGGTAATCATCCATTGCTAAGCTTCATTTAATATATTGATTGTTTTGTGAAATTAAAATATCTGAGTCATAGAAGTTTATGGCACAGACACCAGCAAACTGCTACAAATTTCAGTATCTGTAATTTTACGTGTTCTTCATCTTAGAACTGATTTCATTTTAAACTATGTAAGGTTTGCCCATGCCATTTTTTAAAAACAAACTCTTATAGGTCGGTACAAAAATAATTGTAGAGACTCTTCAATGATAAAAGAGATACTGGGTTTTAATAGTTAACTGCAAATATTCAGAACAATAATCAATTCAGCCACATTGTCTAGTAAAAAATTGTGTGCTAATGTGTCATTGTGCAGACTATCTTAATGCCATTAAACAAAAGCAGATACTGAATTAAGAACAACCAGTCTGCTGCTGATGGCCCCATATGCTGCCATTTTCAGCTTGTTAACATGCCGGCTCCACCCACTCTGAGGCAAACAGGTCTAGATACATTGCTCAAACAATAGAAATTCAAATGTCCAGCCCCCTTAGAAAAGGTAGCTCATTAAAATCACTTTACCTGCAAGAAATATAAATATCAGGCATTGACAAGCTGGGGGAATCATTTAGTTGTGGAAGAGCAGAGGCAGGATGGAAGATATGCAAGAAGGATGTCGTAACAGGAAGAGCATTCTTTGGTAAAAACTCCTTGTGTGTGACTTCTGTAACCTCAGGATCGGAATGTTATCACTAATTTAGATGATGTGAAGTTTGTTGTTTTGTGGCAGCAGTTTTCACGTCATCTAAGTCAGTGGTATTAACCTGGTATAAGTAGCTTTTTTCCTGGACATAAGTGATTAATGAGAAATGACTCCTGTTACGTCAACTTAGAAGCCTTTCTGTGATAAACTTCAAGTAAGTGCTTTTATGTTGAAGTAGCAGTGGATATTTAATACTCGACTTTCTACAAATGTGATTTCTGAACTTTTGGATTTTTTTTGACGGTTAGCTGCTATCAAGTTAAAATTTATTAAACTGCTATTAAACCTAATGATACGCTAAATGTACTGCATTGGGGGTAAACATGGAAACTTGTTTCTGTTACAATATGGAAAGTGGTGACTCTATAGAAGAAAGCATTTAACTTAAATTGAATGGGGGATGTAGGGGCATCATGCTGAGAAATTTTACTCGAAGGAAAAGCTACAGTGAACACCACTGCAATCGTGCAATACTGTCTTCTTCAACTGGTATTGCACTTCAGCAATGGTGATTTACTGTCCAGTATTCTTGACCCAACCCTACTTTTTATGTCTAGGTGTTATGATTTTAAAATGCATTGAAATGAAAAAGGGTCCCTGTTTTAACCCAGCCATTTATGCAGTACACTGTTGCTAGTTACTCCAACAAGTGAAGCTTGCTGTCCAAGTCACATTAGTAAGTACTCACATGTTGGAATTTCTAGCTTACAGATTAGATTTATGCAAAAGAACAGTATTTTTGTATTAGGGTTTGTGCCTGTTATCAAGCTTAGTCCTGAAGCCTTTCTGTATTTCTGTTTTGGAACAATGGAATGCAGATTACTATAGGTTGGGGAGTTGCCTAGCTTTTACCTTTGCAGGATGATCCAACTTGTTTTTAGAGATCCTAATATGTGAGCATTTGCTGTGCATCCTAAAATAAGTGCTTATCATATTAGAATTTCTGCTACAAAACCTATTGTCTATGGTGCATTTATTTGCTCTGCAAGTGAACTGGATAGTGCATTTTCAGCTATTTGTGACAAAGCAAACTGTTAAAAGGAAGTAACATGAAGCAGGAGAACTTGCTTTAGAACCTCTAACATGTGAGTGCTTGCCATCTAGTTTCAAGTAAGTGCTCTCATGTTGGGAATTCTACTGTACGGTCACTGTACAGATTTGCTTGTTAGAATTAACGTCAGGTTCTGGATTAATGTGACGAGCACTCCTGACATTAAGGCACTTGCTGTTGCCATTTGCTGAAGTAAGTGCTTTTATGTTAGGATTTCACGACACACACTGCAACAGTTAGTACCTGAACACAGAACCAAGAAATGACACTTATACAAGGCATATATTTTCCACCCTTAACATGTTCAGTGTTGGCAACAAAAGGCATTCTCCAATGCAAGTAAATGTGTGGTGGAGCCTCTTAACACTGAGAACTTGCTGTATGTGAAGTAAGTGCTCTCTTGTTGGGAATTCTGCTGCACAACTGCAGTGCATAGTTGTGTTCTGCCCTAAAGTGTTCAAATGTTGCAAAAAGACATTCTCCAGTAGAAGTAATTGTGAGGTGGGGCCTCTTAACACTGAGAACTTGCTGTCTGTGTGAAGTAAGTGCTCTGTTGTTGAGATTTCTGCTACACAATACCACAGCACAGTACTTAAGAGAAACCAACTATTGTAGTTTTGAAGCACCAACATGGAAGACTTGCTGTATGTCTTGCAAGTAAGTGCTTCATATTGGTGTTTTAAATTTACAAACTTTTGCCGTTTCCGGGCTTACCCTCAACCTTTTTCATTGTTCCAGTTGTAATCTGCAGATGACTTACTTGGATAGTACTCTCAGAGGTATAACCTCTTCTTCCACTTTGTGTCTATCTTTGTGCTTTTTCTTCCGTTTTCTTTTGCTTTTTGACATAGATTCCTCTTTCTTGTCACCTGAACCATGTTCATCTTCAGTTGAAGCATCTTTAAAGAATATTAAAATGATTTAAGCAAGAATGTATTGTACTTGAATAGTACTCATTTGAAATGTACTTACCTTTGATGTCCTTTTCACTGTCTGTCTTTTCTTTCTCTCTGCCAGTGACTCTTCTCACTTTTGCAGAGGATAGTTCTTCCACCTTTTCAGGACTGCATCTCTTTCGCTTTCTCCGACTTGTCTCTTCTTTTTCTCGTTTACGCATTTCGCCTTTTGGTCTAGGCTTGCAAAGGTCTGGCACATCAGTTTCAGAACAGTCAGACACAATTCTGTTCCCTCTCACTTTTTCTGACGCCTCAGCATGTTCTTTATGGGATTGGTCCATCACTTCTGCGGCTGACTTGCAACATTCTGTCTTTCGAGATTTTTTCTTTTTCTTTTTTTTCTTCTCTTCTACAGACAATTGTTAAATAAAAATTGTACTTAAAATGTATTAATGTTTACAAAATTGTACATTATTGGTTAAGCTGTGTAACAGTCTTTACCTGGGGGATTGTAGTCACTGGAATTAAGACCAGGAACTGGTTTGCTCTTCACTGTTTTGGGGAAAACACCAGGCTTTCGTGGTGCATCTTCTGGAGGATTATTCAATACCTTGAAATAAAAAATTTACAATAAGATTCTCTTCTGTTTCCTTTTTAAAAATTAAGCTACTTTATTTTGTATATTATGCATGTTCTCTGTGTGATTTTCCTCTAAAGATTAAATAAATTGGGATTGCTGGGGTGGTGGGTGTCTGATCAGGGACTTCATTTGCTGGACAAGGCATCTGCAGTACTAGGAGGGCAGGATCAGGCTGGGTAGTTTAAATTACTCCATTTCTATAAGAAATGAGGAGAAATAGGATCAAGACCAAGAAAAAAACATTGCGTAAGTGCTAGCAACACACAAAATGCAAGTGGTATGCAGCAGGCCAGACAGCATCCATAGGAAGCATAGTTGATGTTTAGGGCTGAGACCCTAGTGCCAGTCCCATCTCTGTATTGCTAACAGCATCCTAAATTCCATCCTTCCAGATGAGTTCTCATAAACAAAATGATAAAAATTTCAACCTTTAAAGAATTTTGGCTTTTGCCTAAACTTGGGTAATACCCTACTATAAGGCGATTGTTTAATTTGTTCTTTCTTCATCCACATTGGATACCTGATTCCAAAATATTCTGTAAATCTCCCATAATTACCTTGTCCTCTTTTCCTGTGAACAATAGGTTAGAATTAAAGGCAACAATGCATTTCCTTACCTCAATGGCTTTCTGGGCTCCAGGTAGAGTTTCAAATTCAACAAATGCAAATCCTTTAGGGTCACCACTTGTTTTGTAACGAGGAATGCTGATGTAGACCACTTTTCCACATTTACTGAATACACGCTCTATCCAGCTGTGAGTAACATTTTTAGGTAGCAACTCCTAGAAGCAAATAACATGAGTCAGCTTAACACCCATAAAAACATTTTCACTCCTTGATAACATGCAAAAATGGTAATTACTTTTCCCTACAGAATTTCACTGTTTCACTGACATTTATCATGTGCATTTCACCTTTAATTTCAGATGCTATTCACGTGTTTGCTAGCTGCCTTTCCAAAGGTATACAGATCATAGTCATAGTCATACTTTATTGATCCCGGGGGAAATTGGTTTTTGTTACAGTTGCAATTTTAGGTAAATGTCTGGATAAATGCCGATGTAAATATGCTAGATATGCTTTGAGGTCAATTTTTGCAGGTCATGGTGCAGCCAATGGCTGCAGTTCTGTGACAGAAGTCATACATACCACATAAACTGTACGGTCATCAATATCTTGGGGCTGCACTCCTAATGCCATGCGCCTTCTTAATTTTGTTCCTTCTACATTAAGCTGCAAAACAGTTTTAAAACCATTGTTAGCTACATTGCTTTGAACTTGCTTTTCAAGTGCTCCCTGGTTTTGATAGTGACCATCTTGATGAAGATAGTAGGGATGGGTAATGTAATATTAGATAAACTGCTTCACTTGGGATGTTTACCTACTGGCTGTGAGTGAGGAATGCTGTTGCAAAAAGGTTTGCTCAACAATCGCCTGCTGTTTTGAATTTTTGACACTTCACTCTACATCTGATCTAGATGCCCCATGAGACAAACATTTACCCCACCCTAGCTTAATGCAGTGGATTCTGGATAATTTAAGGCCCCATTTAAAACAATGTCATTGAGCCAATTCAGAGCTGTCGCTCACTGATTTTCAAGCTTGGGAGATGCCAGAAATGGCCAGGAGAAACATCTTGGAATGTTCAATGAAAATGCAGATTTGTAGAATACAATTGTTGAAAGCACACTTGAGGCTGTCCACTATCTGCACTTAATTCACTTAGTCAATCAAATGAAATAGATTTGGTAGAGTTGCATTTTAGTAATATATCTTTTAAAGTCCTTTGTAAATTTTCAATGGTAAATTTGTAGGTAGCTGACACAATTCCATATTCAAAGCCTTGTCAGTGTCTTAAAATGCACACATATTTGTAATTTACAAAGACCACAATCTGCAACACCATATCCAAGGATTTATTGATTTTTAAATAGGGGATAAATGTTTTAAATGTTTGTATTTATGGCCACTCATTGGCTGAGTTTGCAAACAACCAAGAAAATCAACAGCTGCTGGAGGAAGTCAGCAGGCCAGGTAGCATCTAGGAATAAATCCATCATGTTCATTCCTGCCTACTGGGATTCTCCTAGTTTCTCTACCCGCAGTAGTAGTTTCTGCCCTGTCAAAGGTTTCTAGTCACATCTCTGGTTTTAAAATGATTTTAAAATTCAAATAATACACAGAGGGACCCATGATCTTGTTGCATGAGACACATCCAGAATTATGGCATCTGTCCGTTGAATCACCAACCTCTGCTTTAAATACACACTGGCAATGAATTCCACAACTAAAGTGTTCTGTTCCTAGACTCATCCACTCCATCATCTACATGTTTACTATTGGGCACACAGTTTCTTAGATAAGGGGCAAAGTCCTCCAAATATGGTTTCATTTTCATCAGTGTGTTGGAAAATCTCAGCACTACATCCTTGCTATTGTATAGTGGTCCTCCGCAGGCAAATTGCTTTACCACCAACTCAACCTCGAGAGAATTCTGCACCATGACTTGTCTGTTTGCACCCTCAACTTCTGAATTTACTCAATATTAGAAAATAGTGTATGGCTTTATGCCTTCTAAAGGTCCATCACCGTACATTTGCCTACACTGTATTCTATCTGCAACTTGTCCATTCTCCTGCTCAAGGGTTTCTGCAGGCTGTGCGCTTCTGAACACTACCTATCCTTCACCTATCTTTGCATTATCCAAACTTGGCCATAAAGCCACTGATTCTGTCATCCAGACCATTTAACATATAATGTAAAAAAATAGCAGACCCAAGACTGATCCCCGCTGAACACCATTAGTCACCAGCAGCAACCAGCAAAGATAAGTTCCAAAAAACTCCAATCTAATACTTTCTAAGTGAAAGGATCGGTTGAACTGGAGGAAGTGCCTTCCACAAGCGGAAGATGCCCGCTGTCCTTAGGCTATATGGTATTGCCAGCTCTTTAGCACTTAGAAGGCTTTGTTTCAAAATTTAATCATTTCAGCAACACTATCACCTCTCCCAGCCAACTTAACCAAAAACTGAGAATATAAAAATGACTTGTAAATGCAAAAGTTAGTAATGTAAAAGCATAGCCTGTGTACAGATGTGTATGTTCATTCATAACAATAGGAAAAAGATTTTTTTCGCTCACCTCAATAACATCTGAATTTCTTAATGCTCTTGCTATTAGTTTTACATCAGTGGTTAATTTTTTCATTTTGTTGAACACTGTCAGCACAGATATGTCAACATCTAGGGAACAGAAAATAGTAATTAAGACACAAATCATTAGATTGTAACTCATTGATATTATATCTTGAGCCATTACTCACATCCATCTCTGGATTTTTGAATCTGTTCCTGAAGGAAACGATCTTTGTGGAGGTTTACATCACCAAACCAAAATTCAACCTGCTTTTTAATCTCAGCAAGCACCTTGTTAACTCGTGACCTTTTCTTTTTCTCCTTTTCTTTTTTCTGGATATTGGATTCTGTTTGTGCTGCGTCACTTGCCACTTTCTCAGTCTCTCCCATAGTTCAGCGCAGCAAGGCAATAAGCTATTCATGAAGAAAATACTTCCATTAATATCAGTGAAAAATGTTGAAACACAAGCCAGCAGCACAGAAGTAGCCTTTCAGAGCAGCAGTATTCTCTTTCAATATTTTTATTAATATTATAAATTGCATGAATACAAATACAGAATTCATAAGGATACAAGTAATACGAATTACATTACATTTAAATCACAGAAATATGATCACAGTATCCATATTCCAAATCAATCATGTAGAAAAAAATTGAATTATGAAATGAAATAAAATAATTTTATTTTATTTAAAAAAAATCTACCCCCACTACCAAAATGAGCAGGTTGGTAAAGAGAAGAGAAAAAAAATACCTTACCATATAATATTATTATAATAATGGCTCAGATCCATACTTTAATAACATTCAAAGATTATGAAAATCACTCAGAAAAGGGTCCCCATAACATTAGAAAATCATGTTTAGAATCAGAAATCGAACAACAAATCTCTAGATCTAGGCACAACATAACATCAGATAGCCATTGAACATGAGTGGGCGGGGTGGCCTCCTTCCACTTCAGCAAGATCACCCTCCTGGCCATAAAAGACATAAAGGCCAATACCCACAAATTAGATGGCTTCAATTTTGTAGCACTGTCCTCAATACCAAACGTGGCAGTCAAAGGATTGGGCTTAAAGCTGACATTGGAAAGTGCAGAAAAAGTTTGAAATACATCTTTCCAAAACTTTTCAAGGCTCGGACATGTCCAAAACATATGAATTAGTGTGGCCACTCCATTAGTACATCTATCACTGTAAGGGGAAATATCTGCGTAGAAACGAGAGAGCTTGTCTTAGACATATGAACTCTATGTACCACTTTGAATTGTAATAAAGAATGACAAGCACATAATGATGAAGAATCAATTTTAAAATAATCTTCTAGATTCTTCAGATATGAAAATCTGTAAATCCTTCTCCCAGTCTCCTTAAATTTTATCTAAAGAAGTCTTTTTCAGTTCCAACAGCAGACTGTAAATGTAAGATATTGAACCGTTGTCAAAGGGTTTCAGATTAAAAACTGTATCTATTATATTCTTATCTGGACTTGTAGGAAATGTATGTAATTGAGATCTTAAAAAAATCTCTAATCTGTAAGTAACGAAAAAGCTGGGTATTGGAAAGGTTAAATGTTAAAGTTGCACAAAAGAAGACTGATTCCCTCCAAACAAATCCTGAAATCGCTTAATACCCAATCTATCCCATTCTTTGAAATATAAGTCAATTATAGATGGTTTGAAAAAACAATTAGAAAAAATGGGACTCGAGAGGGAGAAGCTCAATAAACTGAAATGTCTTCTAAACTATAACCAACTATAAACTATAACCTCAAAGTATGAGAGCAGCAGTATTGTTAGTTACAGGAATGTAATACACCAGCCGAGATCAGTTAACACATCTCTGACTGAGAACTTGTTAGCACAATCGCTTTACAGTGCCAGCGATCAGTAATCAGAGCTTGATTCCTGCAGCTGTTTGTAAGATGCTTATACATTTTCTCTTTGGCCATGTGGGGTTCCTCCCAGTGCTCCAGTTTTCTCCCACATTGTAAAGATTTAGTTAAGGTTAATGAGTTGTGAACACCCTATGTTGGCACGGGAAGCATGGCAACACTTGTGGGCAACCAATCCTCAGACTGTTCACCGTCCATGCAAACAATGCAATTCACTGACAACTAAAAGCTGATCTCCTTCATCTTGGCATCACTTCAGATTATGCTGATACAGAGCAGGCCTGAGAAGCAGCAGCAGAGGTCAGGAGGAATAATAGATAGACCCGCAAGTTCCATGACATGTCATATTATTCTGAAAATATATTGATGTGCATGCGTCATTAGGGGCCAAGTTCTACACAATAGCACAGTGGGCATACCGGCACCACAGGCACAACAAGACACAGCTCACCACCATATTCTGAAGGGTAATTCAAAATAAGAACTTGCAGAGATGCCCACGCAGCATGTATAAAAATAAATAAAATAATTCGAGATATGATCCTTTTTCTGAAGCACCAATAATAATGGAATCAAAAGGCTTTTGGGAAAAAGATAATGTCTGTGTAAACTGTTTTTCAATGACACTGGTAAAGCAGTTTTCAAAAAAAAACTACATTTGATTTCCATTTTTAATATAACTGTTTAAACTTCTTCCACTATCAGGAAGTTGCATTGTAGATGACAAAAAAGCATTTTGGTTCCCATGACTTTTTATTTGAATCTATCTCCTCTAGTCTACCAGCATTTCTGTGCCTTCGTAAGAAGGGCAGCATAACACTTCACAATACCAGTGATCGGGGTTCGATTCCCATCGCCGTCTGTCAGGAGTTTGTACGTTTTTCCCCGTGACCGCATAGGTTTCCTCTGGGTGCCTCAGGTTCCTCCCACAGTCCAAAGACATACCAGTTGGTAGGTTGTTACAAATTGTCCCTTGATTCGGCTATGGTTAAACCGGGGATTGCTGGGTAGCTCAGCTCGAAGGTCTAGAAGGGACTGTTCTGCGCAGTATGTCAATAAATAAATACATTTTCAGCAACTCAGCCAAACCTGTTCTATGGAAAAAAAAGAAACCTGTACTACTAAACAGACTCTTAAAAAGTAACTTCTGAAACCTGCTCAATCGATTTTCCTGACTGCAAGTACATGTAGAAACAGTACATACAGAAAATGTAATTTCAAAACAGATACAGTCCATAGTATCTGGAACTCTAAATCTAGGGTATAAGAACAAATGTCTGCATATTTCCACATTTCAGCAGCAACCTACTCCCTCATACACCATATCCTGAACCTACTTCTTCAGCATTCCACCTCTGCCCTCCCATTCACCAAAAGGCAGTTTCTCTTGCTCCTTTATTTCCCCCTCCCTCTTTCCTTCATCTTTCCCCCTTTTCAACTCCTCCCATTCCCCAACTAACTCCAACTTACACTTCTCTCACTCTCCAGCTTACTCCCTCCAAGAGTGGGGCTAATTACTAACTGCTGCCACTTATCCTTTTCATGGGCCATTTTTAAGTTGTGAGTTTAGGTTGGATGTTATCGAAAAAGCATTTCAGGATGTATATTGTATACATTTCTCTGACATTAAATTTGACCTTTGAACCTTTGAAAAGGCATGATGAGCTATTTCTTTAAACTGAGTAGATTTTCAATTCTGACACTGATATTGATGATTAACACTACCACTCAGGATGTACTCAGAAAAGTTCACATTTAGCTTATATTCAGAGCCCCTCCACAGAGAATTCTTGCATGGACCCCAGCCTGTGAGAAGGGGGACATATGTTTTCTGCCAATTAGGAGGAAGTGGTGCAGGGGCATTCCCCTCAGGGACTACTGCTGCTCAAAAGAGCAAAAAGATTGGCCTTAACTTTTGAATCCTTCTTTCTCTCTCCTCCACCCTCTCTCTTCTCCTTCCATTTCTTCATCCTCTACCTCATTTCATTGCAAAAATAGCAGATAAACAATTCTCCACTCCCTCCATCCCCCATTATGTCTAACACTCACTCTGCCTCTTCACCATAAGACCGTAAGACATAGGGGCAGAATTAGGCCATTCAGCCCATTGAGTCGACTCTGTCATTCCACTATGGCTGTTCCTGGATTCCACTCAACCCCATGTGCCTTCTCACCATATCCTTTGATGCCCTGACCAATCAAAAAATGATCAACTTCCTCCTTAGATTAATTACTCTCTGGCTAAAATAATTCCTCCTTACTTGTGTTCTAAAGGGTCACCTCTCAATTTTGAGGCAGTGCCCTCTATTCCTGGATACCCTCACCAGAGGAAGCATCTTCTCCACATCCACCCTATCTAGTCCTTTCAACATTGGGTAGGTTTCAATTCAACACCCCCCCACCGCATTCTTCTAAATTCCAGTGAGTACAGGCCCAGAGCTGCCAAATGCTCATGTGTTAACCCCTTCATTCCTGGAATCATCCTCATGAACCACCTCTGAACTCTCTCCAATGACAACAACACATACTTTCTGAGATATGGGGCTCAAAACTGTTGAAAACCGTGCGGCCTGACTGGTGTCTTATAAAGGCTCGTCATTATCTCCTTGCTTTTATACTCTATTCCCCTTGAAATAAATGAGGAGGGAGGTGAAGATGGCAGCGCGACGCAGTGCGCGCGGCCGTTCCGAATGATATCGTAATGTGTTAACTAGGGGCCATGCACAATCCTGATTTGATGGAGACAGCCGTGAGAAGCACAGAGGAACATCTGGAGAAACTTCTGAAATGCCTGCTTCGCTGCCGCTGCTACTGTTCGATCGAGAATCTCCGGAGGGGAAGGCCCCAAATCCTCGGCTTCGCCTACTGCCTGTTGTTGGGGCCGGGGTCGAAGCGCTCGGCAGAGATGATGCTTGGTGCTTGGTGCCGGAGAGCTGGTTGGAGGCTCGGAGTCGGACTGTGGTCGGATGCTTCCAGGATGCTGCATCGGCAAGTTTGAGGCGCTGGAGGTTCACCGTCTGCGTGAGATAATGGGACTTTCGAGAGGCTTTGAGGCTTTTTACCGTGCCATGGTCTGTTCTTTATCAAATTACGGTATTGCTTTGCACTGTTGTAACTGTATGTTATAATTATGTAGTTTGTGTCAGTTTTTCAGTCGGTTTGTCATGTATTTCTATAATATCATTCTGGAGAAACATTGCATCATTTCTTAATGCATGCATTACTAAATGACAATAAAAGAGGACTGAGTGTCCTCATATTCTAATCTAATCTAAATGCTAACATTGCATTTGCCTTTTTTTACCACAGATTTAACATATAAGTTAACTTCTGGGAGTCCTGCATGAGGACTCTTAAGTCCCTCTGCACCTCTGATGTTTGAACCTTCTCCTAATTTAGATAATAGTCTGTACTATTGTTCCTTTTACCAAAATGCATTGTCACACATTTCCCAACACTGTGTTCCATTTGCCATCTTTTTGACCATTCTTCCAATTTGTCCAAGTCCTGCTGCAAATGCAATGCTTCCTCAGCACTACCTACCCCTCCACCTTTCTTCGCATCATTGCAAGCTTTGCCACAAAGCCATCAAGTCCATAACTAAATCACTGACAATGTGAAAAGCAGCGGTCCCACTACTGACCCCTGAGGAACACCAGCAGTCACTGGTAGCCAACCAGAAAAGGCCCCTTTTATTCCCATTCGCTGATTCCCACCTGTCAGCCATTCTGCTATCCATGCCAGTATCTGTCCTTTAACACCATAGGATTTTAACTTGTTAAGCAGCCTCATGTGTGGCACCTTATCAAACACCTTCTGAAAATCCAAGTAAATGACACCCACTGCCTCCCCTGCTTGTTACTTACTCGAAGAACTCTAACAGATTAGTTAGGCATGGTTTTCCTTTACAGAAACCATGCTGACTGTGACTTATTTTATCATTAGTCTCCAAGTACCTCGAAGCTCATCCTTAGTAAAAGACTCTAACACTTTCCCAACCACTGAGGTTAGGCTAACTGGCCTATAATTTTCTCTCTTTTGCCTTCTTCTCTTCTTAAAGTGTGGAGTGACATTTGCATTCTTCCAGTCCTCCGGGACCATGCCAGAATCAATTGATTCTTGAAAGATCATGACCAATGCATCCATTATCTCTTCAGCAACCTCCCTCAGGGCTCTGGAATGTAATCCATCTGGTCCAGGTGACCTATCCACCTTTAAGATCTTTGAGTTTGCCTAGCACTTTTTCTTTTGTAATGGCAACAGCACTCTCTCCTGCTCCCTGACACTCACAGACTTCTGGCACACTGCTAGTGTCTTCCACAGTGAAGACAGATGCAAAGTACCCATTAAGTCTACCTGCCATTTCTTTGCCTCCCTTGCTTCCACATCCTTGCTCACTTCACCCCTAAAGACTCTTGTTATCCAGCAGATAAGATGGTAGCACTATTCAGAGATGAGCATTGTTGCTAGACAACAGTTGAGATTAAGGCAGGCCATTAAAGCAATAGGACACGAAATTACACTAAGCAGCATGGGATAAACTGGTCTCACGGTCTTCTGATGATGGGTGGGTGTGCAATCCAAACATATAAAGCAATTATGGTAGGTGAAATGTGGCTGACAGATCAAATGGCTGAGGGACAGCATCCCAGGGTCGGGGAAGCTCTGGGTTGTCTATGAAATGGGTTTAAGGAGCACCTTAAGAGATGAAAAATTGGCCAAAGGATTTTGGGAAGGAATTAGACCATGCCACTCACCATGAAGTACTTATACTCCACACAAGCGTAATTGGAGCTATTGGGAAACAAACTGGGGTGGCAGCAGGGATTCATAAAAGGAATTATGAATAAAGTGCCGAATATTGGCAGCTCCAGTTAAGGCATTTGATGTTGTGGTGTTCGCAAAGCTTGGCAATTAGCTTGCAGATGTTCATCACCAAAGTGACATCCACAGTGCGTAGCTGCTGTTAAACTGAAGGGGTAGCCAATCAGGACTTAGGCAAGTGAATGATGGGGGGTGGCTATACAAGTGCGAGCACTCTCCCAGAGAGAAACACCAACAACCATGCACTGAACATGTCACCTGGACTGGTGCTGTAACATCTGCAAGCTAATCACCAAGCATGGCGAACACAACATCAAACAGATCTATAAGGCTACCAAGTTAGGCTCCCAAGAAGAAAGCTAGATTGGAGACGGGGATGTATTACGTATTTTACAAGAAAAGGGAAGATGATAGTAGCTTTGAAAGGGGACACAGTAACTAAGAACCATAATCTACACAGAGGCCTGAAGAGAAAGTTATTGATCAGCAATGAACCTGGAATGGAATGGAAGTTGAAATCAAGAATGGGATTAGGTCAGGCAATGTGAGGGGAGATATTCAAAGTGAACCTTCAAACAACAACAAAAAAGGGCATTTGTCTGGTCGCACACAAAAAGATGTCTTATTTTGCTCACTGCCATTGATTGACATTTATTAGTTTTAGTAATAAGTTATCCTTATTCGTGTTGGGGATCATTTTGGGAGTGAGCAGCCAGAGGTTGTGGTTTACATCAGTACCAATGACATAGTGAGTTCCAGGATTTAGGTGCTAAGTTAAGGACAGGACCTCTGGGGTTACAATCTCAAGATAGCTACTCATGCCATGTGCTACTGAGGCCAGAAATAGCAAGATAATACAATTTAACACATGGCTAAGGAGATGGTGCAGAAGTGAGGGCTTCAGACCATAAGACAGGAGCAGAATTAGGCCATTTGGTCCATCGAGTCTGCTCCACCATACAATCATGGCTAATCCTTTCTCTCCTCCCCTCCTCAGCCCCACTCCACGAACCATAAACTTTGATGCTGTGGCCAATCAAGAACCCATCAATCTCTGCCTTAAATACACTCAATAACCTGGCCTCCACAGCTGCCTGTGGTAAAAAGTTCCACAAATTCACTGACCTCTGGCTAAGGAACTTCCTCCACATCTGTTTTAAATAGACACACCACTATCCTGAGGCTGTACCCTCTCGTTCTAGACTCCCCCACAATGGGAAACATCCTTACCACATCTACTTTGTCCAGGCCTTTTGACATTCGAAAGGTTTCAATGCGATTCTCCTCCTCCATCCTCCGAAATTCCAGTGAGTACAGGCTCAGAGCCATCAAATGTTCCTCATAACACTTTCATTCCCAGAATCATCCTTCTGAACCCACTCTAATACCTCCTCATCTTTTCTTAGATGAGGAGCCCAAAACTGTTCACAATTCTCAAGGTGAGATCTCACCAGTGCCTTATAAAGCTTCAGCTCCACATACCTGCTCTTATATTCCAGACCTCTTGAAATGAATGCTAACATTACAATTGCCTTCCTCAACACCAAAAATCCAAATATACAGCATCCACTGCATCCCCTTTATCTATCCTACTTGTAATCTCCTCAAAGAATTCCAACAGGTTCGCCAGGCAAGATTTTCCCTTAAGGAAACCATGCTGATTTCGTCCTATCTTGTCCTGTGTCACCAAGTACTCCATCACCTCATCCTTAACGATTGACTCCAACATCTTCCCAACCACTGAGGTCAGGCTAACTGATCTATAATTTCCTTTCTCATGCCTTCCTCCTTTCTTTAGAGTGGAGTGACATTTGCAATTTTCCAGTCCTCTGGAACCATGCCAGAGTTCAATGATTGTTGAGAGATCATTACTAATGCTGCCAGAATCTCTATCACAACCCCTTTCAGAACCCTAGGGTGCAGTTCATCAGGTTCAGGTGACTTGTGTACCCTTAGGTCTTCCAGCTTTTTGAGCACCTTCTCCCTTTTAATAGTAATTGCACTCACTTCTCTTCCCTCACACCCTTCAACACCTGGCACACCGGGCTTCTACAGGTATCGTATGAGCAAAAGGACAGCAAGGGACAAAAATTGGTCCTCTCGAAGATCATCACGGTCATCTATGCAAGGAGCCAAAAGAGATGGAATAGACCTTAAATGTATTTTTTTGCATCTGCATTTCTTTGAGAGATGGACAGTTTATAGGAGTAAGGCAGAGCAGCCATGAGGTCACAGACCCTGTATAGATTTCAAAGGAAGAGGTGTTCACTGTCTTGAGGCAAATCAGGGTGGATAAATTCCCAGGGCCTGACAAGGGGTCTTCTCAGCCCTTGTGGGAGGCTAGTGCAGAAATTGCAGGGGCTCTAGAAGAGGTATTTAAAATGTCCTTGGCCTCATGAGGCACCAGAGGATTGGAGGATAGCTAATATTGTAAGAAAGACCTAAGAGTAAGCTGGAAAATACGCAAGTAATGGGTAAGTTATTGGAATTTACTCAAAGGGACCAGATATATAAATATTTGGATAGACAATATCTGATTGGGATAGTCAACAGACCTCTGTGTGTGGTGGGTGATGTCTAACCAATGGTTTTTAGAAACACAGAATTCTACAGCATGTTATGTGGTGTCGACCACATAACCTACTCCAGAAACTACCTAGAATTTCCCTACTGAATAGCCCTCTAATTTTCTAAGCTTCACGTATCTATTTAAGAGGCTCTTAAAAGACCTTATTATATCCGCCTCCACCACCGTCCCCGGCAGTACATTCCATGCACCCACCACTCTCTATGTGAAAAACTTACCCCTGACATCCCCTCTGCACCTATTTCCAAGCACCTTAAAACTCTGCTCCCTCATGTTAGTCATTTCAGCCCTGGGAAAAAGCCTCTAGCTATCCAGACAATCAACACCTCCCATCATCTTATACACCTCTATCAGGTCTCCTCTCATCCTCCGTCAAGGACAGAAGACCAAGTTCACTCAACCTATTCTCATAAGGCATGCTCTCCGATCCAGGCAACATCCTTGTAAATCTCCTCTGCACTCTCTCTATAGTATCCAAGGAGGTTACCAGAAATGTTGATGAAAGAAAGGTGGTGGACTTTAGCAAGGCCTTTGACAAAGTCCTGCACGGGTGCTTGGTCCTGAGCGTTCATTTGCTTGGCATTCACTGTAAGTTAGTAAATTGGATTTGACATTGGCTTCGCAGTAGAAGCTGTATGGTGGTAGTAGATGGTTGCCTTTTCCACTGGAAGCCTGTGACTAGTGGTGTGCTATTGGGTCCGTTGTTGTTTGGCATCTATATCAACAATCAGCAAATTTGTGGATGGCACCAAGATTTGGAGGGGGGGAGGTGGTAGTGGACAGCTAGGAAGGTTCAGTCAAAGCTTGCAAAATAACCTGGAGCAGCTGGAAAAATGGCAGAAGAACATTAAAGCAGACAAATGCAGACGCCGCGCCCCAACAGCGTCAATGAATACAGACCCATGGCATTGACCTCCCACATCATGAAGACCCTGGAGAGACGTTCTGGAACTGCTCCAGCCTATGGTCAGGCCACACTTAGATCCCTTCCAGTTCTAGGAGTTGAGGGTGCCATCGTCTACCTGCTGAACTGTGTCTACGTCCACCTGGACAAGCCAGCGAGCACTGTGAGGGTCATGTTTTTTGACTTCTCCAGTGCGTTCAACAACATCCGCCCCGCTCTGCTGGGGGAGAAGCTGACAGCGATGCAGGTGGATGCTTCCCTGGTATCATGGATTCTTGATTACCTGACTGGCAGACCACAGTACGTGTGCTTGCAACAATGTGTGTCCGACAGAGTGATCAGCAGCACTGGGGCTCCACAGGGGACTGTCTAGTCTCCCTTTCTCTCCACCACTTACACCTCGGACTTCAACTACTGCACAGAGTCTTGTCATCTTCAGAAGTTTTCGGATGACTCTGCCATAGTTGGATGCATCAGCCAGGGAGATGAGGCTGAGTACAGGGCTACAGTAGGAAACTTTGTCACATGGTGTGAGCAGAATTATCTGCAGCTTAATGTGAAAAAGACTAAGAAGCTGGTGGTAGACCTGAGGAGAGCTAAGGCACCGGTGACCCCTGTTTCCATCCAGGGGGTCAGTGTGGACATGGTGGAGGATTACAAATACCTGGGGATACGAATTGACAATAAACTGGACTGGTCAAAGAACACTGAGGCGGTCTACAAGAAGGGTCAGAGCCGTCTCTATTTCCTGAGGAGACTGAGGTCCTTTAACATCTGCCGAACGATGCTGAGGATGTTATACGAGTCTGTGGTGGCCAGTGCTATCATGTTTGCTGTTGTGTGCTGGGGCAGCAGGCTGAGGGTAGCAGACACCAACAGAATCAACAAACTCATTCGTAAGGCCAGTGGTGTTGTGGGGATGGAACTGGACTCTCTCACGGTGGTGTCTGAAAAGAGGATGCTGTCTAAGTTGCTTGCCATCTTGGTCAATATCTCCCATCCACTACATAATGTACTGGGTGGGCACAGGAGTACATTCAGCCAGAGACTCATTCCTCCGAGATGCAACACAGAGCATCATAGGAAGTCATTCCTGCCTGTGGCCATCAAACTTTACAACTCCTCCCTTGGAGGGTCAGACACCCTGAGCCAAAAGGCTGGTCCTAGACTTATTTCATAATTTACTGGCATAATTTACATATTACTATTTAACTATTTATGGTTCTATTACTATTTATTATTTATGGTGCAACTGTAACGAAAACCAATTTCCCCCAGGATCAATAAAGTATGACTATGACTACTATGAAATGTGGGGTGTTGAACTTTGGTGGGATAAACCAGGTTAGGCTTTACAATGAATAGTAGGACAGAGAGGAGTGCGGTAGAACAGAAGAATCTGGGAATACTGTTCCATAATTCCTTGAAATACATATCGCAGGTAGACAGTATCGTAAAGAGAGCTTTTGACATATTGGCCTTATGTTGAAATTGCTCAAGATGTTGGTGAAGCCTAATTTGGAGTATTGAGTGCAGCTCTGGTCACCTGCCTACAGGAAAGATATCAACACGATTGACTGAGTACAGAGAAATTTTACAGGAATGTTGTTGGGACTTGAGGACCTGAGCTATAGAGAAAGGCGAAACAGGTTAGAATTCTTGGAACGTAAGAAAAAGAAGGGAGATTTGACAGAGGCCTACAAAATTATGAAGGGTATAGGGTCTACGCAAGCAAGTTCTTTCATTGACCTTGGATGAGGATGAATCTCGAAATCATGGGAGCAGGGTGAAAGGTGAATTGTTAAGGGAGAACATTATAGGGAACTTCTTCACTCAGAGGGTGGTGAGAGTGTGGAATGAGCTGACAGTGGAAGTGAGTTCAATTTCAATCTTTTAAGAGAAATTTCCATAAGAACATGGATGGGAGAGGTATGGAGGGCTATGGTCCAGGTGCAGATCGATGGGAATACATAGGCAGAATAATAATTTGGCATGAACTAGATGGGCCAAAGGGCTTGTTTACCACTCAATGAAGTGATGAAGAGCATAATTATGGACTAACTACAACGAGGCCCAATCTTCAGAAAATAAAGCAGGTACATTATTTAACTTCCACCTGATACTCTGTGGCTACGGAAACCAATTATTCTAATTGAAACTGCATAAGGAAAGACAACAGATGAAGTTCCTGTTATTATCACATTGTAAAAGGTGTATCCCTGCTACTTAATGCACAATTCAGGAGAGATCTGTTTTGTCTCTTAACCTGTTCATTGTACAATCATGGAGCCATCCTCCCCAGCACTAAAAATAAAGGGATATATTTTGGGTGTCTGCAGTTTTTACTCATAGGCTTTCAGAACAGACACCTGCATTGAATACTCAAAGGGCTTCTGTTAGTTGGGATGTGTAATCATTGTAAATTATGTAATTCTGTAAATTTACCCGACTATATTCAAAATTTTAAAGTTAAGTAGGTGGTTATAGGAATTGAAACTGTAGTTAATTATTTATTGTTATGCTGAAGCATAAAACATGTCAGGAGAGTGAGATTCTCTTGGATCCTCCAAAACACACTTTCTCTCTCCGAGAGGTTCGCTGTATGAATAAAGACTTAATATATATTATTTCCCAGTTTCCGTTTGGAATTCATACACCCTTGCCCAACATCCTTCGAAGGAACAGCACTT
This sequence comes from Mobula hypostoma, assembly GCF_963921235.1. Taxonomy (NCBI): domain Eukaryota; kingdom Metazoa; phylum Chordata; class Chondrichthyes; order Myliobatiformes; family Myliobatidae; genus Mobula; species Mobula hypostoma. The sequence continues at coordinate 112,823,550 of NC_086100.1, read as the reverse complement.
TGCTGATCTATAACATCATCCGTTTTTACTTGATGATTAAAGTCTACAGATGGACGAGCCGTAATATTGACATTACATTAAAAATCCACATTAAAAGTTTAAGTACCAAACACTACAAAAATAAATATCTGGATTGATCGTAAGAACCATAAACTCAGACAATGCATTTTCAAGTGTACACAAAACCTCACAAGTAAACAGAACATGACACTGCTCACCCACATGCGTGCTTTCAATCCCCAAGGTGCAGGGGAATATGCTGCTGGGCTCACAAGTCGGTGTTCAGTCCTCCCGTAGATGATAGGACTACACAGAAGGCAAACAGATAACGCGCGCCACCGCCGTATTAAAGGACCCGCGTTCTTCCTGTCTGCCCAAGATTCCACGCCTCACCAACCCCTAGTAAACACATGTTTAATCATAGCAAATGTGGAACACCCGGTGCATCCAATAACAGAAAACGGCGCACTAAATGCATCATGGCAGTCAATGAAAACACGTTACAGTGTACCTAACAAAGTAAAAACGATAAGAATCGTATACCTCAAAACAAGACCTAAAAGTCGAAATTGAAACACATTACACAAATTGCATTTAAAAAATGCAGCAGAGTAAGAAATTAGGATACGAAACGTACTATTGACAGATAAATGCAATACACTCAACACACCAAATAAATATAAAAGATCGTATATAATAAACACAAATGATCATAATAAAACAAACAAGCTGCATTAATTGAAATAAATATCATGCCAAAGAAACACAAGAAGCTACCTTTTTCTCCAATCCTGCGACACACACTGACCTGCGGCGTCGCGGTTTGATGACGTGGCACGGCGGGAATATTCGAGGTGTCTGCGGCCCTGCTGGGCTTTTTGTCGTCCTCTCACCGTCTGGAGGCTGTGGTGCTGGAGCTTTCGGCTTATTGAGTCAATCCGCACTGGCGGCGGAGGCGAGCGTCAGCGAGGACGGCAGGTTCGTTCGGGTGAGCGCCGGCGGGGAGTTTGGGAGATCCCTGAACGTTTCCGCCGACAGCAGGTGAAGTGATGGCGCTTTTGGTTGGAGAGGCTTGATGTGAGGCGCAGTACCGCGCATAACAGCAACAAGACTTTTCATGCAACTGGTTGGGTGTTTGAAGTTTGGGATTGACTGATCAAGGTCAGGTTTATTATCACTGACTTGTATGACATAAACCTTATTTTGCGATAGTACGGTGCTAAAACAAGATTATTCTAAATTAACGGAATAAATATATAGTGCAAAATAAAGGAATAAAGAGGTAACTTGTATGGACCATGCACAAATCTGATGGTGGAGGGGAAGAAGGTACTTCTGAATCGCTGAGTCGGGGTCTTCAGCCCTTGTACCTTCTGACGGTAGTAACAAGAGAGAATGCTCTGGATCGTGAGAGTCTTTAGTGATAGACAATGACACCTGAAAAAAAGCGTTGTTCATAGTCATACTTTATCGATCCGGGGGGGGGGGGAATTGGTTTTCGTTACAGTTGCACCATAAATAATTAGATAGTAATAAAACCATAAATAGTTAAATAGTAATATGTAGATTATGCCAGGAAATAAGTCCAGAACCAGCCTATTGGCTCAGGGTGTCTGACCCTCCAAGGGAGGAGTTGTAAAGTTTGATGGCCACAGGCAGGAATGACTTCCTATGACGCTCTGTGTTGCATCTCGGTGGAATGAGTCTCTGGCTGAGTGTACTCCTGTGGCCAACCAGTACATTATGTAGTGGATGGGAGACATTGTTCAAGATGGCATGCAACTTGGACAACATCCTCTTTTCAGACACCACCGTCAGAGAGTCCAGTTCCATCCCCACAACACTGGCCTTACGAATGAGTTTGTTGATTCTGTTGGTGTCTGCTATCCTCAGCCTGCTGCCCCAGCACACAACAGCAAACACGATAGCACTGGCCACCACAGACTCGTAGAACATCCTCAGCATCGTTCGGCAGATGTTAAAGGACCTCAGTCTCCTCAGGAAATAGAGACGGCTCTGACCCTTCTTGTAGACAGCCTCAGTGTTCTTAGACCAGTCCAGTTTATTGTCAAATCGTATCCCCAGGTCTTTGTAATCCTCCACCATGTCCACACTGACCCCCTGGATAGAAACAGGGGTCACTGGTACCTTAGCTCTCCTCAGGTCTACCACCAGCTACTTAGTCTTTTTCACATTAAGCTGCAGATAATTCTGCTCACAGCATGTGACAATGTTTCCTACCGTAGCCCTGTACTCAGCCTCATCTCCCTTGCTGATGCATCCAACTATGGCAGAGTCATCCGGAAACTTCTGAAGATGACAAGACTCTGTGCACAGTTGGGACATGACTTGCAGTGTCACCCATCAATTCTTTAAATCTGGCCTATAATAAAAAGATGCATAATGATCATCTTTACTGCGGAATGATACAGCAAGTGCTTTTTTCTTTTGAAATGTAACTAGATATTCAAAGTACATTTATTATCGAAGAATGTATAAATTATACAACCTTCAGGTTGTTTGCTTATAGGCAGCTGCACAGATATTCAGTGATAATAATGGTAAATTTTGCATGTAGCTCTGTCCCATCATTAATATTCATATGAGTCATTGTTTTCAAAGATGAACTTGGTGAAGTGTAATTATAGGAGTAGGCTTATTGATGAAACTAGTGCTACCTGCATTGCCCTCAAAATAACCAAATACAAGCCAGATATAAAATATTTCTTATTGTTAGTGCAACAAATGGTCTCACTAAGAGCAAAGTATTTACTTACCTTTCCTTGATCTTTTATGAATGTGCACCAAAACTTATAATTTCACATCCACATTTCTTATGTTATATTTATTTATTGACATACATTGCGGAGTTGGCCCTTTGAGCCACTTTGCCCAGCAATGTCACCCCCCCCCCCAATTTAACCCTAGCCTAATCACAGGACAATTTACAATGACCAATTAGCCTACCAACTGGTACGTCTATGGAGTGTGGGCGGAAACCGGAGCAGCCGGAGGAACCCACACAGTCACAGGGAGAATGTATAAACTCTACCGGCAGCAGTGAACCCGGGTTGCTGGTACTGTAAAACATTGTACTAGCCACTGTGCTACTGTGCCATCCATGAGGTACAATAACAATACTCTTTAGAAATGTTTGTTTTCAATTGTCTCTTTTAAAGATTAATATTAAAAAATTTGAACAGGTTTTCTATAATGCTTCGTTTATTTCCATGTCTCTGTAATACCTTCGTTTATAGTAAAACAATGAATGAACATAAATAAGCAACAGGACTCATCCTTTTTCTTTTTTAAAAAAAAAGTCCATAGTTATTGTTACTAATTCAGTAACCAATGATAATCTATGCTCAAAATTATCATGGCGTGTGAGAATTTTTTAGAAGATTATTGCCAATTTGGGTACATGCATTCAAAAAGGTTCGCCACCACTGTGCCAGAACATACGTCCTTTTAATGGGCCAGTGGTAGGTGACAGACTAATTATATACAGATGCACATTATCATATTGCTGACTATTTTAAGCTATAAATTCAACTGGTTTATAAGAAATGTTAATTCAATTAAAACAAGACCAAAATGATAAATGGCTTTTAAATCCATAAAACCATTCCCCTTGGCCGACGCTGACCATCAAACACTCAGTTACACCAATCCTACTTGAAACTAATTTTTATTTTCCCCATGTTCCCCTCCTAGGTCATACTGCTTGGCTGCACACAAGGGGCAATCTACAGGAGCCAATTAACCTGCCAACTCGCGCATGTGGGAGAAAACCAGAACACTTGGAGGAAACCAAATGTTGACAGGGAGATGATGCAAGTCCAGATGTAGCACCTGAGGTTAGGATTACACCTGGGTCACTGGAGCTGTGAGCCAGAAGCTCTACCAGATGTGCCAATGTGCAGGCATCCCTGCAGCTGTTGATCCTGTTTCAAAATATTTTTTAAGTTCTGGCTCTTCTTGACATCTTAATTTAAGTAAGATGGTTAAATTAAGAACGTAAGGATGAAACACAATCAAGCTATATTTGACTGGATCATTTCATGAGGTATTAGGGTAGGTGGAAAAATGCTTGTTCAGATTAGTGAAGTTTAAGAGGAGTTTTTCATCCACAACATTTGAGGGAGAAAATTCCAGTTTTTAGAGCTCTGGCAGTTGATAGTAGTGTAACATTTTAAAACTAGTGGATAGAATTAGATTGGTTCAGGTGTGTCAAGGGATTTTAGGGTGGAAGAGATTTAAAGTTAGAATGGACAACATTATGGGAGAATCTGAAAACTAGGATAGCCATTTTAATCTCATTTAATATTTTATACTCAAGCAATATCAGATCACCTATTAGGAAATGAGTTAGGACAGGTGACGGAAGTGTGTGTAGGGGAACACTTCGGTTTCAGTGATCATAACACCATTAGTTTCAATTTGATCATGGATAAAGATAGATCTGGTCCTCGGGTTGAGGTTCTAAACTGGAAAAAGGCCAAATTTAAAGAACTGAGAAAGGATCTAAAAAGCGTGGATTGGGACAGGTTGTTCTCAGGCAAGAATGTGATTGGTAAGTGGGAGGCCTTCAAAGGAGAAATTTTGAGAGTGCAGAGTTTGCATGTTCCTGTCAGGATTAAAGGCAAAGTGAATAAGGAACCTTGGTTCTCAAGGGATATTGGAACTCTGATAAAGAAGAGAGAGATGTATGACATGTATAGGAAACGGAGCAAATAAGGTGCTTGAGTACAAAAAGTGCAAAAAAATACTTAAAGAAATCAGGAGGGCTAAGAGAAGACATGAGTTTGCTTTGGCAGTCAAGGTGAAGGATGATCCTTTCTTTTCAAATCATTTTATTGCATTATAATCAGTTAAATGAACATATCAATAATAACAATACCAAGAAAACAGGATTACAATAATAGCAATAATATATACAAACATAAGTTCCAAATATATCCAGATATGTCCACTCGATCCCTTGATAATTGAAACAGGAAAAAGTTCAAAAGATTTGTTCAAGGAAAAAAAACAAAAATCCCCTAAACTAAATAGCAAACAAAACAAAAAAGTGGGCTGCCATAATTTGTCAATTATAATCATTCTGTCCTTGACTCTGTTCTTCCTTCCATAAACGATTAGGTATCAGGAAAAAGGATTCTAAAAAAATATCAACTTAAGTCATATGTATGGAAATATTGAGTAAAAGACTCCCAAGTTTCCTCGAACTTAATTGAGGAATTAACCGTGTTACTCCTAATTTTTTCTAGGTTTAAACAAGCTGTAGTTTTAGAAAACCACTGAAGTGTAGTAGGGGGATCAAAATCTTTCCATTTAAAGAAAATGGATCTTCTGGCCATCAGCGTAACAAATGCTAACAAACGGCAGGCTGAAGATGATAAATACAGGTTTCCCCCGCCATCCAAAGGTAGAGCGTTCCTATGAAATGGTTCGTAAGCCCAAATGTCGTAAAGCAAAGAAGCAATTACCATTTATTTATATGGGAAAATTTTGTGAGCATTCGCAGACCCAAAAATAACCTACCAAATCATGCCAAATAACACATAAAACCTAAAACAACAGTAACATATAGTAAAAGCAGGAATGATATGATAAATACCCAGTCTATATAAAATAGAAATAATGTATGTACAGTGTAGTATCACTTACCGGAATTGGTTCAGCGCTGAGCACACTGATGGTGTGTTAAACTGAGTCGTTGCAGGTTTGGGTGGTGCAGTGGCCCCCACCCTCTAGGCCACCGAGCGATATCGTGCTGCGAAGCATGCAGGGGTCCAGCGGTAGCCAGGAGGCACACAGCATATCTTTAAGAAAAAAGCCAAAACAAACATGCTAATTAGTTAGGTGCTGCCCGGCACATAATTGCCGGCCCAGATCAGTGCTGTTTTCCGATTGTGTCATCTCTGATCTCGGCCGACGATTACATGTCCAGCGGCAGCTAATTAATTAGCATGTTTATTTTGGCTTTTTTCTTAAAGATGTGCTGTGTGCCTCCCGGCTACCGTTGCATTCCCTGCGAATCGGTATCTGTCCGCGGCCTGGGGGTTGGGGTGGTGGGACACTGGGGTGTCATCTCGTCATCGTCTATTTCCATTAGGGCAGGCAGGTCATCTTCTATCTCTGCCCGCCTCGATGTCGAAGGTCGAGGTTCGTCGTCTGCTGTGACTGATGTGGTGGGCTTGCTTGACTGCTGAGCCTCGTGCATTTTTCTATCACACAGTTCTTTGTAAGGACTCAAGCCACCTTGCAAATATCCCCTAAACCTACGTACCCTTTCAAAATTAAAGTCGTACTTTATCATTGCAGCGAAAATCTCACGCAGTTGCTTCACGTTCAGTTCGCTATTGCATTCGGTTTCGATTGTTATCCTTTTTTCTTCCAATTGCATCAGCTCTTCATCTATCAGATCTTGGTCATAGGATGCCAAAACCTCTTCAACATCATCTTCGTCAACTTCCACAAGCCAAACTCACTTTGTCCTTGCTTCGTTCACCACGATCAAAACGCTTAATTATGTCTAGTTTTATGCTAAGTGTAACACCCTTACGTGCTCTTTTAAGCTTTTCTGATACCTTAGAACTAACTCATCTTGCAAACGACTGCTCACAGGCTTGTGTTTAAGCAATGCTGGCGAGAATGCTGTTCCAAATCCGGGGGAGAGCGGCTGCTTGGGGCGCGCGCTGATTTTTTTTGTGCGCTGATTTTTTATCGGGCGCTGTTTTTTTTTCGTAGCAATGAAAACACCTTCTGAAAGCGAAAACAGGGTACTAATGTAGGTCTTTCGTAACAGTGAGGTTTCGTAAAGCGAACGTTTGAAAAGTGGGGGACACCTGTAACTAGAATCAATCATTGGTAATCCAAAAATTGCAGTAATAGGATGGAGTTGTAAATCAATATGTAAAACTGCTGAATCAATATCAAAAATGTCTTTCCAATATTTTTTCAAAAGAGGGCAGGACCAAAACATATGGGTTAAAGAAGCAACCTCTGAGTTACATCTGTCACACATAGGGTTTATATGGGAATAAAAATGGGCTAGTTTGCCTTTTGACATATATGTTCTATGAACCACTTTAAATTGTATTAAAGTATGTCTAGCACACATTGAAGAAGTGTTAACTAATTTAAGAATCTTTTCCCATTCTTCTATGGATATACTTGAAGTTGTCGTTCCCATTCATTCTTTATTTTATTAGATATACCTGAAGGGATTTCATTATCAAGTCGTAGATAGTTGCTATTACAGTCTTTTGTGAGGGATTTAAACTTAAAATTTTTTACATAATTTCTGCTTGATGTGACATCGGAAAGGTAGGCAAAATAACATTCAAAAAATTTCTAATCTGTAGATACCTAAAAAAAAGTATGATCTAGGCAAATTGTATTTATTAGATAACTGTTCAAAAGACATAAAACAGTTATCCGTTAATAAATCACGAAAACAGTTTATTCCTTTCATTTTCCAAAAAAGAAAGGCCTGATCAATTCTGGATGGTTGAAAAAAGAAATTAAATAAAATAGGGCAAGGAAGGGTAAATTTATTCAAATCAAAAAATTTAGGAAATTGGAACCATATTTGTATTGTATATTTAATTATTGGGTTAGTAATTTGTTTGTTCAATTTAGTAAATGCAAAGAGGAGCGAAGCCCCTAAAATAGACGCCAATGAAAATCCTTGCACAGACTCGTGTTCAAGATTCAAACCACCTTGGACTTCCCAAAGAGCTTCTACAGGTATCCAAACAGATAATCCAAAGAGCTTCTACAGGTATCCAAACAGATAATCCAAAGAGCTTCTACAGGTATCCAAACAGATAACCCAAAGAGTTTCTATAGGTATATTAAGAGCAAAAGGATAGTAAAGGATAAAATTTGTCCTCTTGAAGATCAGAGTGGTTGGCTATGTATGGAACCAAAAGAAATGGGGGAGATCTTAAATGGTTTTTTTTGTGTCTGTGTTTACTAAGGAAACTGTCATGGAGTCAATGGAAATGAGGCAAACAAATAGTGAGGTCATTGAACCTATACAGATTGAAGAGGAGGAGGTACTTGCTATCTTGAGGCAAATCAGAGTAGATAAATCCCAAGGACCTGACAGGGTATTCCCTCGGACCTTGAAGGAGACTAGTGTTGAAACTGCAGAGGCCCTGGCAGATATATTTATCTGATGAAGGGTCTCGGCCTGAAACGTCGACTGCACCTCTTCCTACAGATGCTGCCTGGCCTGCTGCGTTCACCAGCAACTTTGATGTGTGTTGCAGATATATTTAAAATGTCAGTATCTACGGGTGAGCTGCCGGAGGATTGGATGATAGCTCATGTTGTTCCGTTGTTTAAAAAAGGCTGTAAAAGTAATCTGGGAAATTATAGGCCGGGAAGTTTGACTTCGGTAATAAGTAAATTGTTGGAGGGGGTACTAAGAGACAGAATCTACAAGCATTTGGATAGACAGAGACTTATTAGGGAGAGTCAACATGACTTTGTGCGTGGTAGGTCATGTTTGACCAATCTATTGGAGTTTTTCGAGGAGGTTACCAGGAAAGTGGATGAAGGGAAGGGAGTGGATGTTGTCTACATGGATTTCAGTAAGGCCTTTGACAAGGTCCTGCATGGGAGGTTAGTTAGGAAGATTCAGTCGCTAGGTATACATGGAGAGGTAGTAAATTGGATTAGACATTGGCTCAATGGAAGAAGCCAAAGAGTGGTAGTAGAGGATTGCTTCTCAGAGTGGAGGCCTGTGACTAGTGGTGTGCCACAGGGATCAGTGCTGGGTCCATTGTTATTTGTCATATATATCAATGATCTGGATGATAATGTGGTAAATTGGATCAGCAAATCTGCTGACGATACAAAGATTGGAGTGTAGTGGACAGTGAGGAAGGTTTTCAGAGCTTGCAGAGGGATTTGGACCAGCTGGAAAAATGGGCTGAAAAATGGCAGATGGAGTTTAATACAGACAAGTGTGAGGTATTGCACTTTGGAAGGACAAACCAAGGTAGAACAGACAAGGTAAATGGTAGGGCACTAGGGAGTGTGGCAGAACAGAGGGATCTGGGAATACAGATACAAAATTCCCTAAAAGTGGTGTCACAGGTAGATAGGGTCGTAAAGAGAGCTTTTGGTATATTGGCCTTTATAAATCAAAGTATTGAGTATAAGATTTGGAATGTTATGGTGAGGTTGTATAAGGCATTGGTGAGGCCGAATTTGAAGTATTGTGTGCAGTTTTGGTCACCAAATTACAGGAAGGATATTAATAAGGTTGAAAGAATGCAGAGAAGGTTTACAAGGATGTTGCTTGGACTTGAGAAACTGAGTTACAGAGAAAGGTTGAATAGGTTAGGACTTCATTCCCTGGAGTGTAGAAGAATGAGGGGAGATTTGATAGAGGTATATAAAATTATGATGGGTATAGAGTGAATGCAAGCAGGCTTTTTCCACTGAGGCCAGGGGAGGAAAAAAACCCAGAGGACATGGGTTAAGGGTGAAGGGGGAAAAGTTTAAAGGAAACATTAGGGGGAGCTTCTTCACACAGAGAGTGGTGGGAGTGTGTAATGAGCTGCCAGATGAAGTAGTAAATACGGGCTCACTTTTAATATTCAAGAAAAACTCGGACAGGTGCATGGATGAGAGGTGTATGGAGGGATATGGTCCAGGTGCAGGTCAGTGGGACTAGGCAGAAAAATGGTTCGGCACAGCCACGGAGGGCCAAAAGGCCTGTTTCTGTGCTGTGATGTTCTATGGTTCTAACTGGAAGTCATTTGGGGTTCATGAATGTAGCGATAGTGGCTGAAAGGAATGATGCAAAGCAAGACATCTAAGCAGTAATGTTTAGATAATCACATTTTCGGAGAGTAGGGTGAGAAGCTAGCCAAAATTTTCATTGCAATAGTTATTCTGGTGGTAACAATGACATGAAGTTTCTGCAGTTGATGTGTTGAGTCATGATGGAGTCTGAAGACAGTGCAAAGCTTAAGGTTTTAGAGAAAATCATGTATAGTTGAGTAAATACATGGTACAAATAGCCAGAGGAAGTAGTATGTATGGGCTTAATATGAACTTTAAAAGATATTTGAACAGGTTAATGGATAAGAAAAGTTTAGAGGGATACGGGCCAGCTAAATGGGACTGGCTCAGGGAAACACCTTGATCAGCACGAAAAAACTGGGCTGAAGGAATTGTTTCTGTGTTGTTTAACTTTAGGCTCAGCTCTTAGTCAAAAGGAGTGCTATTTTTCTTATTGTCTGCACAGCCTCAGTTCATTGCCAAGAAGAGGGATGAAATTGGTATTAGTTGAGGAAATGGTTTGTGGCAGACTCTGAGAATGATAGTTGCAGTTAAGTGAAATTAAAGTTCATCCATAATGAATGAGTGGGTATTAATGAAGTAATCTGAGAATTATGGAGCAGTGTTACAGTTGTTGATAGTGTAGTGAGGTAGAGAAGGGTGTCATCAGACTACATGTGGAATCTGGTGTATTCTCAGGCAAAAGTACATGTGCATGAAAAACAGGAACAGAGCAAGATAAATCCTGGGAATTCAGAGCTAATGACATTGAAGGAGGAACAGAGATCATTGCAGCTCAGGCTGTGACTGGTTAGATAAGAGTAGACTATTTGTGTGGGCAATAGTGAAAATTATTGGAAAGAGGCTTATGTGCAGTCCACCTTCGTCAAAGTGATATGACAGTTACACAGGATATTGTCAATGCCTTTGCTAGCGGCAAGTTTGGTTGGAGTGGAAACCTGGGAACCTAGTTAGAGAGAGTCAGACAATGAATAGTGAGCAGAATGGGCACAAATATAGGAGGTGATAGCTCTATCAGGACTTCAAGCAGAAACACTTGCATCTATATAGGGTCATTCACGATCTTGGTTATGCTAAAGCATTACATGCTGATGAGGTACTGTTGGAAATGTCACTGTTGTAATTCAGGAAGCAGGGTAATATATTTAGGTACAACTTGCTGTTTTATGTACAACTTGCTGTTGCCATCATCATTGTGATGAGCGAATCCTTTTTGTGGTATTAATTGGTTAAATATTCCACAAGACACTAAGGGTAACTTTACTGCACTTTTTAAAGTAGTGCCATAAGATCTTTTACATTCAATTGATAATGTAAAAGATCTGTATTTTAATGTCTAATCTGTAAGATCATACCTCAGAAACTGAAATATTGTCTAAATACTTCATTAAAGCTTCAGGCCAGATTTTTTTTGTTTGAATTTCTGGACGGAAACTGAAACCTACAACCTTCTGATTCAGAACCATTCTGCTGAAGGTCAGACAGTAGAGAGGAAAGGGACACTGAAGGTGGGATATTATTTTACAGTGAAGAAGAGATCATGGACACATTTGTGTCAATATTAACAGGATAAAGTCAGTTGTCTCCATCACAGTCTCCTCTTTCTTGTCTAGCAAACTTAATCAAATTTCCCCCAAGCGTAGAACTTGTGCCTTTTTCCTGTTTCTGAGATAATCTTGTTAATGAGACTTACTCAATACTGTTCTTGTGTCTATTCCTTCTGAGCATGTGGCCATCTAAGTTCCTTTCCTAGTCCCATGAAAGCTCAGGATCATCAGTGATTGGTTCTCAAATCTGATTCCACTTCCTTTTGCCTTTTTTCATTTAAACAAAAACATTGTATTCCCTTGATTCCAACAATCGAGATTACATTGAGGACTAGGGGCCTAAGGTGATCTCAGTACTATTCTTAATGCCTACTGCAACTGGGCTTTATTATCAGATTCCTATCTCCAAGTAAGAAAAGCTGATCATTGCATAAAATAATCCAGCTCAAAAGGTTAATCTCTCCGTCTCTGTTACACCAAATATTTTACACCATTCAATGAAATTGCTATGTCTATAAACACTATATTCTTCTTCTGCCTAGAGCTGAATTAGGCTTGCTCAAGTGACCTGGAATTTGAAAAGTGGGAAAGAAGATGTCTTGCCGTGAGTTTATTGTGAGTAAGCCAAATTTTTCATTTCTTCCTTTGATATGTGGAAGTCTTGATAATTATTTTTGTTATGTTTATCCTTTGTTATTGCCTCAAACTTCCAAGTGTAAATTTTAGTTTGAGAAATCTTAATTTAAAAACTTGTTGTTAGACTGAAGTGCAGAGTGTTAGGCCTGCATAGGCAGGCACCTCCCGGTTTCCACCCAGCTAACCTGCCACTCGTTGCCAACTCATTACCTGCAGCCTATTTAAACCCAGCTCTCATCTGAAGTTTTTTGTTCACCCATCAAACCAGCCAGCTTAAACCAGTTGCACCTAGCCTTCAGTTACCTTGTTGCCTTGTTGTATCAAGTATTTGTTCTCTCTTGTTTTGTGACCCCTCGTAGCTTGTTATTTTGCAGTTTATTAGTAAAATATCTTACTGCTAAATCATCTCTGCTGCTCTGCTTTTGGGTCAAGTCTCCCCTACATTTCCTGACAAAATGTGAATCGTTTGAACACTTAATCCTTGCTATGTTTTTCAATTTCAGGTGTTGTACACTATTCAGAAAAAACAAAAAACAAAGAAGTGGCATGATGGCGTTTTAAAGACCAGTTCTTCTGGGAATAAGGTTCGATCTTCAAGTAGTGAAATAATGGAGTACTTCTGTAAGATTTTCAACTAAAATATAGTTTAATATCATAATATATGGGGTAATACTTATCTTATATCATGTAAAAAACTAACATTCAATTAAATAACACTGGACAACAAAGATTTTGCTTCCTGAATACTTTTGGGTGTATCTTATGGATTTTGGGCTGCTGATCATGAAAACCACTGTGAAATTTCCCTATCAGGCACCATTTTTAAAAAACATTTACCTACATTTGTTATTTCAATTCATAATTCAAGCCAGAATAACTGATGCCAAGATGAAGGAAAGCGTTTTTGTTGGCCCACAAATCAAACAGGTCATCAATGATAGACACTTAAGCGAGAAGCCTCAGACAATGAGTACAAAAGAAAATCATCAATAAAACATTTTTAGCTTAGTTGAACTATTGCAAAGCATCAGTAGGGTTATGCAGTAAAACACATTATATTCATTAAAAGTTCATTTCTTGTTTTTCCAAATTCCTACTAGTAGTCTGAAGCTGAACACATTATTTCAAAGGGTCTACCATAAAGAAGAAAACAATTCTGAGGAAGGAACACTTTCAGAAAAAATTGTCGTTCAGTGTAATTGCTGAGAGTGTACGCATAACTTAGTTTCATTTGTAGATGTTTGCTTAGATGGCATCTGAATGAAACTGACGTTCAAAAGTGACTGTCGAGTTAGCTAAATATTTCAGAGAAAGAAATCAGTTTCCCCTTTTTTGATGAAAGAATTGTAGTTTTATTTTTAAAATTATTTATTCTTTTCCATCTTCCTGCTTAATTACCAACTCTCAGATGTCCATTGCTTTGCAATGTTTCAATTGAAATGTCATTTTCAGTTTTGATGGGACTTTTCCACACATGTACATCGTGTCCAGGTTTCTCATACTGTGTTTGTACCTAATTCTAATAGCGTGCATGACTAGATAGGTATCAGAAATTAGCTGCTACTTTTCCTTTCTCATCACAGTTCACCAATGCCAGTTGCAGATTTATCTGCAATTAGCTAACTCAGCATAAAGCTCCGAATGAACAAATCTGAGACATGATTGGAAAACGTGACGGTTGTTATCTGAGTCATTGTAGAAATATTACTTTAAGACATGTACTCTTCTCAATATTTGTAGTTTAATCTTGGATCAATATCTTTATGCTAAATGATTAAAAAAAAACAGTTTTTCCCAAGTTGCGCAAATAAAAATAAACTTGTCTGTATCTGACAGTGGATTAATGTTGTGAGAGTAATAATATAAATAATAAATAATATCCATAAATAATATTTGTATCAGCAAATATTTGGGCAAAGTGAAATTTTGGAGACCAAAGTCAGGCTTATTTTGCATAGAAAGTACTTCAGCATTGTCTTTGAAGAGAGGAGTAGTTGTAGCATTTCTGGTTGATGAGCTGTCATCAGAACTTTTTACTTCCCTTTCAGGCAACTTTGTATGACGATAAAGGACTTTGTCTGGATCACATTTATATCAAATTTGGAGAGGTGATCTATTATTATTTAAAGCAATTTTTTCATTTCTGTAATGGAATGTTTTGTTTATGGAGGAGTTATACATACAATAATGAACAATTCCTCAATTTACATTATTTAGTTTAGTTTGATGATACCTGATTGAGTCATTATCTCCATCTAAAGTTTGAAATCTTTGTGCACTTTGTATGGTATAAGAGAATGGTCAAAGTGAAAATGTTTATTTGAAGGTGAAAAAACAGTACTGCTTTTCATAGAAAATAGTCAGAATTTGTATTTTATGACCTCATTGTTACTGAGGTAAACAGTTTAAATACAGTTAAGAGCAGGTAAGAAGAGCACGTGGAGAAACAGACAGGTGAATATGTTGATTGGGTTAAATGAAGAGAAGTAAGAGAGTTTCTGTTGCACATTAGCAGCCAAATAAATCTGTTTCTCAAATTGTTTTTGTCTTGTAAATGTTTTGTAATTTATATTCTACTTCATATATTGAACTCTCAACTGTCTGTAAGTTATGTTGGTTGAGCAGAATTTTTCCTTATCTAAATATTATAATACTGTCGTTTTTAGATCCTTTCATGAAATCGGTTCTTCAGCCATTGACTTCATCCTTGTCTTTGCTCATTCTGAAACTGCAGATTTAGCTTCATCAGGCTAACAATCCAATCCATACAATAGAGTGGCTATTTCTACCTTCGTAACATTGTGTGCTGCATCAGTTCATCTAATGTAGAAATTTCAGCCTTATCTTTACTTTTGAGGTTGACTATTCTATTTTTTTCTGAGAAACTGGAATGATCTACCCTCTTTAAACTTGAGCTTATTTATGACTGTTCACTTTGAAAGCTGTTAATTGTCTTTTCCCTTCCTAGCTCTGTAATTTTCTCTTGCTGTATGAACTTCCTGAGTACCTCTACTCCTTCAGTTTTGATGTCCTTATCTGTAAATTGAATTGTTCTACTATAGTGGCCATACAGTAATAACACTTAAAAGACACTTGGACAGGTACATGGATAGGAAAGATGTAGAGGGATATGGGAAATGTGACCAAATGGGCAGCTTGGTCAGGCTGAATAGCCTGTTTTCATACTGTATTATGCTATGACCTCCAGCTACCCAATTCCTAAGATCTAATAATGTCTCTACTCATCAGCTGTACTTCCCCATAATATATCTGTCTGATCAGGCATTGGTGGCATGGTGTGAAGTTTTGTTTGGTACTCCAATTAAATTGTAGAATGTTTTATAATGGAATTAGAGGCTTCTAATTACAAAGAAAGATGAAGGCAAGAGTAGCTAGTTGGCCTTTAAGCTATGTCAATCAGTATAATCATGGATGATCGTCAAACACAGTAAAATATTTCTGTTGTATCTCATTGTAATGGAGTAGTCCATCACAACAGCATGTCCCTTGATGTCATCTCCTTTTAGAAATTTATCTTCTTCCTCAAAATATGTTCAGTGACTTGGCCTCTATGATAGCAAATTCTGCACGTTCAAAATTGAATGAAGAAATTGTGCCTAACTCTTTGAGAATTTTGTAAGCTTCAATTAAATTTCCTCTCATTCTTCCAAATAATTTCGATATTGTTTTCTGCTGCTTGGTAGATAAAATCAGGCAAGGAATTTGAAAGCGATCGATATTTAATCACCATTGAAGAGGAGAAAATATCTCAGGAACAGGGCACTAATTTTGTCAGTCAAGAAGTCACAAAACCTGTCAGAACTAATGTAATTCTCAAAAATCCAGCTGGATGTCACTTGCCTGTGGGTCTGAAACGAAAGTATATTGTAAGTAATGAATTTGTTGTAACTTTGCAATATATTTGTATGTTCATAATTATTTTCTTTAATATTGTATTTTAATTTTGTTTAATGTAAATATTACAGGGCTTCCAAGGACCTCGGGAGATATCAAAGAAACTGATATTGGAGCAGAAAGATGAATTATGTGAAATGACTAAATCCCTGCAACCAATCACTTCACACCATCATCTTTATGCTACTTCACCCCTTTTTTCTACTATGTGTACAAAGGAAACCTTAAGTTATTCTGCTACTTTTCAAGAGGAATCTTCAGAAACAAATAAAAGATGTTCAAAAAGTGAAAACACACTATGCTCTAAATTACCTGGCACACTGGCACTGAGTCATTACCCTAAGTTGAAGGACAGTGAAGAAATGAACACTTCTTATTCAACAGATGCTGGATTTACTACAATGGTTTCCATTTCAGTAGGGTGTTCCCATAATAATGGAACACATGAAAATAAGAGGAGCAAAGAACAAATTTTAGCACTTCTTGACAGAAAAAGTGGATCAAACTGTAGTACGTTAGAAGCTCTTCAAATTAATCCACAGGAGCCTACAGTTGACCCTCGCATTGCTCATACAACAGATGTACCTGACCGTCACACTGGTTTTCCTCCTTGTGAAACAGTGGATCCCAGACTGGTGCCACATCATGATATGGAATTGCTCACAGACTGTGATTTAACTGGAAAATTGTGTGAAAGTTTAGGTAGAGGAAGTTCTTGGAATAGTCAAGAAATGCAACAGAAGTGTGAGGAGAAGGAAGATTCATCTAATTTAAGCACAATTGAGAAGACCAAACCAAGGGCGATTTGTACAACTGTCAGAGAAACAGTGGGTAATGTTTGCAAGGTAAATGAATGTTTTATCAAAGTGGATAATCCATCTGAGGAACTGCTTTCTACAACTGACAGTGATCATTTTAAGCAACCAATTGCACAAGTAGAATTGGACACCATGAACGCTAATAATTTTGCTAATATAAACTTTGATCTACTCGGTAAATGTATCTTCGAGAAAATTGGAACAACTAATCCGAATGAAAATGAAATATTACCACAGAGATCATTGAACATGCTTGGTACCTCTTCTGAATCCATTCCAGCACTTTCCGAACTTAAAGGTATGGAAGTCCATCAAGCCGAACTCATAGAATTGGAAGCTCAGTCACCTGCTGCTGAAGAGAAGGATTTGGATGTAGTTTTGCATGGAGAGAAACAAACTGAAATTAAATCCAGAACTCTCCAAGACACTGCAAGTTTATCAGAAAAATATTCTTCAGATGCGTGGAAGAAATCTTTACATGAACTGAAAGAGCGCAGGTCAAAAACTGATGGCTGCTCTTTCATTCATCCTCTAGAAGACACCATCTCAGTGTTAAAGTCTTTAGCTGAACATAGCACTGCAATAGAAAGCTTAGAAAAGCTTAATGTACAAAAACATGTAGACTGTGCAATTAATGGGGACCTGGAACAAGCATTTAATAAGTCAGAAGCAATTACTGGGGGTAAGAATGTGAATTTACGATTTGTTCATAAGAATAAGAAATGCAAGTAAGAGGAGCTATTGGGCTCCTTATGCCTTCACTGCTGTTCAATAAGCTGTGGCTGGTCTTTTACCTTGTGCCTTGTGCCCTGTTCCTGCACCAATACTATATTTGCTCATTCCTTTCGTGTTCAACAGTATGTTCATCCCTTGAAAATACTAACTAACATTCTACGTTGCTGTTTTGGATGGAGAATTCTGATGATTCACTCCCCCTGTAGATGTAGAAATATTCTTATCATGTGCTGATTGGCCAACACATTATTTTGAGATTGTGATCCCCTAGTTCCAGATACCTTTGCGAATGCTTCAATGAGTTTAATTCTCATTCTTCTAAATTTGAGTATAGGATAAATCTGTTTAATTTGTCATGTGACAAAATTCAACATCCCAGGAATCAATCTGGGAACATTTGCAGCAGTTCCTCAGTCACAGGTGCACTTTCTTGGGTAAAGAGTTCAGACTTGTACATGGTATACCAAATGCATTCTCACCAGAGTCTTGTATAATTGGAGCAAGATATCTTTACTTCTATACGCTAATAGTCTTGCAATAAAGACCGCCACACCATCCTCAGTGATTTGTGTGTAAGGACATCCAGATCCCTTTGACCATCAATTCCTTTTGAATACTGACCATTTGTGGGGGAAAACAAACTGGCTTTTAATTTTTTTTCTGCACAATTATAACCTCCCATTTTTTGCATGTTATATTCCATCTGCTGTGCCCTTACTCATTCACTTAACTTGGCTATATCTCCCTAAAGTTCTGCACCCTTCTCACATCCCACATTACTACCCATCTTTATAAGTACTGTAGAATGATTTTGTGAACTGTGAATGATTTACTTTTTAAAATTATGTTTAGGAATGAGTGCCAAGAATGAGGATTTAAAGTACTGTAATATTTTAAGCCAGAATCCTGGTTACTGCCCTCCAGATTATACTTCAGCTAAAGGTGAGAAACTGTAAAACAAGTACAAGTCTAACAGGCACTACATACTACATGGTGTGTATGCAACTAAATTTTTGCTTACTATGTAAGATAGGTGAATTAAATATTAATGAGAACAATGTATTTGTCCATAATTTCAAGCTACAGAAGCATGACTGAGCAGATATAGATCTTCTAGAAGTATCTACAGAGTAAATGAAACAAATCTGTGTTTCTTGTTTTAAACTTTTGCTACTTATTTAATGTTTTCTTTGTATATAGTGCTGCTGAAAAACAGCAAGTTTCATGACATTTGTCAGTGATATTAAACCTGATTTTGATTCTGAAACTCCTGGAGCCAGAAAATCTTGGTAAAGAGGTGTGTCAAACTATGTCATCAATTAATATAATAACCATATGATTACATTCCTAAATTTTCTTTGAGTTTGGTCTCTATTAGCTGCTTAGCAGTAAACATTCAGAACTATTCACACCGTCCACTTACTGCATGTTGAATGCAGCCTTCATCTACATTGTTTTCTGAAGATACAGTGGTGTATTTCTGGAGGATAAAATAAATTGAACATCAGTATTAGCATAACTATTATGTGAAAATGAAAAAATGCAGATGCTAGAAATCTAAGATGAAATCAAGAATCTCTAAAGTACTCAGTAGGTCAGGCAGGATGTGTGGAAAGAGAAACAATTTTTCAGGTTGAACCACAAGCAAGAGAACCTGCAGGCGCTGGAAATACGAGCAACATTCACAAAATGCTGGAGGTAAAGAGAATCTGGTTTGCTTTGACAGATTGCTAATTCATAAATTGAAAGGAAAGCAGGCACTGGGCTACAAAATGGAGGGGAACATTTTAAGGCTGGCATGCATATTTCAGGATCTTAATCAAGAAATGATAGGCAGTCAATGTGTATATTATAAATAATGCTGTCTGACCTGTATAATTACTGCAAAATATCTAAGATTGGCTTAGTTAGTAAGAAGAATAAACAAAAGTCCTGCAAGTCCTGCTCTCTTCTGTTCTTCAGTGATTCTTCTGAAAACTCAACCAATACACTTGCTCTTTAATGTAAATATCTAATCAGCTAATCATGTGGCAGCAACTCAATACGTAAAAGCATGCAAACATGATCAAGAGATGCAGTTGTTTTTCAGACCAAACATCAGAATGGGGAAGAAATGTGATCCAATTGACTTTGACCATGGAATAATTGTTGCTGCCAGACGTGGTAGTTTGAGTATATCCAGAGACTGATGATTTCCTGGAGTTTTCACAGACAACAGTTTCTTGAGTTTATGGAGAATGGTGTAGAAAAACAAAAAAAAAAAAAATTCCAGCCAGCAGCAGTTCTGTGAGCAAAAATGCCTTGTTCTTGAGAGAGGTCAGAGAAGAATGGCCAAACTGGTTCAAGTTGACAGGAACACAACAGCAATTCAAATAACCATGTGTTACAGCAGTGGTGTGCAGAAGAGCATCTCTGAATGAGCAGCATGTTGAACCTAGAAGGGGATGAGCTACAGCAGCAGAAGACCACAAGCATAGACTCGGTGGTCACTTTATTAGGTATAGGAAGTACCTAATAAAGTGGTCACTGAGTGTATATTCTTACGAATATGAATAATCGGACAAGCTCAAACAATAGCTTCCATAATTGAAGAACTCAAATGTCACTGACAAATAATAAAGAGTGAGATCCGATGTAGATTGGGAGACCACTTCACTAAGCACCAGAAAAAGTGGGATCTCCCAGTGGCCACCCATTTTAATTCCACTTCCCATTCCAATATATCCATCCATGACTTCCTCTACTGTCGCGATATGGCCACACTCAGGTTGGAGGGACAACACCTTGTGTTCTGTCTGGGTAGCCTCCAACCTGATGGCACGAACATTGATATCTTGAGCGTCCAGTTCCGTCACCATTCCCCATCCCCCTTTCCCTCCCTCACCTATCTCCATGTCTACCCAGCATCTCTCTCTGGTGCTTCTCCCCATTCCCATTCTTCCATGGCCTTCTGTCCTCTCCTATCAGTTTCCCCCTTCTCCAGCCCTTTATCTCTTTCACCAATCAACTTCCCAACTCTTTACTTCACCCCTCCTCCCCCCTCCCCTCCTGGTTTCACCTAACACCTTGAGTTTCTCCCTCCCCTCCCCCTAACACCTTGAGTTTCTCCCTCCCCTCCCCCACCCTTTTACTCTGACTTCTCATTTTTTTCCCCCATTCTGCTGAAGGGGCTTGGCCCGAAATGTTGACTGTACTATACAACTGCCTGGCCTGCTGAGTTCCTCCAGCATCTTGTGTGAGTTTGTTAAAGAGTGATCAACTGGGTGAAACTTCAAAGGATTTCTAGCACCTCTAGAATTCTGTCCGAAATTAATTGGTATTTTTAGGAAAGGAAGGAACAAGTGTTTTCATTGAATATGATATTTAATATTAAATAGTTGCTGCTTCAACATGAGTAAAGCTATTAATTCTGCTGTACAGAAAGCTTGCACAACTAAAATAACTAAATTAACTTTATTTCTAGAAATTAGACTTTTTGTTTTAGAAGTG
This sequence comes from Mobula hypostoma, assembly GCF_963921235.1. NCBI lineage: Eukaryota > Metazoa > Chordata > Chondrichthyes > Myliobatiformes > Myliobatidae > Mobula > Mobula hypostoma. The sequence goes on along the minus strand of NC_086100.1, from coordinate 112,802,582 downwards.
AAAGTTTTGAAATCAACTTTTTTTTCATGACATATATTGTCTCTGAAAGTCTGCTACTTAATTGTTCACTAATGATTACAAATATCTTTTCTCAGTTTCAGCAGAACCTTCTTCCCATTGTCGAAGGAATTCATCCACGGAATTCCCCTATCTGGCTGAGGTATGGTAGATGCTTCTAGTTTGGATACAAGTTGCAGTTTCATATTTTCCTTGTAAAGAATTGTACCACGCGGTGAAATACTGTATTGCTTCTTTTAAAGCTTATTCTTGCTTTGGATGTGTATAGACATGTTGCCTTTCTGATGGATAATACAAAAATAGCACGATCCATGCCCATAATGACAGAGCTAAGTACTATTCAGTATTATGAAAATAATGTTTTAAGATTTATTATTAAAATCTACAAATGTTATGACCATATAATGAGTGTGAAATATTACTGCAATGTGAAGTGAAATAAAATTCTTGTGCTACAGAATGATTTTCATGTTGTGGTATTATTTCAGTTTTAATCATGGTATGTGGCTAACTAGTTGTATTCTTTGTAAAAAAGTATTTAAAAGGAGGTTTGCCTTTTAATTTTCACTGTGTATAAGATAAACTTTAGAGATGTTCTGTAAGGAGCAGACTAATTACCTACCAAGAATTGATCATACAGGCTTCCTTTTTACAGGGAAGTTCTATTTATACAAATAGGAATTATTTATTTTCTCTCAAATTCACCAAATTCTTTTGATACTGAGTATATAGGGAAGTTTGGCCAGGTGGTTTCAGAATTGGCTTGCCTGCAGAAAAGCAGAGGGTGGTGGTGGAGGGAGTACATTCAGATTAGAGGATTGTGACTAGTGGTGTCCCACAAGGATCTGTTCTGGGACCTCTACTTTTCGTGATATTTATTAACGACCTGGATGAGGGAGTAGAAGGGTGGGTTGGCAAGTTTGCAGACGACACAAAGGTTGGTGGTGTTGTGGATAGTGTAGAGGATTGTCGAAGTTTGCAGAGAGACATTGATAGAATGCAGAAGTGGGCTGAGAAGTGGCAGATGGAGTTCAACCTGGAAAAGTGTGAGGTGGTACACTTTGGAAGGACGAACTCCAAGGCAGAGTACAAAGTAAATGGCAGGATACTTGGTAGTGTGGAGGAGCAGAGGGATCTGGGGGTACATACCCACAGATCCCTGCAAGTTGCCTCACAGGTGGATAGGGTAGTTAAGAAAGCTTATGAGGTGTTAGCTTTCATAAGTCGAGGGATAGAGTTTAAGAGTTGCAAGTTAGTGATGCAGCTCTATAAAACTCTGGTCAGGCCACACTTGGAGTACTGTGTCCAGTTCTGGTTGCCTCACTATAGGAAGGATGTGGAAGCATTGGAAAGGGTACAGAGGAGATTTACCAGGATGCTGCCTAGTTTAGAGAGTATGCATTATGATCAGAGATTAAGGGAGCTAGGGCTTTACTCTTTGGAGAGAAAGAGGATGAGAGGAGACATGATAGAGGTGTACAAGATAATAAGAGGAATAGATAGAGTGGATAGCCAGCGCCTCTTCCCCAGGGCACCACTGCTCAATACAAGAGGACATGGCTTTACGGTAAGGGGAAGTTCAAGGGGGATATTAGAGGAAGGTTTCTTACGCAAGAGAGTGGTTGGTGCGTGGAATGCACTGCCTGAGTCGGTGGTGGAGTCAGATACACTAGTGAAGCTTAAGAGACTACTGGACAGGTATATGGAGGAATTTAAGGTGGGGGGGTTATATGGGAGGCAGGGTTTAAGGGTCGGCACAACATTGTGTGCCGAAGGGCCTGTACTGTCCCGTACTATTCTATGTTCTATATAAGGTGCTGTTCCTTCGTTTGTTTTCCATCATTCCACAACCCTCTCTGCAACTTAAAAATAACTTCTATTCCTCTTTGCCCAGATCTGGTGAAGGGCCTTTGACCCAAAGCATTTAAAAAATCTTCTGCTCCTGACTTGTACCTTGTATATTCTGGAATAGCTTTAGGGTATCAGGAGCTGAGCGACTAGCAGCAGGATACCTCGCCTCTGGCCTGTTCTAGTAGCCACAATACATAGCTTTTGGTCAGTGTGATCTTCAGTATGTGATGGCAAGGGACTTGGCAATGGTAATGACATAGGATTTCAAAGAAGTTCATTTGACTCATCCATGCTGCCTCTGAGAACAATCTGATCAATCCTAAATCTCTCCTGTATAACATTCCCTTCAGCTCCTAAACAAGATTCTGCAGATGCTGGAAATCTATAGTAACACACACAAAATGCTGGATGAACTCAGCAGGTCAGGCAGCATCTATGAAAAGGAATAAAGATTCTGCAGATTTTCTTCTATCCATCTATAGCAGTGGCCAGTTAATCTTCCAGTGAGTACAAATTTAGACAGAAACCTGAGTCCTAGGGTTTGCAGAATCCTGGAACCCCCTCCTGTGCTACTATGCAGCCAAGGGTAAGTGTTAGATTCTTGTTGGAGATGATCATTGTCTGGTACAGCATCAATGATGCCATATTTACTCATCTTATCTTGGTACGATGAGCAGTTACTCATCTATCTAAACAAAATTAGTTATTTGGTTCAAAGTTCAAAGTAAACCCTCTGCAACTTAAAAATAACTTGTATTTCTCTTTGACTCAGCATTTACAAAATCTTTTGTTTCATTTCGTGCTTCTGACTTATTCCTGGTATATTCTGGAATTATCAAAGTACAGTACATTTATGTCACCGTAGGCAACCCCGAGATTGATTTTTTTTTGGGCATTCACAGTAAGTACAAGAAACACAATAGAATCTAAAAAAGACTGCACCCAACAGGGCACAAATAACCTATGTGCAAAAGACAAACTGTAAATACAAAAAGAAAAAAAAGTATTAATAATAATAAATAAGCAATAAATATTGAGAACCTGAGATGAAGAACCATTGAATATTTAGTCCAACATTGTAATGATGTCTGAAGCCAAGTCGTCCTGAAAAAGATACAAACTGGGCATCGGTGAGGGTATTGTTGAGTAGTTGGTATTTGTAACCATTGTCAATTACTATTTCCAATATTTTACTGATTATTGAAAGAAGACTGCAGTAATTAGATTACATTTGTTGGTGCTTGCTGTGGTCTTTTAAAATTGTTGGCTTCGTGTATGAATTCTGATAAGTCTATCTATGCTCCAATTAAATGTCAGGCTCGGTTATGTAACAGTTTTGCCAGTATCTAACCAGGAATTTTCTTTGGCCCTGATGAAGGAACACCTCTTGTTTACTTTCCAGAGGATAACAAGGAATGGATAAGTTTTAGAGTGGAAACCTTCTGTCATTAGTCACTGGTGCTAAAGTAGGATCCTTCTCAAAGGGACTAATGTCAGCAAGCAAGGGGATAAACAGTGAAGTTTTGGGATCGCACAGCACAGAAAGAGTCTTTCAGTCCACTGTCCATACACTGGTTCATTCTTAAAGCATTCTTCTTTGTCTCTTTTTCTCACAGCTAGGAAAAATTTCCCTAAAAAGTATTCCATTTATTTTAATTATTAATGAACACACTTGAGTATTCTTTATTGCAGTACGTTCCATTGAAAAAGTTGTTTAATCTGGAATGCACCACCCCTAATATTTTCAGCAATTTTTAGTAGTAATCAGTTTAAACAGTCATTTCACTCTCCATTCTTTTGACAAAAGCTGAAAACTTCCTGTAATAGAGCAAGACATCTCTGATAGAAGTTTCTGGATTTCATTAATTTGGTAATTGGAAATGCCAGAATGCTGTCCATTTTGGGCCATTGGTTCTGAAACCTCTACTTCTATGATTATGAGTTTGTCTAGATTTTGTTAAACAACAACCATATTTTGAAAAAAAATTTCAATATTTTAAAACAACAGTTAATAGTGCTATATTGTAGAAATATATGAGTATTTCCGACCATTTTCTTATGTGGTGATTATATTGAGTAAAGCCCACATAACTTGTGGTTAGAATGAGTTACCTCTGTCTGCTTTTGCATACTTATAGTGATGTCAAGGAACCACAGAATGGGAAACTTGCTATTTGTCTCAGCTAAAGGTGTAGTAACTGTCCTAGGTGACTGAAAGAAAGAAAAAGAGTGGTAATTTACATGAAAGTAATAAACCAAAAATATCTATATAAACCACATTACTTTGTTTTTTTTCTTTCCAAGGCTTCAACCAATGTGTATTCCTCCTTTGGCAATAATATTTTGTCTGGTCATTTCATGTCACTGTTTGTACCAACTTGTTGAGTACATACTGACCTACTACAATATTTTAATCAATACTACAGTGACAACAATTCAAGTAAATAATAGGCATTTTGTGAAAACTGTCACATATGTTTTTCATCTTTCTTACAAACTGTATATCATTTACAGTAATAAAAATAGTGCATGTTCTTCATTCATTTTGCTATTTTAATTAATAACCATTCAGCAAAATTGAAGTTCACTTGCATTCTCTGTACTATTTGTAGTTTTTAACTAACCAATGAGAACAAGATTAATGTGTTAGGCAGCAACATCCTAGTTAAATCATGAAAATGATTTTATGAAATGTTTAACTTTAGGCTGCAAAATATGTTGGACTGTTTGAAGGACAGTTAAATGATAACTGTGTTGAAAGAGTAACAGTTTCTGAGAGACCACTTAGAGCACTACAGGTAAGATAATGTATATTTATTGTGTAAGTGGAATACAATATCTGTGATGCTAAAATATAAAACATTTACTTTGCTAACCAATAAGTATCTTTTGAGTTTTTTAACATCTAATAATGCTCCATGAAATTTGTTGAAATGCTTTGATATTGAAAACTGCCTTTAAATACAAACTGAGAGCAAGTTAAATTCAGTAAGTATTAAGTAAGTAACTGTACTTGGGTTAATTGCTCTGTATTCTACTTCACTATTTTCTACTCTTTTGAAGAGGCTGACTTGCCTGTAAGTCCAGGTGTAGCAGCAGCATCTAAAACTTTAACAAATGGCCACCCTTTTATTCATCCTCTCCCTTCCTTCTTGCTATTTTCATTATCAGTTAGGTTGCATGTTTTATGCATTGCCCAAATCTCCTTTCTGTTGATAAATTAGTGTAATGATAAGTCTTAGTCTGCTGCTTTCCTTTGCAATTTATTCTTTATGTTACAGTCATAGAATAACACAGCACAGAAATAGGCCCTTCTGCCTAACTGGTCTATGCTAACTGTAGCACCTTCCCTGCTAGTCCTGGTTACCCTTGTTCAGCCCTTAATCCTCCAAGCCCTTCCCTTCTGTGTACCTTTCCAACTGCTTCTTAAATATTACAATTATACTCCACTTGACCACTTCCTCTGGCAGCTCGTTTCAGATATTCACTACCCTCTGTGTAAAGAAGTTACCTTGCGTCTCTTTTAAATCTTTCCCTTTTACCTTGTATCTGTGCCCTCTAGTTTGGGAATCTCAAACCCAGGGAAAAGACGTGCTACGTGATTAGTGATGGTAAGAATTGGAGGAGATGGCAGTTGAATGCATGGCTGAGGAGTTGGTGCAGGGGGCAGGGTTTTAGATTTTTGGATCATTGGGATCTCTTCTGGGGAAGGTGGGGCCTGTACAGATTGGATGGGTTGCACCTGAACTCGAGGGAGAGCAATATCCTTGCAGGTAGGTTTGCTAGCATGGTTCGGGAGCGTTTAAACTAATTGGCAAGGGGGATGGGACCCGGAGCGATAGAGCAGTGAAAGAAGTGCATGGAGTAAAGCCAGATCTAACATGTAGAGAGGCTTTGAGGAAAGAGAAGCAGAATAAAGGGTGTAAAGGTAGTAAGGTAGAAGGGCTAAAGTGCGTGTACTTCAATATAAGAAGCATCAGGAACAAAGGTGATGAACTGAGAGCTTGGATACATACATGGAATTATGATGTAGTGGCCATTACAGTGACCTGGCTGGCACCAGGACAGCAATGGATTCTCAATATTCCTGGATTTTAGAGCTTTAAAGGGGATGGGGGTGAGGGGAGGAGGGGTGGCATTACTGGTCAGGGATACTATTACAGCTACAGAAAGAGTGGGTAATGTAGCAGGATCTTCTTTTGAGTCAGTATGGGTGGAAGTCAGGAACAGAAAGGGAGCAGTTACTCTTTTGGGAGTATTCTATAGGCCCCCTGGTAGGAGCAGACTATGCACTTAGATAGATAGAATAGTACAGCACACTACAGGCCCTTCAGCCCACAATGTTGTGATGACTCTCAAACCCTGCCTCCCATATAACCCCCCACCTTAAATTCCTCCATATACTTGTCTAGTAGTCTCTTAAACTTCACTAGGTGTATCTGCCTCCACCACTGACACGGGCAGTGCATTCCATGCACCAACCACTCTCTGAGTAAAAAAACTTTCCTCTAATATCCCCCTTGAACTTCCCACCCCTTACCGTAAAGCCATGTCCTCTTGTATTGAGCAGTGGTGCGCTGGGGAAGAGGCGCTGGCTATCCACTCTATCTATTCCTCTTAATATCATGTACACCTCTATCATGTCTCCTCTCATCCTCCTCCTCTCCAAAGAGTAAAGCCCTAGCTCCCTTAATCTCTGATCAAAATCCATACTCTCTAAACCAGGCAGCATCCTGGTAAATCTCCTCTGTACCCTTTCCAATGCTTCCACATCCTTCCTATAGTGAGGCGACCAGAACTGGACACAGTACTCCAAGTGTGGCCTAACCAAAGCTTTATAGAGCTACAACATTACTTCGTGATTCTTAAACTCTATCCCTCGACTTATGAAAGCCAACACCCCATAAGCTTTCTTAACTACCCCATCTACCTGTGAGGCAACTTTCAGGGATCTGTGGACATGTACCCCCAGATCCCTATGTTCCTCCACACTACCAAGTATCCTGCCATTTACTTTGTACTCTGCCTTGGAGTTTGTCCTTCCAAAGCGTACCACCTCACACTTCTCCAGGTTGAACTCCACCTGCCACTTCTCAGCCCACTTCTGCATCGTACCAAAGTCTCTCGGCAATCTTCGACAATCCTCTACACTATCTATAACACCGCCAACCTTTGTGTCGTCTGGAAACTTGTCAACCCACCCTTCTACCCCCACATCCAGGTCGTTAATAAAAATCACAAAAAGCAGAGGTCCCAGAACAGATCCTTGTGGGACACCACTAGTCACAACCCTCCAATCTGAATGTACTCCCTCTACCACGACCCTCTGCCTTCTGCAGGCAAACCAATTCTGAATCCACCTGGCCAAACTTCCCTGGATCCCATGCCTTCTGACTTTCTGAATAAGCCTACCATGTGGAACTTTGTCAAATGCCTTACTAAAATCCATGTAGATCACATCCACTGCACTACCGTCATCTATATGCCTGGTCACCTCCTCAAAGAACTCTGTCAGGCTTGTTGGACATAATCTGCCCTTCATAAAGCCATGCTGACTGTCCATGATCAGACCATGATTCTCTAAATGCCCATAGATCCTATCTCTAAGAATCTTTTCCAACAGCTTTCCCACCACAGACGTAAGGCTCACTGGTCTATAATTACCCGGACTATCCCTACTAACTTTTTTGAACAAGGGGACAACATTCGCCTCCCTCCAATCCTCCGGTACCATTCCCGTGGTCAACGAGGACATAAAGATCCTAGCCAGAGGCTCAGCAATCTCTTCCCTCACCTCGTGGAGTAGCCTGGGGAATAAGCCCCGGGGACTTATCTGTCCTAATGTATTTTAACAACTCCAATACCTCCTCTGCCTTAATATCAACATGCTCCAGAACATCAACCTCACTCATATTGTTCTCACCGTCATCAAGTTCCCTCTCATTGGTGAATACCGAAGAGAAGTATTCATTGAGGACCTCACTCACTTCCACAGCCTCCAGGCACATCTTCCCACCTTTATCTCTAATTGGTCCTACCTTCACTCCCGTCATCCTTTTTTTCTTCACATAATTGAAGAATGTCTTGGTGTTTTCCTTTACCCTACTCGCCAAGGCCTTCTCATGCCCCCTTCTTGCTCTTCTCAGCCCTTTCTTAAGCTCCTTTCTTGCTTCCCTATATTCCTCAATAGACCCATCTGATCCTTGCTTCCTAAACCTCATGTATGCTGCCTTCTTCCACCTGACTAGATTTTCCACCTCACTTGTCACCCATGGTTCCTTCACCCTACCATTCTTTATCTTCCTCACCGGGCAAATTTATCCCTAACATCCTGCAACAGAGCTCTAAATATCGACCACATGCCCATAGTACATTTCCCTGCAAAAACATCATCCCAATTCACACCTGCAAGTTCTAGCCTTATAGCCTCATAATTTGCCCTTCTCCAATTAAAAATTTTCCTGTCCTCTCTGATTCTGTCCTTTTCTATGATAATGCTAAAGGCCAGGAAGCGGTGGTCACTGTCCCCCAGATGCTCACCCACTGAGAGATCTGTGACCTGACCCAGTTCGTTACCTAATACTAGATCTAGTAGGGCATTCCCCGAGTCGGCATGTCAATATACTGGGACAGGAATCCGTCCTGGACACACTTAACAAACTGCCCCATCTAAACCCTTGGAACTAATCAGGTGCCAATCAATATTAGGGAAGTTAAAGTCACCCATGATAACAACCCTGTTATTTTTGCACCTTTCCAAAATCTTCCTCCCAATCTGCTGCTGTGTATCTCTGCTGCTACCAGGGGGCCTATAGAATACCCCCAATAGAGTAACTGCTTCCTTCCTGTTCCTGACTTCCACCCATACGGACTCAAAAGAGGATCCTGCTCCCTCCCCTTTCTGTAGCTGTAATAGTATCCCTGACCAGTAATGCCACCCTCCTCCCCTTTTTCCCCCCTCTGTCCCTTTTAAAGCACTGAAATCCAGGAATATTGAGAATCCATTCCTGCCCTGGTGCCAGCCAAGTCTCTGTAATAGCCACTACATCATAATTCCATGTATGTATCCAAGCTCTCAGTTCATCATCTTTGCTCCTGATGCTTCTTGCATTGAGGTACACACACTTTAGCCCTTCTACCTTTCTACCTTTTACACTGATTATTCTGCTTCTCTTTCCTCAAGGCCTCTCTATATGTTAGATCTGGCTTTACTCCATGCACTTCTTTCACTGCTCTATCGCTCCGGGTCCCATCTCCCTTGCCAATTAGTTTAAATGCTCCCGAACCATGCTAGCAAACCTACCTGCAAGGATATTGCTACCCCTTGAGTTCAGGTGCAATCCATCCAATCTGTACAGGTCCCACCTTCCCCAGAAGAGATCCCAATGATCCAAAAATCTAAAACGCTGCTCCCTGCACCAACTCCTCAGCCATGCATTCAACTACCATCTCCTCCAATTCTTACCATCACTGTCACGTAGTACTGGTAGCAATCCTGAGAATGCCACCTTTGAGGTCCTGTTCTTCACCTGCCTAGTTCCCGAAACTCACACTTCAGGACCTCATCCCTGTTCCTGCCTATGTCATTGGTACTAAAATGTATCACGACTTCTGGTTGCTTTTCCTCTCGTGCCAGGATGACGTGCACCCGGTCAGAGACATCCCGGACCCTGGCACCCGGGAGGCAACAAACCATGCAGGTGTCCTTCTCATGTCCACAAAACCTCCTGTCTGCTCCCCTGACTGTAGAGTCTCCAATGACGACAGCTTTCCTCTTCTCCGTCCCACCCTTCTTCACCACAGGGTCTGACTCAGTGCCAGAGGCCCTGCCACCGTGACTCACACCTGGTCAGTCATCCCTGCCAACAGTATCCAGGATGGTAAACTTATTATTCAGGGGAATAGCTACGGGGGTGCTCTGCGCTCCCTGTCTAGTCACCTTCACTTTCCCCCCTCTGACTGTCACCCAATGACCTGCTTCCGGTAGCCTAGGTGTGACTATCTCCCTGTAGCTCTCACCTATGACTGCCTCATTCTCCATTGAGTCGAAGGTCATCCAGCTGCTGCTCCAGATTCCTTACATGGTCTTCCAGCTCGCCCAGCTGCATGCACTTCTGACAGATGTGACTCTGCGGGAGAGGGGCGTTCCCCCAAGACTGCCACATCTCACATGAGAGACACTCACCGTCTCAGGAGGCATTGTAAAGACTAACTGCGAGCAAGCTTGTCCTCTGCCTCTTGAGTCAAAGCCTCAAAGCTCCACTCCTTCACTGGCCCACTCACTCACTGGCTGCTTCCCACAGGCCACTCCGCTTGAGCTACCCCTCTATTTATCTGTTTGAGTTTTTCAAAATGCTTGAATGGCCAGGCCCCTACGTTCTGCCTTGCCTTTCACTGCCTAGGTCCTACTCTGGTTTGACTGTCCAAAATGCATTACCTCACATTTATCTGAGTTGAAATCTATTTTCCATTCCTCAGCCCATCTCCCTAACTGATAAAGATGTCCATGTAGTTTATTATAACATGTTTTATGTTCAACCAAACCTTCCAATTCAATATCATCAGCAAACTTGCTAATCATGCCATGTACATTCATGTCCAAATCATTTTCATAACTAATGAATAACAGGTCCCAACACTGACCTTTGGGCCACCTTACTAGTCGCAGGCCTCCAGTCGTAAAATTGACTTTCAATCGTCATGCTCTGTTTTCTATCGTCGAGCCAATTCTTAATTTACCTCACCAGACAACATTTACTGCCCTACCTTCATCTCCAAGTTAACTCTTTAAAAAGCTCCAAATGATTTGTAAGACATGACCTCTCACATACAAAACCATGCTGACTATTCCTAGTTAGACCTTCACTATCCAACTGGTGGTACATCTTGCCCCTCAGACTTCCCTTGAATGAATGCCTTACAGCTGAAAGGGCTCACCAGCCTGTATTTTCCTGGCCCATCCTCACTACACTTCTTGAACTGTGGAATAACATTATCCACCCTTTAAACTTCTGAATTTTACTAGTGGCTAATAACGAAGAAAATATCTCTGTAAAAGCCTCTGCATTTTCTTCCCTTGCCTTCTGGCCTTCCATAAGCTTTAGGGGTGCACCTGGTCAGGCCCTGGGGTTATGCCCAGCTTAATGCCCTTCAAGGCCGCAAATACTTCCTTCCTCTTAATATGCATGTGATCCAAGACCTCAGTAGATAATTACTGTTATTTCTTTGACATCCATGGTCTTCTCCTTTGTAAACACCGAGGGGAAATAGACCTTAACAATCTTATGTCAGCTCCTGTAGCTTCACACATAGGTGGCCCTGATGTATTTAAGAAAGAGCAATTTCACTGTGCCTCAGTGACTTGATCTAAAAAGCTATTTGTAATGAATGTGACTCAGCATTGATAGCAACAACAAATTAAAGTACTCTTAATGTCGTAATAGGTCCTAAAGCAGTTCAGATTCTTTCCTTTTCCCTTGTCCTTGGCAGTGAGGTTCACTGTAATCAAAGCGGTCACCTGACTGATCTCATGGCTAATCAAGTCTTGGTAATTAGCCTCACATTTATTTTATTATTTGGCAGTTGTTTTAGTCATCCTTATTACCAGGATAATTTCATATTATTGTTTGCTTTTTTAGTTTTAAAAAAAATCAATGCATGGACATTTTTCAAAAAAAACGTTATTGATACTACTTTTGAAATAAAACCTTTGTGGTATATAGTAAATTTCTGAAGAGTTTAGCACATTTACACAGGCAGCTGAATTTAAAGGGTACCAGGTGAAGGGCTCAGCGACCAGTGACACAGTGATCAGAGTTCCAACAGATGAATTAGAACTTGACGAAGACTTTGACACTTTGCATCAAATTCCAAGACATTTTACAACAGAGACCAGTTTTGTATCATCAAGAAGTTCAAACAATGGCTTGTTTAAGGTAGGGCTAATCCTAGAACTGTTCATTTTTAAACTATAGTATTGTCTAAGGAGTCTACGTTCTTCTCACGACTGCATGAGTTTCCTCCGGGTGCTCCAATTTTCTCCCACAGTCCAATGACATGCCGGTTGGTAGGTTAATTAGTCATTGTAAATTGTCCCATGATTAGACTAGCATTAAATTGGGGGATTGCTGGGCCACCTGGCTTGAAGGGCTGGAAGGGCCTATTCCACACTGCATGTCAGTAAATAAATAGTATTCAGATTTATAAGTGCAAAATTTTGAAAAGATTTCAGATTTACCAATGGATGCACCAAGTCTCCAAGATGAGAGCAATTTTAAAGCTGCTACAGAAGACATGTGTGCTTGGTATGAAGATGATCAAGGTATTTTGTTTTCATTTGAGGTTGATCTCTGTCTAATGACCAAATCTTTTCAATAACTATTAACATTTTTCTTTCATTTTATACCCTACGTTTTCTTTTCCTAGTACCAGTGGATCCTGTTTTATCATCATACATTCCTGGTCGGCTTAATTCTTCTGCTTCGCATTCTGATTTTGAACCCATGCAGTGGAACTTTCACAAGGTTAAATTAATTTGAATTATATCATTATGAAACAATAGAGATGTTTACTTGAGACTCGAACTTCTACTTAAGCCATAAAGAAACAATTCTTGTTTTCCACAAAATAAAGAAACACCATTGACATATTTATGTTCCCAAATCACATTTCAACATCACAAATCATATCAACTTGGAAGCTTCTTATTTCAAGGAAAAACTGACACCATCATTTTCTTTAAAGGAAGAGTATTAAGTCCTCTGTTTAATTATAACTTAAGCCGAATATAATTATTTAATATTATGTAGGCTGCATATTAGTGTTTTTTTTTAATGCATCTGAATTTTTGTTCTGTTTTGTAGTTGTGTATTTGGATTTGAGCCATAAGAGTAAGGAACCTGTATCATCCCTTAACCAAATTAGGGAATTATTTTTAATGGTGTTGTTAAAACTGGTACATTTATAGTTTATTATTTAATACTTAAATTGTTTTAAGCACAGACTGTGTATTTGCCACTGAAGCTAAAAGCATTTCTCACTATGCAATATTATTCTTTGCTCCCTCCGTCAAACAATTTTTGAAAATTAAATTTGAATATCCAATTTTAAAAAGTGTTTGCAACTGAAAAGTAAAATCCAAAATCAATTGTTTTTGTTACACTACAAGGTAAAATCTCCAGTGCAACAAGTGCCTTCAGTGGATCCATTTGTGGACAATGTGCTCAGCTGCTCAAGTGACAGTAATGTGGGAGAACTTAATTATTCAGAGCCAAATCACCAGCTGCAAGCCAGCAGATGTACTTTTGGTAAGTCATTTGTTATTGAATGATAATCTGTGACAGAAAAAGTTGAAGTGAAATAATCTTTAAAATATACAAGAACAATTTTAAATTCATAATAGAATACTATTGCATAATCATTCCACCATTATGAATATAGATTTGTTGACATAGTTTAAACCCACCTGTAAACATGTAAACACAAAAACATGTACTCTGTAGGTATTAACTATAAAGATATTGTAATGTCACCTATTACTATGTGCCACCAAATACTTAATGTATTGTATTTCACTCATCCAATCTACAATCAAGCTACTTGTGTGTAATACGAGAAAACATTTTTGAAAATTGTGTTTAATTTTTTTGGCTGTCTTTAACAGCATTGTGATAATTCAAGTGCAGAATTTAACACTGGTGTGAGCCTTCAAATTCTGGCCTTTGAAACAACTCTAGTGAGTTACCCAACAAGCGGTTCTTGCAGATCCGTTTCCAAATATTTTCTGCACCATCTCAACATAATCTAACTGTTTAATATTTCCTCTAGTCATATTAAACAAAGATAGCACAATAAAAAGAAGCCTTTTTTAAAAAAAACATAAATATTAATTTTGGGCTGCGTATTGAACTACCTGAAAATGAAACTGACATGGTATTTTGCCAGATGTGCAAGCTTGTGCCAATGGAATTAGTCATCATTGATCTCTTGATTACATTCCACTGTTGAAGTGCAGGCCAGGATTAACTGATGGCAGTTTATTCAATGTCAAATGTAATCTTGAAAGCCCATTTTCAGTTTTGATTATGAATTTCCACAAAAAGAATGGGAGAACAAGAAGCCACCTAATTATATGCCTGTTGTACCTCTACTCAGACTATAGGTAGAGACTGAGGACTGCTCACCAGTAGTGAGGACCAAGAAGATATGTATTGCTACCATAAAGTTAATAAATTTCACGACATATGCCAGTGACATTAAATCTGATTCTAACTATCTTGCTGGCAAACGTGCGGTCTCTGGTGAATAAAATCGATGATCTCAGAGTGAGGGTGCTGAATTAGAGGGACCGTGCATGTCCTTTGTTTCTCGGAATCCTGATTAACCCCTTCCGTACCGGATGCAGCGATTCAGATCAACTGGCTTACTATACACCGTCAGGATAGATCTATAGACTCTATCAAAAGCAGAGGTGGAGGAGTATGCCTCATGATCAACTCTTCTTGGTGCACAATTATATCAGTGCTGTCCCAATTCTGCTCAGCAGACCTGGAATATCTAGCAGTTAAGTGCTGTCCGTTTTACCTACCACGGGAGTTCGCCGAGGTCATTTTGATAGAAGTATACATTCCACCTCAGGCCAATGTCAGTCAGGCTTTAGATGATCTGAGCAATGGGACCAACATGCATGAAACTGCACATCCTAACACCTTCATCATTGTTTTGGGAGATTTTGACCAGACCAGTCTGAAAAAAACCACTAAACAATTACCATCAACAGATCACTTGCAATACCAGAGGAAACAACACACTGGACCATTGCTACACCACCATCAAGAATGCCTACCATGCTGTTCCACGCCCTCACTTCTGGAAATCTGATCACCTGGCTGTACTTCTACTCCCTGAGTATAGGCAGAGACTGAAGACTGCAGCACCAATAGTGAGGACCAAGAAGGTATGGACAAAGGAAGCCCAGGAGTGCCTACAGGACTGCTTTGAATTGGTGGACTGGACTGTATTAAGGGATTCATCTTTGAACCTGGATGAGTATGCTGCAGTTGCAACCTGTGTGGATGAGTGTGTGCCTAAAAGACTTGCTGAACATTCACAAACCAAAAGCCATGGATGAACCAGGAGGTACGTCATCTGCTGAAGGCTAGATCTATGGCATTCAAGTCTGGTGATCCAGGCCTGTACCAGGTATGGTCTGTGGAGGCCTATTTCAAGGGCAAAGAGACAATTTCGAACAAGGTTGGAAGCGACATCAGATGCACGACAACTCTAGCAGGGCTTGCAAGACATTACTTCCTACAGAGCAAAACCCAATAGCATGAATGGCAGCGATGCTTCACTACCAGATGAACTCAATGCTTTCTATGCCCGCTTTGAAAGGGAGAATACAACTACAGCTGTGAAGATCCCTGCTGCACCTGATAATCCTGTGATCTCTATCTCAGAGGTCGATTTTAGCCTATCTTTAAAGAGAGTGATTCCTTGCAAGGCGGAACTGGAGAGAGTAAAAAAAAAGTTCAAAAAGGCAGCAATTATCTGAGTGCCTAAGAAGAATAATGTGAGCTGCCTTAATGACTATCACCCAATAGCACTCACATCTACAGTGATGAAATGCTTTGAGAAGTTGGTCATGACTAGACTGAACTCCTGCCTCAGCAAGGACTTGGACCCGTTGCAATTTGCCTATCGCTACAATAGTTCGACATCAGGCACAGGCCTGGATTGCCAGACTTGAATGCCACAGATCTACAATAGGCAGATGCAATCTCAATGGCTCTCCATGCGGCTTTAGACCACCTGGACAACACAAACACCTATGTCAGGATGCTGTTCATGGACTATAGCTCAGCATTTAATACCATCATTCTCACAATCCTGATTGAGAAGTTACAGAACCTGGGCCTCTGTACCTCTCTCTGCAATTGGATCCTTGACTTCCTAACCAGAAGACCACAATCTGTGTGGATTGGTGATAACATCTCCTCCTCGCTGATGATCAACGCTGGTGCACCTCAGGGGTGTGTGCTTAGCCCACTGCTCTACTCTCTGTATAGCCAGGACTGTGTTGTTAGGCATAGCTCAAATACCATCAATAAATTTGCTGACGATAGAACCATTGTTGGTAGAATTTCAGGTTGTGACGAGAGGGCATACAGGAGTGAGATATGCCAACTAGTGGAGTGGTGCCGCAGCAACAACCTGGCACTCAACATCAGTAAGACGAAAGAGCTGATTGTGGATTTCCGGAAGGGCAAGATGAAGGAACACATACCAATCCTCATAGAGGGATTAGAAGTGGACAGAGGGAGCAATTTCAGGTTCCTGGGTGTCAAGATCTCTGAGGATGTTGTAACCTGGTCCCAACATATCGATGTAGTTATAAAGAAGGCAAGACAGTGGCTATACTTCATAATTAAGGACCTCCAGCACCCAAGGCATGCCCCTTTCTCACCGTTACCATCAGGTAGGAGGTACAGAAGTCTGAAGGCACACACTCAGCAATTCAGAAACAGCTTCTTCCCCTCTGCCATCCGATTCCTAAATGGTCATTGAACCCTTGGACACTACCTCAGTTTTTTATATATAATATTTCTGCTTTTTGCATGATTTTAACTTATTCAATATGCGTATGCTGTGTAAAGTATACCGAATAAGATTTATTTTGCCTCTATATTATGTATTGCATTGTACAGCTGCTACTATGTTAACAAATATTATGTAACATGCTGTGATAATAAAACTGATTCTGATTTTAATTACTCGGATATTCCTAATTAACACAATCTTTTTTTATTTGAAATATCTGAGTAGTTTGAACATTATTCTTGGTTTCTTAACTTTCTTATCTTGAGACAGACTGAAAATTGATAGTAGTTGCTGAAAATGCAGGACTTGTAATAATTGTTGCACTATTTAATTCTGATGTAAATAAATGTAAAATTCCATGTAAGAACAAAATTTTGTACATGATAGAATGAAGGCTGAGCTTCACTGGGTTGAAAAGAGAATAAATTGTGCTATTAGCTCTTGATACACAAGGAATTCTGAGTTTAATAACTAATTTCTGGAGTGGGTAGCCATTTGTTTACAGTCCTCATATTGGAGGAAAAATGAGAACAAATAGATTTAAAGTGATGCCAGGAAGTGTTAAGGGGGAGAAAAGGGAAAATGATTTCACTCAGAGGGTGGTGAGGTGAAGGCAGAAATCCTTGTCAGATTAAAAATTTACTTAAATATGCACTTGAAGAACTGTGGCCTGCAGTTGAAATGACAGATAATCACAAACAACGTGAAATCTGTGTGACAGCAGATCTTTCTGTCAAAAAAGCAAGTCTTGTTGCATGTGAGTCTCATTTGGGCTGATAAAAAGTGAGACATTCGAGGTGTGGCCATAGTATGACTAGACAGGTTTAGAGTGGGGAACTGAGGCTTTGGCTCAAGGCCTTGGCAAGAAGAAACGGATGCCATGGTGCCGGAAGCCATTTTGGATAGGCCAGTGGGACTGTGAGACTCTATTTGAGAGACTAGCGAGAGGCACAGTTGAGTAGCAGATAAGAGCAGTGTTGTAGCGTGGATGAAATCACCGGAGAGACAGAGTCACTGGTAGATACAAAGCAGCTTCTTTATTCGACACAACAAGCAGGCATTATACGGATAGAGACGCTTTTGGGAGAAAGGTCTGCTAGCTCAATGTGGGCTCGATATTTATATGCTAAACACAAAGGTAATCGCTACTTTAAAATGTTATAGACAATGCATAGACAACGTTTCCTATTGAAGCTTGCGAGACCATGGATCTGCGCCTGGAAAGTCTTCACTCTCCAGTGCGCAAGGTTGTATGGAAGACCAGCAGTTGCCCATGCTGCAAGTCTCCCCTCTCCATGACACCAATGTTGTCCAAGAGAAGGGCATTAGGACCCATACAGCTTGGCACCAATGTCGTCGCAGAACAATGTGTGATTAAGGGCACAACACATTCCCTCGGCTGGGGCTCGAACTCAGGACCTTCAGGTAGCTAGTCCAATGCCTTAACCACTTGGCCACATGCCCACACCCTATTGAAGCTACATACAAAATATCACACCATCCTTTCCTTCCAGCGCCAACATGTCTGGGTTGGTATCCACAGCCTTTAAGAATGCAAGTTAAGTCTACGATACATTTATTTGGCATTTCCCGTGCTAACATAGAAGACAATTAATATTTATAGTATTTAGATACTACCTTCGAAACTACAGCATCTGATCAAACTACGGCGCCAGAAGCATCTGGTATTCACACCTTTTTAGGAAGTGCATTGTTGTGGACTCAATCCACAGTACTTTGTCAAATAGAAGTCTGGTGGCCAAAGTCATTTAAGTGTAAACAAATCATCAACCCAAAAAAACTCACTGTAACAGTCCCTCCTCTTGGCTGTCCTGGACAAAATTAAATTTGTATCGGGGAAGGCCCACCTAGGAGGATCTGCTCAAATAGGGCAGCAAAAATGTTCTGTCTCGAAATTTCCCCCAAATTTTATGTACCTCTATCTATCCTAGCATTACCTAATCCCTACCTACCAAATGTTAAGCAGAGAGGCTGTTCCAAGTATTTCAGAAATGCGGCTCCTTTGGTGTGCCTGCTCTTTCCCTGCAGGCTGACTGCAGCTTAATTACATTCTTTTGTCTTCAGCCCTTTATCCTCTGGTTGCTGAAACTCTCCTTCCAGGAGCACCCACAGGCTCTATCATTGATGTACAGGAAGGGGTTGGGGTGGCTATGTAAATGTCTGTAAGGACCTCTCCCCAGTGGCACCCCCTTCCGAACTGTTCCGTCGATCACTGGCTCAACTGCTGAAAAGGGCCCAGCTTCTCAGACTCGGGGTGACTGCTTTCAGATGCCGTGTGTAGTCTGAAATGCCATCGAAGTGGCCATCTCTGCTTTCACTCAAAAATCCCTCCCCGTCTATTTCCCAATAAATTTCTATACTATGCTATAAAATTAATCATCGACCTTCAGCAACCAGCCTTCTTTACGGAGAACCATCATCATCACACTTTAGCAGGCTATTCATGGTTTTCCAACATGTTTCTCAGTGTCTTCTGCCACGCTCCTGACGTTTTCTGCCCTTGCATTTTCTCCTGGTATGTTTTCCTCAGCTGTGGTCTGGTCTGGCATAGCCGGCTGGTGTTCCTCTCTTAGGTTCTCTGTAATTACATGGTTACTGGGTACACTTGGTTCCCCACTCTGTGGGTGCAACAAGAGGGTGAGTTGTATGCTTTAACCTGAGTCCAGTGTTTCCACTGGCTGCCTCGTCAAGTCTGTACACAGACACACGTATCATTGGTTAAGAGTACTGTCTGTGGTCCTATCCACCTGGGGGCAAACCCTGGCCTTTCTGGCAGCACCCTCACCATAACTTGGTTGCCGGGCTGTGGACTACCCTTTCCCTCTGGCTCTTTCTGATCAGCGATTTGCTGTTTTTGTTTCGCTCGGTCCTTTAATACAGGTGTCCCCCGCTTTTTGAATGCTCCCTTTACGAAACCTCACTGTTACGAAAGACCTACATTAGTTACCTGTTTTCGCTAACAGAAGGTGTTTTCACTGTTA
The DNA here is from genome assembly GCF_963921235.1 of Mobula hypostoma. Taxonomy (NCBI): domain Eukaryota; kingdom Metazoa; phylum Chordata; class Chondrichthyes; order Myliobatiformes; family Myliobatidae; genus Mobula; species Mobula hypostoma. The sequence goes on along the minus strand of NC_086100.1, from coordinate 112,783,113 downwards.
CCAAAAAAGGCAGCGTGCAATAAAAGGCGTCATGCGATAAAAAATCAGTGCGCGCCCGGAGCAGCCGCTCCCCCCCGGATACGGAACTGCATTCTAGCCGGCATTGCTTTAACGTGTGCCTGTGAGCAGCCCTTTGCAAGATAAGTTCTAAGGTATTGGAGAAGCCTAAAAGAGCTTGTAAGGGTGTTGCAGTTAGCGTAAAACTAGACATAATTAAGCGTTTTGATTGTGGTGAACGAAGTAAGGACAAAGTGAGTTTGGCTTGTGGAAGTTGATGAAGATGATGTTGAAGAGGTTTTGACATCCCATGACCAAGAACTGATAGATGAAGAGCTGATGTAATTGGAAGAGGAAAGGGTAACAATCGAAACTGAATGAGTAATGATAAAGTACGACTTTAATTTTGAAAGGGTACGTCGGTTTGGGCATATTTGCAACATGGTTTGAGTCCTTACAAAGAACTGTATGATAGAAAAATGTGCAAGGCCAAGCAGTCAAGCAAGCCTTCCACATCAGCTACAGCAGACGACGAACCTCGACCTTCAACATCGAGGCAGGCAGAGATAGGAGAAGATGACCTGCCTGCCCTGATCAATGAGGATGACACCCCAGTGTCCCACCACCCCAGCTCCTGGGCCGCAGACAGATACCGATTCGCAGAGAATGCAGGGTAGCCGGGAGGCACACAGCACACCTTTAAGAAAAAAGCTGAAATAAACATGCTAATTAATTAGGTGCCGCCCGGCACGTAAATGTCGGCCCAGATCAGAGGACGATTGCATTGCCTCTGATCTGGGCCGACATTTACGTGCCGGGCGGCATCTAATTAATTAGCTTGTTTGTTTTGGCTTTTTTCTTAAAGATGTGCTGGATGTGTCCCGGCTACTGCTGTATCCCTGCATGCTTCGTGGATCGGTATCGGTTTGCAGCCCGGAGGGTGGGGGCCACTGCACCACTCCGACTCAGCCTAACACACCACCATCAGTGTGCTCTGCGCTATCTTCCCAATTCCTGTAAGTGATACTACACTGCACATACATTATTTCTACTTCATATCGGCTGTGTTTTTAAGTGTTATTTGGTATGATTCAGCAGCTTCATAGCTTAAAGGTTACTGGAGAGCGCTTGCGCCGTGTTTTAGCCAAGAGCACTTGCGTGAGATTTTCGCTACGGAGAAACAGTTCAGGCAATGATTGTGGAAAAGTATTTCTACTTTATATAGGCTAGGTATTTATCATATCATTCCTGCTTTTACTATATGTTACTGTTATTTTAGGTTTTATGTGTTATTTGGCATGATTTGGTAGGTTATTTTTGGGTCTGCGAACGCTCACAAAATTTTCCCATATTGTAATTGTTTCTTCACTTTACGACATTCCGGCTTACGAAACGCTTCATAGGAATGCTTTAGCTTTGGATGGTGGGGGAAACCTGTACTTTTAAGTTGGTTACAAAGGTCTTTCACATATTGGGTCGTTCTATCCCTGTAAGCCCCAGGCTCCCCACAACCCGTAATTACCCCATAAGGGAGTTGCATTGCTCGCCCCATCAATAATTCTTAGGGGCTGAGACCCAAAGTGCGGTTCGGGGTTGCGCGCAATCTCATCAAGATTCCTGGTAATACATCCACCCATGTCTTTCCTGTCTCAGCTATAGCTTTAGCTAATGCATTCTTGATTGTTCGGTTCATCCTTTCTACCATCCCTGAACTCTGGGGGTGGTAGGGTATGTGGAACCACTGTCGAATCCCTAGTAGTTGACACATTTCCTTCATCATTTTCCCCGTGAAATGTGCACCCTGACCTGAATCCACCTGAACTGGGGTTCCCCACCTTGGGAGGATTTCCTGAACTAGGATCCATGCAGCGGTGCGGGCGGTGCAGTCCCTTGTTGGGAAAGCCTCTGTCCACCGGGTGAAGTGATCCATGATTACTAGACAGTAGTTTTTCCCCCTGCTTTTTGGCAGGGGCCCTGTGAAGTCTATCTGGATGTTTTCCCAGGGACCCCTCGGCTGAGGCTGATTTGCCAGCTGCAGCTTTCTGCCCTTACCAGGGTTATGCTGGGTACAGATGATACAACAGCAGAATTTTTCAACATCCCCGCCCATCCCTGGCCACCACCAGTCCTGCCGGAGGGTTGTGATCATGCTCTGCCTTCCCTGATGCATCACCCCATGATATAACCTTAGTAGTATCGGTCTAATACGGGGTGGGGCCACCGTAACTCTTTCCTCCCCATGTGTCCAGCACCCATCTGGTCCCTCCTTTGCTCCTTTTCTCCTCCATTTTTCCTTCTCTTCTGCCTCTACCTCTTCATATAATTTTACTAAGCTGGCTTCTGTCATTTCCTCCTGCACACTTGCAATTTCAATTGCCTCTTGTTTCCCTGCTGCTTTATTCGCAGTAATGTCTGCCCTTGGAGGAACTGGGAAAACTTTGTTCTGGAATGGCCGCAGTCTCTCTGAGTATCCCCTGGTGTTTTTGTTCCTTCGCTATACCCTGAACAGTGGTCAGTGTGTCCGTTTGTATAGGGTCCTGGTTAGGGGGTTTATACAGACCCTCCTATTATAACTGGGTCTTTCTTTACCTGCTCACAATCTTGCTTGTGTATTCTGTTGGTTGTATGTGTTCACTGCCCATGACTTGTCCATATTATTTCTCCCTTTCCTGAATCTATAACAGCTCCTGCTTCCCTTAGGATGTCTGTTCCAAGGATCGTGCCCTCATTATTTGGACGTACCAAAAAATACACTGGAAGCTGCACTCCCCCGATTTCTAGTATTTGCTTCTCACTTCTTTCTGCTTTTACTGTTTTCCTTCCTACACCCGTGATATAACTGGCCTGTCCAGTTGTTGGTAAGGGAAAGCCTGTTATCAATACTGATGCCCCTGTGTCCACTAACATGTTGCATTGCCGTCCCCCTAACAATGCCGTTATGTACATCCATGAGTCAGCAGAGCTGGCAGTGGAGCCCGCTGCCACATCTTTTTCTGCCTTAAGAGGCGCCGTTACTAACTCTGATCTGATCAATAGTCAGACTGGTTGCTGCTGGGGTGAGTGACTGGGTGTCTGCTGTGACCTTCGCCTGGGTTTTCTCCCTCCCCCCGGATACTGTCTCTAGCCGTGTCCCGATAGGCCACAGCTGTAGCATTTCAACTCCTTCACTGTTTTATACGTGGTACAGCAGTCCTTTGCTAGGTGCCCTGGCTGCCAGCAAGCAAAACAAGCCCTCCAGGACATCACAGCAGCTGCATTCACTATACCCACTTCATGATTTCTCTTGCCTTTTCTCTGGTCTATCTCACTGGCCCACGAAACTATTGCAGAGTGGGTGGACCCTACCATTATGCCTAAATCTAAAACTTCCTGGTGGGTTGAGCTCATGCCTTCCTTCAGCATTTTTAGGAAGACTTGGTCATCCCTCCCTGGATTATCCAACCCTGAATACTCCTCGTACGCTCGATAGTTACGTTCTGCATAATCCATGGCTGTCTCGTCAGCTTTTTGAATCATTGCCATTATCGTTTCCCAGCTACTCTCGCCTCCCCCAGCCGCTGCCTCACTTCCCCTTTAAAAGAACGATATCTTTCTTCATTACTGGCACTCCCGGTAGTTGTCCATGTACCATCCCACACCCCCTGGGCCATCCTGTCCCACATATTCCTCAGGCACTTTGTTTTCACTAACACGTGTATATCTTTAGGGTGCACCTGGTGAATTTCAACCATTTTCTCGAGCTTGCGCCAGAACCCTGAATTCCCACAGGTGACTAAGTGAGGGCAACTCGGCAAAATGCTCTGTTTCTCCCCAGGAGTGAAGGGCTTATGAATAGTCATAATCAAGGTCAAAGGCTGGCTCGGATCATCAGGGTTCTCAACCTGACGTTACCTGACCTCAATAGGTGCCATTCTGGCAGATCTATCTGGGTAAAACCTCTCCCTAAGATATCCCCACACTAATTCCTGCACTATGCAAAATATAAAAGATGGGTGCCAGTTAAACAACACATAGTTAAAACAGCAGAGTATGTATTCCACAATCTGCCACTTTTGAGTACCTGAACTCATGATGCCTGCTGTATTCCCCTGCATCACACTTGCAAACACATACACTAAAATGCAGCTCCCCGAACGAGTATACCCGCACCTACTCTGGCGTCTTGAACCGTACCGTTGGTTACCACCTTTCGCAACTGGTGGTCCAAGTCTCACCAAGTTAACCTGGTTAACATGCAAAGATTTCTCACATATATAAACACACATGCACACGCACACACTACTTTTATATCTACCTGCTCAGCTCTCCATGTTCGTGATACCTTGTGATCCCGTGTACCACCAACCGAACAGATCCAAGTGTGAGCATTATTTTAGAAAAATACTCACCAACTTAGACTGCTAGGAATGCTGGCCACACGAGGGGTCACAAAGTATCCCACTCCTGACACCAAATGTTGTAGCGTGGATGAAATCACCGGAGAGACAGAGTCACTGGTAGATACAAAGCAGCTTCTTTATTCGACACAACAAGGTACAGCAGGCGTCATACGGACGGAGACACTTTCGGGAGAAAGGTCTGCTAGCTCAATGTGGGCTCAATATTTATATGCTAAACACAAAGGCAATCACTACTTAAAAAGTTATAGACAATGCTTCCTATTGAAGCTACATACAAAATATCACACAGTCCTTTCCTTCCGACGCCAACATGTCTGGGTTGGTATCCACAGCCTTTAAGAATGCAAGTTAAGTCTACGATACATTTATCTGGCATTTTACGTGCTAACATAGAAAACCATTAATAATTATAAAATATAGATAATACTGTCTTTGAAACTACAGCATCTGGTCAAACTACAGCACCAGAAGCATCTGGTATTCACACCTTTTTAGGAAGCACATTGTTGTGGACTTAATCTGCAGTACTTTGTCAAATAGAAGTCTGGTGGCCAAAGTCATTTAAGTGTAAACAAATCATCTACTCAAAAAAACTCACTCTAACAAACAGATCAGATTTTTCACAGCCATTAACTTAAAACAATGCCAAATTACAAATAATTAAATAAAGTAGGGATGTAGGATCAGGTTATGTGTTGTAGCTGAATGATATGGGAGCTGGTGGGCCCCTTTGTGGTGTTATATCATATTCTGGACTTGGGGTGTACAGCAAAACATTAACTTCAGCTACCAACCTTCAGATCTGAATATGGACGGTAGATTAAATTTAAAATGTAGCTCTGGACATTGAGTTCCTAAGAGCAATGAACCGCAGTTAATTGGAAGACCAGACAATGCTGATTTAAGATTCATTTGGGTGTCTGTAGTCTGGGTGTGAAGGTGTGATATCTATATGTAATTCACAGGAAAGCATTGTAGATACATTGTAAACATAGAATTGTCCTTTGATTTTTAGCATATAAACTGTCATATAATGTTGGGTTGAGCAGCCCTCTTCCTTTGAAAGGGTCTCAATATGAAGTCTGCTGTGTCTCATTTTTTTGAATAAAGAGACTGCTTCATATCTACCAGCTACTTCTCTCCGGTAACTTTGTCGCAACAACAGTGGTTCCTGATGACTACATCTGCAGTAAATGTTGGTTGCTCAAGGAGCTCTGGCTTAAAGTTGATGACGTGGAATCTGAGCTTCAAACACTGATGCATCAGAGAGGCATAACTAGGGCCGTGAGTAGTGCTTTAAACTAAGTAAGTAGGGGCAGGGGTAGTTTCAACAGTTTGCAAAAATATGGATAAAATAAAACAAGAAGGCACGTGCAGGAGAGGTTACTGAAGTCTCCAAAATAAAGAGTAAACAAAATGTTTGGAAAGGAATAAGAATTTTATCTTCAGACAACGTGGAAACAAAATTGAAAAGAAGACTGGTGAATAGAGGACTGAAGGTGTTATATATGAATGCATGTAGTATATGAAATAGGGTAAAGTTAGAAACTGACAGGTATAATTTAGTGGGCATCTCAAAATTATTGTTGACAGAAGATCACAGCTGAGAACTTAACATCCAAGGATACACATCGTATCAAAAGATGGGGTGGCTTTGTTGATTTAAAAAAAAATCAAATTCTGAGAAAGAAGTGACATAGGATCAGAAGGTAGAGTTATGAAACTGCAAGGCTAAAAGGACTGATGGGAGTTATCGACCTTTAAACAGTAGCCAGGATGTGTGGTAAAAATTTCAACGGGAGACTAAAAAAGGGCAAAATGTCTTGGAGTTTTCAATATGCAGATAGGTTGGGAAAATCAGATTGGTGTTGGATCCCAAGAGAAGGAATTTGTAGAATGCCAACAGAATGGATTTTTAGAGCAGCTTATCATTGAGCACTATACCTGTTGAAGTTTAGAAAAATTGGTGTGCGGGGTGGTTCTCATTGAAACCTAGCAAATATTGAAATGCCTCGACAAAGTGGACTTGGAGAGGATATTTCCAACTGTGGAAGAGTCTAGGACCAGAGAATACAGCCTCAGAGTAGAAGAATGTCCCTTTAGAAATGAGATGAGGAGGAATTTCTTTAACCAGAGAGAGGTGAATCTGGAATTCATTGCCGTGGAAGCTAAATCATTAGGTATATTTAAAGCAGAGGGTGATAGATTCTTGGTTAGTCAGGGCACCAAAGGTTATGGGGAGAAGGCAGGAGAATGGGCCTGGGATGGAAAGTAAATCAATCATGATCGAATGGCGGAGACTCAATGGGCCGAATGGACTAATTCTGCTCCAGCCTTATATATTGACCATTGACATAACATTTCTGTGGAGCTCCAAGGAATAAAGATTAATATTTTCTCACACATATAACTGCAGTGTTGTATCAGATTTAGTTTGGATTTTTCTGCCATCGGGAAAGTTAGAAACCTGACTGGGCAGATTAAAAGCAAATGTTATGAAAAGAAGGAACTCAAGGTTTGGGTAATACTGTTCATGAATTGAGGGAGGGAAAGGAAATTGAGATTTGATACTAGGTTTCAAGGACATAGGGGTGGAAGATTTGGATATTTAGCAGCAATATAATGATGATGTTCATTATATGAAGTGAATTAGGTAACTGACAGTTTAATATACAATGCCAGCTTCCAAGCAAGGAAATTGAGTGGTTAATAATTTGATTGAGCAAGCAGAATATACATCTTGTGTATGAAATGTAAAGGATGGATAGTAGGAATTTGGTAAGAAATTAATGCCACTTAAGTATGGAATAGAGGAGAGTCTAGGAAAAGGATTGGCTAAGGAGACAAGATAGGATGAATAGCAAAGGGATGAATTCTGATTAACTGGGCCATTGGTTAATCAGGGTAGCTGCTTATTTGGGACAAAAGCTAATCGTGAAAATACAGACATGAGGAAACTTGCAGGTGCTTGAAAACCAAAGCAATACAGACAAAATGCTAGAGAAACTTAGCAGGCCAGGCAGCATTTTTAAATAGCATCAGTTGCATGTGCTTGTGTTGAAAAAGCAGTGATTTCTGTCACTGATAGTTGGTGAAAACAAGCGGTAAGACAATTCAGAACTGTTTTGCTCACTGCAGTTTCAAACGTTCAGGCTTGGAGATGTCAGAAATTGGTGAGAGTGAAAATGAAACTATTTCACTACTTCAAAAAGTTAGGAACTGTGAAAAATTTGAAGGTATCGACAATCATCTTGAATGTTACAACAAAAATGAAGATTTGGAAGATGTTATCATCAAAAGCATGTTATGATGGCTGTCCATTATCTGCACTGGGTGTTTGCACAGATTTTGAAAATTTGCAGTCAACTAAAAGAACACAGCATACGCCAATGAATTCCTCCGGCAATAACTATTAGGAATTAATGTGCAGTTTTATAAGACTAGTTGTATTAGTAGTGTTCTAATTTGTTCTGTATTTCATTTAAATACATAATTTGTTACTCAGTTAAACAGTAGTTTATCTTTTTTTATACCTTTTTAACGATTTTCATCAAACTTCGGCTAATTGAAGCAGCTATTTAATTGGCCCAAGATATACTACCCAATTAGCCGGAATCCACTGTTAATACTATATAACTTGGAAAATTATTCAGAAGTTCCTAGTACATTGTTTGAGTGTAAGGGAAGGAGGGTAAAGACAGAGGCTAAGGTAAGAAAGGAAATGAGTCTTGCATGCAATTTATTTATCTAGTGAGTGAGGACAGATTTAACTATATTCACAACCCGTAATGTTCTTGTAGACTACCTTGTGTCCATGTTCTTGTCATTTGCAGGTAATGAAACGGCTGATAGTTTTGTGAAGGATGGAGGGTCGAGAATCCAACCAACTTTAAGACTAAGAAGTCCTCTTGTAACTTTGCCTGCAACAGACAAAAGCACCAGTCAGACTCTTCCATCAGATTTCTTTGCCAACTTTTCAAGTGTAATTGAACCCCACACTCTGTGCTCAACTATTTATACAGTGAATAGTCATGGGGTTTTATGTGACTCTGCAGAAAAGTACATGACCAATAATTGCAATATTTCTGAAAGCACCGATCCTTACATGAATAAATATTCAAAACCAATAGACCTTTATTCAGTTTTACAAAATGGGTCTAGCAAGTGGCTGAAATATCAAATTTCAGCACCAACCAATCCAGTATCCCTGGATGATGATGACCACAGGGAAGAAAATCATATGTTTAAGAAAGGAAATGAAAAAGCACCTACAATTCAGGAAAATATAAAAGATTCACTTTCTGTTCAGCTAATAAAAGACAAACTGCTCAAACAGAATGGAAATATATTGACAGAAAATAAAACCTGTTCTGCAACAAGCACAAGTTCCATATATAATGGGTACAGTGTACCACGCAAAGCAAATTGTATTCTTAACAGGAAATGTTCTAACGTAAGTGACTAATTTGATTTATCTGTAACATTTTTACTTACAATATAGACCTGTACAGCACAGGAGTAGGCCTTTTGGTACACCATGTTTGTACGTAGTCCATATTACACCATTCCTTGTGATGGAAGGGTATTGATCAATGTCTTCTGTTGCTCAGTCATTTCAGCATCCCATCTACCAATTCAGTGTGGACAACGTCCACTGCTTTACCATCATCAGTTACCTTGGTCAGCTCTTCAAAAACAAGCACGAGTGTTCCTGTCCTATTCCTGCCATGTCTGTCTCAATAATATGGGATAGATCCCATCAGGCTTTGGGAATTTATTCAACATTTCAAGGGACCCAACACCAATTTCTTCTAGATCTCAAAATGCCTTAGCATATTAGAATACATAATACTGAACTCGCTCTCCTCCATGTCCTTCTTAGTGAATACCAATTCATTTAATACTTTGCCAACATCCTCTGACTCCAAGCAGAAGTTCTCTTTTTTTTAAATCATTGATCAATTCTGTTCTCTCCTTTGGTTCCCTCTTGTTTTTGATGTATGCCAAAAAAAACCCTTGGGAGTTATTCTTCAGTGTACTATACAGTATACAACTTCTACATCCTGTAATGACCCCACATAATTTTGTTCATATTTATATCTGTTTGACTTTGCACTGTTTATTTCTCTGACTAACGTTGAGCCCTCTGGAGACATTGTGGGCTTATCAACGAAATGTCAAAGAAGGAGGGTGCCCACCTGATGACCCTGATGACGTACCTACCCTCCTTCCTTGTCACCACTCCAAGCCCACTGCCAACATCGAGAGTGCTGACATACCATAGGGATTGAAACATCAAGTCCCAGTAGCTCTACTATTAATCCCTCTTTCTCCGAAGTTCCAGCAGTTTTTCTGTATCTTCTGCTCAATATTTTCTCTGTTCTGGAATTAATCTAACCAATTGTTCTTTTTTGATTTGCATCTTACATTTTATAAACACAAGATTTTATGTGAAATGTCATTCATCATAATTGTGGGATTTTTGGCAAATAAATAAGTTATGTATAATAGATATTTTTATGTGAATTATTTAACAAACCAGACATGAAAATAATTGGACATTAGAGTTAAATTTAGGAACAATTCTCCACTGGAGAGCTTGGGTACACACAATATCAACATTCAGGAGCAAAAGCAACAGCTTGTATCTGGGCAGAAACAGGAAGGCCATGATAAATAAAAGTAAGACCTGAGCTTGAAAGTGTACCAAAAAACCTTAATAAGCAGGAGTAGGCTATTCAGGCCCTTGTCTCGACTGTTGCTCATAACTATCAAAGCTACCTTGGTACAGAAACTTCTATTGACTTTTGTCTTGAATGGCTTCCCCTTAGTTGCACACTGAACCGTAACTCTAGATACTCCAGCCAGGAGAAATATCAACTTCACATCCACAATGCAAAGCCGTTTAAGACTTTGGCATGTTTCAATATGGTTACCTCTCATTCTTCTCAGTTCATGATCGTATAACCCGGTCTGTTCAATCTCTTTCGTATGACATATCTGCCACCCCAGGAATCAACCTTATGAACCTTTGCTGCTCTCCTATTGTGAGCATATTCATCTTGACATTGGAAGGCCAACCAGTTTATTAATTACATTGCACTCTTAACAGAGCCCTAGATAATTGTAGTGGGACATTTCCACTGTTGTATTTAAATCCCCCTTGTCAAAAAGCCTAATGTACAGTTTGTCTTCTATTTGATTGTTTTACCTGTGTATTAACTTTCAGTGGTTGACGTAGGACATGCAGTTCTTTCAGAACACTGACATCTTTCATTTTCTATTTGGAAAATATTTTTTTATCTACCGAAGTGTATGACCACACACTTTTCATATTTTATTCCATCCGCTGTAACCTTCCCCAGTCACAACTTCAAGTATCTGCATTCTCTTCGTAGCTTATACTGCCATCTAGCTTTGTATCATCAGCAAATTGGAGCATTTTCCACTCAATCCCCGGAGATCCAGCAGTGATCTCAGTGGCATCCCATTATTACAGCCTTCCAACCAGACAGTGACCCATCTACTATTTCTGTTTTTAGTCCATTATCCAATTCACAATCTAGCTAGTATATTACCTCATAATATACCTTTTAAAATGATCTTTTGTCTGGTACCTGATTGAGGGCCTTATGAAAATCAAAATGCCCGTTATCTATTCTTCTTATTAACCTCAAAAACAATAAAGTTTAATTGGTAGTTTCTCCTGTAAATTCTGACTGTGCCCAGTTCTATTATTGTTTTTTGGAGTAGCTCTCCATTTACTGCTTAAGCCCTATGTTTGAGCATGCAAAACTGTAAGACAGCTAGGGACACTAACTCATGGAGGAGGTGCCTTCCATCAGGGGGCGATTTGAAGCTGAAGTAGAGGGACAATTTTTAAGAAAAGGCCTAGATGAGTTCGTAGCTATTGTGGCCTTCTTATTTTTGATGTCAAGAGGAGCACTGTGAGCAAATAAGTTGTTGTTTAATGACAGCAAATTAGAAGTTCAAGTGGGCATTCAGTCTCATTAACTTCCAGGACCAACAGTCGAATTGGCTAGTTTTGCAGCTGCTGATCTTAATTGCCTGGGTATCAAAATAAGAGTGGTAATTTTACAAAGCAAAAAGTGACAAGAAAGTTCTTCTTTTGTAACAACCCTGGCATCTGGTCTGCAACAGGGCATCAACAAGTTTCCAGCCTAGGGAGTAAAACTTGCGAGAATGCCAAAAGTAGGATTGAGATCTTGCTATGACAGATTTTATTCCAATGGCTTCAATTTTGATGATCAACTAGACTCCTCATACATCCTTTTCAATTGTATGTCATTCCATCTTTTTATCGCCCAGGGATTTCCAACTTTAATTATCTTACTTCTCTTCATTGCTGCACTATTACTGAATCTCATATCTTGTTTAAGGGCAATTCATCATTCACTTATATAGCTTTGCCAGCCAGTCGTTGATTCCAGTTTATCCACATCAGAACTCTTCCCATTTGAGCTGGTTCTTCTCTATTGATTACATTTTCCCTTGTGTACTCCATGGACATTTTGATAGCTATTTTAAAAACTTGTAGTTTCCTCATTATTCCTTGTATTTTTGCCCTTCTTTACTTGCTTCACTTTGTATCCTTGTTTCCAAAAACCAGAACCAATAATGCTTCCTTCCTCATTTGGCCAAGAACATGCTTGTCAAGAATGTTCCTCTTAACACGAAAAAAAATTCTCGCTCTATGTACTGTAAGAATATCTGAGACCGTCCCGTGCTGTTACTCAGATTCGTTCTGAAACCATACAAATTTTTTGATACCAACTCCTCCAATTGTTTATGCATTATTTTTCCTTATAATTCTTATGTCCATCTCATCTGCCAAATTAGTTTAAGCTTATAATGTTAAACATGCATTATAATTATACATGAAGTTAGGTGTTTAATGCACCTATTACCATAATAACACAGTTCGTGGATTGGCTTTCTCTACTGCCAGGGTTTATGATGATGGTAATGGCTTTCAGGTGATTATTAAGTTGTTGGGGTTAATATTTCTCATGATATTTTTTCCTCTATTTTGATTATCATTAAAGTAACAAACAAAATTGGAATGCAAGCATATTGCAAAGGATGTTCTAGGCATTTCAGGAAACAGTACACAGTAATTTTATTCTGATTGTTGTCTCTACTTTTTTTTATGCAGAACACCTCACTTTCTGAGTTGCACTTCCCCAAACCTGATGTAGCACAAGGAGTGAAAACTCTTAAGAGACAAGTAACTATTCCAGCCACCTTCCTCAATGCTGCACATTATAAAGATGTTTTCATAGCAGTAATAACAGGTATGTATTTTTGTAGAGTAAGGAAATAAAAGGACGTGAAACTAGGATGGATATATAGAGTTAGAAAAATCCTATAATCAAACAATAAAAAAAATCAGGCTTGAAAACCTTTTTCTTGGATTTTATTTCTTACAATATTAAATTTCATGCAAAACTTGCAATATAGTCATGAGTGGTTGTTTGTGGATTGGTTAGTATCATTGTAGCCAAGTACTATCATTTGATTTACAAGTCCTGTAATTACCAAACCCAATAGTGATAATCTTTAATTATAAATCAAATCCAATTCAGAAGTCTCTAAGTGTTGTTTTCAATAAATTTGGACCATCACTAGCAAGGACCAATTGTTAACTGGTTTAATCTTAGGAGAATAATTAACAGCTAGGATATTTCAATTCAACTAAATAAATAAATTCTGGAATGAAATATAGGTATGGTGACACAAAGCCACCAAATTGTTCACTTGTTCTTCAAAAAAGGAAATCTGCCATTCTATTTGATGTTTTAATACAGTTCTAGACCCACAGTGATCTGATGTTTAACTTCCTTATTAAATACAGAGCAAGCCAGTTCGTAGAAGTTAAACAAATAAAAAAGGGGTCAATTAAGGGCTTTTATATTTGGCCTCAGCAACCAAAAGAAGATGAAAACTCTGGACAGCAATCATGATCACAATTGGGAATCCATTTGTCAATGATCTGCTTTCAGGAAAGGATGCCCTCAAGATGTCAATAAAGTATGACTATATGTAATGTACACACATTCTTTAATATTCCAAGAAATATGCATGGAATAGCATTAGCCATTAAACATGTTTTTTCTTAACCTTACAGATGTTATTGACTCTATTAATGGAATCCTTTTCAGTTGGGCTCCCCACAAAAATTTGTCTGCATTTTACTTGTTGAATAGAATAATATTTGTAGAATATGTCCAGCAGAAACTCAACCCAAGTGCATACTGATAACAATGCTGGTATCTTTCCGTAATACCATGGACCCTTAGCTTGTGAAGCAGCCTCATGTGACACCCTGTCAAAGGCCTTCTGAAAATCTAAATAAACAACATCCATTGTCTCTCCTTCGTCTATCTTTCCTATCATTTCCTCAGAGAATGCCAACAGATTTATCAGGTAAAATTTCCCCTTAAGGAAACCATGTTGACTTTGGCCTGTTTTTTCATGTGCTTCCAAATACTCCAAAACCTCAACCTTAATGGACTCCAACATTTTATCAACTCTTGAAATTGGGCTAAATAGCTTATAATTTCCTTTCTTCTGACTCCCTCCCTGCTTAAAGAATGAAATGATATATGCAATTTTCCAGTCTCCATTATCTTTCCAGAAACTAGTGATTGTTGAAAGATTACTTCTAATCTCTCCACAATCTCTTCAACTATCTCTTTTGGAACCCTGGGGTGTAGTCCATCTAGTCTATCTTCAGCTTCCCAAGTACCTTCTTCTCCTTAGAAATTCACTTCTTGACCTTGGCATTCTCATAATGAACCAAATGTTCATTGGATTCTACTGCCCAAGATCTTGCATTTTTCAGAAGCCTTTTTTATAATTACATTTTTCGTTCTAAGCCTTCTACCAATAGAAGCATATTACTATATCCCTACTGTATATATTTTTAAAATGTGAAAACCTGTAGGTTATATATCTTTTATGCATGTTTTTTGCTTAATTTGCATTTTCCATTCAACCATTTGGGTTGAATATAGCTGATTTCCCTTGTGAACCTATTTACATTATGCCAGTTATTTCAGAAGTGCTCTGTGTTATTTTATTTGTCTAAAATCGTTGATGAGAACCACATCCAGCAATGCATTATTACTGGATTAAAACGGGTGTGGCATAATACTTTTTCATCAAATTTTCTTACTCCGATGTGGCATTATTAAGAGAAATTGGGCATTCTGAATGAACTGACACTTGGAGATGTTAAAAAGGATCTGGAATTTACTTTTGAGAAATGGTGTGTTTATTTGAATTTAACAACTAGGATCTGAGCCACTTGTTATTTACATTCCTGGTTAGTCTGTGTTTGATTACCTTCATGCGTAATCTGGGATATAGAAGTGGATGAGGAAAGACAGTTTCATCATTGTTAAATTTAAGTTCTGATCCTTGGTTCTGGTTTACTGCTGAAAGTATACGTGTACAGTAGATAATTCTTAAAGCGCTCTCCAGCTAAAGGTAACTATAGATGCAAGGGATTATTTTGAGGCAGGCATGGTTTACAATCAGAACTTTTGATAATTGTCAAATTGATCTAGAGTACTTAGGTTTTGACTAAAAGCTACGAGGTGTGATCTTTAATTTGTATGGTGTCTATTTCAATGTTCGTTCACCTATCTAGTATTTTTTGGCTAACATTTCAAAAACGGGTTCTACTCTTCACTGAAGTCATTAGGCTCTGAATTTATTTTTCAGAACATCTCAACGTTTTGCTCTATGAATTATCTCAAAAATTTCACAAAGCTTTGTCAAAGGTTGACGTGTCTCAATATTCTTCAGAAAAAGCAAGCAATACAAAAAAAGAAGGAAATTATGTCCCCCTTTGTCAACATCAACAGCCCGCCAAGCTTGTCATGGTTAAAAAGGAAGGTCCAAATAAGGTAATATTTTCAGTTAACCAATAATTTCTCAAACCTTAAAGATTTTTGTACAATCAAATGCTTTTATTTTCATTTTTCATACTAAAAACGTAAAGATTTTCAAAACAGTGAAAAATAACATCAAAGCTCAAATCTATTTTTAATCGATTTTGTACTAAAATGTTAAAAGATTTAAAATTCGTTCCCATACCCATGATCTACTTTAAAAATCTCTTCAAACATCTAGTATTTTCTGTATGACTTGAGTTACTTAGTCTCTGTTCAGATATTTGCTTTCTTCCATTTGAATGTAATTCTAAAATATGAATTGCATTTCTTTCTTTTTAGGGTCGTTTATTTTATACTTGTGATGCTTCAAAAACTGACCAGTGTAAATTTTTCAAGTGGTTAGATCATGTTCAGCCCATTGAATTGAGTCAGAAATTAGAGCCTCAGTCAAAATTGGAGCTGACTGATGCCCGGAGTTTGGGTGCCTTCATTAGAAGTCAAAATGTTCCATTATACTGTGAATGTCAACTCCACATAAGGTGTGTCTTCATTCTGTTGTATTTAGTATTAGTGATTCAGAATCAAACCGTAATTTTTAAAAAATTTTCATACTATATCCATGTCAAAGCTGGTTTATGATCCAAAGAAACAAGGATTCAAACAGCCTTTTTAGAAGAAGCAATGATTTATTTTTTGTTTTTCTAATTATTGTGTGGCATTTGATACTCACCAAGTGGTTTCCTCTACACTAGAGAAACTAAGCACATTTAGCTGGTTACTTTGCCAAGCATCTATCTTCAGTTTGCAGGAGTGATGTTGAACTGTCACTTTTCCTCTCCCATTCTGACCTCTTGAACTTTACAATGAAACTTAATGCAACCTTGAGGAACAGCACCTGATCTCTTGTCAGGGTACATCTTAGTCTTCCAGATTTGATATTGATCTCTCCAATTGAAGGTAATTTATCCTTGCTTTCTGAACTTATCAGAATTGGCTGTTATTGTCTGACATCACTTTGCCTCAGTTTCTTATAAACCTGTATAATTTAGTCCTCTGGGTATCCCAAAGCATGCTAGGTTTGTTCCTAAACCAAGCTATTAACAACACACTACCGAAACAAAGAAACTTAATGTGTTTCAACCACTATTCTTACTTCTAAGTTTATTCAAGTGGTCTCAGCCATTTAGATATTCTTTATTCTTCCTGTTGCTCCACTACTGTTTCTGCTACTGAAAGCTAGCTTGTTTCCTCTCTTCACCGTTTTGATGTAAGGGCCCTGATCTGCAACATTTAACTCTTTCCTCATGCAAGAGATGCTGCATGACTTACTGGGTGTTACAGGCATTTTAGTTGATTATTTGGCAGAAGACGAGCTGGATCGATTGTATGCATTTGTCTACGGATTACTGAAATTTTGTTCTTGCCAGCAACAATCATGCACCATCAATCAACAGGACAAGTCACTCGGGGACTTGGGCTATATTATATATTTTTGTGTGACTGCATGTTTACTGCTATCTTATATGTGCCTTGTGCTATGTACAACTGTTGGTACTCTGTTTTACACCTTGGCCCCAGTGGAACATTGTTTTGTTTGGCGGTATTCATATATGGTTGAATGATAATTAAACTTGAATTTATTTAAAGATGTCATGCAATGCTTTACTGAATTTAAGTTGCTTTTCAAGTAAAATTTTAATTTTACTTATTTTCATTCATTTTGATATACTGTTTTTATATATTGAAAGACTTATTTTTCATATTGACTATCTTTAGAAAAACGTCTGGTTTTCAAAGAAAACAATTTTATCGTGGCAGGTGGAAAGAATCATTAAAGGATGAGAATTTGGAAAACTGCTGTAAGACTAAATTGTATCTTTGGTTGAGCAGGAAAGAGCACTCATCAGTCTACAGTAAAGGTGCATAAACTGTTCCAGCAATGGAATAAATACTAATTTTGCATCGATATATTGTTTTGTAGAATATTCAGTTAGTTTCACTTGAGAAAACATTTCTCGGTTGCCAGTGATATGCTCTCAGGAAAATTTAGAACATTAACTTCACATGTAGATTTGTGTTCAGCTGTGAGTTCAGTTTTCTGATTGGTGAGAATAAGGGAGGCAGTTATATCCCTTGAATCAGGGCAGCATTGGTACAGAGTAACACATAAAATGCTGGAGGAACTCAGAAGGTCAGGCAGCATCTATGGAGAGGTATAAACGGCAAATATTTCGGGCCAAGACCCTAATTCAGGACTTAGTCCAAAACATTGACAGTTTTGTCCTCTCTATAGATGCTGCATGACCTGTTGAGGTCCTCCAGCATTTTGTGTGTGTTGCTCTGGATTTCTAGCATCTGCAGAATCTCTTCTTTAGCATTGGTACAGATGCTATTTAAAAATATCAGCTGCTGTAAAACACCAGTGAACTCACTGATGTATTCCCCATGTGTCATAATGTCTTTATTATGGTAAGTTTGAAATAATTGTGTTGTTAACAAAATAAATGCAAGTTGTACTTTTTAAAAGTAATTTAAAAAGGAAAGGCATACAATTTATTTCATTAGATCTGTCCTGAATATTAAAACAAAATATTGAAAATATGTAACTGCGATTATATCTAATTTATCGCTTCTTCCCAATTTTTATTTTTGACAGATGATCTCTGGGTTATATCAAAAACATTGAAATTTGATCCATTTGACACTTTCATTGCATGCAGTGTTTTCTATGGGCCATCATCAACCGGTGAAATAGAACTTCTCCCACTGAAAGGCTATTCTTCTTCTAACTGGCCTGCAGACAGTAAGACATTTATTTTGTATTCAATTTCTATTCTCTCCCAACCAGTTCCAGCCCTAAAAATTTCTGATGTGTACATTATGAGATTTTCTTAATGTTGTAAGTCTCTCTGCTGGAGTCCAAATCATCTTTTCATTTAGAAAATGCTTTTTGCCTTGAGTAGAACATGATAGTGACCACACAAAATGCTGGAAGAACTCAACAGGTCAGGCAGCATTTATAGAAATGAGCAAACAGCCGACATTTCAGGCCGAGGCCCTTCTTCAGGACTACGAAGGAAGAGGGAAGGTGCCAGAATAAAAAGCTGGGGCGGGGATGTGGGTAGGAGGATAGCTAGAAGGTGATAGGTGAAGTCAGATGGGTAGGCAAGATAAAGATCTGGAGAGGAAGGAATCAGATAGAAGAGGAGATCATAGGAGAAGGGAAAAAAGGAGAAGAAGCAAGGGCCAGAGTGGGGAATAGAAGGAGGGAGAGGATTTTTTTTACCTGAAGGAGAAATCAGTATTTATGTCATCAAGTTGGAGGCTACCCATTCAGAATATAAGGTGTTGCTCCTCCACTCTGAGGATGCCTCAACTTAGCACAAGAGGAGGCCATGGACTAATTTGTTTGGAACAGGTAGGGGAATCAGAATTAAAATGTTTGACCACTGGGAAGTTCCACTTTTGGTGGATGGAGAAGAGATGCTCCATGAAGTGGTCCCCCAACTTGCGTCTAGTCTCAGCAATGTAGAGGAGGCTGCATTGGGAACACTACACAATAGGTGACCCCAGCAGATCTGCAGAATTTCTCATGTTTATGATAGTGACCATTATTGGAGCTTTAAACATGTCCAGGGCCACTGGCCTACATTGTTTAAAAAGGTGGAGTAAGCTACTGAGTTTCTTTCCCTTCTAGCAGCATATAAAAAGGTGGGAAGCTCTAGTGAGACCAGCTATCTTGAGAATAAATGAACAGTAAGAGAATTCAAAGTGTAATTGCATCTATTTTATTGCAAAGAATACAAGTAATAAAGGAGATTCATACCTTTAATTAATATGAGGGATCTACAATACTGTTGCCACCACGGAAACATTATTGAAGAGTGGCCATGATTGGCAATTCAATATCCCAAGGTATAGAGTTTTCAAATGAAGTAGAGGAGGTTATAAAAAAGAGGAGCCATTACACAGTTAGTCAAAGATAGTGCTGCATTATTAATGAGGGAGGATGTCATGGAAGACTTCTCAAATCATTCTTTATGGTAAAGGAGATATGTCCTCACTTGCTATAGAGCTCTCACAAGTCAACAGGGCAGAAATAAACATGTAGGCAGCTATTGCAGAGATGCAATAAATGTAATTTTATTGGATTAGTGGATTTCAGTTTCCCATATATTAATTGGAATTGCATGGGAAAGAGTATTACTAGACTTTATCTTGATGAATGTAGCTGGTCACGTGGGGGAATCATTTTTGTCATAATGACCATAACTCCATATATTTTTGAGGTGGTTATGAAAAACGATAGGGATGGCTAGTAATTAAGGTCTTAAATGGGGTAAAGAGAGGACCTGGCAAAGGTAGATTATGAGCACACAAGTCTACATTTGCACAGTGGATAGCATTCAAAGAAGAAACAGCAAGAGTTCAAGGCAAACATGACCCTGTAAAGGTATAAGCCAGGAGAAATAAGTATAGAAAACTCCTGAATGTCTCAGCATGTTGAGGGTTGGTTTAAAAAAAAAGGGGAGGAAGCATATGTCAGCTATAGGGAGCAAATCATGAGAGAGTTCTATCACAAGTATTAAAAAAAAAATGGAGGAAGACACTTTTTTTGAAAAAAGGACATTTGAAAGGCAGAGAGCGGTCATGGGAAATCACTGGCAGACAGGATTAAGATAAATCCAGAGGTATTCTGTATGTATATTAAGGACTAAAGAGTAACCAGGGCCCATTATTACAGTGGCATGAGAGAGGAACTGGCCAAAGTTGACTGGGAAGGAAGACTGGCGGGAAAGACGGCAGAGCAGCAGTGGCTGGAGTTTATGCGAGAAGTGAGAAAGGTGCAAGACAGGTATATTCCAAAAAAGAAGAAATTTTTGAATGGAAAAAGGATGCAACCGTGGTTGACAAGAGAAGTCAAAGCCAAAGTTAAAGCAAAGGAGAGGGCATACAAGGCAGCAAAAATTAGTGGAAAGACAGAGGATTGGGAAGTTTTTAAAAGCTTACAAAAAGAAACTAAGAAGGTCATTAAGAAGAGGGAAAAGATTAACTATGAAAGGAAGCTAGCAAATAATATCAAAGAGGATACTAAAAGCTTTTTCAAGTATATAAAGAGTAAAAGACAGGTGAGAGTAGATATAGGACCGATAGAAAATAATGCTGGAGAAATTGTAACGGGAGATAAGGAGATGACGGAGGAACTGAACGAGTATTTTGCATCAATCTTCACTGAGGAAGACATCAGCAGTATACCGAACTCTCAAGGGTGGCAGGGAAGAGAAGTGTATGCAGTCACAATTACGACAGAGAAAGTACTCAGGAAGCTGAATAGTCTAAAGATAGATAAATCTCCCGGACCAGATGGAATGCACCCTCGTGTTCTGAAGGAAGTAACGGTGGAGATTGCGGAGGCATTAGCGATGATCCTTCAAAAGTCAATAGATTCTGGCATGGTTCCGGAGGACTGGAAGATTACAAATGTCACTCCTCTATTTAAGGAGGGGGCAAGGAAGCAAAAAGGAAATTATAGACCTGTTAGCTTGACATCGGTGGTTGGGAAGTTGTTGGAGTCGATTGTCACGGGTGAGGTTACGGAGTACCTGGAGGCATATGACAAGATAGGCAGAACTCAGCATGGATTCCTTAAAGGAAAATCCTGCCTGACAAACCTATTACAATTTTTTGAGGAAATTACAAGTAGGCTAGACAAGGAAGATGCAGTGGTTGTTGTATATTTGGATTTTCAGAAGGCCTTTGACAAGGTGCCACACATGAGGCTACTTAACAAGATAAGAGCCCATGGAATTACGGGAAAGTTACATACGTGGATAGAGCACTGGCTGATTGGCAGGAAACAGAGAGTGGGAATAAAGGGATCCTATTCTGGTTGGCTGCCGGTTACCAATGGTGTTCCACAGGGGTCCGTGTTGGGGCCGCTTCTTTTTACATTATACATCAACGATTTGGATTATGGAATAGGTGGCTTTGTGGCTAAGTTTGCTGACAATACGAAGATAGGTGGAGGGGCTGGTAGTGCTGAGGAAACAGAGTCTGCAGAGAGACTTGGATAGATTGGAAGAATGGGCAAAGAAGTGGCAAATGAAATACAATGTTGGAAAGTGTATGGTTATGCACTTTGGCAGAAGAAATAAACAGGCAGACTATTATTTAAATGGGGAGAGAATTCAAAGTTCTGAGATGCAACGGGACTTGGGAGTCCTTGTACAGGATACCCTTAAGGTTAACCCCCAGGTTGAGTCGGTGGTGAAGAAGGCGAATGCAATGTTGACATTCATTTCTAGAAGAATAGAGTATAAGACCAGGGATGTGATGTTGAGGGTCTATAAGGCGCTGGTGAGACCTCACTTGGAGTACTGTGGGCAGTTTTGGTCTCCTTATTTAAGAAAGAATGTGCTGACATTGGAGAGGGTACAGAGAAGATTCACTAGAATGATTCTGGGAATGAGAGGGTTAACATATGAGGAACGTTTGTCCCCTCTTGGACTGTATTCCTTGGAGTTCAGAAGAATGAGGGGAGACCTCATAGAAACATTTTGAATGTTGAAAGGCATGGACAGAGTGGATGTGGCAAAGTTGTTTCCCATGATGGGGGAGTCTAGTACGACAGGGCATGACTTAAGGATTGAAGGGTGCGCATTCAGAACAGAAATGCGAAGAAATTTTTTTAGTCAGATGGTGGTGAATCTATGGAATTTGTTGCCACAGGCAGCAGTGGAGGGCAAGTCATTGAGTGTATTTAAGGCAGAGATTGATAGGTATCTGAGTAGCCAGGGCATCAAAGGTTATGGTGAGAAGGTAGGGGAGTGGGACTAAATGGGAGAATGCATCAGCTCATGATAAAATGGCGGAGCAGACTCGATGGGCCGAATAGCCAACTTCTGCTCCTTTGTCTTATGGTCTTCTTATGGACATCAGTGTGTGGAACAGAAGGTTTAGGCAATATCTTAACTGAATACTTTTCATTCACAAATGAAACTGATTTTCGAAGGAGAACAAATTGGCAGGTGAGGGGAAGTTGATTTGGATGGGGGGAGGGCGGATCAAGTGAAAAGCTGGGAAGTGATAGGTGGAAGATGCTGAAGAAGGAGGAATCCAATAGGAGAGGACAGTGGACCATGAAAGAGAGAGGAGGAGGAGGGGCACCAGAGGGAGGTGATGGGAGTAAAGAGAAGGGGTAAGAGGGGAACTAAAATAGGGAATGGAAAAAGAAAGAAGGAGGGAAGAGAGAGTAATTACTGGAAGTTAGAGAAATCAATGTTCATGCCATCAGATTGAGGCTGCTGCAGGTGTTATGGTAAGGCAAGGGTTAAAAACCACATCCAGATGAGGATGGCTGTGGCGGTGTGTAGTCAAACCCAGACAAGGGAGACCTTTGAAGTAAGACAGCCAGAGATTCTCTTGCTTACAGACAAAATAGGTCAGAGTGACTGCAGCAGAATGTAGTCAGGCCAGATGAGTGAAGCCTTGTACAATATTGGGTAGTCAGTACAGATGAGATAGGAATAACGGAAGGATGTGAAACACATCCAACAACAAATGGACAATTGTTTTACTATCTTCCAGGAAGCATCGGTTGCCAGCTTGTTGTTTCTATTGACTTTTAACAGCTCTATTGTGATTGGCAATTGATTTTCCAAATAATGAACTCAAACGTATACAGTGGTTAATATCTGTCACTGATAAACCAATTCTTTATAAAAATAGAAGTTTTCTGTCCTGGCTTCAGAACAGTGTGGTAATGGGCACAATGTTGTTCTCCTTGTGCACAAGTAAAAGAAAGTGTGGCAAGAGTGCATGTGTTCTGGCTTCAGTTATTTAATTTAATTTTACTTTATTATTGGCAATGACACTATCCAGACAGAATACAAGGTGTTGCTCCTCCAGCCTGAGTTTGGTCTCATTGTGGCAGTAGAGGAGGCCTTAGACATACATGTCAGAATGGGAATGGGAAGTTGAAATAGGTAGCCACTGGGAAATCTTGTTTTTTGTGATGGACAGACTGTAAGTGCTCAACGAAGCACCAGTCTGTCCGGTCTCCCCAGTCTGTCAGGTCTCGCGCATCAGTTCTAGTCATGAAGAGTAGCATTGAAAAGCTTCACCTAGAGGTTGCCTGAGATGGAGCAGTTTAATCTTGAGGAGAGACTGGAGAAGCTAGGATTTGTTTCTCCCTGGAGCAGAGACGTTTAAAAAGAGACATGATTAAGGTATATAAGATTAAGAGGGGTATCTGCAGGAAACGTTTTCCCATATCAGATATAGATAAAAGTAGAAGATGTAGATTTAGGGTAAGGGAGAAAAGATTCTGAGGGGATATGAGGGAACCTTCTTCACCCAGAGAGTGGAAGTATCTGGAATGCACTACTTGAGAGAGCAGTTGAAGCTGGTTGAAACCCTTGGGCCAGAGGGCTGCAACCTTAGTACTGGGCGATGGGCTAATATGGAAGACATCGCCCTGGCCAACATCGGCATATTGGGCCAAATTCCTTGTTTCCATGCTGTACAATTTATTCCTGGAGTGATTATCATTAGTCACAAGTGAAATGCTGGACATAGTTTCCTCACTCTAATGGGATCATAGCCTGGCTCTGATTTAAATAAAAATTATTCACGTAAAATCTTAACTGTTCCTCTTCAGGTACTTCTTGATCTCTGGACTCTTTTCAATTTTTTTTTCTTCAGATTTCTAGGCTCTGCAATGTTTTTCATTTCAGCGCCTTCTCATCTTTTATTATTCTGCCCCCTCCAATCAACCAGCTCCTTACTTCCTACTACATTCTCAATCCAGACTTTAATATTGAATCCCTCTTCCCCACCCATCAATCTAATCTCCAGTTGATTTTCTGTCTTGCTGCTGAGAATGGCTTTGATCCAATGGCCCTTTAATGGCTCCTGGTCATTTGTCTCAGCAGTGATGATAAGAAGGTTGTTGATATTGTTGACGTAGCTCAGAGATACTTGTGGGTCTGTGGCTGGGGTGAATGGTAGTGGAGGTGGGGGTGGAAATAACTTATTGTTCAAGATTATTACCTTGATGGCAGTGCATTATTATTGATATGTTGCTTTGACATCTTTGGTTGACAAGATCAGGAATGAGCTATCATGCATACATATCATACAGTAAATGCCTCAGTGAGTAATTTGTGTAGAAGGTCTCAATCAGCAAGGTTATGGCACATTCAATGAAAAAGGGCAACTATAGCTGGAAGTCATGCTTCTAAAATAGAATGGTATGGAGCAAAATGGAGGAGTAAAATGAATGTTTAATTTGGTGTAGAACTTCAGCCAGGTATGTAACCATTGTCATGGGTTTTCACCTTTTTACTATACACATCCAGTTACAGTTTGGTCGGAAGACGTACAAAAGTGTTTTTTTTTAATTTCAATTATCTTATCAAATAACATGTTATGATACTGCATTAACTAGTTTGAGCTAAAGAAGCATCATTTATTTATTTATTGAGAAACAGCACGGAACAGGCCCTTTGAGCAATGCCACCCAGCAATCCCCAATTTAATCTGTGCCTAATCATGGGACAATTTACAGTGACTAATTAATTTAGTAACTGATGTGTCTGGACTGTGCAAGGACACCAATGCATCTGGAGGAAACCCATGTGGTCATGGAGAAGACGTACAAACTTCTTACAGGCAGTGGCGGGCAATGAACCTGGGTTGCCTGTTCTGTAAAGTCTTGTGCTAACCCATACGCTACCATGCTGCCCTAATGGAGCCCATGATATGTTTTTGTTCTTAATTGGTTGAGGAGATTAAGTGCAGATGTAAAAGTAAGTATCTTAATTTTAAATATACACTTAATCTGAAGTGGAAAAGGTATTCTATGATTGCTATACACAAAAGTTTTGCAAGATTATATAATTTGACTGTATTAGCTTTCAGCAATATTGTTACTTGATTATGATACAATTTAAATAATGTCTTGAAGGTGAAAGGACAGTGCAAAAACCAATTCCTTGATTTTACCAGCTTCACTGAATTTGTCCAACAGGGCTGTGATGAGGAAATTGATTTTAGCAATATCTCCTACATCACTTTTGTCAATTTAAAATTTAAGCAAAAATATATAGCTATTTTTGTCTGTAATTCTGTTCATCAAATAAAGTCAGTGCTTTAAAAAATCTGGTTAAAATCTTTACAGTTGTGTGGAAGGCAGCTAATTTTTTTGTCTTGCTTTTCCAGTGATTGTTCATGCCTTGTTCGTTGGTAATGTTAGCACTGAACTAACTTCTCTGAGAAACCTGCAGGAAAATGTTCACCCAGCTTCCCTTCCTCTGATGCCGTACTTACTCAAAATGTAAGACATTCATATTTTTATTCTGCACTGGTAGTTGAATTACCATGATTGGTAATTAATGGTTATTAAAGCAGATATTGTCTTGGAAACTTTAATAATTTTTGGAATTATGATCAATAGATTTTTGGTTAGTAAAATAGATTTCCATTGGAAAAACTGCTAACTACAATTATCTAGTTTAGTTGGACGAAGGGCATGGTAATTTTAACTGGGATATTAGAGATACCAAGGCCAAAGCATTGGGATTAGAATTTATGCAATTAATCTCATAATGTGAGATATTTTTGAGCATTTCCAGTGTTCCTCCAGCATTGTGCCAAAGTTTTCAGCAGAAAGTCCATATCATCCTGTTTCAAACTACAGTATTTTCAAGTAGGAGACTCCTGTATAGCAATCCTGTGCAGGTGTCTTTAGTTACTGTTGTTGTACCTCCATATATACTGATTGAACCACTTGGATAATTATGGTAAAGCTTCTGTTTATGTCTAGTGCATGAAGGAATAAATTGCGTATTGGATGGGAAGAGCTTATAATTTCAGCATTTCTACAAACCAGGGGTTCCCAACCTGGGGTCCACAGACCCCTTGCTTAGTGGTATTGGTCCATGGCATAATAAAGGTTGGAAACCTCTGCTTTAAACAAATGAGCAACTGTAATTGAAGAACAATAATAAAAGAAAGGCTCTTTATTTATTAACGTCTGCACAATATATGGGAAGTCCACATTTTGCTAGCTTCTCTAGCAGTTGTACAATACAACGTTTGTCAGTGGTAATAGTGTCATTGTACGTAGAACACAGAATGCTATGTTATATTGCTTTCATGTTAATTAACTTGACATATTAGTTGGAAGTCAATGTTAAGTTGAAGGACAAAGACTTTCAAAGACAAAAGCAAAGGAGAAGGCATATAATACAGCAAAAATTAGAACAGTAATTAGGAGAGGAGATTAAATATGAAGGTACGCTAACCAATAATATAAAAGAGGATACCAATGTTCTTTCAGCTATGTAAAGAGTAAAAGAGAGGTGGGAGTGAATATTAGGACTATAGTAAGACGATAAGAGGTAGGAGCAGAATTAGGCCATTTGGTCTATCAAATCTGCTCTGCCATTTCATCATTGCTGATCCACTTTTCATCTTAGCCCCAATCGCCTGCCTTCTCTCCATATCCCTTCATGCATTGTCCAACCAAGAATCTATCAACCTCTGCCTTGAGTATACATAAAGACTTGGCCTCCACAGCTGCCTGTGGCAATGAATTCCACAGATTCACCACTATCTAGCTAAAGGAATTCCTCATCTCCGTTCTAAAAGGACGTCCCTCTATTCTGAGGCTGTGTCCTCTGGTCTGAGATGCTCCGCCATAGGAAACATCCTTTCCACATTTACTCTATCAAGGACTTTCACCATTGGATTAAGTCACCCCTCATTCTTCTAAATTCCAGTGAATACAGGCCCAGAGCCATCAAGCACTCTTCATATGGTAAGCCCTTTAATCCTGGAATAATTTTCATCAACCTCCTTTGAACCCTCTCCAGTTTCAGCACATCCTTTCTAAGATAAGGGGCCCAAAACTGCTCATAATATTCGAAATGAGGCCTCACTAGTGCTTTATAAAGTCTCAGTATTACATCCTTACTTTTATATTATAGTCCACTCAAAATGAATGCTAACATCACATTTGCCCGCATCACCACAGACTCAACTTGCAAACTCTAGGGAATTCTGCACAAGGGCCTCCAAATCCCTTTGAGCCTCAGATTTTTGTATTTTTCTCCATTTAGAGAATAGTCAACCCTTTCATTTCTTCTACCAAAGTTTATGATAATACACTTCCTGACACTGTATTCCATCAGCCACTTCTTTGCCCATTCTCCTAATCTGTTTTAAGTCCTTCTATTTCCTCAAAACTGCCTGACCCTCCACCTATCTTCATATTGTCTGCAGACTTTGCAACAAAGCCATCAATTCCATCATCCAAATCATTAACATGTAACGTAAATAGTATCGGTCCCAACACAGACTCCTGTGGAACACCACTAGTCACCGAAGGCTCCTCTTAATCCCTCACTTTGCCTCCTGCCAATCAGCCAATGCTTTATCCAAGCTAGAATCGTTCCTGTAATACCACGGGCTCATAGCTTGTTAAGCAGCCTCACGTGTGGCACCTTGCCAAAGGCCTTCTGAAAATCCACGTACACAACATAAACTGATTCTATCCTGCTTGTTACGTCTTCAAAGAATTTCAACAGATTTGTCAGGCAGGCTTTTCCATTGAGGAAACCATGCTGAATTATGGCCCATTGGGCTGCTAGAAATTGATGCTGGAGAGGTAGTAATGGGAACAAAGAAATGGTGAACAAAATTAATAACTGTTCTGTGTCAGCGTTCACTGTGGAAGACATCAGCAGTATGCCACAAATTAAAGAGTGTCAGGAGCAGATGTGAGTGTAGTTACTATCAATAAAAAGGAGGTGTTTGGGAAGCTAAAAGATCTGAAGGTGTATAATTCACCTGGACCAGATGGACTACACCCCGGAGTTATTTAAGAGATAACTGAAGAGATTGTGAAGGCATTAGTAGTAATCATTCAAGAATCTCTAGATTCTGGAATGGTTCCAGAAGACTGGAAATTTTCAAATGTCATTCCATTCTTTAAGGGAGGGAGGCAAAAGACAGGGAATTATAGGCCAGTTGACATGACTTCAGTGGTTAGTAAGAAGTTGGAATACATTATAAAGGGTGGGTTTTCGGGGTATTTGAAGACACATGATAAAATAAGCCAAAGTCATCATGATTCCTTAAGGGGGATGTCTTGTCTGATAAATCTGTTGGAATTCTTTGAGGAAGTAATGGGCAGGATAGACGAAGGAGAGTCAGTGGATGTTCAAGCAACACACATAAAAGTTGCAGGTGAACGCAGCAGGCCAGGCAGCATCTCTAAGAAGAAGTGCAGTCAACGTTTCAGGCCGAGACCCTTCGTCAGGACTAACTGAAGGAAGAGTGAGTAAGGGATTTGAAAGTTGGAGGGGGAGGGGGAGATCCAAAATGATAGGAGAAGACAGGAGGGGGAGGGATGGAGCCAAGAGCTGGACAAGTAATAGGCAAAAGGGATACGAGAGGATCATGGGACAGGAGGTCCGGGAAGAAAGGCAGGGCGGGGGACCCAGAGGATGGGCAAGGGGTATATTCAGAGGGACAGAGGGAGAAAAAGGAGAGTGAGAGAAAGAATGTGTATATAAAAATAAGTAACAGATGGGGTACAAGGGGGAGGTGGGGCATTAGCGGAAGTTAGAGAAGTTAGATCCTGTCCCATGATCCTCTCGTATCCCTTTTGCACTCCTGTCCCATGATCCTCTTGTATCCCTTTTGCCTATCACCTGTCCAGCTCTTGGCTCCATCCCTCCCCCTCCTGTCTTCTCCTATCATTTTGGATCTCCCCCTCCCCCTCCAACTTTCAAATCCCTTACTCACTCTTCCTTCAGTTAGTCCTGACGAAGGGTCTTGGCCTGAAACGTCGACTGCGCCTCTTCCTAGAGATGCTGCCTGGCCTGCTGCGTTCACCAGCAACTTTTATGTGTGTTGCTTGAATTTCCAGCATCTGCAGAATTCCCGTTGTCAGTGGATGTTATTTACTTGGGTTTTTAGAAGGCATTTGACAAGGTACCACACATGAGGTTGCTTATTACAGGAAAGATAGCAGCATAGACAGAAGATTGGCTGACTGGCATGAGGCAAAGTGGGGATAAAGGGGGTAAAGGGGACCGGTTTTAGTTGGCTATGATGATTAGTGGTGTTCCTCTGGGGTATGTGTTGGGAGTGCTTTTTTCTCGTTATATGTCAGTGATTTGGATGGTGGAACTGATAGCTTTGTAGCCATCTACAAAGATAGATGGAAGGGCAGGTAGTTTAAGGAAGCAGCAAGTCTGCGGAAGATCTATGTAATTCAATCCCACAGATAGTTGTGGAAGCCAAGTCATTGGGTATATTTAAAGCACCTGTTGATAGGTTCTTCGTTAGTAAGGGTGTCAAAGGTTATAGGGAGAAGGCAAGAGAATGGGCTGAGAGAGATAACAAGTCAGCCATTTTGTAATGTCAGTGCAGACTCAATGGGCCAACTCACCTAATTCTGCTCTTATGTCTTTTGATCTTATGGTTAGTTCCAGATTTGTTTACATTTTTCTCCTGTTGATGAGCATAATATTGAGCATCTTTCATGAAGTGCTACATATTACAATTATAACAATTGCCCATATTGTAAAATAAAATTTATATTAATTTTGGTATGTAATGTTCAGTTTATTTATTTCTATTGCATATTATGTGAATTTCTGATAATCTCTGGTTGTGCTGGGAGTGTGTAGGTTAGCTGTTGTTTGCTGCAGAAGATTAATATTACAATATGCCTTATTAATGTCTTTCTTTCCAGAGATGGTTGTGAAAATTCAAAAACAATCTTCCAGTTCACTTAATGGTGGGGGTACGGGGTGGGGGGGGGGGGTTGATTAATGCTTGCTGTGTTTTTTTTAACCAAACATAAATGAAACCTAAAATGGCAAGTTTCAACATACTTGTTACATTTTCTAAGGTGTTTGCCAGTGTTATTTAAAAAAAATACAATTTCTTGTTTTCGATGTATAGGCCTAGTCACATAGGAGAAACAATAAACAACTCTGCAAGGCAACAGTTTGTTTCTCCTGCATTAGTGAAGCCAGCAGTAATGAGTGGATTGTTATGTAAAGAAAGGACAATGATGTTGGCAATGGAAATGATACAGGAGTTTCACCTGAATACAGATCAAGGAGCTGCATTCAGACAGGTAGCTCTTATGATGGCAAAAGAAGAAAATTCCCAGGATCTCATTCTCCCAGTCACTGTCATACATGGTAAATTGTGGAATATTTTTTCCTGTATTTTTTCAACTTCATAATTTCTAAACTTTTATGGTTAATTTGGATTTATTATGTTCCAATATCATCAAGAGATTCATTTAGAAAACCAATTGACCTTAAGTTGAATTGTGAATTTAACACTTTTGTCAGATCAATTTGGAGGCAAAATTTATTTAGTACATAGAACAACATAGCACAGGAACAGGCCCTTTGGCCCGCAATGTTGTGGCGAACTAATTAAGTTAGTAATCAAATGCCCAACTAAACTAATCCCTTATTCCTACGCAATGTCTATATCCTTCCATTTCCTACACATTCATGTGCTTATCTAAGAGCCTAGTGAATGCCTTTATCATATTTGACTCCACCACTACTCCAGGAAGCGTGTCCCAGGCATCAATCACTTTCTTTATGTATATTAAACAAATTGCCCTGCACATCTACTTTGAACTTGCCCTCCTTACCTTAAATGCATGTCCTCTGGTACTAGATACTTCAATGCTGGGAAAAAGAAATCTATGCCTCTCGGCCTCTATTAGATCTCCCATCAGCCTCTGTCAGAGAAAGCAACCTCTCCTTATAGCACGTGCCCTCCAATCAGGCATTGTGTTGGTAAATATCTGCATCCTTTCCAAAGTCTCAGCTCAATATAACAGGGTAACCAGATCTGAATGCAGGCTAACTAGTTTTATAAAGGTGAAATGTAGTTTCCTGACTCCTGAATTCAGTTCCTTGACTAACAATGGCAAGCATGCCAAATACTGTCTTTACCACCTTTCAACCTATGAAGTTATTTTCAGGGAACTATGAACTTCAACTTCCAAGATCCTTCTGCATATGAACAGTGTTAAGGATCTTATTATTAACAGTGTACTGTCCTTATACATTTGATCTTCCAAAATGCAACACATCATATTTGGCCGTGTTAAACTCCATGTGGCATTTCTCCACCCGTGTCTGCAACTGATCGATATGTTGCTGTATCCTTTGTCAGTCTTCTATGCTATCCACAACACCACCAAACTTCATATCATCTGTAAATTTACTAACCCCGCCACTGATGATTTGATGCTGGTTATAAATGATCACAAACAGCAGAATTACCAGTAAGGATCTCTGTGGAGCACCGTTAGCCACAGACCTCCAATCAGAGGTTTGGAGCTAGTCCCATGAACCAATATCCTGTCTTTCATGGGTAAACCATTTCTGAATCCAAACATCCAGTTCACTGTGGATCCATCCATCTTAATCTTCTGGATGAGCTTCCCATGAGGGATCTTGCCAAGTACCTTACTACAAACTTTGTAAAATCCGTGCAGACAGCATCCACAGCTCTACCTTCATCTATCTCCTATGTCACCTTCTCAAAACTTAATCAAGTTAGTAAGATCTGGCCTGCCCTGCATAAATCCATACAGACTGTCCCCAATTAGACCATGGTTTTCCAGATACACACAAATACTGTCTCTAAGATTTTTTTGCAATAAGACCTGATGCTAACTCCTTTGTCTCAAAAAGCCCTGGCAAATTCACATGCTCCACACTGATCTCATTGTCATCCATATCCTCCTCTTTGATAAATACTGATGCAGAGTACTCATTTAGGATGTCCAGGCATCCTCTGTCTCCAAGCATAGGTCCCCTTCTTTATTCTTGAGTGCTATGATCTGCTCCCTCTTTATCCTCTTGCTCAATGTATGTTTGTATGATTCTCTTTAATCCTCTTTCCCAAGGAGTTTTTATGGCCCCTCCTAGCTTTCTTAATTACTTACTTGATTTTTTTTTTCTTCTGGCCTCTTTATAATCCTCAAGGCATTAACTTCATTTTCAGCTTCTTAAACCTTGCGTATGTTTCCCTTTTTTTTGTCCTCACTAAATTTGCCATCTCCCTTACCTTGCCATCCTTGTCCTTCCTTCTTGCTGGAACATACCTGTCTTGTACTCTATGTAGTTGGTATTTAAACACCCTCCGCATCAGATGCGGATTTGCTCAAAAACAGCTGGTAGATGAGCAGGAGAGAGAAAAGGAACAAGGAAGAACAGTTCACCTGAAACTGGACAATTTGATATTTGTTTGTCCTGTTTGCCCTGTACAGTGTGATGCATAGTTCTGATCAACAGCAACTTCCAGTGCAAACTTTCAAGTTAAACAAGCAAGGAAGCCTGATGAACTATAGATGCTCAAAATACTGTATTTCCAATCAGAACATTCAGTGACTGTTCTGTAGGATCATGTAAGGAGATTCCCAAAGATCAATCTAGGGAAATTGAAAATCTGACTGAATGCTACCACAACAACACTCTCTCACAAAGACAAAGAGCTAATTATTGACTAAAAGAGGAGGAAACCAGAGGTCCATGAGCCAATCCTCTTCAGCGGAACAGAAAGGCCTTCATAAAGAGGTGGATACAGCCCAGTTCATCACAGGTAAAGCCCTCCCCGCCATTGAATACATCTACAAGGAGCGTTGTTGCAGGAAGCCAGCATCCATCATTAAAGACTCCCACCATCCATGGTCCTTTCTCACAATTACCAATAGGAAGAAGATATAGGAGCCTTAGGTCCCACATCATCAGGTTCAGGAATCATCAATCATCAGTCTCTTGAAGTAAGGATAACTTAACTCTCCACAGTTCTGAAGTAATTCCACAACCTATGGAGTCAGTTTCAAGGACTTCATGTTCTCAATATTTATTGCGCATTTATTTATAATTATTATTTTGTTTTATTTTTGTATTTGCACATTTGTTGTTTGTCCATCTTTGTAGTGTTCAATTTTTCATTGATTCTATTGCGTTTCCTTGTATTTACTATCTATACCCGCAAGAAAATGATTCTCAGCTTGGTACGTGGTGACATATATGTAGTTTGATAATAAATTTATTTCGAACTTTGTATTGTTTAATTTCTTCCCTGATGTATGTCAAGTATCGTCAGTTAGGTAATTATGATGACTGTGTACATACATTTATTGATGCTTCTGGACACATCTTCAGTGATGTTCCTGGAATCATCGGGTGTTTCGGGTCTTTCAACATCATACAACCTCCTCCAGATGACCCAGCCAGGGCTGATCAGACCCCAGCTTGTGTCCAGATGGCTAGCTACTTATGACTCCATGGCTCCCCTCTTTTGAGCCACAGCCATCTTGACGCCCTCTCTGCCGCATCGGTGGTACTGCGGATGGCTCTCCTCTTCCTTTCTCCCTCGGTGCCCAAAATGCTGAAGGCTCTCTCTAAGGAACGGGCTACGAATCCCCTACAACCAACCTCCACTGGGAGACACCTTGCTCTCCATCCAGCCTGCTGACCAGTCCTACGTACTTGGAGAGCTTCCTTTCAAAGGCCTCTTCCAAGCTATCTTCCCATGGGACTGTCAGCTCCAGCAGCACCACTTGCTTAGTAGACTCAGACACTAGGATAATGTCTGGTCGCAGAGTGGTGGCTGCAATATGGTTGGGGAACTTCAGCTGTCCTTCGAGGTCCACCAACAGCTGCCAGTCCCTTGCAGAGGTCAGAATGCCTGCAGATGTTCTTTTGGCAGGTATTGGCTGCTCCCCAGCTCTGACAAAGGCAATGGTCTGCTTGGAGGGTCGGGACCGCTTTGCCCACTCAACTCCTGCACTGACGGCTTCAGCGATGGTCTTCAGGACCTGATCATGCCTCCACCTGTACCGTCCCTCACCAAGTACCCTTGCGCAGCCGCTAAGGATGTGCTCCAGGGTTCCTCGCTTGGAGCACAGTGGGCACGCAGATGACTCTGCCTTGCCCCATGTGTGCAGGTTTGATGGGCTTGGAAGCACATCGTACACTGCTTGGATGAGAAATTGGATGCGATGTGGTTCGGCTTTCCAAAGATCAGCCCAGGTCACTTTCCTCTCAACCGCATTCTCCCATCTTGTCCAAGCTCCCTGTTGCTTCATTCCCACCGCCTTGCAGGCTCTCATCTCCTCCGCTACTGCTCTCACCTCCTCCTGAACTAGACGACGCCTTTCCTTCCCTCTGGTGTCCATTTGGGGAGTTGGAAAGGATCCTAACCCAGCTCGGCCTCGTGCGACCACTCCCACCAGCCTCCTGTGACGCAGCCTCGCCTCTGCCTCCTGAACAGCTTCCTCTGCCCTCCACTTCCTGCCAGTACTTACTTGGATCCCTGCTCCAGCCACCTTCGGGTCACTTGAGCCCCTATACTGTAGCGCTTCTCTGACTCTTGTTACCTTGAATTCTTCCTCCAGGGATTTGAAGGGCAGTTGCAGTTTGTTGTGGTGTCCATAGAGTGCGATGCTGCTCAGGCTCTTTGGCAGCCCCAGCCATCTCCTGAGGTGGTTACTAATCCTCCTCTCTAAGGTTTCGACCGTCGAGATCGGAACTGCATAGACGAGGAGGGGCCACAGGATTCTGGGAAGAATGCCATGCTGATACACCCAGGCTTTAAACTTCCCAGCTAGGCCAGACTTGTCCACAGATTTCAGCCAGCCATCCAACTCGGTGCAGGTTGCCTGAATGGATGTTGTGTCCCTTAAAGAGCTGTCAAAAACTTGCCTAAGCTCTTGACTGGCTTTTCTGTGATGGTTGGGATGGCTGTAACTGCGATGCTGAACTGGAACTTGTTCTCCACCTTCCCTTTCCACAGCAGCAGCGATCTTAATTTGGCAGGTTTGAAACGCATCCGGGCCCACTCCACCAGCTTTTCGAGCCCCTGCAGAATCCTCCGGCAGCCTGGGACTGATTCTGTGGTGACTGTGAGGTCATCCATGAATGCCCTGATAGGTGGTTGCCGTTGAGCGGAATTCATTCTGGGCCCTCTGCACTCTGGTTCAGCAGACTTAGTGAGCATGTTCATGGCTAGGGAGAACAGTGTCACTGAGATAGTGCACCCTGTGATGATGCCGATCTCCACCTTGTGCCAGGTTGATGTAATTGCTCCTGAAGAGACCCTCATCCTGAAGTTGCTGTAATAATCAGCGATGAGGTCTCTGATTCTGCTGGGGACGTGATATTTGGTCAGTGTGAGCTGCACCAGCTTGTGCGGAATGGAACCATATGCATTTACCAGGTCGAGCCACAACAGTGACAGGTTGCCCTTGTTCTCTCTGGCCTCCCTGATGAGCTGTGTCACCACACCGATGTGCTCCAGACAGCCTGGCATTCCTGAAATGCCACCCTTCTGGACTGATGTATCAATATAGGCGTTCTTTGCTAGGTAGGTGCACAGCTGGTTAGAAACTGCACTGAAGAATATCTTCACCTCGACACACAGCAGGGAGATGATGCGAAACTGATCTATCTGGGTGGCATTTTCCTCCTTCGGGATCCACACCCCTTCAGCCACTCTTCACTGTTCTGGGGTCTTCCCCCTTCTCCAGAAGATTCTCAGGATCTTCCACAGACGCAGCAGGAGTTTGGGGCAGTTCTTGTACACTTTGTACGAGGTGTTGCTTGGTCCTGGAGCCGAGCTTGCCCTTACTTTGCGGATGACTTCCTTTAGTTGCAGCTCTGACATGTCGAACTGCACATCCGGTTCAGGTGGGTCTATTAGGATGTCGCACTCTCCCAACTCCTCTCTTTCAGGATCATTATATATCTTCTTCAGATGTTGGTCTATGTCTTCCTGCGAACAGGCCAGTTTCCCACTGCGCTTCTCCCCCAGCAACTCCTTGGTGAACTTGAAGGGGTTGGCGATAAAGGCAGCACGTTTTCGAGCCCTTTCACGACGACGCCTCCGATGCCACTCTGCCCGGCGGAGGACCCTGATCTTCTTTCGTAGTATGCACATCAGCTGGGCCAAGCCAATGCGCTCCTCTTCTCCTGCCTCCTTGTATTGGGACTTCAGCGCTTTCATCTCTTGCCTGATGTTGTGGATCCTCGATGCTCTTTGGTTCTTTGAGTAAGATGTTTTGGAGCCTTCCTTCTCCTCTTCTCCGAACCGTTCAGCTGCGATACTGACAATAATTGTTGTCATGGCTTGCAGCTTCCTATCAACCCCTCCCTTCGCCGTTGCCTCCAGAATTTGGTTAACATCTTCATCAAACTGCTTCCACAGTGAAGTCATGTTAGCTGCAGGCCATTTGATCCGCCTCCTGTTAGACTTCATGTTAGGGGGATTAGTTTGCAATACTTGGAGGTTCCAGGCACCATGGGGTGACTCCGGGCCTGGCCCCTCCTTCGTCTCACCAGCTTGGATACCTGCGCGTTATGCTGCTCCTGCTCCCTCCAAACACTTCACCCTCGCTTGGTGGATCTTCAAGCCGCGATCGTTCTTGCAGATTTTGCCACATGCTTCCTTATCGTCGTTTGTTCATTGCCTGGGTCTGATGTTGTTGTGTCCATCCGACTGGGGTGCTCATCCTCCCCCCCCCTCTCGGGCACCCCTGGGAGTATCTTTCCCTTAGATTCATTGTAGCTTTTGTGGGGGTCCTCCTCTCAGAGGACACAGATTGGGTTGCCAGCCCGTTCTGCCCCGGTTGCCGTCTCTCCAGGCTGTCACTGACTCTCCAGTCGTCACCACTCTTTTCGCGGTTGTCACCCAGTCTTTCCTGGTTGTCACTGATGAACTCAGGGTGTAAGCTGTGTACATACATCTATTGATGCTTCTGGACACATCTTCAGTGATGTTCCTGGAATCATCGGGTGTTTCGGGTCTTTCAACATCATACAACCTCCTCCAGGTGATCCAGCCAGGGCTGATCAGACCCCAGCTTGTGTCCAGATGGCTAGCTACTTATGACTCCATGGCTCCCCTCTTTTGAGCCACAGCCATCTTGAGGCCCTCTCTGCCGCATCGGTGGTACTGCGGATGGCTCTCCTCTTCCTTTCTCCCTCGATGCCCAAAATGCTGATAATAAGCTGCAATTTCCTATCAGATCTGAAATGTGCCAAGGAAGATCTGGCTCTAATTATTCATACTTTCTCAATGAAGCACAGTACATTTTTTTTCAGGTATGCATCTATTAACAAAAAGTAGTAAAGGATGAATAGAAAGGAATTTACTATTGTTATGAAAGAAAATATATAGTGTAGAAACTCAAGTGACATTTTCAGGAATAATCTGCAGTCAAAGTGAGTTTACTTTATGTCGCGGATTAATTTCAAGTTGTTATATGCAAGGTAGACTGTCTGATCTGAGTACTTAGAGGGCAGTAATGGAGGGCCTCTTGCACTCAGCGGGGACATAATGGAGGGCTCTTGCACCAAATCTATATGGGTAGAACTCAAAAATAAGAAAGGCAGTATCACTGATGGGATTATACTACAGAGCTTCCCCCCCCCCCCCCAAGTTGCCATCAGGACTTTGAGGAATTGATGTGCCAGTCAGATTACGAAAAGTGCAAAAACAACAAGGTTGTTGTAGCAACACACAAAATGCTGGAGGAACTCAGCAGGCCAGGGAACATCTATGGAAAAGAGTAAACAGTTGACTTTTCAGGCCAAGACCTGTAGTCAGGGATTTCAGCTTCACTAATTTAGCCTGGGACCTCCTTAGTGCAAAAGGTTTAGATGAGACAGAGATTGTTACATGGATTCAAGAGGGTTTCTTGGAACAATGTATAAATAGTCCAGCAAAAGGAAGGCCTATAATTGACTGGTGTTGGGTAATAAGCCTGGCCAGGTGAAAGACCTTTTAGTGGGAAAGCAGTTGGGAAAGAATGATCAGAACTCCTTAAATTCTAAGATAGCTATAGATTATTATGAACCTTGCAGGAGAATATTAAATTTGGAGCAGGGCAATTTGCGAAAGGGAGAGTTCCTCCTATACACAATATAGCCCATATATCAACCTGTATCTTCCCGTTTCTTCACCCACTCCATCTGCCTATCACCATCCCCAAACCTTGCTAATCTCATCTGTCTACCCTCCTCATCATCATCATCATCATCAGGTGCCATGCCCAGTTTGAGCTTTGACTGCCACGGCCCACACACTCCTGTTTCAGGTCAAGTGGATCACTTCATTGGTATTCATTTCCAATTCTCTGGCTGCTGTCTCCATCATCATTTGCCTTTGTCTTCCTCTTGCTTTCTTCCCTTCAATCTTTCTCATAATTACCGTGCATTCTAACTCCTCTTTCCTAATCATATGTCCAATGAAGTTACGTTGCCTTTTCCTGATCTCTTACATTATTTCTCTTTTTGTGTTTGCTCTGTTCATGACATCCTCGTTAGATATTCATTTCGTCCGTGATATTCTTTGCATCCTCCTCAAAAACCACATCTCTGCTGCTACAATTCATTTCCTCATGTTACTAGATATTGTCCAACATTCTGAGCTATATAACATAACTGGATAAACGTAACATTTCAGTACTCTGAGGTGGGTTGTCATGCCTAGCTTAGTATTGGTCAGTATACCTTTCATTCTTGTAAAGGTGTCTTTTGCCATCCCTATTCTGCTTTTGATGTCTAAGTCGCACCTGCCATCTGATGTCACCCAGCTTCCTAAGTAGCAAAAGTTCTTCAATTGTTTTATATCTTCCCCATTTATTCTCAGCCTGCAGATAGGACTCTCCTTCTTTTTGGATATCACCATACATTCTGTCTTTTTGCAATTGATAGACCCATTTTTGCACTGTCTACCCTACCTACCTTATTTGATCTCATCCTATTAGATTTCATCATCTGCAACCCTTTGTTGCCTTCTCATAAGCAGCGTAGAGTCTTAAACAGGAACCATCTGTTACAATAGCAGATTATAATGTGAAAGAATATGGGAAATATAACTTGACATTAAATTAAGTACCAAAAGTGAAATAAAGAAAGAAAAAGTTAAAAAAAAACTCTAACATCAATTAAAAGTTGACCCCTTGAGATTCCATGTTTAAATTTAGTATTTGATGCCAGATATATGGTGTAGTTATAGTTAAGACCTATTATACCATAGATATTTTTACCAAGAATTATTTTTTTTTTGTGAACCTATGACTGGTTGAAATTGTAAAATGGGTAGCCAGAGTATGAGCTGTTGTTGTCATATAATCTGCAGAAGATCAGGGCACCTCAGACAGCAGTTTCCAGATCCTGTTTTCATTAGCCTGTCTGTTCTCGCCTAAAGGTGTTGCTCACTTTGTGCATAAGTAATGCTGAGCATGAGACTATTTTTAAGGTACATTCTGGCCTTTGTTGATTTTTCTCTGCAAAAGCAGCATTGCCCTCGTGGTCATTCTTATTTATACTTCTTCAACTATATTCACTTTTATTTTTATGCCTGGCTTTATGTCCTGGTATTAGAATAAGAAGTGTTTCCATATTGCTAAAGGAAACCTTTTACACAATGTTCTGATTTGTATGTATTTTTTGGGAGGGGGGGAACTACCATAAATTTCATTTTGTGTTGGAATTCTGGCATTCTTAAAATAAACAGAAACATGTAGATGCTGGAAATCCAAGCAACACACACAAAATGCTGGAGGAACTCAGTAGGCCAGGCAGCATCTATGGAAAAGAATATACAATCAATGATTCAGGCCGAAACCCTTTGACAGGACTGGAGAAAAAATGCTGGGGAGTAGATTTAAAAGGTGGGGGGAGGGTAGAGAGAAACACAAGGAGATAGGTGAAACCTGAAGGGAGAGGGATGAAGTAAAGAGCTGGGAAGTTGATTGGTGAAAGAGACAGAAGGCCATGCAAGAAAGAAAAATGGAGAGGAGCACCAGAGGGAGGCAATGGATGGGCAAGAAGATGAGATGAGAGAGGGAAAAGGGGATGGGAAATGGTGAAGGAGGAGGGAGGTGGGGGGCATTACCGGAAGTTCAGGAAATCGATATTCATGCTATCAGGTTGGAGGCTACCCAGACGGAACATAAGGTGTTGTTCCTCATTGTGGCAGTAGAGAAGGTCATGGATAGACATATTGGAATGGAAATGAGAAACCAAATTAAAATGGATGACCACTGGGAGATCCTACTTTTTCTGGCAGACCGAGTGTAGGTGCTCGGGGAAGTGATCTCCCAATCTACGTTGGGTCTCACTGATATACAAGAGGCCACACCGGGAGCACTGGACACAGTATATGACCCCAGCAGGCTCACAGGTGAAGTGTCGCCTCATCTTGAAGGACTGTTTAGGGCCCTGAATAGTAGTGAGGGAGGAGGTATGGCAGGTGTAGCACTTGTTCCGCTTGCGGGGATGTGTCAGGAGGGAAATCAGTGGGGAGGGACGAATGAATAAGGGAGTTGCGTAGGGAGAAATCCCTGCAGAAAGCAGAAAGTGGGTGGTGGGAGGAAGGGAATGATGTGCTTGGTGGTTGAATCCCATTGGAGATGTCGGAAGTTTTGGAGATTGATGTGCTGGACGCGGAGGCTGGTGGGGTGATAGGTGAGGACAAGTGAAATGCTATCCCTGGTAGGGTGGCTGGAGGATGGGGTAAGAGCAAACGTGTGTGAAGTGAAAGAGATGCGGTTGAGGGCAGCGTTGATGGTGGAGGAAGGGAAGCCTCTTTCTTTGAAAAAGGGGTTCCTCTTTTTGAAAAAGGAACCCTCTGGTGCTCCTCTCCACTTTTCTTTCTTCCATGGCTTTCTGTCTCTTTCATCAATGAATTTCCCAGCTCTACTTCATCCCTCTCCCTTCAGGTTTCACCTATCACTTATATTTATCTCTTCCTCGTCCCGCCTTTTAAATCTACTCCTCAGCTTTTTTCCTCCGGTCCTGCCAAAGGGTCTCTGCCCGAAACATCAAGCTGTATACTCTTTTCTATAGATGCTGCCTGGCCTGCTGAGTTCCTCCAGCATTTTGTGTGTGTTTCTTAAACTAAACTGTTTGTTTCTTGAGTAGATCATTATGATCTTTTTCATTAGGTGTCTACGGAGCTGGGAAGAGCTACCTGCTAGCTGTTATGATTTTGTTCCTTGTACGTCTTTTTGAAGAAAGTGAAGCAACTGAAGGCCCCAAACAAGTTCAATGGAAACTTCTCATCTCTGCCTCTACCAATGTTGCTGTGGACAGAGTACTACTTGGGTGAGACAAAGATCAGAACAATGAAACGAATGTGGTTGGTTTTGACAAGAATTCAGTTGGACTTTTCATAACCACTGCATTAAAACATAGAGACAGGCACATATGCACACACCGAAGTGAAACAGTGAAAATTTTTCTTCAGTCTCTAATCTGTGCAGGTTACCAATCTTGGACAATGTAGCAGTAGAAATAGTGTTGAATTTGGGAAAGTGGTTATCTTGCCATCTGTTTGATTGTAGTTGAACAGTTTCTCCTGCTGAAGAGATAATGTAGTAATTTGTGTGGGAATTTAATTTTCACCTAGACTTGATATTGTTACGTACCCCGTAACTGGGTTGCCAAACCAGCAGAAATGGACCACTGGTTGGAGTCTGGATTACTAGGAACTAATAAAGTTTTATTAAAGAAATAAGTAACACAGTACTCTAATCGTAAGGATATAAATGCAACAGGTTAGCAATGATAATACACACATGTACACAGAACTAGGGTAATAGGAATCAACCAAGCTCTATCGCAGTCTAGGGGTAAAATGATCAGTCTTAAGTGATGCAGAGTTCAGTTCAGTTTAGTGCAGTTCGCAGTAATCGCTGTTGTGCCGTTGGAGGGAGGGGGGGTGCAATTTGATTCAGGCAGACCTTTGATGTCTTCGCAGTTGGTTTTCGGGCGGACCCTTTTATGTCTTCTATCCCGCTGTGGTCACCGACTGTGACCCCCTCCATTCTGGATATGACCATTCTTCCACGGTGAACCCGGCACCCAGGCAAGGGCGGACACACACCCCAGGTTCCCACCGATCGTACCTTTACACCCTGTGAGTCTATGGTCGGTTCCCGCGAACCGGACCTCCAAACTCCCACCAACTTGTGGGGGCACACCGCTCTTCCAGGGTCTCGTTATCTCGTGATCTCGTGGTGTGTCCCGTGCCTTAGCAAACCTGTTCTTTTTATCCCCCTGCTGGGGTATCGCCTGTCCATCAAACTTAAAACAGCTCAGGTTCAAAGCAACCGGTCTGTCAATATTCTGAATTGTGTTTCTTTTCCATTAATC
The DNA here is from genome assembly GCF_963921235.1 of Mobula hypostoma. NCBI lineage: Eukaryota > Metazoa > Chordata > Chondrichthyes > Myliobatiformes > Myliobatidae > Mobula > Mobula hypostoma. Next base: position 112,740,567 of record NC_086100.1, on the reverse strand, counting down.
CCTCTCTCCTCTCTTATTAGCATTTTGAATGTTCCTCCATTGTCTCTCTTATCTCTCCAATTAGCATCAATCGTCCGATAGCTTGGTTTGGCGTCACAATATCAAATTAGCAGTTTTGAGAATGTGTATGTCCAGCTCTGAGTGTTCTCTGCCATTCTCTAGTGAAGCAAAGCTCCAAGAGGTCATTTCTATTTGTGTGTGGAAGAATAGGATTTTACAGAAGTCTTAAGATTAGTAAAATGTCATTCTGCATCTGCCACACTACACTCTTTAGACTTTTGCAAATGAAACAACTCTATAGCACACTAAATACCTATAGAACCCTTCCAATAACCAGAAGAAACCAGTTGAGAGCAAACCTGTGAGTTGTCGATCACCTTTTAAATTAACAATGATGTAAGTGTCCCTCCAGATTCTGAATACATGTCCAGCTGCGTATGTTTAATCAAGGTGATGGCTCGACTATCAGCCTTTAAAATGGGAGTGCTGATGTAAGATCAATGTCACAATTGATTGACTCATACTGTTATAGTACTTTTTCATTGAGCGTATCAAGGATCTTCACCAGTGTGAAATCCTATAGAGAGATATGAATAATTTTGGAGTATTAAAGGATCTTGTAGTACCTAAAATAATTCTTTTATTGACAGAGAATACAGAAGGAATTTTATTATTGATGAGCACTTGTGTTGGTGCAATTAACAGGTTAGGATTGTGGAAATGTTAACATTCAGCTCCAAATGGCAAATTTTAAGTTCACCTTGCTCCAGTTTGGGTGGATGTGTATGTAACTGCCCTCCTTGAAAGACAAGTATTTGAACTGCAGTAATAACCCATGTTTTAGTCAAATTTAGAGATAGATGCCCAGGTTTTATGCGAAGAATTTTTTCATTCACTATTATGCGATTAAACTCTGAGTCATTAATATTTAATGTTGACACCACCTCTGGGAATTCTGCACCTCTACCAAGGTCAAACTACCACTAAACCTCCAGTGTATTTTATTTTCTGAGCCAACTGCAGCCTGATTTACATTACAAATGTTCTCACTCGCTATAAAAACCAGTTCGATCTCAAAAATCAGCTGAATGGCTCAACAAATGTAGGTTAGATCCAAATGCATGATATTTGATTAAGTGAAAACACTGCCACAAATTTCTCTGCAATTTCAACCCTGGTTTGTGATTTCAGAAAATTATGTATGCCTATTTATAAACTGCATCTCAATTTGGATGGTTTCTGACTTTTATCATTGCTGCTTCTCAAAACGATTTCGTAGGAAATGCATGCACCTCAGTGACCTAGACAGATAGGAAGTAAGAGTGTTTCCTGACCATTACCAGACATCCCACCCTGCAAAAACTCATGTCAGGGAGGTAGCACCATCAATTTGCGGGTGACTCCCGGGATAGGTGGGTTGTCTGCAATACAGTAGCTCCTTAGCAGCTGGCCAGCTAGTTTAAATAACGTTAGCTATGCTAATGAACGAATGACACCTTTTACAGTCTTAACCCACCATGGGCAATAGAAAAGTCACTGTTGCAAACAGTGCAGCGAGCAACACTGTCATTATTTTTGACCCCTATTAGGCAGGAGTACACTTTAGTGTAGTCTGGGGTGACGTACGTTTTATATATTTTTTGGAACACTCTGCCATGCCTCTCTCCCTCCTTCCCTCTCTCTCTCTCGTCGTCGCTCGCGCGCTCTCTCTTGCTTTTCTCTCGCTCGCTCTCAAAAAAATTGATTTCCGTGATATTGTATATAATTTGCGGGCATCAGGGAGCCACTATTGATATGCAGGAGACTCCCGGAAGTTCCAGGAGAGGTGAGATGTCTGCTATTACTATCATTGCTTTTGCAGCATTGTATATTAGAATCAGAATCAGGTTTATTATCACCAGCATGTAAGGTGGAATTTATTATCTTAGCAGCAACAGTTCAATGTAATACATAATATAGAAGAAGATAAATAAATGAATGAATGAATGAGTACTGTTGGAATCCTGAAGAATGTTATGCCCCTTTGGAGACTCCCTCTGCCACAAAATTGTTTTTGTCATTACCTTAGACAGTTTATGGCTTTATTCAGAATCAGAATCACTTTATTGCCAGTTTGTGAAACATATCGGAATTCATTATGGTTTGACAATATGGAAACAGACAACACAATAGCAACCAACTATTTACAAGAGAATAGTGCAAACAGCCATGAGCAATCAACAATTAGCAGAATGATAATATGTACAAATCAAATCTAAATAAATGTTGAACATATGAACAGACTCAGTAATCATCCAGATAACAAAGAGAGCAGGAAAGACCATTTAACAGATGTTGTGCAGGGACCGTCAGGGTATTACACCTGAGTGAATTTTATTGAGAAGCTGGATAACTACAGGAAACTAGCTTCGGAGATGATGTGTAGTGCTGGTAGTGATGAACTTGTAGCGTCTCCCTGATGACGATTTGGTGAATAGGTGACTGCTAGGGTGGGTGGAATCAGCAGTAATTTTTTTCAGCTTCTTCTTCGCTCTGGCGATGAAAAGTTGTTTTAATGTTGGTAGCTGACAGCCAATGATCTTCTCTGCTGAGTGGACCACTCACTGCAACTTGGACTTGGGTTTCCTGCCACTTCTTCCCTCTCTAATGGTAATAGAGGTGGTCACAACACTCCTAATCATGGCTGAGTGAAAATTCATCAGGAATTAAAAATTCATCAAAAATTCATCTCTGCTTGGATTGTCCCTGTGGTGAGTATAACGTACTTGTTATAATGTACTTTCAATACATTTGTATGTGAATGACTTGACCACAGACACAACCTGACCATTGATTTCCGGGGGAGAGGGTGGTGCAGATAAAGGGTTGTCTGCAGAAGTCAATCCTCATTTCCTCTGCCTTCCTAGCATAAGCTCCAGGTTGTTAGGAGCACACCATGCTGCAAAATGGTCTACCTTTCTTTGATAACAAGTTACATCATTATTAGAGATGAAAGCAACTACAATCTGCAGATTTTAGTATTTTAATAGATTTGTCTATGGTGGTGCAGTCATTTGTATAAAGTGAAAACAGGAAGGGTGACAGAACAAGGCTGTGGGGAGAGCTTGTGCTTATAGACATTGGATTAGACAAATAGGAGCCCAGCCATACATTCTGCTTCCTTCCTGTCAGGAAGTTCATAATCCACTGACAGACACTGTAGGGTACAGCTAGCTCGGTTCGCTTGCTGTGGAGCAACTCTAGAGCAATAGTGTTGAAAGTGGAGCTAAAATCCACAAACAAGTTCCTCACGTAAGGTGTTGAGGGAGTCCAAATGTTGAAGAATGTAATGAAGGTGTAAGTTAATTACATTATTAAATGAATGATTTGCTCTATAAGCGAACTAGTGGGTCAAAAAGAGTATCAGTCATGAATTTATGGTAGGCCAGCATCAGATATTCAAAGGTTTTCGTAACTACTAAAGTCAGAGCAATTGGCCTATAATTATCAAGTCCAGTGATCTGGTTTTTCTTGGGAATTGGAATGGTTCTAGTAACTTTAATGCAGTTTGGAATCCTGCATAATTGCAGGGAGATGTCAAATATCATAGTGAAAACAGCTACTAACTAATCCGCGCAGTGTTTTAGAGTACCAGGTGAGACACCACCAGGGCCAGCAGCTTTCCTAATATTCTGTTTTCCCAAATAGTACAGAGTGGGATGGAGGGAGGGGGCAAAAGGGGGATGAGGCTGAAGAAAAATCTTTTTTTTTAAAGCATGTCTTGCATGTAAAATTTATAAGTTGAAGGAATTCAGCTCATCTATGGATGGAAATGGAAATCAACGTTTTGGATTGAGATCCTTTCTCAGGACTGAAAACCAACTGGGAGGTAGTCAATAGTGAAAGCGTAGAAGACAATGGAGCAAGAGCTGGCAGGTGATGGGTGGATCTAGGTGATGGCGGTGATAAACAGGTTGAGTGAAGAGAGTTGAGAATGGTGTAAGGAGCTGGGAGAAGATAGGAGGAAATGACAAAGGGCTAAATAAGATGGAATCTGATAGAAGAGGACAGTGGACTTGGAATAAAGGGAAGGAGGAGGGGAGGGTAACCAGTAGAAGGATTGTGTGGGTCATAGATATGTGGAGAGGGTGATGGATGGATGCAGGGAAAAGAGATTTGGAGAATGGCGATATAAGAGTTTAAAAAGGAGGGACAGAGGGGAGTAAAATCTGAGAAACTAATATTCATCAGGTTAGAGACTACCAAGGAGGAATATGAGATGCTGTTCCTCTAATCTGTACAGATTAGAGGAGGCCATAAACAGACATGTCAATGTGGGGATGAGAAGTGGGATTGAAATGGTTGGTCACCAGGAGATCCTGCCTGCTATGGCAGATGGAGCGAAGATGCTCGACAAAGTGATTTCCCCAAATCGGCATCATTTTTTTGCTGAGGTAAAGGAGGCCACAATGAGGTGTAATAAGCAACACTGATCAATTCAAATGTAAACAACTACCTTACCTGGAAGGATCTGACTTACCAGGTGGATTTTTTGCAGCTTGTAATGCTTGCCTTGTTTATATGGGATTTTTGGAAGTAACTTACATAGATTCGATTTTGCAGTTCTGTGAATCATGGTACATGATCTTTTTTGACAAAACTGTAGAGAAATTAAGTTATTATTCATGATTTCTGTTGCAAAATAAATTGGCATAATTTGTTTGCATTAATTAGGCTTCTCGAACTTGGATTTGATAAATTTATCAGAGTTGGGAGCATTCGGAAGATTGCTAAATCCATCTTGCCGTATGGGTAAGCACAATTCTTGTTCTCTATTATTGTCAATAAAAGTATGGTACAGTGAAATCCTTATGTCTTTGGACTGGAATAAACTACAATGGCCACAGATTAATACTAACATTGTCGGCTGGTAGTATTATGCTCCTGGTAATGCTCTAAATGAGTGTCCTGATGGATAAATATACTGCATGTTAAATTTCTTCCAGCTATTGTACATGATATTGGTCAGGTATTTCCTGCAATTGTTAATTATGATATTTCTTCAAAACTGTTGTACCAATTCCACTTATGCATTTGCATATAGTTCTTGTGAACTATGTGGAATTGCTGGATGTTTCATCTGTGAGCTTTTCCCTTCATCTATGTGCTGGCTAATATTAAGTTCTACTTGCTCATCTACATCATATTATTTTTCTGTCCTCATTGCCTAAAAGGTTACATAGAAACATAGAAAATAGGTGCAGGAGTAGGCCATTCGGCCCTTCGAGCCTGCACCGCCATTTATTATGATCATGGCTGATCATCCAACTCAGAACCCCGCCCCAGCCTTCCCTCCATACCCCCTGACCCCCGTAGCCACAAGGGCCATATCTAACTCCCTCTTAAATATAGCCAATGAACTGGCCTCAACTGTTTCCTGTGGCAGAGAATTCCACAGATTCACCACTCTCTGTGTGAAGAAGTTTTTCCTAATCTTGGTCCTAAAAGGATTCCCCTCTATCCTCAAACTGTGGCCCCTCGTTCTGGATTTCCCCAACATCGGGAACAATCTTCCTGCATCTAGCCTGTCCAATCCCTTTAGGATCTTATACATTTCAATCAGATCCCCCCTCAATCTTCTAAATTCCAACGAGTACAAGCCCAGTTCATCCAGTCTTTCTTCATATGAAAGTCCTGCCATCCCAGGAATCAATCTGGTGAACCTTCTTTGTACTCCCTCTAAGGCAAGGATGTCTTTCCTCAGATTAGGGGACCAAAACTGCACACAATACTCCAGGTGTGGTCTCACCAAGGGCTTGTACAACTGCAGTAGTACCTCCCTGCTCCTGTACTCGAATCCTCTCGCTATAAATGCCAGCATACCATTCGCCTTTTTCACCGCCTGCTGTACCTGCATGCCCACTTTCAATGACTGGTGTATAATGACACCCAGGTCTCGTTGCACCTCCCCTTTTCCTAATCGGCCAGCATTCAGATAATAATCTGTTTTCCTATTTTTGCCACCAAAGTGGATAACTTCACATTTATCCACATTAAACTGCATCTGCCATGAATTTGCCCACTCACCCAACCTATCCAAGTCACCCTGCATCCTCTTAGCATCCTCCTCACAGCTAACACTGCCACCCAGCTTCGTGTCATCCGCAAACTTGAAGATGCTGCATTTAATTCCCTCATCCAAGTCATTAATATATATTGTAAACAACTGGGTCCCAGCTCTGAGCCTTGCGGTACCTCACTAGTCACCGCCTGCCATTCTGAAAAGGTCCCGTTTATTCTCACTCTTTGCTTCCTGTCTGCTAACCAATTCTCCACCCACACCAATACCTTACCCCCAATACCGTGTGCTTTAAGTTTGCACACTAATCTCCTGTGTGGGACCTTGTCAAAAGCCTTTTGAAAACCCAAATATACCACATCCACTGGTTCTCCCCTATCCACTCTACTAGTTACATCATAATTGGCCAATGTTCTAACCATGCTAGTAATTCCCATGCAATATCATGGGCTCTTAACTTGGGAAGCAGCCTCAAGTGTGGCACCGTGTCAAAGGCCTTCTGTAACATCCACTGCATCCCCTTTATCTACCCTACTTGTAATCTCCTCAAAGAACTCCAACAGGTTTGTCAGGCAGGATTTTCTCCGGAGGAAACCATGCTGACTTTGTACCACCTTGTCCTGTGTCAAGAAGTACTCCATAACCTCACCCTTAACAAACTACTCTAACGTCTTCCCAACCACATAGGTCAGGGTAACTGGTCTATAATTTCCTTTCTGCTGCCCTCCTCCTTTCTTAAAGAGTGGAGTGAAGTCCTCCGAAACCACACCAGAGTCCAATGATTTTTGAAAGATCATTCCTAACGTCTCCACAATCTCTACCACTACCCCTTTCAGAACCCTAGGGTGCAGTTCATCTGGTCCGGGTGACTTACGCACTTTAGGCCTTTCAGTTTTTTGAGCACTTTCTCCCTTGTAATAGTAACTACACTCACTTCTCTTCCCTCACACTCTACAACATCTGACACACTGCTAGTGCCTTCCATAGTGAAGACTGATGCAAAGTATTTATTTAGTTCATCTGCCATCTTCTTGGCCCCTGTTATTATTTCTCTGGCCTCATTTTCTAGCAGTCCTATGTCCACTTTCATCTTATTTTCTATATACTTGAAAAAGCTTTTTCTATCCACTTTGATATTGTTTGCTAGCTTGCTTTCATATTTCATCTTTTCCCTTCGAATGACTCTTTTACTTGCTTTCTGTAGGCTTTTAAAAGCTTTCCATTCCTTCATCTTCCTGCTAACTTTTGCTTTGTTGTATGCCCTCTCTTTACCTTTTCATTAGCTTTGACATCCCTCTGAGCTACAGTTGTACTATTTTGCCATTTGAGTATCTGTTTTTGGAATGCACCTACCATGCACCTTCCTCATTTTTCCAGAAACTCAAACCATTGCTACTCTGCTGTCATCCCTGCCAGCATCTCCTTCAGTTAGTCCTGACGAAGGGTCTCGGCCTGAAACGTCGACTGCGCCTCTTCCTATAGATGCTGCTTGGCCTGCTGCGTTCACCAGCAACTTTGATGTGTGTTGCTTGAATTTCCAGCATCTGCAGAATTCCTGTTGTTAGCATCTCCTTCCAATTTACTTTGGCCAACTCCTCTCTCATATCACTGTAATTTCCTTTACTCTACTGAAATACTGCTATGTCAGACTTTATCAAATTTCAAGTTGATCTCAATTACATTGTGATCACTGTCTCCTAAGAGTTCCATTACCTTAACCTCCCTAATCACCTTCGGTTCATTACATAACACCCAATCTAATATAGCTGATCCCTTAGAAGGCTAAACTACAAAACAGCTCTAAAAAGCCATCTTGTATGCATTCAACAAACCCACCCTTGAGATCCATTATCAACTTAACTTTCCCAATCTAACTGCATGTTAAAATCTCCCATGACTATTATAACATTGACCTCTGGACACACCTTTTCTATTTCCCATTTCAATCTGTAGTCCGCATCCCAGCTATTGTTTGGAGGCCATCAGGTTCCTTTCACCGTTGAAGTTTCTTCACTCAACCAACAAGGATTCGAAATCTTTTGATCCCATGTCACATCTTTCTAATGATTTGATGCCATTCTTTACCACCAGAACCTCACCATCCCCTCTGTCTACCTTCCTATCCCTACAATACAACATGTAACCTTGGACATTCAGCTCCCAACTTCAACCATCCTTCAGCCACAATTCAGTAATGGCCACAACATCATACCCAATAATCTGTAAAAGTGCAACAAGATCATTCACCTTATTTCTTATACTCCATGCATCGAGATATAACACTTTTGAGTACTCTATTTGCTACCTTTTTTGATTCTGCATCCCTAATGTTCTGACATTCATCCTACTGGCTGCAATTTTGTCCTAACATCTACCGGCCCTTTCTGACAGTCTGACTGCACGCTATCTTTGCTTTTTTTACCATTCATTCCATCCTGAGTCCCTTCACTCCAGTTTCTATCCCCCTGCCATATTAGTTTAAACCCTCCCCAACAGCTCTAACAAAACTACCTGTGAGAATATTGCCCACCCCCCTTGGGTTCAGGTGCAACCTGTCCCTTTTGTACAGGTCATACTTCCCCCAGAGATCCCAATGATCCAAAAACCTGAAGCCATTCCCCCCACACCAGCTTCTCAACCACCCACTTATACTTTATTGTCGCCACACAATTAATACTAGAACGTACAATCATCACAGCAATATTTGATTCTGCGCTTCCCACTCCCTGGTTTACAAATATTAAATTAAAAATAGTAAAAATTAGTAAATATTAAAAATTTAAATTATAAATCATAAATAGGAAATAGAAAAATGGAAAGTAAGGTAGTGCAAAAAAAAAAGAGGCAGGTCCGGATATTTGGAGGGTACGGCCCAGATCCGGGTCAGGATCCGTTCAGCAGTCTTATCACAGTTGGAAAGAAGCTGTTCCCAAATCTGGCCGTACGAATCTTCAAGCTCCTGAGCCTTCTCCCGAAGGGAAGAGGGACGAAAATGTGTTGGCTGGGTGGGTCGTGTCCTTGATTATCCTGGCAGCACTGCTCCGACAGCGTGCAGTGTAAAGTGAGTCCAAAGACAGAAGAATGGTTTGTGTGATTTGCTGCGCCATGTTCAAGATCTTCTGCAGCTTCTTTCGGTCTTGGACAGGACAACTTCCATACCAAGTTGTGATGCACCCGAAAAGAATGCTTTCTACAGTGCATCTATAAAAATTAGTGAGTGTTTTAGGGGACAGGCCAAATTTCTTCAGTTTTCTCAGGAAGCAAAGGCGCTGGTGGGCCTTCTTGGCAGTGAACTCTGCCTGGTTGGACCAAGTCAGGTCATTTGTGATATTGACCGCGAGGAACTTAAAGCTTTTGACCTGTTCCACTTGCGCACCACTGATGTAAATTGGGTCATGTGGTCCGCTACTCCTTCTGAAGTCAACAACCAATTCCTTCGTCTTGCTGACGTTGAGGGATAGGTTATTGTCTTCGCACCATGCCACTTGGTTCTTAATTTCCTCTCCGTACTCAACCTCATCATTACCCGAGATACCGTCTACAATTGTTGTGTCATCAGTAAACTTATATATTGAGTTCGATGGAAACTTGGCTACACAATCATGGGTGTACAGTGAGTACAGCAGGGGGCTGAGTACACAGCCTTGTGGGGCACCTGTGCTCAGAGTGATTGTAGAGGAGAGCTTGTCCCCTATTTTACAGCTTGGGTCCTGTCTGTGAGGAAGTTGAAGATACAGCTGCAGATCTGAGTGCTAAAGCCCAGGTTCCAGAGCTTAGGAATCAGTTTATTTGGAATGATGGTATTAAAGGCAGAGCTGTAGTCAATGAAAAGGAGCCTTACATATGCGTCTTTATTCTCCTGGTGTTCTAAGGAGGAATGAAGGGCCAGAAAGATGGCATCTGCCGTTGACCTGATGCTCCGGTAAGCGAATTGCAAAGCGTTGAGGTTGACCGGTAGGCTGTGGTTGATGTGTACCATAACCAATTGCTTGAAGCACTTCATAGCAATTGATGTCAGAACCACAGGTCGATAGTTATTCAGGCATGCCACCTTGCTCTTCTTCAGCACTGGGATCATTGTTGCCTTCGTAAAACATGAGGGGATCTTACGCTGAAGCAAGGAGCAGTTGAAGATGTCAGCAAACACTCCAGCTAGCTTGCTTGCACAGGCGAAATCATGTGCCAAATCATCCTGTTTCTACCCTCACTGGTGGCGTGGCACAGGTAGCAATCCAGAAATGTCTACTGGGAGGTCCTCCTCCTCAGCTTTCTGCCTAGCTCTCTAAATTCTCTCTTCAGGACCTCATTACTTTTCCTTCCTACGTCATTAGTACCAATACGTACCAAGACATCTGGCTGGTCTCCCCTCCAAAATGTTGTGGACCCAATTTGAGACTTCCCTGATCCTGGCACCTGGGAGGCAACATACCATCTGGGTATCCCATGCACATCCACAGAAACTTCAGCAATCTCTAGGCCTGAACATGGACTGTATATTAAATAGAGAATGCAATTCTGGACAACAGGTTCCTAGAGCTGTGAACAATAGTTAATTGAAAACCCATACAATATTGACTAACATTCATTTTGGGAGGCAGAATAGGCGTGAAAGTTGTATGTAATTCAAAAAAAAAACATTGTAGATGCATTGTAAATACAGAATTGTATTTTGATCTTTAGCATATAAAATGCCATGCAATATTAGGTCGAACAAGCCTCTTCCTCTGAAAGGGTCTCAATATGATGCCTGTTGTGTCTCATTTTATCAAACAAAATGCTAGTTCATATCTAACCTGCTGGGTCTCTCCGGTGAATTTGTTCACATTACAGCAAATAGGAAAAATTTCCTCCAAATGAACATTCATTAGAGCAATCACCATTATTGGCCCACATCACTAATGACATTCCTTCCCCTTGGATTTACCATTAACAAGACTGTTCGCCACCTGATGCTAAGATAAGTTTCACACTAGTACTTGAGCCATTAAGATTTACTTATTTCTATCTCTGTAGTAATGCCCAGTTGCACCTAAAACTCTTTTATTTGGTCAATTTCCAACTATTCTAATACATTGCTGCTCAACCTCATTTTTACTATTCAAAACTCTGCTCGTCAGCAACTTACCTACAGTAGCATCAAGCCCTCTTTGCACGAAGTTGTGCTGTCTAATCTTAGCAATGCACCCGTTTTTAAATCCTCTCCCTCATCCTCTGCATTGTCTCAGTTCCTTTGTCATTTCCCCCATTCACAGTGGCATCCCCACCTCAATTATGATAATTTCCGAATTTAACTGCTCCAACATTAGCAGCTATGCCTTCACTGTTGAGGAATTAATTTCTGAATGCCTCCAGTAAAAAAAAGATAATCATCTCTTTTCATTTGTGAAACTCCCCTCAAACCTACCTCTTCAAATTACTTGGTCATCTACACCCCGCCCCCCACAAAATATTGCTGCGTTACTATGAAATAATAATGGTGGTATTAAAGCAGATACTCTAACAATTACTTCATCACTCTGAAGCATACATATGCATTAATCTATAAATCATCAAACCCATTAAGTGGGTATCTATCAACTGACAACCTCAAACACTGGATGCTTAAATTTATTATGCTTACCTCTACCTCTTGAGGAACTTCTACCTCTTGCCGCCCCTACCACTGTTCCTCCACCTCGTCCCATTAACCTTAGGACTGCTGCACTATTTACAGACATGGAAAAATTTCTCTGTTCTCATTTTGGATTTTTCATCTTTTTGTTCTAATTTTGTTTTCTCCAATCTATTTTCTGCCAATTTGGTCACAGATTCTGGAATATTTATATCTCCTCTTTTAAAGCTTCTTGTAGACCTGCCTTTGTTTCTTCTTAGTGTGAAATGTTACGTTGAAGGTCTTGTATTAATATAAGCTGTGCTCATGATCTTTGCTGTCACCAGGTGACCATTCAAACTTGGCTAGGCCCTGAGTACACAGAGCAAGTGAAAATGAACAGGGTATCCATCAAACTAGGGATATCCTGATGACTTTGTGACAGATCTCTATTTTATTTTTCTCCTGGATGATTGATGGAATCACCAACTGCAGATGGCCACAACAAGGGACTCTTGGAGATGATCCCAATAACAGAAGGGAAGGCAGTCCAGAGATCAGGCCATGTTAGATTGCTAGTAGGATGGCAGAAGGAAAGGCCCATCTCAGGAAGGCAAGGCTGAATATTGGTGCTTTTGGGAATTGGAGAGATAATCTATGATAAGAGCAGCAATGAAAGAGACTGGAGTCAGGAGAGGGGAGAGTGTAGATTTATTTGAGATACATGGAGTCTATTCCTGATTGTCCCAGCCCAGATGGTGTACTGAAAATAATCTCCTTTCCACCATACCATTTTCTGAATCAGGTTCCCAGTTGCATGTACTATGTTTGAATTTTTCTGAAGCAATAATTTGTGTTCTTCTTCATAGAGATCATTAAATAGTCAGTCCTGATGAAGGGTCTCAGCCTGAAATGTCAACTGTTTTTTCCCCTCCATAGAGGTTCCCTGACTTACTGAGTTCCTCCAGTGTTTTGTGTGTGTTGCTCAAGATTTCCAGTATCTAGAGAATCTCTTGTGTTTCCAAAGTTCATGATGAACTTTTGAAATATTCCTTCTGCTGTTTGTAAGTTTGCCAGCCACAAGAGGGCGTTTGCATTGTTTAGGCTTTCATGTTTACTTGCTCCCTGAAGGAATGACTAATCTCTGTTTAATTGTCATTAATGTTCAAGAGTCCAGTGTTCTCAGGAAAAATGGTTTACCTTCTGGCTATGATAAATATTTATAAGGTTTTAATTAGTTTACATGCAGGTAGTGATACTGAAGAAATACGAGAACTACGGGCTCTCCTCAAGGATGATCTGACACCAGTAGAAAAAATGCATGTGAGGAGGTGTATTGAACAGCATAAACTGGGCAGAAACAGAGCAATGCTCAAAGAGGTCAGTACTTTATTTTAGCATATAAATTTTACTGAAAGAAAATCCTTTCATTATTTCCTGGCTCTCATGAATGCACAGCACATTCTATTTCCTGACGCTAATTGATCATACTGTAACCACCACATCAACTGGAAGCATTTGTAGAATTTACCGAAACTGTGAGTATGCCAATTGCTTTCAATAATCATGCCAATTGCTTTCAACAAGTATGCCAATAGCTCTTTCAGTGGAATTTACCCTATGATCTGTCCATCAGTTCAGCTTTCAGCTAAATTTTTGACTGCCGAAAGAACTCCCAACACCTCTGCTTGAACTTTGGAGTATTGAATAGAAATATAAACACAAGTGGTTCAACAGATACTGTAAATCCGGAATAACACACAAATACAGAAAGGGCACAGCAGATCAGTCATCATCTATGTAGAGGCATGAACATTCAATATTTCAGGCTGAAACTTATCATCAGGACTGGAAAGGAAGATGGAAGGAACCAGAATAAGAAGGTGGGGGGAGGGGAAGGAGTACAAGCTGGCAGGTGATAGGTGAAGGCAACTGAGGGGGAAAGTAGGTGGGTGGGGAAGGGGGGATGAAGTAAAAAGCTGAGAGGTGATAGGTGGAAAAAGTAAATGGCTGAAGAAGAAGGAATCTGTTTCCATCTGTGTAGCCTCCATCTTGACGACATGAACATCGATTTCTCTAATTTCCTATAATATCTCCACCTCCCCCTTCTCTCTTTTTCCATTCCCCATTCCGGCTCTCCTGTTACACCTTCTCTTCACTTCACTGCCTATTATCTCCCTGTGGTTACCCCTGCACCCCCCCACCCCACTTTCTCCAATGGTCCACTCTTCTGTCCTATCAGATTCTTCCTTCTGAATTCTAAGTTCTTCCCCCTTTCTTTCCAGTTCTGGTGAATGTTCTTGTCTGAAAAGTCATGTCTTTATTCTTCTCCATAGATGATGCTTGATCTGCTCAGCTCTTCCAGCATTTTGAATAGCAATGTGTTGGAAAACCTGCAGTGCAATTACAATATAAGATTAGCTGTCTCCTCAAATAATAATAATAGGGGATAGGTTTCAAACAAAACTTGATTTGGGAGCAGCAGAGGCTCAGTGGACCAAAATGTCTCCTGTAACGGGAATATAGAAATGTCCTTAAATAAATGAAAAGGAAAGAAAAAGAGAAATAGAGGATCTGACCCTTACCCATTTCCAAAATGTGACATTTTTTTCTCATGTTACTCCATATCCAAGGGGAACAAATTGTCAATGGCTAACTACAGTTCAAGGTAGCTAATATTGATTGAAATATTTGTCTCGAGATCCTGCCAAAAGGCACATCTTTAAAAAGAGGTACCTTTTGGCAGGGACCAGGGACAAATATTTCACAAGCTTGTTGGAATAAATGACAGTACATAGATGACTACAGGAGAATGTTAAAAATATCATGGACCACACACACATCAAATGAAGAAGTTCTCAGAAGAGCCCAAGCAGTTCGATCACTCATACCAACAATAAGAGAAAGACAACTCAGATTCCTAGGACACATCATGTGGAAAGATGAACTAGAAAAACCCATACTCTCTGGAAAGATCAAGGAGAGCAAACCTAGAGGAAGACTTCGGCTTATGTACATCAAATGCCTAGCCAGGTGGCTACATGTCAAGGAAATGGAAGCCATCCAAAGAACGAGGGATAGATCTATATGGATGGTCACCAACGTCCGCATCGGATATGGTACCTAGACAGACAGACATAGATGACTGTGGGAACCCTGATTTTCCAACTCTATTTTAGAGACCATGGTGATTGAGAAGAAAGAGGGACCTGTACCTAAAGGACTTTAGGAATTCCAGGTGGTTGGATTAATAACAGATGGATGAGGCCGTTCTTGAGGTCCATGCAAGAAATCAGTACCAAAGACCTGGACATTTTGTTTCAATAAGGCTAATGATCTGATATGTATTGCCATCAAATCCCACTTTTCATCAACTCTACACACTGTTCCATGCAATATAACATCTGGGGGAAGTGTGGGGGGTGAGGAGTTGTCAACTTGTGCTGCTTAATCAACTGACTTCCTCCAGCAATTTGTTTATTGCTCCAGATTCTAGCATCTGTAGTCTTTTGTGTGTTCAACTTCTGTGCATGTGTCATCTTGTGAAAACAAGCTTGATTTAATGCACCCTTACGGGAAGGATTTGCATTGGACTTTTCAAACCACATAGCTGTTGAAAGTTGGTAACAAGTATTAAAATTACAAATAGCAGAGTTGCCAGGACAACAACCCACATTCTGGACCTCAAATCCAGCTGCATATTTGGCCCTGCTGTGGTTCCCAGGCTCCAGCTGCATTCAGCCATTTCAATGTAGCTGTTACTACAATTTGTGCGCTAAAACTTATGATTATATGATTTGTAAGTCCATTTACCCAAAAAAAAGCAAACAAGATTGATATAATTTTACTTATTTCTGAAGATAAAATTGTGTAAATAACAAAAAAAACAACTAGCCCAAATTCCTGCAACACACATCAAAGTCGCTGGTGAACGCAGCAGGCCAAGCAGCATCTGTAGGAAGAGGTGCAGTCGACGTTTCAGGCCGAGACCCTATTCATATTTCACTATTTAACATTAAGTGCAGTCAAACCCATAGTGATCAGGACTTCCTGTTCCCCACAGGAACATGTAATGTTTACTAATATTCCCAGCAGGCATAATCTTGCAGGTATGCAGATCCATTGACAGCAAATCAGTGGAGAAGTGTTTAATCATTTTCCAACATAGATAATTATGTGTGAAAGTTCTGTTAATTTTTGCCTTCCTAACTGGGCATTGAAATCTGCCAACTGTCACGTATAAAATGAGTTGCACAGAAAATTGTAGAAACTGTGGCAACAGTCAAATGGTGTACCTGCTTCATCCATTTCCTCTAGTGACTCATTTATATACTCACCACCCTCCGTGTGGAAAAAGATGCCCCTCAGTCCCTTTTCCCACTCACCCTAAAGCTATGATCCTAGCTTTGCACTCCCCTTCTCCAGGGTAACAGTTGTTACAATCCACCTTATTTATGTCTCTCATAATTTCAAACACTTCTAGAAGTCTCATTCTTCTATGTTCCAAGAAATAAGGACCTAAACTGGCCAACCTTTCCTGGGCACATTTCATGAATTCCACCCTTTCTTGGCCCTTAACACTCAGGGTGGCCCAGCAGTGCCATGGGAAATTAAAACCTCCTACTTATGCAACCCTATTATTCTTGCATCTATGTGCACCTGCTCCTCAATGTCCAGCTGACTGTTGGAGGGTCTATAATAGACCCCAGTAGAGTGACCTTCCCCTTCTTGTTTCTAAATTCTTCCCAAATGGCCTCACTGGACAATCCCCCAAAAAAGGGTTGTTTTTAGCCACTGCTGTTTTATCCTCCCTTATCAAAAAGGCAACACACTTGCCTGGATTCTGTATTCTGGAATATTGAGCTACCAGTCCTGCCTACCGTCAGTCACGTTTCTGTTATGGTTATAACAAGCCAGTCCCCAGAGCCAATCCACACTCTGAGTTCATCCACTGTACCTGTTAGGCCTCAGGCACTGAAATAAATGCAGTTTAACTGAGTATTTCTTTCCCTCCCTTTACTGTGCCCCTGGCTGACCTGATTACTAAACTTGCTCCCGCTGGCTTACTGCTTTATCCCATGACTTGCTCCTGCTCAGAGTCCCATCCATCTGCCAAACTAGTTTAACCTCTCTTCCCATATAATACTAACAAATTTTCCTGCAAGAATACTGGACTGCCTGTAGTTCCTTTTTGTAAGTTTAGCAACTACAATATTAGAGCATTAGCAAGTTTTTGACAAAAGCAGGCCATTCGGCCCAACAAAGCTTGTCAAATTCCTGTACACGTAGTGTGTTGAAATAACTATTGAGTTTAGATTTGAAAGTCTCTGAGCTACCTCTCTCAATTATACAACTAGGTAGTTTGTTCCATGTGTCCACGACTCACTGTGTAAAGAATTATTTCCTGATGTTAGTCTGAAATCTCCCTTTAACCAGTCTCCACCAATGGTCCCACGTCTTCATTGATGGATTAGTTTTGAAGTAGCAGTTGGCATCCATCTTACCCATAATGATTTTTAACACTTCTATCATGTCATCCTCTCATTCTGTGTCTACTTAGGCTAAAAAGATTTAATTCTTTCAATCTTTCTTCATAGCTCATACCCTGCAGACCTGGAATGAGTCTCGTCACCCTTCTTTGCCCTCTCTCTGGTGCCTTCACATCTCTCACAAAATACAGTGACCAACATTGTACACAGTACTCAAGGCCTCACAAGCACATTATACAACTTTTGGAGAATGTCTTGAGACTTGAACTCCACTGAGCGCATTATATAGCCCAACATTCTATTAGCCTTCCTAATCACTTCTGAGCATCTTCTAGTTATGGATAGTGATGAGTCTGCCAGGACACCCAGATCCTTCTCATACTGTGCACTTCCTAACTCAAGACCCCCATTATATATTCATATCTAATATTTCTACTTTCTATATGTAATGTTTTACACACTAAATTTTTTCTGCCATTTATCTGCATTTTGTTTAAATCTAACTGTGTCGATTCTGCTGCCTGAATGTTAACAGCCTGTCCCCCTAATTTTGTGTCATCTGCAGACTTTACTAGTTTATTTGTTATGTGCTTACCCAAATCATTAACATAAATTAAAACAGCGGTGACCCCCAAAACTGATCCCCACTTTTAACATCATCTAGATGTGAAAATGTTCCTCTCATCATAAATCACTGTTTTCTGTTTTTGAGCCAATCCTGCACCCATCTGCACACCTTACCCTGAATCCCTACTTCCTGTAATTTGATTATTAACCTCTTGTGGGGTACCTTGTCAAAAGCTTTCTGAAAGTCCATGTAAATGATATCAACTGCTCTATTATTATAAATTTTAGTTGCTTCATCATAGAACCTCTAGTGTATTAGTAAAATATGATTTCCCCTTTCATAGTTCATAGTTCATAGTCATACTTTATTGATCCCGGGGGAAATTGATTTTCGTTACAGTGGCACCATAAATAATAAATAGTAATAGAACCATAAATAGTTAAATAGTAATATGTAAATTATGCCAGTAAATTATGAAATAAGTCCAGGACCAGCCTATTGGCTCAGGGTGTTTGACCCTCCAAGGGAGGAGTTGTAAAGTTTGATGGCCACAGGCAGGAATGACTTCCTATGACGCTGTGCTGCATCTCGGTGGAATGAGTCTCTGGCTGAATGTACTCCTGTGCCCAACCAGTACATTATGTAGTGGATGGGAGACATTGACCAAGATGGCATGCAACTTAGACAGCATCCTCTTTTCAGAAACCACCGTGAGAGAGTCCAGTTCCATCCCCACAACATTATTGGCCTTCCGAATGAGTTTGTTGATTCTGTTGGTGTCTGCTACCCTCAGCCTGCTGCCCCAGCACACAACAGCAAACATGATAGCACTGGCCACCACAGACTCGTAGAACATCCTCAGCATCGTCCGGCAGATCCTTGGTCTCCTCAGGAAATAGAGACGGCTCTGATCCTTCTTGTAGACAGCCTCAGTGTTCTTTGACCAGTCCAGTTTATTGTTAATTTGTATCCCTAGGTATTTGTAATCCTCCACCATGTCTACACTGACCCCCCGGATGGAAACAGGGGTCACCGGTACCTTAGCTCTCCTCAGGTCTAGCACCAGCTCCTTAGTCTTTCTGAACCCGTGCTGGCTTTCTGCTAACAAGCCTGTTCTTATCAGTTGCTTTTCCATCTCATTCTTTATTAATGTTTCCATTAACTTACCTATGATACATGTTCAGCTTACTGGTCTATAGTTAACAGGGTGAGTGTGGTCACCCTTGTATACCGGGACAACATTAGCCCATTTCCATAGCAAGTTATATGAGGTAGTCTTGGAAAATTGAGTTATAAGTGATGACTTTATAACTTAATTGAATGCCTAAAAATATTGAAATATTGAAATCTATATACATATAACTACTATTCACTGTCCCTTTCTGTTTTTGCTCACACACTTGTGTAGGTGCGAGTGGTGGGAGCTACATGTGCTGCATGCCCTTTTCAGTGTATGAACAACCTGAGCTTTCCATTGGTGTTACTGGACGAATGCAGTCAAATTACAGAACCAACCTCTCTCCTTCCTATTGCAAGGTAATGTCTATTGCAAACTCATTCTAATGTTTATAATCGCCTCACAACTCTCCGCAGGGCAGTACTTTCGCTGATAACATAGGTATTTGTCACAGCGATTAGTACAACTAGTGAAGGAAAGGTCCTGCAATAAATGTGTTTTGCTGTTTGGTAGTTCCTATTTTGACAGATTAAAAATGAGGAGCTTTTTATTAAAAGACAGCATTGTCAAACTATTTTAGGGGGAAAAGAACCAACAACTTTAAAAAAAGGTACTGTTATCAATGATTTAAAAAAAATTATACTGCTAAACAACAGTGGAATAACAAAGTATTCAATTCATGCTGGAGGAAGCTTCTTTGCTTTTAATAGAGACAAGTGAGAAATGAAACTATTGCAAGCGATGGAGGGACAAGAGGGGCTTCTGGGCAAAGAGGTAGCAAAAGTATGGGGACTGTAGAGAGGGGCTGCCTGGTAGTGTAGTGGCATCAGCACTAGTGGCAGATGGTCTTGAGTTTGAATCTGGCCGGGTCCCAACCTCGGCAACGGCAGTATCTGCGTGGAAGAAAGGCCTGGCAATCTACTTCCCTATCTTGCCATGAAAACCTTTTGGACAACTACACTATCCATAGATAGCCATGAGTCAACGATGACTTGATGGCACTCAACAACAACAACAGAGAGGGGCAAATGTGAGGAAGAAGGAGAGAGAAATGTGGTGAAGCAATGGAGTGGCAAAATCCTGTGCTCAAAGCTGCACCCAGACACTTTGGCTGTGAAATATTATATGCATATTTGTTTGTTGATTGAGCTTTATCTTACAGCAACAACATATAAATTATTTGAGGTTACATATAGTGAAAGGTCCCAAATAAAACACGAGTCAAAGTTGCACTAAAAGTCACATGATCAAAACTTGGTAAACAAAGTAGGCCTTCAGCAAGGAAAGTAACAGTAAA
Source organism: Mobula hypostoma (assembly GCF_963921235.1). Lineage (NCBI taxonomy): Eukaryota > Metazoa > Chordata > Chondrichthyes > Myliobatiformes > Myliobatidae > Mobula > Mobula hypostoma. The sequence continues at coordinate 112,720,388 of NC_086100.1, read as the reverse complement.
TGAAAATATATAGAAACATAGAAACATAGAAAATAGGTGCAGGAGTAGGCCATTCGGCCCTTCGAGCCTGCACCGCCATTTATTATGATCATGGCTGATCATCCAACTCAGAACCCAGCCTTCCCTCCATACCCCGTGACCCCTGTAGCCACAAGGGCCATATCTAACTTCCTTTTAAACATAGCTAATGAACTGGCCTCAACAGTTTGCTGTGGCAGAGAATTCCACAGATTCACCACTCTCTGTGTGAAGAAGTTTTTCCTAACCTCGGTCCTAAAAGGCTTCCCCTCTATCCTCAAACTGTGACCCCTCGTTCTAGACCTCCCCAACATCGGGAACAATCTTCCTGCATCTAGCCTGTCCAATCCCTTTAGGATCTTATACGTTTCAATCAGATCCCCCCTCAATCTTCTAAATTCCAACGAGTACAAGCCCAGTTCATCCAGTCTTTCTTCATATGAAAGACCTGCCATCCCAGGAATCAATCTGGTGAACCTTCTTTGTACTCCCTCTATGGCAAAGATGTCTTTCCTCAGATTAGGGGACCAAAACTGCACACAATACTCCAGGTGTGGTCTCACCAAGGCCTTGTACAACTGCAGTAGTACCTCCCTGCTCCTGTACTCGAATCCTCTCGCTATAAATGCCAGCATACCGTTCGCCTTTTTCACCGCCTGCTGTACCTGCATGCCCACTTTCAATGACTGGTGTATAATGACACCCAGGTCTCGTTGCACCTCCCCTTTTCCTAATCGGCCACCATTCAGATAATAATCTGTTTTCCTATTTTTGCCACCAAAGTGGATAACTTCACATTTATCCACATTAAATTGCATCTGCCATGAGTTTGCCCACTCACCCAACCTATCCAAGTCACCCTGCATCCTCTTAGCATCCTCCTCACTGCTAACACTGCCACCCAGCTTCGTGTCATCCGCAAACTTGGAGATGCTGCATTTAATTCCCTCATCCAAGTCATTAATATATATTGTAAACAACTGGGGTCCCAGCACTGAGCCTTGCGGTACCCCACTAGTCACCGCCTGCCATTCTGAAAAGGTCCCGTTTATTCCCACTCTTTGCTTCCTGTCTGCTAACCAATTCTCCACCCACACCAATACCTTACCCCCAATACCGTGTGCTTTAAGTTTGCACACTAATCTCCTATGTGGGACCTTGTCAAAAGCCTTTTGAAAATCCAAATATACCACATCCACTGGTTCTCCCCTATCCACTCTACTAGTTACATCCTCAAAAAATTCTATGAGATTCGTCAGACATGATTTTCCTTTCACAAATCCATGCTGACTTTGTCCGATCATTTCACCGCTTTCCAAATGTGCTGTTATCACATCCTTGATAACTGACTCCAGCAGTTTCCCCACCACCGACGTTAGGCTAACCGGCCTATAATTCCCCGGTTTCTCTCTCCCTCCTTTTTTAAAAAGTGGGGTTACATTAGCCACCCTCCAATCCTCAGGAACTAGTCCAGAATCTAACGAGTTTTGAAAAATTATCACTAATGCATCCACTATTTCTTGGGCCACTTCCTTAAGCACTCTGGGATGCAGACCATCTGGCCCTGGGGATTTATCTGCCTTCAATCCCTTCAATTTACCTAACACCACTTCCCTACTAACATGTATTTCGCTCAGTTCCTCCATCTCACTGGACCCTCTGTCCCTTACTATTTCTGGAAGATTATTTATGTCCTCCTTAGTGAAGACAGAACCAAAGTAATTATTCAATTGGTCTGCCATGTCCTTGCTCCCCATAATCAATTCACCTGTTTCTGTTTGCAGGGGACCTACATTTGTCTTTATCAGTCTTTTCCTTTTTACATATCTATAAAAGCTTTTACAGTCCGTTTTTATGTTCTCTGCCAGTTTTCTCTCATAATCTTTTTCCCCTTCCTAATTAAGCCCTTTGTCCTCCTCTGCTGAACTCTGAATTTCTCCCAGTCCTCAGGTGAGCCACTTTCTCTGGCTAATTTGTATGCTACTTCTTTGGAATTGATACTATCCCTAATTTCTCTTGTCAGCCACGGGTGCACTACCTTCCTTGATTTATTCTTTTGCCAAACTGGGATGAACAATTGTTGTAGTTCATCCATGCAACCTTTAAATGCCTGCCATTGCATATCCACCGTCAATCCTTGAAGTGTCATTTGCCAGTCTATCTTAGCTAATTCATGTCTCATACCTTCAAAGTTACCCCTCTTTAAGTTCAGAACCTTTGTTTCTGAATTAACTACGTCACTCTCCATGTTAATGAAGAATTCCACCATATTATGGTCACTCTTACCCAAGGGGCCTCTCACGACAAGATCGCTAATTAACCCTTCCTCATTGCTCAAAACCCAGTCCAGAATAGCCTGCTCTCTAGTCGGTTCCTCGACATGTTGGTTCAAAAAACCATCCCGCATACATTCCAAGAAATCCTCTTCCTCAGCACCTTTACCAATTTGGTTCACCCAGTCTACATGTAGATTGAAGTCACCCATTATAACTGCTGTTCCTTTATTGCACACATTTCTAATTTCCTGTTTAATACCATCTCCGACCTCACTACTACTGTTAGGTGGCCTGTACACAACTCCCACCAGCGTCTTCTGCCCCTTAGTGTTACGCAGCTCTACCCATATCGATTCCACATCTTCCCGGCTTATGTCCTTCCTTTCTATTGCGTTAATCTCTTTTTTAACCAGCAACGCCACCCCACCTCCCCTTCCTTCGTGTCTATCCCTCCTGAATATTGAATATCCCTGAACGTTGAGCTCCCATCCCTGGTCACCCTGGAGCCATGTCTCTGTGATCCCAACTATATCATAATCATTAATAACAATCTGCACTTTCAATTCATCCACCTTATTACGAATGCTCCTTGCATTGACACATAAAGCCTTCAGGCACTCTTTTACAACTCTCTTAGCCCTTTTTAATGCTTGCCCTGGATTTGTCGGCCTGCCACTTTTACTTTTCCCCTTTGTACTTTTTGCTTCTACGCTCACTTTACACCCCTCTGTCTCTCTGCACTGGTTCCCATCCCTCTGTTGTGAACTAACCTCCTCACACCTAGCCGCTTTAATTTGATTCCCACCCCCCAACCATTCTAGTTTAAAGTCACCTCAGTAGCCCCCGCTAATCTCCCTGCCAGGATATTGGTCCCCCGAGGATTTAAGTGTAACCCGTCCTTTTTGTACAGGTCACACCTGCGCCAAAAGAGGTCCCAATGATCCAAAAACTTGAATCCCTGCCCCCTGCTCCAATCCCTCAGCCACGCATTTATCCTCCACCTCATCGCATTCCTACTCTCACTGTCGCGTGGCACAGGCAGTAATCCCGAGATTACTACCTTTGCGGTCCTTTTTCTCAACTCCCTTCCTAGCTCCCTATATTCTTCTTTCAGGACCTCATCCCTTTTCCTACCTATGTCATTGGTACCTATATGTACCAGGACCTCTGGCTCTTCACCCTCCCACTTCAGGATATCTTGGACACGATCAGAAATATCCCGGACCCTGGCACCAGGGAGGCAAACTACCATCCGAGTCTCTGGACTGCGTCCACAGAATCGCCTATCTGACCCCCTTACTATCGAGTCCCCTATCACAACTGCCCTCCTCTTCCTTGCCCTACCCTTCTGAGCTACAGGGCCAGACTCTGTGCCGGAGGCAGGGCCACTGTCGCTTCCCCCGGGTAAGCTGTCCCCCCCAACAGTACTCAAACAGGAGTACCTGTTGTTAAGGGGCACAGCCGCCGGGGTACTCCCCATCACCTTCCTTTTCCCCTTCCCCCTCCTAACCGTGACCCACTTGTCTGCCTCCCGTGGCCCCGGCGTGACCACCTGCCTTCCACTCCTCTCTATCACCTCCTCACTCTCCCTGACCAGACGAAGGTCATCGAGCTGCAGCTCCAGTTCCGTAACGCGGTCCCTTAGGAGCTGCATCTCGATGCACTTGGCGCAGATGTATACATGGCAAGAAAGGAAATTTCACTTTTATTGAAGTGTTTATGTTTGGGGAAAGTGAATAAGCTAATTTTCCAAGTTCATTGAAAAGATGTAAATGTATGGTTACTGAATTCCTTGCACATTGGGAAAACTGTTCCCCGATTTCCATTCAATTCATATGAAATGACCATGAGTTATGTAGCAGGATAGCTTCGTGATTGTGCATTTGAGAGTTCTGAGATTGTTACTGCCAAATTTTAACTATGCTTCTATACAGTAACTGTCAATAATTTGAGGCTATGCAATATGCACTACATAGTGCACATTTTTCTTCAATTTCCACCATGCAAAGTGGTAAGAGATTGGACAGTTCCAAAATGTTCATAGGACAGATGTCGCTGAATTTTCCCAAATGTGCATCCCAAGTTGGCAGTTTGCAGCAGTGAATACAATAGTTTTCCCTTTGCAGAATGCACTTATCCTGATGCAATTACTTCCTGATGACTAATTCTGCTAATCTGTTTGCTAGATTAGTAATTGCTCTCATTGTTAATGCATTGTGGTTGAATAACAATGAAATAGCCATTGAAATATGCTAGAATTCAAGACCTCTTCAGGACTTGAGTTATTGGTTCAAAATGTATGCTGCAATATAAGTGAATTTTATAATTTAAATAGGCCATTTCATTTTAGGTTTGGATGTGCAAAGTTGATCCTTGTTGGAGACCCTAAGCAATTGCCACCTACTATCCAAGGCTCTGAAAGTGTTCATGACACTGGTTTGGAACAGACTCTCTTTGACAGAATGTGCTTGATGGTACCGCAATTTACTTTAACTTGTTTTATAATATGTTTAAAGCTAAAAACTGAAATATCATTCATGTCAAAGATGCAGTGACGCATCCTTCATCTTTATCCTTTATAACCTGAATCAACCCACGTCAAGTAAGTATGCACACACCCACTATTGGAAATATCCTCTCTCATCACTTTATATAGGCCTTTCAATACTCAATAGGTTTCCCCCCCCTAATTCTTTTAAACTTCAACCATCAAACGCTCCTAATATATCAATACTTTCATTCCCAGGTCCATTCTCATAAACCTTTGGACCTTCTCCAATTCCAGCATGTTTTTTCTTAGATATGGGGCAAGAAACTGTGTGGGCTGGCTGGTGGTGTAGTGGCATCAGCACTGGACTTCAAGACAGATGGTTCTGAGTTCGAATCAGGCCAGGTCCCATTCACAAAAATCCTATGGACAACTACACTATCCATAGCATCGCCATGAGTCAATGACGACTTGACGGTACTCAACAACAAAGCTGCTCACAGTACCCCAGATGTACCACAGTACCAGAAGTCCGATTGATACCTTATAAAGCCTCAGCATTACAACCTTGCTTCTGTATTCTAGTCTTCTCAAAATTAATGCTAACATTGCATTTGCTTTCCTTGCTACCAACTGAACCTGCAAGTTAACCTTTATGGAATTCTGCAGTAGGACACACAAGTCCCATTGTACCTCTGGTTTCTGAATTCACTGACCATTTAGAAAATAGTCCAGGTCTTTATTCCTTTTACCAAAAGTGAATGACCATGCACAGAATTCTACCTGCCACTTCTTTGCCCATTTTCCTAATCTGTCCAAGTACTTCTGCAGGCTCCGTTTCCTCAACACTACCTGCTCCTCCACCGACCTTTATATCATCGCAAACCTGGATACAAAGCCATCAATTTAGTCATCCGGATCACTAGCATATAGCGTGAAAAAATCGGCCCCATGCGGAGCACCAGTAGTCACTGGCAGCCAACCAGAAAAGACCCCATTTATTCATACTCCACCTTCTGCCAGTAAGCCAATCTTCTATCCATGTTAGTATATTTCCTGGAATACCATGGGCTCCTATTTTCTTAAGCAGCACCTTACAAAGGCCCTTCAGAAAATCCAAGTAAATAATTGATTCTCCTTTTTCTATCCTGCCTGCTATCTCCAACATATTTGTGAGGCAAGATTTCCCCTTAAGGAAACCATGCTGACTTTGGCCTATTTTACTTCCAAGTACCCCAGAACCTCATCCCTAATAATGTATTCTAGCATCTTGTCAAACACTGAAGTTAGGGTAACTGGCCTATAATTTTCTTTCTTATTTCTCCCTCCTTTCTTAAAGAATGGAGGGACATTTGTGATTTTTTAGTCCCCTGCAATCATTCCAGAATCTAGTGATACAGTCCTGTGTTCACCATTTGTCTCCATTTTGCCATGTAATTTATGAATTTTAATTATGAAGTTTTGGCGATTGAATCACCCTTTAAGAATTATCATCACAATAGATCATTCTTTCTGCTGAATTATAGTATTACATATCAAAGTATATATAATACAAAGAAAAACTTCTGCAGCCAAAAGACTGCACAACAGTTTTATTGGAGGAAATTGCATAACTGATCTAATGACATGAAATTCTGTATTAGTGTTTCATTTTAAAATTTACTTATGTTTATTATATTCCTGATTCACTGGTTTGCATTTCTGAAAAAATATTTTGTCTCCATAATCAGTCTAAATGTTATAATCAGTAAAATAACAAATGGAAAAGTTGTTTATTATTTGCATCTGGTGTATTAATTGATGCATTTTAGTTATACTTCTAAAGAGGAAGGAGTCATAGAATTATCCATCCCATCTGCACAAACCTGCCTGTGTGTCCATAATCCCAATTATGTTTTCTGTGTTGCCTGCACTAAGTCCCATCCAAGCTTCATACAGTTTTACTGGTGTAGTCTGCCATCTGTGCCAACCGTCTCAGCTGTGGAATCTACAGGGCAACACCAGCTGCACCCAACATTGTATTTATAATGTGTGCTCGTTTTGCCAAGTGCACAGAAAGCACAAAAGGAATATGTAAACTCTGTTTAGAACACAGACAGGTTTGCATTAATGATGGTATATGCTTTGTCTTTCATCATCTGATAAGTGCCTCTTTCTAATTCATTTTAAAAAAAGCTGTTTGTCAGTGTTCATACCCAGGATAAACAAAGCATTGATGGCACACAAGTTTTACTGTTCTTTGGAAGCAATTGAGAACAATTCATGTGGGTGCATATTGTTTGTGTAAATATTATAATCATGTGGATTTTTTTTCTCTTTTAAACCTAGGGTCATAAACCTATTATGCTTAGGACTCAGTACAGATGCCATCCTACTATAAGTGCTATAACCAATGAACTCTTCTATGATGATAGTCTTATTGATGGTCTTTCTACTTTGAACTTGAAACCTTTATTGGACTGGTTGCCTACACTTTGCTTTTATAATGTCAAAGGACATGAACAGGTAAATGTTCTGCAGTGGTTGCTGAAATCTTAATGGTTTATTCAGGTTGATAACAATTTCTTAAACCTATTACACAAGGCAAAAAATGAGTATTTTTTTATTCCTCCCCAACTTTGTAATAACATTGATAGTGCGTAATGGTGCTACATATTATAGTCCAATGATATTTTATATATTAGCCTCATCTTTCTTTTAGAGTAATCTGTCAATTTAAGAAACTCCCAATATCATACGCATGGCTTCAGTTTAAAAAAAATACTTCGGATGTTTATTGTTGAAAAAAAATGTGTGTTTCTACATTTTACCCCTGCTGCCTTCTTTATGGGGTGAAGATGTTAATTTGCTGTTTTTAGACCATCAGCTGTTGGTATAGACAAACAAGCATATCCATCACCATATGCACTTTCATCTTTCTCTTTTGAATTTGGTAAGAAAATCATTTGGTAATTTATTCATAATGGCAGAGATCCAAAGAGATCGGAGAAAATATTTTAAATTCTGGTCTCTAAGTTTATCAAGCAATAAAAAGGCCTTGTTTTATCTTTCTCTCTGTCTTAACTGCAAAGAAATTATCTAGAGTGTCCAGAAAAACATTAATTATGTAATCTAATGACAAGTATTCTGGGCTACACTTGGCCAACTTATTTATGTTGTTCTTCCACCTTGGTAGAATTGACTTCAAAGCCTTGAGTGGAAGAGGGTTGATAATTGATTGAATTTAAATGATGGGATTTCTTCATTTTCCAATTAACCTTTCATGACTGACTAATCTAGAATGATAATTGTTTTCCCAGTTTTGGTATAAACATTTTTATGTATATTTGCTCATTTTTTTAAGTTCTTCATGAAAGAATGAGGGGATTTTTGTAACTCATCAGATGAATGCAGTGGTGACGAGACATTACTTCTTTTACAACAATTGGGATGCTGTCATGCCCATCATTATTTGCAGGATTGAATACTTGCCTACAATGAGTGAAACCAAACTGAAATAAATCAGGATTGCAAAACAGCAATGTGTCGTAACATTACGAAGCATTACATGCGATGACAAGTCGTGCGGCAGAAAAATACAATCTTGCAGTAATTATTACATATGTGTATGTGTGATAATTCATGATTGCACACCTATTAGGTGAAACTCTTTGAAAAGAGTGCATACATTCTTGAAACTTACTCTTTACTTATAACATTTTAATCAACAGTTTAACTTTAGAACTGACAAACATGAGAGGAGATAGAGCAGTAGTAGAATATCTATTGCTGCCAGAGCATCCACTCAATTCGTGTACACCTGCACATTCTGTTGTTCTACTGAGTTGTAAGTTGTAGAGTCTAGAGCGTTTCCAATGCTTGAACCACACATATTGACTTTTGTAGTTAGTGTGATAATAGCTGATGTGCCGTTCTTGGCTTGTTGCAGATCTGTTTTGATTATTATGACTGGTTTTGCTCTAGATAAGAATGGGAACTTGTCTCAATTATAACAAAGCGAAGATTGTGCATTCAATTGTTCCGGTGTGGGCTAGTGGATTCACGCACTTGCTTTAAGTTTGTGTTCACATTAGCTATGATATGTTTTGAATGTGTGATATTCTGATTTAGGTCCTGTGTTGCAACCATGCACTATGGAGTCCATATCTGGATCTGCATTTTGGTCAAAGGGCAAAATGCAGTTTTATTTTTTTAACCATTCAAAATTAATATAAGTTATTCTGATTTGTATTCTACATCAAAATTAAAACTTTATCAATGGCATGATAATACTATTTTATCTGGGGAAGCTACATGAAGGCTTTGTTTAAATTGACCCAGGAGTATTTATATCATTTGAATACCATCATTAATTTAAATACTTTATTTAATTACAGATGTGTTTTTCCCTAATTGGTAAGCAGTTCTGTGGGAATCCATGCATACAGTATATGCAAGAGTGTTATGTAATCAAGCATGTACATTTGTTCTTGCTGCATCCTCAAATAATAAATTCTGATGCAAGTCTGGCCACTGAGTAACTGCTTAATGGAAAATTGATGCTTCCCCTCTTGAAAACAGCTAAATTAAATTTTGTTTAGCTAAGGTCATTCTCATTACCTATACTGAGTTTGGGATATTTGATTTTAACCTTGCACTCAGTCCAACTGAGATCATTGTTCAAATAATTGCTGGCAAAATTATCTTCCCTCAAATATCAGTAGTTGGCACAAACCTTGAAACTTGATGTAAAATGTACAAAATGTTGTCTCATTGCATAATAATGTGATCTATGTTTTGAACTGTCCAGGTGCAGATGGATGGCAGCTACCATAATCTGGAGGAAGCAACATTCACTGCAAAACTCATCCAGTCCCTGATAGCTAGTGGAATCAAGGGATCTATGATTGGAGTGATAACATTATACAAATCTCAGATGTTCAAGGTGATTTAAAATACTTGTATTGTTCTGCCCATAGTAAATTGAAGGAAATGAGGAATGATTTTTAAATATGTAAGGGACTAAGGGGTTTGGTTAAAAAAAAAGGAGTATGAATATAATTACCATTAAAATATGATATTGTATTTATGTATCCTTGAATATCCTTGAGGGAGGAGAAGATGGCGGCACGATGCAGCTCGCAGCGGCCACTCCGGTGGTGATGTCTGTTATTTATCAAGTAGGGTGCCGTGCACAATCCTGATTTGATGGAGACGGACGTGAGAGCACGGAGGAACATTTTGTGAAACTTCTGAAATGCCTGCTTCAGCCCCAAGTCCTCGGCTTTGCTTGTTGCTCGGCAGCCGGGGCAGGGTCAAAGCGCTCGGCAGAGGATGGTCCCCGGAGAGGCTGTGTCAGAGGGCTGGTCGGAGGCTCGAAGTTTTTGGACAGACTTAGAGTCGGCTGCAGTCGGGTGCTTCCAATGGTGCTGCATCGACAAGTTTGCGGCGCTTGGAGGTTCATGACAGGGAGAGTTTCTCCCTTCTACTGTCTGCGTGAGCTGATGAGGCTATCTGGACTTTGAGACCTTTTTTTTTACCATGCCCATGGTCTGCTCTTTATCGAATTACGGTATTGCTTTGCACTGTTGTTACTATATGTTATAATTATGTGGTTTTGTCAGTTTTAGTCTTGGTTTGTCCTGTGTTTCTTGTGATATCATTCTGGAGGAACATTGTATCACTTTTTTAATGCATGCATTTCTAAAGGACAATAAACGAGAATTGAGTGTCCTCATAATCTAATCTATTCTACTGTATAATGGCTAGATTCAGATTGGTTAACTTGAATGCTCATGGATTGATAGTTTGATTGAATTGGGCATGTTGCTAGGAAACCTGAGAATCAGCATAATAATTATCCAGAGTAACACAAGACTACTGTAGATTAGAAAACATGTTTAGTGACAGTGAAATAGAATTTGACTTCAATGGAACTGATCTTTAGAAGTGGAGTTCTACCACATCCGTCACTGTCTTGGTTGATTTGTGCAAACTACTAAACATGTATATCTACCCTGATGTGTTTCACTTGTAAAGCATTTAGATGCTGAAAGTATTAGTTTTGTGAAAGTACTTTTATATTACTTTGATGGCAGCAACTGATTTGCCATGTGCAATGTCAGTATAACTACCAAAAAAGATGGTAAAACATATGCATTCCAATAAGTTACAGTGTGGGTGGCTGAGGAAAAAAATAAAATCTGAATGTGACATTTACTGGATTAAGATGTGTTATATGAGATTGGAAATCAGAGTTAAGCAACTTCTGTTTGTTACAGATAGACAGAAAGTACGTGTAAATTTGTGTCTAGATGCTAAAGTGCTTACCCGTCAGGGAGGGTAAATAATTCACCTCCCCTGTGGCTTTCTGTTGCTAATGACACATACACACCATTAATTATGTACTACCATACACAATTTAAAAAAGACTTTTTGAAAGTTTCATGGATGAGTTTTGAAAGAATACAGAGAAAATTTACAAGGATGTTGGTGGGACTTGAGGGCCTGAGTTACTGGGAAAGGTTGAATAGGTTAGGACCTTATTCCCTGGAGTGTAGGAGAATGAGGGGAGATTTGATAGAGGTATACAAAATTATGTGGGGTATAGAGAGGGTAAATGTAAGCAGGCGTTTTTCCACTGAAGCTGGATGAGACTAGAACTGAAGGTTATAGGTTAAAGGTGAAATATTTATGTGGAACATGAGGGGGAACTTCTTCACTCAGAGGATGATGCGGGCATTAAACAGGCTATCAGCAGCAGTGGTGCATGTGGGTTCAAATGCAACATTTAAGAGAAGTTTGAATAAGTACATGGACGGGAGGGGTGTGGAGGGCTGTGGTTCAGGTGTGTGTCAATAGGACTAGGCAGAATAACAGCATGGACTAGATTGGCCAAAGGGCCTGTTTCTGTACTGTAGTGTTTTATCTCTCGATGAAAGGGATGAGTGGGAGAGTGATGCACTGCTTAATTAACAGTTTAAATAAATTGAGGACAGCACACAGGCAACATGTTATCCAGTCTTCAAATTATTCCTACCTACATTTTGGTCTATTCAAGTTTTTGACATTTTCAAAAGGGGCTGCTTGTAAGTAGGAGGATGTGTTTACTAAGAAGGAAATTGTAGTTGAAGACTCCATGGAGGCAGGCAGTGAAGTTCTCAAGCAAATTGTTAGTAAAAAGAAAAGAAATGTTGTAGAAGGCTTTAACGTAGGTAAATCCCGGGGGCTATATCCCAGACTGTTGTGGAAGCGAGAGAAAATTGAAAGGTCGGGTATGATCAAAGGGCCCAATAGCATACTACTACTTTCTTTTATGACATTGCCAAAGCATTCAGGAAGCTTCATAGGAGCATTATCAGGTACTAGGCTGGCAGTGAGATATTAATATGAGTGACTAAAAGCTTTGCTGAGAAGTAGTGTTAAAAAGCATAGGAAGGTGTTGATATTTCTGGAATTTATTTCAGAGCTGAAATTCTGACCAGGATTGCTGGAGCAATTAAAATTAAAGATGAGCAAGAGACTGAAACTAGTGGGGTATTAATTTCTGAATTAGATTTCAGAAATAATGAAGGATGATTACATAAAGGGATTTCAAATCAAGAATAATAATTTAAAACCAAGCTATTGTTTAACTGGGAGCCAGTTTTTTGGGGACAACAGGTGAATGGGATGTTCAAAATTAGTCACGGACAAAATGATCTCAAGTTTACAGTTGTTGAACAAAGGATCCCATATGGGAGTACATTGGAATAATTGCTCAGAGTATTGATGGGGGTTTTAGCAGCAGATGAGCTAGGACAAGGACAAAGATACAAATATGGAAATCTATTCATGGCATGGTATAAGGTCCAACACTGAACCCCGAGTCAAATGTGACACTGAGACTGGACATTGTAAGTTGAGTATTATCAACTCCTAATCAACCTTGTTGCAACCATGCATATGCTCTTAATATTTTGTTTTAAGAAATTAATTTATTTGTGAGAAATATGAACAAAAATGATGAAGATATATAGCCGATCATTATGGACAGCAATAGGGCTAACATTTCATGTCCACCTATCATCAGAGTTGTACAGTTTGTTGGAAGAATTTATCAACACTAACTAAATCTTTACTAATGAACGACTTGCCAATTTGCAATTTTTCTTTTTGTACACTTGCAGTTATGTGGATTACTTAATTACACCGCTCAATGTGACCTAGCTGAGATTAAAGCTGTTCAGGTTTCAACAGTGGATGCTTTCCAGGGAGCAGAGAAAGAAATTATTGTGTTGTCTTGCGTGAGGACTCGACAAGTTGGATTTATAGACTCCGAGAAAAGAATGAATGTCGCTCTGAGCAGAGGAAAAAGACATTTGCTAATAGTAGGCAATCTGACTTGTCTTAGAAACAATAGACTATGGGAAAAAGTGATTCATCACTGTGAAGGTAAGATAAGATTTGTTGTCCTGCATGTTTTATTGAAAAGGTTTGTTGATTTATAGAAGAAAAGATTTTATTGAAGATAAGATTTGATGTCCTCCAAGTTTTATTGACAAAAACTTACACCAATACAAAAATGAAAATTTAATCCAGTGCCTCAGAGCTTAAACGTATAGGTAGGTTATGATTCCAATTTTATATAGTTTTACCTGCTGTTGGAGTTTACATTTTGTTCATTATTTTTAGACAAAGGGGTCTTTATGTGCAAATGTCAAAAGACAAATACTAAACTTATTTTGGGTGACATCAAATTATGGTGTAGTCATTGTCCCAGTATAGCCTTGTGGGGATCTTCCTATTGACATATAGCCAATTCCAAGCTTATAAATAAATATAATTGTATGTACTTTTATTTTGCATTTTATGTGTAAACAAGCTTGAAAATTCAATTATGTTTTGGCTACTAATGTTTATAGTGAGATCTTTTTACACCTGCTCCTCCCACTTCACAATATAATTTTTTGTCAGCTTTTATATATAAGTATGTGTGCGAATGAATTTTTCTCAGTAAGAAAATATCTTCAGCTGTTTCATACTAATTTGGTGTAATTTTAAAATATTCCTAAACAAGGTTTGTTCTATAAAAAAGCAAAGTAATTGTACTCTGGGCAGACAGTAATTAATATAAGTGAAATATATGTCCATTACCAGGAGAAGAAAATGGCTTGAAGCATGCATGGCAGTGTGAACCAGAGCTAGAAAAGATTTTAAAATCTTATGATGACCAGAAGTTAACAGAAAATGGCCAGAAAGGAAAAAGAAAACTAAAGTCCAGAAGCAGATTTGTTCTGCCTGAAGTGAACAATGAAGTAAGAGCTTCAATATTCTGGTATTAACTTCTTTTCATGTATTAGTCTTGTTTTTAAAATCGCTCGTTCTGTAAGAGATTCAGCATAACCTGTAAGTACAACAGAGCCTAGAGTCCAAGCATTTTGGTCCCCATTACCTCTGGACCAAGACCTTGCTATGTCATGGACATGCCTGTGTAGTAGCTAGTATGTAACAACCACGATATGTAAAAGAATTCACACACAGACATCTTCTGCTCTAAGTGTTTTACTATGACTTTCTTGGTCTTGTAATCTACACCACTAGTTATAAAATCAAGAGCTCCAGATTTATTTTTTAAACCACTGTTTCAATTTGTATTTCAATGTCAATGAACAATCACATATACCACCAGATCCCTTTGTTTGTGAATCTCTTATAAAATTGTGCACTCTTGTGTAACTTGTTTATTATCATTCTTCCTAAATGAGAAACACATTAGATTTCATCTGCTGTCTTTCTGTCCACTTCATCAATCTGGTTGAATCCCCTTAAAATCCATGACAATTCTCCTCACAATTCACTACACTCCCCCAATTTTTTACAGATTTGGTAGTTGTGCCCTGTACAGCTGGTTCTAATCTATGGCAAACTGCCATACACATCCATCCAGCCTAGAAATTTTCTGGTTCCTGTGATTTCACCAATACTCATGGACAGATAAGTGTTGTATGTACAAGAGTGGATTGGTTAGAGAAATCCAACTTCAACTGATTAAAGAGAAATCATAACAAATTAACTTAATACTGTTGCTGAAGTAGTGGAGAAGGTCCAATGGGAAAATGTGGTTGATGCAATATACAGTATATAAGGTATTTGGTTCAGTGCTAAATAATAAGTTCTGATCAAGATTGAAACCCATAGAGAGGACCATGGTAGCATGAACTTCCCTGCCATCAAGGTTAAGCTGATTAATCTGTAATTACTGTTTTTTTCTAAAAGAGTGTAACATTTGCTATTTTCCAGTATAACTCTTTACTCTTTAGATGTTTGAATAATTATGATTGGGTCCTCTTGCTGTCTTGCCTCAGCTATTTTACTCTGAGGTTGCACTCCCATTTCATTGATATATTTCTCATGTCGTCATTCATTACATCACTGCTCACTGAAGCTCTTCTGAAATCTTATCCTAACCATGCCTCTGTTTTCAAAAGTTGTTTTAATGGATATTCTTCAGCTGCCCTAACTTTGGTCCATAATATTTTTACTTTTCTACTGGATATCCACCTTTCCTTTGAGAAAGATATGATAAATGTTTTCCATTCATTTCCTTACTCACACCTAGTATAATTATTGGTTGCTGTTAAATCATGTACCGGATTATTTTGGTTATTTTTATTGTACATTAATTAAAGGTGGCATAGAGGCCATGCAAGGTTGATTTACCAAAATAGCTGTAGTATCAGTACTTCCCTGATGGTGGCACTGCAAAGTTGTCAGGAATCAAAAAGATTAAGGGGTTGAAACAAAGATAGAACAAGGAATGTCTTCTGTTACCGGCATTAAATCATTGTATAACAGCTACGGTTGGATTTGCCTCCCATTTTTGGTTTCATTGAAGTTGTTTTTATTCAACTCCCCATATTTGGTTCCAGTGAGCAGCTACTACTCCTGCCATGTAGTAAACACCAATAGCCCAAAGGTGAATTATCCCTGATCATGAGAATTGGCCCATTTTCTTTTATTCAGTTTTTGTGAGCCAATAGTTCAATGCTTTATACTTTCCACTGTACAATTGAAAATATTGTTGTTAATGTTGTATAGCAACTTGTCTGTTAGGAGTCTCATTCCAATTTAAACCAAATAAATAAAGAGGACTGGCAAACTGTTCTGATTTGCAAATCATTTGACTGTTCATGATAAGTTAAGATGTAATGATTTACAAAATTGTGACTGTTTAAGTTGTAAAACAGAATGAGAAAGAAGTTATCTTCTCAAGTTGCTATCTATTTATTTAATGTGATTTCCATTTTTAAGACAATATAATACACAAAATTATCTGACATGGTTACCAGATTCTGAGAACTTGAACAGTACTGTACATCAGAGTATTCGGGAAACAATGTTGAATTCAACAATTTAAAATAATCTGCTTTCCTTGGTTGTATCAGAACTGGGCAATTCTGATGTAACACTATTTGTCTGCAACATAAACTCATATTTTCTGCACTTCCAGTTGCTGCCTGACTTGCTGGGTGTTTCCAACATTTGTTAGTTTCTGTCTCATAGTTCTTTTGGCATGTTATTTTGGCATTGTTCTTCACTTTTTGTACCTGCTATTATTCCTCTTTTAACTAGGAAGCGCTAAGATAGTGTGTCACCTGGACAATCTTGCTCTCCACCCTATCGTAGGTGTTTCCTATGTTCTCTCCATCCCTCCCACTCATTGCTGTTTAAAGCGTACTCATTTTCGCACTCTTTCAATTGTGTTGAAGCTTGACTCTGGTTTTCTCTTCATAGAACCTGCCTGCCTTCATTTAGTTTTCAGATTTTCAGTTTTTGATTCCCTTTTATTGTAGCTTTGAATTTGCCCTATTCTTGTCATTTAGTTTCTGGTGATCTTTCTCTCCAATAAGCTGTTATATTTAACTACAGTCTGATCACCTCCCAATTGCCTAATAAGAGCAAGTCAGTGATGTATTCTATAATTCAGGCCTTTTAACATAGGATACTGTTCTCAGTGCTTCCAAAGGGTTCGTAGATCTTCTGTTGTCACAATAGAAGGGACTGAAGAGAACTCATGGAAATATACCCCTCTATTGAGCTAATAACTCTGATAATAATAGCTTATTGTAGGAAGGCACACTTGTTATGAAATTGTGCACCTTTAAACATGGCATGTTTGCAAAACTCAATAGTAATTTTGATAGTAGTGATCACACTGAAGGCGCATGCCATTTGAAAAGAGCATACAGAATAAAATTCAGCCCATTCTTCCACTGTATTGTTGACAAAGTTGGAAGAAATGCCTTGTAATGGATATGTACATACACAGAACATAAAACGTTACAGCACAATACATGCCCTTTGGCACATGAAGTTGTGCTGACCTGTTAATTTACTCCACGATCAATCCTAACCCTTCCCTCCCACATAGCCCTCCATTTTCTATCATAATATGCGCCTGTCTAAGAGCCTCTTAAAAGTCCTCTACCACCACTTTTGGGAGCATGTTCTGCACACCCATCACTCTGTGTAATAAAAAAAAACTTACTATGACATTCCTGTATACTTTCCTCCAATCACCTTAAAATTATGCCCCTTGATATTAGCTATTTCCACCTTGAGGGAAAAAAAAACTTCAGCTGTCCACTTGATCTATGCCTCTTATCGTCTTGTACACCTCTATCAAGTCACTTCTCATCCCTCATTTCAAAGAGAAAAGTCCTAGCTTGCTCAACCTATCCTCATAAGATATGCTCTCCAATCCAGGCAATATGCCGGTAAATCTTCTCTGTCCTGTCTAAATCTTCCACATCCTTCCTACAATGAGGCGACCAGAACCGAACACAATATTCCAAGTGTGGTCTAACCAGGATTTTATAGGACATTAGCTCAGTTCTTGAACTCTTTCCCTTGACTAATGAAGACCAACACACCACAGCCCTTCTTAACAACCCTATCACTTTTCATGGCAACTTAGAGGAATCTATGGACATACACTCCAAGATCCCTCTGTCCCACCACACTGCTAAGAATCCTGCATTTAAGCATGTATTCTGCCTTCAAGTTTGACTTACCAAAGTGAATCACTTCACACTTTTTTCCAGGTTGAATGCCATCTGCCACTTATTAGCTCAGCTCTGCATTTTATCAATATCCCATTGTAACCCTCAACAACCTTCTATACTATCCACAATATCACCAAACTCATGTCATCTATAAACTTACTACCTGGCCTTCCACTTCTTCACCCAACCAATTTATAGAAATCACAAAGAGCAGGGATCCCAGAATAGATCCCTGTGGAAGACCATTTGTCACAGACTTCCAGGCAGAATACGCCCATCCACAGCCTCCTCTGCCTTCTATGGGCGAAGCAATTTTGAATCCACACACACGTGTCCCTGAATCCCATGCTTCCTGACTTTCTGATTGAGACTATGTGGGAAACCTTATCAAATGCCTTACTAAAATACATGTACACCACATCGACTGCTCTAACTTCATCAATGTGTTTTGTCACATCCTCAAAGAATTCAGTCAGGTTTGTGAGGCATGATCTGCCACTCACAAAGCCATGCTAACTATCCCGAATCAGACTGTGCTTCTCCCCACCCATTACCTTTCCCTGCACCCCTCTGCAGCGCCTTACCTCTTCCACCTATCACCTGTCAGCTTTTCATTTCATCACCCACCCTTTCCATTGATGTTGTCTGACCTGCTGGGTTCCTCCAGCATTTAGTGTGTGTTGCTCTGGATTTCCAGCATCTACAGAATCTCTTGTGCTCATGAAACCTGTCTCTAAGAATCTTTTCTAATAATTTGCCCACTACTGAAGTTCTGTTTTTAAAAAGAAATGGAGAACATTAAAAGGATGAAGTTAGATCACTGCTTAGACTGGTTTTACTTACTGACTGTTCATTACACCTCTGGTGTTTAGGACAGCAACTCCATCTGTCTGTCCTTGGCTATCTTCTCCATTGTGTCCCAGGTGTTGTTTTTGGGTATACCGTAACACACATATGGAAAGAATCTTCATTGATCTTTCTGGAGCAGTATTTTTGACCAGTTAGGGCTGTTAGCCCTAAGCTGAACCCACGAACCTGGAGGACCAGGTGACCACTCTTAGCCTGGCTTCTACCCTTTGACTTCTTTGGCAATGGTAACCCTACCAAGAGCCAACACATAAGGCTCTGACTCCAGGCAACATAGATCTTCAGATCATTAAGGCACGCAAGCCTCCAAACCCTATGACAAGTTGTGGTCCTCTTGGAAGTTAGACCAATCTGGGACTTGTATTTTTCTTTAACTTCCAAAAGGACACATTGTTTATTAGTACATTCATTTTAAATTAAGTATACTTTCATGAGACCATAAGTTATAGGAGCAAAGTTAGGCCATTTAGCCCATCGAGTCTGCTCCACCATTTCATCATGGCTGATCCAATTTTCCTCTCAGCCCCAATCTCCTGCTTTCTCCCCGTATCCCTCCATGGGCTGACTAATCAAGAATCTATCAACCTCTGCTTTAAATATACCTAAAGACGGTCTCCAAAGCCGTCTATGGCAAAAAATTCCACAGATTCACCATTATGGCTGAAGAAATTCCTCCTCATCTCATTTCTAAAAGGACACCCTTTTATTCTGACCATAGGAACCATCCTCTCCTCATCAAGGCCTTTCAACATTTGATAGGTTTCAATTAGGTCACCCGTCATTCTTCTGAATTCCAGAGAGTACAGCCCCAGAGCCATCAAATGCTCTCCATCACTGGAGACAGACTGTCCACTGACATCTTCTACAAGCCCACTGACTCTCATAACTATCTTGACTTTACTTCTTCCGTCCCCGCCACATGCAAAAATGCCATTCTCTATTCCCAGTTCCTCCGTCTCCGCCGCTTCTGCTCCCAGGATGAGGTTTTCTGTTCCAGGACATCTCAAATGTCCTCTTTCTTTAAGGATTGTGGTTTCCCTTCTGCTGTCATTGGTGATGCCCTCACCCGCATCTCTTCCATTTCCTGCACTTCGGCCCTCACCCCATCCTCACACCACCACAACAGGGACAGAGTTCCCCTTGTCCTCACCTACCACCCCACCAGCCTCCGGATCCAGCACGTTATCTTCCGCAACTTCCGCCACCTTCAACAGGACCCCACCACTAAGCACATCTTTCCCTCTCCACCCCTCTCTGCTTTCTGCAGGGATCGGTCCTTCCGCGGCTCCCTGATCCACATGTCCCTCCTCACGGATCTCCCACCCAGCACTTATCCCTGTAAGCGCAAGTGCTACACCTGTCCCTGCAACTCCTCTCTTGCCACCATTCAGGGCCCTAACCAGTCCTTCCAGGTGCGACAACACTTCACTTGTGAGTCTATTGGGGTCATCTATTGCATCCGGTGCTCCTGGTGCGGCCTCTTCTACATCGGTGAAACCCGATGCAGATTGGGGGACTGCTTCGTCGAGCACCTCCGCTCCGTCCACCACAACAGACAGGATCTCCCAGTAGCCACCCACTTCAACTCTGCTTCCCACTCCCATTCAGATATGTCCATACATGGCCTCCTCTACTGCCATGATGAGGCTAAACTCAGGTTGGAGGAACAACACCTCATATACCGTGTAGGTAGTCTCCAGCCCCTTGGTATGAACGTAGAATTCTCCAACTTCCGGTAATTCCCTCCCCCTCCCTTCCTCTATCCCTATGTCACTCTGCCCCTTCCCCCAGCTGCCCATCACTGCCCTCATGGTTCCGCCTCCTTCTACTATCCATTGTGTTTTCCCCTATTCCTTCTTCGCCTTTCCTGCCTATCACCTCCCTGCTTCCCCTCCCCCACCCCTTTATCTTTCCTCTTACTGGTTTTTCACCTAGTACCTACCAGCCTTCTCCTTCCCACCCTTCCCCCACCTTCTTTATAGGGCCTCTGCCCCTTCCCTCTACAGTTCTGACAAAGGGTTCCAGCCCGAAACATCGACTGATCGTTTCCATGGATGCTGCCCGACCTGCTGAGTTCCTCCAGCGTGTTGTGAGAAATGCTCTTCATATGACAAGCCTTTCAATCGTGGAATCATTTTAATGAACCTCCTTTGAACCCTCTCCATTTCTGTTTAAATGTGTGGATTTGTAAATCCATCCGCCAGAGAAAGCAGGATCTTCCAGTGGCCAACATTTTAATTCCACGTCCCATTCCCATTCTGATATGTCTATCCATAGCCTCCTCTACTGTAAAGATGAAGCCACACTCAGGTTGGAGGAACAACACCTTATATTCCGTCTGGGTAGCCTCCAACCTGATGGCATGAACATTGACTTCTCAAACTTCTGCTAATGCCCCACCTCCCCCTCGTACCCCATCTGTTATTTATTTATATACACATATATACATTCTTTTTCTCCCTCTGTCCCCCTCACTATACCCTTTGCCCATCCTCTGGTCCCCCCCCCTTTTCTTTTTCCATAGGCCTCCTGTCCCATGATCGTCTCATATCCCTTTTGCCAATCACCTGTCCAGCTCTTGGCTCCATCCCTCCCCCTCCTGTCTTCTCCTATCATTTTGGATCTCCCCCTCCCCCTCCCACTTTCAAATCTCTTACTAGCTCTTCTTTCAGTTAGTCCTGACGAAGGGTCTCGGCCCGAAACGTCGACTGTACCTCTTCCTAGAGATGCTGCCTGGCCTGCTGCGGTCACCAGCAACTTTTACGTGTGTTCCTTGAAATTCCAGCATCTGCAGATTTCCTCGTGTTTGGATTTCTGTATTAATCTTTTTCCAATATAGTTTACTTAAGTCTCTTAAAATGTAGCACATTGTTTTTCTGTTATTGTTTGTTCAGCATGTTCCAACTAACTTGCTGATTGTACCTAATGGACACCTCTGTCATTTAATCATGGGGCAAAACAGTGACTCTAAAGTACTGTTAATTGACATTTTGGTGTATAGATTTTTAACCAAAGATTTGCTTTGGTAAACACTTTGAAGAAGTGCAGCTTTAAACTTGGTATTGAAAATATAAATGCATAGAGTTATAATGTATTGGATAGATTGGATTATGTCTAATAATACAGTGATTTCTATAATACAGTTTGTAGATTAAATTAGAATACTTAGAAAATTTAAATGCAATCTAACATCTGCTTTCTTTTATTTTTCAGACAGTTAATACCTCAGAAATTTCTGAAGTAAATGAAACACAAGAGGTGTAGGATTGGCTAAGTTATCCAAACTGATTAATCACTGGCAAGTCACTTAATTTATTACTCCTTCTTTGGAGCAAGTATCCCATGAGTACCTCCCAAATCATTTAGAGAATTCAGTCTTTATATATATCTATCCATACAGCAGGAGGATTGTCCATGTACCAAGGGGAGGAATTAAGATGTATCTTTTGAACTAGTTATAAGGCAGCTAAAGGACTGAATTACAGTGTGTTAGCCCAGCCACATCGCAGACTTGCCACCTATAGTGCACGCTCACTTTTCCCAGACCTTTGTAGTATGAAACTGAGGGGTGAGATATGGACTCTCTCCCCACCCCCACCGCCAGCAATATTTCTGATTCAGTGATAGATCCAATTGTAGAGCAGGAGATCTTTTGATGTACAACCTGATCTCCAGTTCACCTCAGAACCATGGAATGTCTCAGAGTCAAGCAACCCAGTTTGGTCCCATGTGTAACAGAAATGTCAGTTTAAACCCACAAAAGCATCATACTTGTTTTCCAGTTGAAACGGCATGTCCTCCTGAGTCCACCAAATTTAATGGCCTGGAACAAGTAGATAGAGAGCCATGTGAAATGAAGAACGGCTGACACCTCAGGAGCACAATTGGGTTTTCCAGAGTTTCCTTTTTCCCTGTTCCTCCATGTACCATTTGCTCCTTACTATTTCACATTTTATCATTACTATTCTCCTTCAGCCTGCTTCTAAACATTTCATTTGGTTGGTGTATAAGAATAGGAGCATTTAAGTATGAATTGCCTCACATTTTTATGCTTTAAACTTCATTAAAAAGGCAAAGATAACAACATATAACATTACATAACAGCAGAGAAGAACACAAATGTATGGAATGACAACAGCAAGAGTGAATTAAGTTGACACAAATGTATCAATTTTACACTGATTGGTCTGAAAGGAACACGCAGCTTGATCTTGAGTGGCAAGAAGGAACATTTCAAGATCAAATAGAATTTTGTCTGGTGGATATGGAAAATGATAACCTTTTGCCTTCTAGCAGCCAAATTTAAAATATATGTAGGAACTGACTTCTTGTTGAAGATGTTTCCTTCTGAATGCAAAGAATAGTGGTGGGGTTGTATTTAATTGCACATTTTCTAATCACATCTGCCTTGCAAACCAAAGTCCTGCAAAGTAATAAATCAATAAGATGCCGTTATGTTGTAACGTAACATTTAGCTTCCATTCCTGCAGTTCAACAAAATCCCCATCAGCAGGAGGGTTTAGTAGTAGACTTTTCTCTGCAGCCGCTATTTCATGATTTTGGCTTGGTGAATTTTTTTGTCTTGTGAAGTTTCCCTTCTCATTAAATTGTGTTTTTCATTATTCTGATATGGCAAAGAACATTGTTTCTACAAAGGCAGTAACTCATGTCGGGTGCAGTCTGGTTAACGTTTCTTTCTTGAAGCAGAACTATACTTACCCATATTTATTTTACGTAAGGCTAACATCAGACAAAATAAAAATTCATTCATCCACTTCTGGGCTGGTCTTGAATACTAGTCTCAGAAAGAAATGAACAAAGTGATAATCTGCTTTCCAGTTTCAGCATGCTTTTTCATTCTTTTAATAATTTAAGCTTTCCATTTACCAATCTACCCAAAAGAGAATAGATTCAACCTAGCTGTAATAAGCAGGTATGAGCAACAAACACTTGGGGTGAATAAATAAAATCAGAACTAAATTTGCAGTGTAGCTCGTAAATATTTATTTGTATGCAGAAATAATATATTTTAGATAATCAGAAAATTGAGAAATATCTTAGAATTGCATTTTTCTGACATTTATTCATTTCATTTAATTGTTTAAATAGCTAGAAATCAATGTTTAGAAGTTTTAAGAAAATTACTGCAATTTACTGTGATATGAATTAAATATTTTAAGTATGGTAATAAAGGAAAATTATACATTGTACAGACCACATTTAATAAAATAAAAATTTATTTTCTGTAAGTACTTTCAATCTTTGTTCTAAGTAATGGAAAATGCTAACATTTCCCTTAGTGTTGTAAATAGTTTTGTAATACTGGTAACCAGCTGATTTGTATCTTTGTTTAGATAAAAGATCATTGACATGAAACATTAACACAGTTTCTCTCTTCATGAATGCTATCTGATGTAATTTTTATTACCAAGTTTTTGTTATTTGCATCAACCATACTGGGCGCAGTAAGATATATTTGCATCAAGATTGGTTATTGGAGAGAAAATTAGAAATCAGGATCTCAAAGGTACTAATCTCTGGATTACACTGGGTACCAAATGCCAGTGAATATAGAAATACGAGGATGGTCTATACCAAAGCATAGCTGGAGAGAGGGCGTGAGAGAATACGTAGAAATCACATGTTACTGAAAGGAGAGAAGACATTGATTTAAAGAAATTGATAGAAAAGTTATAGAGGAAATGAGGAAAAGGATTCGGTGGATGCAGAGACCTAATCATGTTTATAGTATCTATAGATGTATTTGAAGAACTGTGTTCTGCAAGGCTATGGACCCAATGCTGGAAGTTGATATTAGGCTGGGTACCTCTTTTACAACAGGCATAAATAAACTGGCCTCCTGTTTCATACATTCTCTGATTCCAGGATACCCTTCCTCCTGTATCATTATGCTGAATGGGATAGACTCAGAACCGATGTGACAAATCAAATCTGGATATCCACTGTTCAGCTGAAACATACACCACTACAGTCTATAACTTCATGAGGCAGTGCATCCTTCACTACATTTAAAAGGAGCCAGGGGAACAGCCCTCGTTCACCTTCCTGTCAGCTTGAACCAGTCTAACCATTCTCTCTCATTAACAAGGTATTTTTGCTCACATCCAGCATCCCTGGATGTTTGTTTGTTTTTTTTTGTTTTCACACCATTCTCTGAAAATTGTAGATACTGTTGTGCATGAAAATCCCAGGAGTTGAGCCATTTTTGAGATACTCAAACCACCCCATCTGGCACTAACAATCATTCCACAAGGTTACTTAGATTATATTTCTTCCCTATTCTGAACAACAACTGATCCTCTTGATCATGTCTGCATGCTTTTATGCACTGAGCTGGTGCGACATGATTGGCTGATTAGATACTTGCATTAACAAGCAGTTGTACCTAATAAAGAGCCACTGAGTGTAAGTGCTAAAAACAAGGAGGATATAATTGCAACTACATCCAGCCAGAATGGTACAGACACAGAAATGTTAAGCAAACAGATGGCATCCTTCTGTGCTCCAGAAAAAGCCTCTATACAAACCTGTTCCATTGCACGGGCCTTCACCTGACATATAGCCCAAGTTCACAAAAAAGCTGATTAAATCTAATCCAACTATTTACCATTAACTCAATGTGCTGTCAGTATTAACAGTGTGGATGACACTACAGTTATGTGGTTCATGCTTGCCAGTGACCTGTTTGCCACTGCTGAGTTTAGGCTTTGCCAAGTGCTCTGATTCAGATCTTATCACGGCCTCATTTCAAGTATGAGCGAAAGAACTGAAACAGAGAGGTGGGAGTGACTTGACTTTGTTTGTCTACATGTGGAATCAAGGAGCTCTGGTAAAATTGGAAGCCAGTGGGCTTGAGGGAGGTGGAATGCATTGGTTGGATTTATCTTACACAAAGGAAGATGGCTGTTGGAGTTTAATCATCCCAGTCATCACACCAGGGATTAGTGTTCAATTTCATTTGCAACTCTCCAGCAAATGAGGCAGCCCAAGACCTTGGCACATAGCATGCTAAGTGACAAATAATTTTATTGCCACAAATGTGCCAAACAACAACCACCTCCAGGAAAAGAACTTGACCACTTACCTTAGATGTTCTGTGGCATTAACATCAACAAGTGCTCTTTTATCAACTGCCCAGGATACTCCACTATGGTAATACCATTACTTTTTATTTTGGAGGGTAAAGGGTGGGGACAATCACCACCGACCAAATCCTCACAGGACTAGCACATACGAGCAGGTAAGAAGCTGGGTATCCTGCTTTGGAATGGGTCACCTTCGCCCCAAAGCCTTTCTATCATACACAAAGTGCAACATAGGTACATGGTACAATATCCTCCATTGGCTGGATAAGTGCAAGTCTTAACAATAGAGTTTAACACCATTGATACAGGTACAATGACCCAACTTATCCATGCCTACTGTGTTGGCCAGTAACCTAGTTCCATCTTCCTGTAACCCTCTAAACTCTTATCCATATTCTTGTCTAGACAACTTTTAAACATTGCTAATGTGCCTGCTTCAACCACTACTTCTGGCAGCTTATTCTAAATACACACGACCATTTCTGTGAGAAACTCCCTGATGAGCCCACAAGGGATCGGCTGTACTGGATTGGGTATTGTGTAATGAACTGGAGGTGATTAGAGAGATTGAGGTGAAGGAACCCTTAGGAGACAGTGATCATAACATGATTGAGTTCACTGTGAAATTTGAAAAAGAGAAGCCGAGATCTGATGTGTCGGTATTTCAGTGGAGTAAAGGAAATTACAGTGGCATGAGAGAGGAACTGGCCAAAGTTGACTGGATAGGGACACTGGCGGGAAAGACGGCAGAGCAGCAGTGGCTGGAGTTTATGCGAGAAGTGAGGAAGGTGCAAAACAGGTATATTCCAAAAAAGAAGAAATTTTTGAATGGAAAAAGGATGCAACCGTGGTTGACAAGAGAAGTCAAAGCCAAAGTTAAAGCAAAGGAGAGGGCATACAAGGAAGCAAAAATTAGTGGGAAGATAGAGGATTAGGAAGTTTTTAAAAGCTTACAAAAGGAAACTAAGGTCATTAAGAGGGAAAAGATTAACTATGAAAGGAAGCTAGCAAATAATATCAAAGAGGATACTAAAAACTTTTTCAAGTATATAAAGAGTAAAAGACAGGTGAGAGTAGATATAGGACCGATAGAAAATGATGCTGGAGAAATTGTAATGGGAGATAAGGAGATGGCGGAGGAACTGAATGAGTATTTTGCATCAGTCTTCACTGAGGAAGACATCAGCAGTATACCGGACACTTAAGGGTGGCAGGGAAGAGAAGTGTGCACAGTCACAATTACAACAGAGAAAGTACTCAGGAAGCTGAATAGTCTAAAGGTAGATAAATCTCCCAGACCGGATGGAATGCACCCTTGCGTTCTGAAGCAAGTAACTTTGAAGATTGCAGAGGCATTAGCGATGATCTTTCAAAAGTCGATAGATTCTGGCATGGTTCCGGAGGACTGGAAGATTGCAAATGTCACTCCACTATTTAAAAAAGGGGCAAGGAAGCAAAAAGGAAATTATAGACCTGTTAGCTTGACATCGGTGGTTGGGAAGTTGTTGGAGTCGATTGTCAAGGATAAGGTTACAGAGTACCTGGAGGCATATGACAAGATAGGCAGAACTCAACATGGATTCCTTCAAGGAAAATCCTGCCTGACAAACCTATTACAATATTTTGAGGAAATTACAAGTAGGCTAGACAAGGGAGATGCAGTGTATGTTGTATATTTGGATTTTCAGAAGGCCTTTGACAAGGTGCCACACGTGAGGCTGCTTAACAAGATAAGAGCCCATGGAATTATGGGAAGGTTACATACGTGGATAGAGCGTTGGCTGATTGGCAGGAAACAGAGTGGGAATAAAGGGATCCTATTCTGGTTGGCTGCCGGTTACCAGTGGTGTTCCACAGGGGTCTGTGTTGGGGCCGCTTCTTTTTACATTGTACATCAACGATTTGGATTATGGAATTGGATTTGGATTATGGCTTTGTGGCTAAGTTTGCTGACGATACGAAGAAAGGTGGAGGGGCCGGTAGTGCTGAGGAAACAGAGAGTCTGCAGAGAGACTTGGATAGATTGGAAGAATGGGCAAAAGAAGTGGCAAATGAAATACAATGTTGGAAAGTGTATGGTTATGCACTTTGGCAGAAGAACTAAACTTGCAGACTGTTGTTTAAATGGGGAAAGAATTCAAAGTCCTGAGATGCAACGGGACTTGGGAGTCCTCATACAGGATACCCTTAAGGTTAACCTCCAGGTTGAGTCAGTAGTGAAGAAGGCGAATGCAATGTTGGCATTCATTTCTAGAGGAATAGAGTATAGGAGCAGGGATGTGATGTTGAGGCTCTATAAGGCGCTTGTGAGACCTCACTTGGACTCCTTATTTAAGAAAGGATGTGCTGACGTTGGAGAGGGTACAGAGAAGATTCACTAGAATGATTCCGGGAATGTGAGGGTTAACATATGAGGAGCGTTTGTCCGCTCTTCGACTGTATTCCTTGGAGTTTAGAAGAATGAGGGGAGACCTCAAAGAAACATTTTGAAT
Organism: Mobula hypostoma; assembly: GCF_963921235.1. NCBI lineage: Eukaryota > Metazoa > Chordata > Chondrichthyes > Myliobatiformes > Myliobatidae > Mobula > Mobula hypostoma. Next base: position 112,692,116 of record NC_086100.1, on the reverse strand, counting down.
GTTGAAAGGCATGGACAGAGTGGATGTGGCAAAGTTGTTTCCCATGATGGGGCATCTAGTATGAGAGGGCATGACTTAAGGATTGAAGGGCGCCCATTCAGAACAGAAATGTGAGAAATTTTTTTAGTCAGATGGTGGTGAATCTATGGAATTTGTTGCCACAGGCAGCAGTGGAAGCCAAGTCATTGGGTGTATTTGAGGCAGAGATTGATAGGTATCTGAGTAGCCAGGGCATCAAAGGTTATGGTGAGAAGGCAGGGGAGTGGGACTAAATGGGAGAATGGATCAGCTCATGATAAAATGGCGGAACAGACTCGATGGGTTGAATGGCTGACTTCTGCTCCTTTGTCTTATGGTCTAAACCTATACCCTCTTGATTTTAGCTCTCCATCCCTGCGGAAAAGATAATGTGCTTTCACCCTGTCTATGCCCCTCATGATCTTGTATGCCTCTCAGTCTCCTATATTGCAGGAAATAAAATCCTAGTCTATGCAGCCTCTCCTTGTAACTCAGGCTCCAGTTTTAGGCAACATCCTGGTAAACCTTTTCTGCACTTTTTTTTAGTTTAATAGTGCCTTTTTATAGCAGACCAACCAAAACTGTAGACGATACTCCCAAGTAGGACCTCAAAAACATCTTGTATAACTGCAGCATAACTTCCAAATTCCTATAGTTAGTGCACTGAGTGACGAAGGCCAGGCGCTAAATGCCTTCTTCACCACTCTACCTACCTGAGGTGCTGCTTTCAGTGAACAATGCACTTTGCACTCATAGCAAGCACTCTATTTCATAGCACTCACTAGAGCCCTAGTATTCGCCACATAAATCCTGCCTTGGTTTGATTACCTAAACACAATATAATACCGTTTATCTGTATTGAAAGCTGTTTAGCAATCTTCAGCCTACATGCCTATCTGATCAAGATTCCCTTGTAATCTTTCAGAGGGTAGCTGGTGTAGACGGTTAGAAGCCCATTGCCTTCTAATTTACCAGAACTCAAGCAGTTTGACAGCATCCAAGCAAAATCAACTATTTACATCCTCCACCGCTGGCATACCATGGAATGGTGTAAAATGCACTGCCTTTAACTTCCCTAGGCTATTACAACAGTACATCTTAATAACGTGATTTCTATCCAAGAACAAGTAGCGTGGAAGCGGCGTATCTTCAGGTTTCCCTCCTGATTTAGAAATATGTGTCTGTTTCTTTTTAGTCACTGGATCTAAATCCCGGACCTCCCTACAAAATAGGATCATACCGGTGTGTGAAGATCACTGTCGTCGATCTGCAAGAAATATTGATCTTTAACACAACCCGCACACTTTAACAAAATATATTTTGGAGTCTTGAAACAGGGGCGCCGCGTGGTATGCTATTGTTACAACAGGAATCATAAACTGAAGCCGGCGAACAGATGTTTCTGTTCCAGAATTAATATTCGGAGGCACAGTAGTACATCGCAATTTACTGAAGCCGTACACATGAATAACTTCCTTGTCATTCCATTAGGCGTCGCCTTCTCTCTTTCTCTCTCTCCCGGGGAACTTGGAAACTGATTACGTTTTGCAGGAAATTTTGCCTTGACCGCCCGTCTTTTTTTTAATCTGAAATTATTAACATCCAAACTATATGTTTTTCATACATAAGCAGTGTGATGCAGTAACTATGTGTGGATGTTGGAGTGAACATCTGTCTGAAGCGGCATTTGTATCACTTCCAAATATAATTTTACAGCTAACTTCATTGCACTAAATGATTCGCTGGAGGTTTGCGTCTGCTCCCATGGCGTTGTTAATATAAAATTAGGAGGTTCCAGTGATCTATATTGGAATAAAAGAGTTGTTCAAATGTTTCAAAGACAACTCAGATTTGTAATTCAAACGTCAGCTACTTGCTGATCGTCCTAAAATCTCAATCAACAATCGATTAGAACCACGCTGCAACAAAAACTAACAAATCCCCATTCAAGTGTATTTATCCGGTGGGGTTTTTCAGATGCTAAATCTACCTCACATATGCGCCCTTCTCTTTGCAGACTGGCCGTCTACACACTTGTAGTAAATATGAAAGATTCTAATGATATGACACATCACGTCCCAGGCTGAGCTGCAAATAAAGCCTGGAGATCTGGGATCATTGGCTTCAGACAACAGCTCCATCAGCCGGAAAGAAGTTTGCTGCCTTCCTTCAGCTTCTCAATCCCCTCTTTGTTTGCGAAACACGGCCAGCTCGAGTCACCCTGGCCATATGGTTCATTCGAGGGTCTCTCGTCCAAAAAAAACTGCTGCAGACAAGATTCATTATAGCTGAATAAAGTACAGATTTTTCTGCAGCGAGATTTCAACAACGACAAAGACAAGGACGGAACCCCACAATAGCGCACGCTTTCCTGCTTCAAACCGTTCAAATCAATAGGAGTCCCGTAACACCTTTAGAAAACCAATACGTAATTATGTATTAAACATATTTCTGTAATTACTCTTAAGATATGACATCCTGCCATATAAAACATATTAAAGAATAGTAAATACTATTGCATTTGTCAAGGCAAACAGTTGAGAAGTCTGTAACTGTACGCATTTACAGTTTGTTGGTCCCCGGTTTAGGCAGCTGACTGCCAAGCTATTATGCTCACACGTTAGCACCCCGCCCCCCAAAGCCATTGAATCATTAAATTCGACTGAGGTGGCCAAGCTGGAAGATTTTCACGAATTAAAAAAAAGAGGAAAAAAACAGAAGCCTTGAAGTAGAAGATACCCAAGAAAAACTCTTGAATAACATCAAAAGAGCGAGTTCCCATAGCTGTTGAAGCACGAGAGCTGTGTCTTTGGACAAAGATAGAGGGGGGCACTGCCACTGTCCACTGCTCTATACCAACACAATTGGGTCACAGAAATAAGGAATTAATTACCATCCAAGAGTAAGGGTCCTATTCAACCCTGGCTGAGTTTTATTAAACGCCAATATAAATAACAAAACAACTCTTGTGGCTGCAGTATTTCTACACGGCAAAGGAAGGATTACGTTCAGGATTAACATCTTAAAGTCTATGAGACTTTCTGACTCAAGACTCTCTGCTAGTAATCGTATTTGTTTGCCGGCTCAGTCATTAATGGTTCCGTCATTCACTCTCACATTCACGGCGAAGAGAATCTCTTTTTAAAAACTACCCCGATTTAAAATCCAATGTCTCTTCGTTCTCTAATCTATATTAACAGAATATTAAGAGTCAATGTCAAAAAGAGACTTTTTTTGCCACAAGTATCCCCACCACCTCCAATTTACTGGGGTGCCCAAAGTAAGATCAAACATGGACTCTATCGTTTGATGTGTGTTTCTGCAGTCTGGAGTAATTTAATTCTTATTAAGTATCCTTCTGAAAAGCTTGATATGATTCAAGCACCTGTCATGCAAAACTAGAAGAACAAAATCCACCAAACTGTAGGGTGATCACGAGACATGTTAACAGGTCGTATATTCCAGGCAAAAATAATGTGAGGAAGTTCACTGTGTGGTTGGTTAACTGAACAATACTGTACTCACTGAACACATTTCCCAAATTCCAGTTACTTGTGATATATAATCGTCTTTTTCAAACGGCTGTGTTCATAATTAGTAATTATTTCACGCATTGCTGTTAAATAGTCGGAGCATAAAGATTTGGATATTTCCTGATGTGAAATATCCACTTAGATTAAACCAGTTAAAATACCCCCAGAGTGCATTGCTCCTGTATTAGAGTCACAGATTTTATTTACAAACAACCTTTGATATTTCTTCCAAATATTGCTTCTTGGCACTTTTTAAAATTAATACTATAGCTGTCGTTGTGTCCACTCGCGAGTGACGAATAGGTAGTGTACGTTTTGAATATAAACACCAAGTATGAGGTATTTAACCTTTCCGGTCTCTCGTTAACAACTTAGGACATGTGCACCCTAACTGAACTGCGCTGTTGAGATCGGGAAGGAAATGATCAATTTAAATATTTCTTGCCAGGCAGTAATTTACAGTGGCTTGAAATAAATGGAAACCAGGGCTAGATTCTATACTGCAGCAAAGTTGTTCAAAATTATCAAACAAAAACCTTAAATTAAATTAATTATTAAAAGCTCTAAATAAATCACAGTAAACACATTGAGGCACCAATTCTGATAGGATTTCTTCAACTGTATGCCTCTAGTTGGTTTCATCTGGAGCAGAACCAGTTATTGCACAATCACAACCTGTGGGGTCCAAGCATCAAACCTCATTTCTTCTCCAGTCCAAGCTTTCATAGCAAAATCTTTCTACTAGGTTTGAGAACAATGCACCAAGCATCTCCACGCAGTCACTAGTTTCTTGCACAAATGCAACATAATTTTTGCTGAGATCAGAACTTTAATATACTTCAATTTAATGTTTATGTCAATCTATGCAGTCTAAGGCATAATAAGAAATCTAAAAGCTACAGACAGATGGCTTAATGTTTTAAGAACAGCTAGTGCACTGGACTTGGTCTGCACTGTTTGTCCCCTGTTGCTATACCATCTTCTTTTTGCCTAACTTTTGACTCAAGTTCTTTATAACAAAATAGGAATACTTGCAGATAAAAAAAACATATAGCATCTTTCAGCAGCATTTTTAAATCAAGTAACATTTCATCTTAAAACACAATTTTCCTACTTTCCTTGGAAAACATTTATTTCTGTGGAGAAGTTACTTAAATTTGAATTGTTCAGAAGCTCCATCAGATTGGTTTAAGTCAGTTGCTCTAACAAAGAGAAATGTAAACTTTATTTAATTTGAAGTTATTTTCTGTACTATTTATTATTAGTCATTTCTTTGGACAGAAATAGCAAGATTGAAGCACACTAGAAGATGTTATGCAATCTTTAAACATTAACCCACAAGCGAACATTGAATTCTCTTGTGAATTTATATTGAACAATTACATAATCATTACCCGTGTTCAAATGGAAGTTTTTTTTAAGCTCAGTGGATGGACTTTTGCAATGAATGAAAACGTGAACAGTTACATAGCAACAAATGCATTGTGCAAAATTTAATGACACAATATATTGAATTGAATTTCTACTTTTTAAATTGCTATCATTCACAGGATGTGTATGACACTGATCATGTGGCATCCTCACCCATCCTTAGTTTATGTGAAGAAGCTATAAGTTATGCCAGACCTTTTCAAACTGCTGCAAGCCATGTGGTAACAGTACTCATACAATGCTGTTGGGTAGAGAGTTCTAGGAATTAAGACCTATGCAAGTTAAGGTGAATCATAATTGGAGAAAAACAATGTGATGATATTTCCACGTAGTTGTTGCCAGAATCATAAATAGTGCAGATTACAGATTTGGAAGTTGATTTTTTATACTGCGTACGCTGGAAATCTGAAATAAAAACTGAAAGTGCTGGAAATTCTCGGCAGGTCAAGTCTCCTCTGATCAGAAGCGGCCTGACATGCAGACTATATCCAGCACCACCTGTTTTATTTAGGTCTGAGAGTTTCTGCTCTTTCTGTATTTTATTCTAAGCAAATGAGACTACTTGAATTCCATTTCTCTTAGACTGTTAAATATTCATCGATAATCTAAAAATATCCTTAGTGAACTGTTTCTGAACTTTCTGAAATAGTCAGTATATTTGAATACATTTGCAAAACTATCAAATATGGATGAAACCTTACATATAAAAGGATTGCATTTCAAGAATGTTATTAACCTATAATGCAAGTAGTTAGTACTGGAATAAGTACCAACTAATTAACAACTTTATAAGCTATAAAATACTTCCTTTTGATGCGTAGATTGTTTTCTATATGTAGTTTTTTTTCTATATAAATAGGAATTAATGTTTGGAAATAGCTTTCAACAGACCAAGTTGTTGCTTGCCTTCGATATAACAGTAGTCCTAATCTATGTGTCTGCTTTTTTTCCCATACTCTTTATCCTCTCTCTTTCAATGAGTTCCTAAATGGTAGTTAGGATTCTAAATTGGACAATACCATTGACATTATTCAGCCTTGCAGACCTTTGTGTAAAAAGCCCTATTTGACCTAAATGTATTACATTTAACCTTATTTCTAACTGAATTTTATTTTATTGTTCCAGAAGTGTCAATCATCAGTTACACTTTGTTAAATCTACTCTGGCTCACCCCATTCGTAAGTTTCAACAATCCTCTCCAATCTGTTCTAACAGAAAAAAAGTCCAGTTGTAAGATTTTCTTATTATTTTGCTTTTCCCTATATCAAGCAGCAACCTGCAGAGATTTCTTGTACTTTCTTGTCCTTGCCAGTTCCCCAACTGTTTCCTCAGTATATTGGTCTTAAAAATAAATACTTACAACTGTTCATGATTTCATCTTCCACAGCGTTATTTCTGATTCACACACACAAAATGCTGGAGGAACTCAGCAGGTCAGGCAGCATCTATGGAGGGAAATAAACAGGGACATTATGCCGCAGTTATGTTGGAGTACCATGTCTCCTGACTTTCTGAATGAGCCTACCTGGGGAACCTTGTCAGATGCCTTACTAAAATCTATATACACCATATACTTGAATGAAATCTCAATGTTCTTCATTCTAAAGAAAACAGCACCAGGTTAGACAGTCGCTACTCACTGCTATTATTCTCCATTCCTCAATGCATCCTTGTAAACCAGATGATAAACTAGATAAACTAGATTTAACATTTCTAATGACACATTTCCTGTCATGTGATGACCATAATTGTATATAGTATTCCAACAGTTACACTCATTAATGCTGGAATGGGAATCACAATCAGGTTTATTATAGAAACATAGAAACATAGAAAATAGGTGCAGGAGTAGGCCATTCGGCCCTTCGAGCCTGCACCGCCATTTATTATGATCATGGCTGATCATCCAACTCAGAACCCAGCCTTCCCTCCATACCCCGTGACCCCTGTAGCCACAAGGGCCATATCTAACTTCCTTTTAAACATAGCTAATGAACTGGCCTCAACAGTTTGCTGTGGCAGAGAATTCCACATATTCACCACTCTCTGTGTGAAGAAGTTTTTCCTAACCTCGGTCCTAAAAGGCTTCCCCTCTATCCTCAAACTGTGACCCCTCGTTCTAGACCTCCCCAACATCGGGAACAATCTTCCCGCATCTAGCCTGTCCAATCCCTTTAGGATCTTATACGTTTCAATCAGATCCCCCCTCAATCTTCTAAATTCCAACGAGTACAAGCCCAGTTCATCCAGTCTTTCTTCATATGAAAGACCTGCCATCCCAGGAATCAATCTGGTGAACCTTCTTTGTACTCCCTCTATGGCAAGGATGTCTTTCCTCAGATTAGGGGACCAAAACTGCACACAATACTCCAGGTGTGGTCTCACCAAGGCCTTGTACAACTGCAGTAGTACCTCCCTGCTCCTGTACTCGAATCCTCTCGCTATAAATGCCAGCATACCGTTCGCCTTTTTCACCGCCTGCTGTACCTGCATGCCCACTTTCAATGACTGGTGTATAATGACACCCAGGTCTCGTTGCACCTCCCCTTTTCCTAATCGGCCACCATTCAGATAATAATCTGTTTTCCTATTTTTGCCACCAAAGTGGATAACTTCACATTTATCCACATTAAATTGCATCTGCCATGAGTTTGCCCACTCACCCAACCTATCCAAGTCACCCTGCATCCTCTTAGCATCCTCCTCACTGCTAACACTGCCACCCAGCTTCGTGTCATCCGCAAACTTGGAGATGCTGCATTTAATTCCCTCATCACTGACATATATTGTGAAATTTGTTATTTTGCAACAGCAGTACAGTGCAATACATAACAATTACTATAAGTTGCAATAAGAAATATTTTAAAAAATAAATAGGTAGTGCAAACAGAGAACAATATAGTGAGTGAGTGTTGATACATTCATGGACCACTCAGAAATCTGATGGTGGAGAGGAAGAAGCTGCTCTTAAAATGTTGAGTGTGTGTCTTCAGGATCCTGTACCTCCTCCCTGGTGGTAGCAATCAGAAGAGGGCATCTCCTGGGTGGTGGGGATCCTTAACGCTGGATGCTGCCTTTTTGCAGCATCTCCTTTTGAAGATTTCCTCAATGGTAGTGGCGAATGCCATAATTGAACTGGCTGAGTTTACAACCCACTGCAGCCTTTTCTGATCCTGGACATTAGAACCTCCATACCAGACGGTGCTGCAAACATGCTACAGCTGTATGGGGTGTCAGGGAGGGGTAGCACCTCTGGTGGGGGAACATGTCTCGTCCTTTTCAAGGCGGTTTGTCCACCTTTGGTCCCCACCTGGCACTCAGCTCTCACCTGTGGCTCCCCGTAGCTGTTTGCATGCGACAGCAGCCACACCCCGGGCAATGACTTCGACAAGCCGGCTAAACCAGGTGAGGGTAGCCGATGGGTCTCAAACCCTTGGTGTGATAGGGAGTTGTCTATCCCAGCATATGAAGACAGACTCCAGCAGATTGAGCAGATGAGACCAATGGAAGGTCTAACGGTCAAGGCGGCGGTCTCTGCAAACGTCGTAGAACATGTAGAGCAGGACAAGACACAGAAGATGTCCTGGTCATCCACTGCGCCTAGTCCCATCTCCAGCCGTCTTGACTCTGTCTTGCCACTGGATCCAGATGGGAATTGGGAAGAGAGAGTGAGGCTGACACTGCACAACTCTCTCTCACTTAAATCCAAATCACGCACTAGTCTCGAGGTCCTCATCGACGCCTACGATGGGCGAACACAGCTGTAGAAATTTGCAGGAGTCTTTGGTCACATAGCAAATTTCCTCAGACTTCTAATGAAATACAACCACTTGTTTGTAATTGCATCAATACATTGAGGGAACAATGGAGTTGAACAGTGAGCTTTGATCAATAAATAGCAGCCTGACTTAGGTAATGTGATCTAAGGCTGAGTGGAGAGCCAATGAGATTGCATTTGCTGTAGACCTGTTGTGGGTAGGCAAATTGCAGTGGCACTAGGTTCCTGCTTAGGCAGGAGTTAATTCTAGCCATGACCAACCACTCAAGGCTGTTCTAACATGACCTTCCAGCTTCTGTACTCCATGCTTAGCCAATGAAAGGAAGTACCTGATATACTGTACCATTTGAATCACCTTACCTGCTGTCCTGTTATTGTCAACTATTTATGGACAAGAACTCAAAAATCATTTTGTATCTTTACATTCTATCATTTGTTATCTATGCTGTCATCTTGTTTGCCCTCTCTATATCATTAACTTACACTTCTCCAGGGTGTATTTTATTTGCTACTTTTATAACTGGTCCATTGAAACTTCCTTATTATATATCTCTTGGCATCATTAACAAATGTTTTAATTATGCACCATACTTGATCCCTAATCTCACAAAACAGAACAAAGGCCCTGATCCTAAGCTCACAGAGCCACACTGCACTTGGTTTCCCAGTCATTGAAATTCCATTCAGACCTTATCCTCTCATGTCTGCCAACAAACCAGTTTTTGATCCAATTTGCCACTGACACTCAGAACAACTTACCTGAGAGAACTTGGTCAAACACCATGCTAAAATTCATGTAAACTCTGTGTTCTACCCTCATTCACACCCCTCAAAAATCAGATGTTAATTGACCTTCCCCTAATGTGACTTGACTAATGTTACTTTATTAATCCATTTGTCTCCAAATGTTGATATATGCTGTTCCTCAAGAAAGTTTTGCAATAATTTGCCCACTGCTTATGTAGGACTGAAAAGGCCTGCAATTACTTTATGTAATCTCTTTCCACCCTTTTATTATATTGTTATTCTATTGTTATTAGAGATAATAACACTACATCAGTCCATGATAACCCTTCTGTAGACTTAGAGTGTGGAAAATTAGGATCTATGACTTTTCCTCTCTTCTATGAACCTTGGCTATATTTTAATTAGTCAGCTTTAAAGATACTAGAACCATTCATTATACGTTTTCTCTCTCTACATACTAAAACTTTGCACTCTGACAGTAGAACAGTAAGAAAAGGACAGCCCTGATGATACTTCGACAGAATGATGAAGAAGGCAATTGACATGTTGGGCTTCATCAGTCATAGCACTGAGTATAGGAATTGGAATGTAGTTTAGCAGTTGTACAAGAGTTTGGTAAGGCTGCTCTTAGAGTATTGTGAATAGTTTTGTTTATGTTGTTATAGGAAAAATGTCATTGAGCTAGAAAGAACACCACAAAGATTTGCGAGAATCTTTTTTTCTCTCTTTTCCTGTTCTCCATTCTGATTTCCCTCTTACCTGCCCATCAGCTCCATTTGGTACCCCTCCTCCTTCACTCCTCTTCTATCAGATCCCTTCTTCTTCAGCCTTTTACCTCTTCCACCTATTGTCTCCCAACGTCTCACTTCTTACCCCTCCCCCACCTACCCACCTTCCCCCACACCTGGCTTCACCAGCTTCACCTGCCAGCTTGTACTCCTTCCCCTCCCAACCACCTTCTTAGTCTTGCTTTTTTTTCCCCTTCCTTTCCAGTTCTGATGAAGGATCTCAGACTGAAATGTCAACTGTTCGTTCCTTTCCACAGATTCTGCCTGGCCTGCTGAGTGCCTCCAGCATTTTGTGTGTGTTGCTCTGTATTTCCAGCATCTGCAGAATGTTTATAAGAACACTGCCAGATCTTGAGGACCTGAGTTATAGGAAGAAGTTAGTCAAGCCAGAACTTAATTCCTCCGGACTTAGAAGTCTGTGGGGTTTTATATTGGTGTATAAAATCTTGAGGGACATATATAGTGTGAATGCAGTCTTTTTCTCAGCAAAAGAAATCAAAAACTAGAGATGCTGTAGCTTAAGATGAGAGGGGAAAGATTTAAAAGGACCATGAAGGACAAATATTTTACACAGAGAGAGGTGCATATATAGAATGATCTGCCAGAGAAAGTGGTTGTATCAGACAGTATAACAGCATTTAACAAAGTATTCGGTCATCTCCATGGATAGGAAAGGTTTATATGGATATGAGACAAATGTGGGCAAATGGGACTAGCTTAGATGGACATCTTGTTGAGTTGGAATAAGTTGGGCCAAATCACATGTTCCCCTGTATTACTTGATGACTCTTTGTCCCTGCATTTAATGTGAATAACTACATCACTACACCATTTGTGAAAACAGATGCAATGTTTGCATGCAGAATTGCACATGTCTTCCACCTCCACACAGGCGATTCTTTTTAAGAACATAAGAAATAGCAGCAGGTAGAGGTCTCCTGTTCTGCTATTCGCCATGTTCATGGCTGATCTTCTGCCCCATTGATTCTCTGTTCCACTGTCTCCATAGGTAGGAAGAGCAATGAGGTTCTGCAAAGTGAGTTCAGGGAGTTAACTGCTAACTTAAAGGGCAGGACCCCCAGAGTTGTGATCTCAGGATTGCTAACCTTATTAGTGAGGCCAAAAGTAGGAAGATTGATTGGAAAAGAACACTGGCAGGGATGATGGCAGAGCAGCAATGACTGGAATTTCTGGAAGCAAATCAGAAGGCACTGGGTATATACATCCCAGAGAGGAAAAAGTATTTGAAAGGCAAGATTACACAACCATGGCTAACAAGAGAAGTCAATGCCAATATAAAGGCTAAAGAGAGGGCATATAATAAAGTAAAAATTAATGGGAAATTAGAGGATTGGAGAGCTATTAAAAACAACAGAAGGCAAATAAAAAAGTTATTAAGAAGGAAAAAAAATGGAATATGAAGTTAAGCTAGCCAAAGAGAATACCAAGAATTTTTTCAAATACATAAAGAGTATAAGAGAGGTGAGAGTGGATAGCGGATAGATGCTAGAGAGGTAGTAATGGGGGGAAGGAAATAGCAGATGAACTGAATAAGTATTTTGCGTCAGTCTTCACTGTAGAAGAGACTAGCAATGTGCCGGAAGTTCAAAAGTATCAGGGGGCAAAAGTGTGTGAAGATGCCATTACTAGGGAGAAAATTCTTGGGAAACTGAAAGGTCTGGAGGTAGATAAGTCACCGGGACCAGATGGTATACACCCCAGGGTTCTAACAGGGGTGGCTGAAGAGATTGTGGAAGCATTAGTAATGATCTTTCAAGAATCAATTGATTCTGGCATGGTTCCTGAGGAATGGAAAATTGCAAATGTCATTCCACTCTTCAAGAAGGGAGGGAGGCAGAAGAAAGGATATTATAGGCCAGTTAGTCTTGCCTCAGTGGTTGAGAAGATGTTGGAGTCAATTGTTAAGGATGTGGTTTCAGGGTACTTGAAGGCATGTGATAAAATAGGCCATAGTCAGCATGGTTTCCTCAAGGGAAAATCTTGTCTGACAAAGCTGTTGGAATTTTTGAGGAAATAACTAGCAGGATAGAGAAAGGAGAGTCAATAGATGTTATTTATTGGATTTTTGGAAAGCTTTTGACAAGGTGCCATGCATGAGGCTGGTGTTACAGGAAAGATGCTAGCACGGATAAAGCAGTTGCTGAATGGCAGGAGACAAAGAGTGGGAATAAACAGAGTTTTTTTTCTGGTTGGCTCCTGGTGACTAGTGGTATTCTACAGGGGTTTGTGTTGAGACCGATTCTTTTTACAATGACTTGAATGATGGAATTGATGGCTTTGTGGCAGAGTTTGCAGACAATATGAATATAGGCGGAGGGGCAGGTAGTTTTGAGGAAGTAGTGAGGCTACAGAAGGACTTAGACAGATTAGGAGAACAGGCAAAGAAGTGGCAGATGGAATACAGTATCGGGAAGTGAATGGTGATGCACTTTGGTGGCAGAAATAAAGGGATTGACTATTTTCTAAATGGAGAGAAAATACAAAAATCTGAGGTGCAAAGGGACTTGGGAGTCCTTGTGTAGGATTCCCTAATTTGAAGACAAATGCAATGTTAACATGAATTTTAAGAGGACTAGAATATAAAAGCAAGGATGTAATGTTGAGGCTTTGTAAAACAGTGGCGAGGCCTCATTTGGAGTATTGTGAGCAGCTTTGGACCCCTTATCTAAGAAAGGCTGTGCTGACACTGGAAAGGGTTCAAAGCAGGTTCACAGAAATGACTCTAGGATTGAAAAGCTTGTTATCTGATGAGTGTTTGATGGCTCTAGGCCTGTTCTCACTGGAATGTGGAAGAATGAGGGGTGCCCTCATTGAAACCTGTTGAATGGTGAACAGCCTTGATATAGTGGATGTGGAGAGGATGTTTCCTATTGTTGGAGAGTCTCAGACCAGAGGACACAACATAGAGGGGTGTCCTTTTAGAATGGAGATAAAGAGGAATTTTTTTGGCCAGAACGTGGTGAATCTGTGGAATTCGTTGCCACAGGTGGCTGCGGAGGCCAAGTCATTGGATATATTTAAGGTAGAGGTTAATAGATTCTTGAGTAGTCAGGGCATGAAGGGATTTGGGGAGAAAGCAGGAGACTGGGGCTGAGAGGGAAATGGATCAGCCATGGTGAAATGATGGAGTAGACTCAGTGGGTCAAATGGCCTAATGCTGCTCTTATGTCTTATGGTCCTCTGGTCATATAATACAGTTTTACTCATGGCTTTTCCCTTTCTAGTCCTATTTTTCTATTTTTTTAAAATCTATCTACGACCGATCTGTTTTTTAGAGAATGGGATAGATTAGGCATTAAATGATTTCAGGATCTGTTTGCTGGAGGGATCCTTTCTTCTTTTGAGCAGCTCTCTGTGAAATATAACCTATCAAATACCCACTTTTTTCGATATCTACAGATTAGAAATTTTTAAAGATCTAAGCTACATATATTTCCTACCGGCCCGGATAAGAACATAATAGATGTAATTTTTAATTTGAAACCTTTTGATAATGGCTCAATATCTTATATTTATGGTCTGTTGTTGGGACTGAGAATGGCTCCTTTAGACAAGATTAAAAAAGATTGGGAAAAGGATTTACAGACCTCATTATCTGATGAGACCTGGAAGGCTATTTTCAAAATGGTTAATTCTTCATCATTATGTGCTCGTCATTCCCTCCTACATTTTAAAGTGTACATAGGGCTCATATGTCTAAAGACAAGCTCTCTTGTTATTTTGCAGATATCTCCTTTTTGCGACAGATGTAATAATGGAGAGGATTCATTAACTCATATGTTTTGGTCATGTTCAAGCCTTGAAAAATATTGGAAAGATGTATTCCAAACTTCTTCTGTACTTTTTAAAGTTAATTTTAAGCCTAATCCTTTGACTGCCTTATTTGGTATTGTTGAGGAAAGAGCTATAGTTTTGGAGCCTTCTCATTTGCGGGTACTGGCTTTTATTTCTCTTATGGCTAGGAGGGTGATCTTGCTTAAATGGAAGGAGGTTGCCCCCCACCCCCACACACACATGCTGAATGGTTATGCGATGTTATGTCTTGCTTAAATTTAAAGAAGATTCGTTGTTCGATTTCTGATTCTAATCAAGATCTTCAAATGCTATGGGGACCCTTTCTGAACTATTTTGAAAATCTTTGAATTGTTATTGTTATTAAAATATAGATCTGGACTATTTTTATAAAAAGTTATATGGTAAAGTACTCTTTTTTTTCTTTTTTATACCAACCAGCTTTGTCTTGGTAGTGGATGTAGATTTTTAAAAATAATATGATTAACTGTATTATTGTATTTCATAATTCGATTTATTTTATTTGATGATTATGAATATGGGATACCGTGATTGTATCAGTGTGAATTATATATAGTGCATTTTTGCTACCTTATTTTGATTTATAATAAGTTTCCTTATGAATTCTGTATTTGTGTATATGAAATTTAATAAAAATATTGGAAAAAGAAAGAAAGAAAAGAACTCATGGCTAAGGAGTTGTAGGAGGGAGGGTATCAGATTTTTGGATCACTGAGCACTCTTTCACGGAAGGTGGGACTTGTACAGAAGTGACAGTTTGCATGTGAACTATAGGGGACTATTATCCTAGCGGGAAGATGGTGGAGGAGGAGGTTTAAACTAGAGCTTCAGTGGGGTCAGAACCAGAGTGCCAGAACAGATTGCAGTGAGGTTTTGGAGACAGATGAAGTCAGGAATCAAAAGGTTGAGTGTGGAGCAACTAATGTTCTGAGCTGCATATATACCAATGCAAGAAGTATCGTAGGAAAGGCAGATGAACTCAGGACAAGGATCAACACATAGGGTTATGATATTGTAGCCATTAGTTAGGCGTGGTTGCAGGAGGGACAGGACTGGCAGCTCAATATTCTGAGGTTCTGTTGTTTTAGACGCGACAGAGCCAAAGGGATTAAAGAGGGAGGGGAGTCGTTACTATTCGGGAACATGTCACAACAGTGTTTAGTCTGCAGGATTTAGTGGAACAAATTTTTAGAGTGATTGCAGACTACTGTAAGAAACATAACGTTGTTATAGTAGGTGATCTGAACTTTCCACATATTGACTGGGATTTCCATACTGTAAAAAGACTAGACAGGGGAGAGTTTGTCAAATGTGTTCAGGAAAGTTTCCTTAAACATTATGTAGAAGTCCCAACAAGAGAGAGTACCTGATCTGCTATTAGAGAATGAGACAGGGCAGGTGACAGAAGTATGTGTAGGGGTTCACTTTGCATCTAGTGATCATAATTTCATTGGTTTCAAAGTGAATGTGCAAAAAGATAGGTGTGGTCCGTGGGCTGAGATTCTAAACTGGAGAGGTGCCAATTTCGATGGTATCAGAAAAGTTCTGGCAAGTGTGGATTGGGATAGGCTGTTTCCTGGCAAAAGTGTACTTGGTATGTGGGAGGCTTGAAAAATGAAATTTTGAGAATACAAAGCTTGTATGTGCTTGTCAGAGTACAAAAGGCAAAGAGATTTAGGGAACCTTGGTTTTCAAGAGATATCGAGGCCCTGGGTTAAAAAATAAAAAAGAGGTGCATAGCAGGTATAGATGGCTAGGAACAAATGAGGTGCTTATGGAGTATAAGAAATACAAGAGAATAGTTAAGGAAATCAAGAGGGCTAAAAGAAGGCATTAGGTAGACCTAGCAGACAAGGTGAAGGAGAATCCTAAAGGATTCTAAAGATATGTTAAGAGCAAAAGGATTGCTAGGGACATGTGTGAAGCCAAAGGAGATGAGGGAGACCTTAAATGGATTTTTTGCATCTGTATTTACTCAGGAGATGGACACAGAGTCTAGAGAAATGAGGGAAAGAGGTATCAACTTCATGGACCCTATACAGATTACAGAGGAGGAAGTGTTTGCTGTCTTGAGGCAAACTTATGTAGATAAATCCCCAGGGCCGTCAAGTTGTTCCTTCGGACCCTCTGAGAGGCAAATGCAGAAATTGCAGGGGTCCTAACAGAGATATTTAAATGATCCTTAGTAACAGTGAGGTACCAGAGGATTGGAGAATAGCTAACATTGTTCAACTGTTTATCAAAGGCTCAGAAAATAAACCAGGAAATTATAGAGGGGTGAGCCTGACATCAGTAGTGGGAAAGTTATTGGAATGTATTCTACGGGACTGGATATATGAGTATCTGGATAGACACAGACTGATTAGGTATGGTCAGCATGGCTTTGAACATTGTAGGTCATGTCAAACTTTCCTTAGGGAGTTTTTTGAGGACGTTACCAGAAGGTTGATGAAGGCAAGTCTGTGGATGTTGTCTACATGGACTTTAGCAAGGTATTTGACAAGGTCTCACATGGGTGACTGGTCAAGAAGTTTCAGTCGCTCGGAATTCAAGATGAGGTAGTAAATTGGATTAGACTTTGGCTTTGTGTGAGAAGACCAAGAGTGGTAGCAGACGGTTGCCTCTTTGAGTGGAGGCCTGTGACTAGCGAAGAGTCACAGGGATCGGTGCTGGGTCTGTTGTTTGTCATGTATTTCAATGATCTGGATGATAATGTGGTTAACTGGATCAGCAAATTTGCGGATGACACCAAGAATGGGGGTGTAGTGGACAAGGAGGAGGACTATCAGAGCTTACAGTGAGATCTGGACCAGTTGGAAAATGGGCTGAAAAATGGCAGATGGAATTCAAAGCAGACAAGTGCAAGGTGCGCTTCAGCAGGACCAACTAGGATAGGTCTTTCACAGTGAACAGTAGGGCACTGAGGAGTGCTGTAGAACAAAGGGATCTGGGAATGCAGGTCCATAATTCATTCAGAGTAGTGTTACAGATAGATAGGGTTGTAAAGAAAACTTTTGGCACATTGGACTTCAAAAATCAATGTACTCAGTACACGAGATGGGATGTTGTGTTGAAGTTGGAAAGGATGTTAGTGAGGCCAGTTTTGGTCACCTACCTACAGGAAGTATGTAAATAAGATTGAAAGAGTGCGGGAAAAAAATTACAAGGACGTTGACGGGTCTAGAGGACCTGAGTTATAAGGAAAAGTTGAATAGGTTAATACTTTATTCCTTGGAACATAGAACAATAGGGGGAGATTTGACAGGGGTATACAAAATTATGAGGGGTATAGATAGGGTAAATGCAAGCAGGCTTTTTCCACTGAGCTTGAGTGGGACTGCAACCAGAGGTCACGAGGTAATGGTGAAAGGTGAGAAGTTTAAGGGGAAACTTCTTCACTCAAATGGTTGTGAGAATGTGGAATGAGCTGCCAGTATAACTGGTGCATGTGAGCTTGATTTCAATGCTTAAGAGAAGTTTGGATAGGTACATGGATGGTAGGGGTATGGGGAGCTATTGGCCTGGTGCAGGTCAATGGGAGTATGCAGTTCAAATGTTTCAGCATGGACTAGATGGGCTGAAGGGTAAGTTTCTGTGCTGTACTTTTCTATGACTCCATATTTCTTGATTTCTCGAATATCTACAAATCTATGTTTCAAGTGAACCCAGTTACTGAGGTTTGTAGCCCTTCAGGATAGTGAATTCCAAAGATTCACCACACTTGGAATGAAGAAGTTTGTCCTCCTCTCACTCCCAAATTACCAATGCCTTGTTATGAGGCAGTGATACCTGGTTCTAGATGTCTCTGTTTGAGGGAACAGATTATTGAGAGCAAAATCTGAGCAGGAGCGGGAGCCAATGAAAGGAATATGACTTACTGCGTATGAGTTTCACTTGGGCCAATAAAATAAGTGAGGTTTCAGTGTAGCGGACATTGGAGGAGTAACCATTGTGGGAATGGACAGGGTTAGAGTGGGAATCTGAGGCTTTGGCTCAAGAGGCTTCGATGAGGAGAAGCAGAGGTCAGAGCCCATTTTGAATTGGCCATTGTGTGACTCAACCAGTGTAGGAGACTGAGGTCTGAGGACTTGGCTCAGGAGGCTTTGGCAAAGAGGCACAGATCAAGTAATTTTTTAATATACACTAATAGTTGATAAAAATATACTAAAATTGCAACTAATTAAATAGAGGAGGGATGTAGCATCAGGTTATGTGTTGTAGCTGTGTGATGTGGGAGCTGGTGGATCCCATTGTGGGCCCTGGTGACTACACCTGCAGCAACTGTCGGTTGCTTGAAGAACTCAGGCTCAAAATTGATAACCTAGAATGTGAGCTTCAAACACACAAGGGAGAATTACCTGGGCACTGTGTTTCAGGAGGCAGACACATACAGCCATTAGGTTAATTACTTCAAACTCAGTCTCCAGCCAGGGGCAAGAGGGTGTGAGTGCGGGTGAGGCAGGTAGGGGGTTCCAAGAGATATCGCTGGAGGAGCCGCAGCTCTTGAGCTTGTTCAACAGCCCTGAGACTCTTGTTCCCCGTGACGATGAGTGTGACGATGGCACTGTGATTCAGGGAGCCATTCAACAGGGGGAAGAGAAGGCAAATACATTTGTAATTGAGGATAGTATAGCCAGGTGAATAGACACAATTCTGTCACAAGGATCAAGACTCCTAAAGGCTGTGTTGTCCTGCCTGGTGCCCGGGTTCGGGACATCTCATTTGACCCCCAGAAGAATTTGGAATTGGAGGGAAAAAGTCCAGTTGTCATGATCCATGTAGGTACCAAAGACTTAGGAAGTACATGGAAAGAGGTTCTGCTGAGGGAATTTGAGCAGATAGGGACTAAATTAAAACAGGACCAAAGGACACAGCCTCAGTACAAGGACATTTCTTTGAAAAAAGAGATGAGGAAGAATTTCTTTAGCCAGAGGGTGGTGAATCTCTGGAATTCATTGCCACAGATGGTTGTGTAATCCAAGTCATTGTGTATATTTAAAGCAGATGCTGATAGGTTCTTGATTAGTAAAGGTTACAGGGAGAAGGCTGGAAAATGGGGTTGAGAGGGAAAATCAGTCATGATCAAATGGTGGAGCAGACTTGTTGGGCCGAATAGCCTAATTCTGCTCCTATGTCTAATGGAACATACTTCCCTGCATGCAACCTGTCGAACCTTGTTAGGGGAGTTCAAGTTTCAATGAGTTCTCTTCTCACTCTTTAAATAAAAAAGTGCAGGTCTAGTCTATGTAATTACTGCTCACACAGCAAATCAGCCAACACTGAAAATAGTTCTGTGAATCTGTCCTGCACTCCCTCTGTTATGCAAAGAGACTAAAACAGTATACAGACCCCAGGTGTTGTATAACCAAGGTGCTAAGTAATTGCTGTAAGACATCTTTACTGCAGCTCTCAAGCTTTCTCATAATAAAGCCTAACTGACCATATGCATTTGCAATCACCTTCAGTTGGCTTTCAGTAACTTTTGTACAGGAACACCCACATTTCCTAGAGCATCAACAATACCACATTTCTCACCACGTTGATGTCTATTGGGAGCCGTTATTCCCTTTCTAATCCTCTTTCCATTAATGTATTTACAGAACATTTTATATTTTTTATTAGATCTTTCCTGCCAGTATTCATTAATGCTCTTTATTTGCCTTCTTATATTCCTTTCTAATTTTGCCCTTTCTACGTTCCTCCAGGCTTTCTATGGTGTTGGGATCTGACTACTTCTATTATTTTGCTCTGTATTTTACTGCTAAGGCACAATTCAGAAACAGGTCTGGCACAAACTTCAAGATATATTTGTCTGTCCTTTGTGAAATTAGGAAAAAATTTATGCTGTCACCAAATTTATAGCAGAACTTTCTTGGATCCTTTTCCCTCCCATCTTCTTTAAATTATTTACACCACTTTGCAACATCGATGCCTCCTCCTTATATTTTCCCATTTGGGTTTGAACCTTCAGCTCTCCTGAATATGTTACTAATTGATACCTTTACCCGATTAACCTAGATTAGGAACAGCTGAGGCTCCTGTTCTACACCTTCGGGCACCCTACTGTTGACAGACTGCCATTATGTGGTGCAGCAGCTGGCACTGGTATCTCACAGCTCTGGTGAGCTGGGTTCAAACTTGACCACAGGTTTTATCTGTGTGGAGTCTACATGCTGACCCTGTGAACTGAGTTAATTGGGTTAACTGCTAAGGGTTGCTAAGGGTTCTAAGGCTAAGTCTGCTAATGGTTCCTTTACCTTAGGCTCCCTAATCAAATTTGTTTCATTACACCTCACCCAGTCAAGAATAGCCTTTTCCTTAGTGGGTACAACCACAAGCTGCTTTAAAAAGTCAGCTTGTAGGTATTGCAGCTAGTGTAGTCGGTAAATGGAAAGAATCATAAAGGAGTCGATGGACATCTCAGAGAGATTAAACTGCAGGGCAACAAGAAAGGCAAAGGCAGGGTGGGACTGAGTGAAATGTTATGTTGAGAGCTGGCATTGATCTAATGAGCCAACCTGCCTCTATCTGTTTTAAAACAGGTATATTTCATTTATCTCTATGTTCTTGCCTAGCCCTCCCTTCATACTAATGTTTACCCCCAGTGGCATGAACCTGAACATACCACAAGGACAGTGCAGTCACAGCATGTTGAGCTATTGCCTGACCACGCCAGTAAGCGGGATTCAATCCTGATCTCTGGTGCTGTCTGCCCGGAGTGTGCACGTTCCTCCCGTGGCTCCATTGGTTTCCTCTGGAAATTCCAGTTTCCTCCACGTCACAAAGATGTGCAGGCTTTTAGACTGACTGGCCATTGTGAATTGACACTGGTGTACAGTATTGGTGAGTAATAGGATCTGGGAAGAATAAGAAGTGGAATTAAAGTAGAATTAGTGTAAATGGGTGCTGGATGGTCAGTGCAGACTCAATGGGCTGAAGTGGCTATTTCCATTCTGTATGAATCTACATTTACATGTCTACATGTGTGCCAGAATTCCTCACTTCCCTTTAATCTACACTGTCAGGCACACTCTCAAAATTTCTAATATTTATCAAATCTGACAAATCTTGTCCTACCTAATTGAATTAATTGCCTAATTGCTTCTGTATAGGTCCTCCTGTACTTCATCTGCCACTTCTTTTCCCATTCTCCTAATCTGTCTAAGTCTTTCTGCTGACTCCCTGCTTCCTCACTTCTGGCTGCCCCTCCACCAGTCTTTGTAAAAGCCACAAACTTGGACACAAAGCTATCAATTCCATCATCCAGATCATTAACATACTGTTTAATGTGAAACGAAGTGGTCCCAACACAAACCCCTGCACAATACCACTAATTATCAGCAGCTATCCAGAAAAGTCCCTCTTTAATCCCACTCTTTGTCTTCTGTCAGTCAGCCAATCTTCTATCCATGCTAGTATATTTCCTGGAATGCCATAGGCTCTTAGCATGGTTAGCAGCCTCATGTGTGGCACCTTGTCAAAAGCTTTCTGGAAATACATGTAAGCAATATCCACTGACTCTTCTTTCTCTATCCTGCCAGTTATTTCCACAAAGAATTCCGAAAAGAATTGTCAGGCCAGATTTCCCCTTAAGGAAACGTGCTGACCTAGGCCTATTTTATCATGTGCCTCCAAGTGCCCCAAAACTTAAATCCTTAATAATGGACTCCAACATCTTACCAAACACTGTTGTCAAGCTAACTGACCTATAATACCTGCCTTTTGCCTTCCACCCTTCTTAAAGAGCACATTGCCATTTGCAAGCTTCCAGTCCTCTGGAACCATTCCAGAATCTAGTGGTTCTTGAAAGATTACTGCCAATGCCTCTACAATCTTTTCAGCTATCTCTTTCAGAACCCTGGGGTGTAGTCCACCTGGTCCAGGTGACTTATCTACCTCAGACCTTTCAGCTACCCAAGCACCTTTTCTTTAGTACAGTACTAGCATCTACACACACTTCTGCCCCCTGACACTCTTGAATTTCTGCCATACTGCTGATGTCTTCCATGATGGAGACGTGGAATACTTATTAAGTTGGTCCTATTTTTGTCCCCCATTACAACCTCTCCAACTTCATTTTCCAGCAGTCTGATATCCACTGTTGCCTCTCTTTTTACTCTTTATATACAGTATCTGAAAAAACTTTTTGCGTCTTCTGTTATACTATTGGCTAGCTTACCTTCATATTTCATTTTTTCTCTCCTTATGACTTTTTTTTAGTTGTCTTCTGTTGTTATTTAAACACTTCCCAATCTTCTAATTTCCCACTAATTCTGCTGTATTATATGCCCTATCCTTTGCTTTTATGCTGCCTTTGATTTCCCTTGTTAGCCATGGTTGCCTCATCACACTTTAGAATACTTCTTCTCTGGGATGTATCTATCCTGTGCCTTCTGAATTGCTCCCAGAAATTCCAGCCATTGCTGTTCTGTCATCATCCCTGTAAAAGTAGAAATGTACCCTTCCAATCAACTTCGACCAGTTTCTCTCTCATGCATCCATAATTCCCTTTACTCCACTGTAATACTGATACTTCTGACTTTATCTTTTCCCTCAAACTGTGGAGTGAAGTCTATTATATTATGATCACTGCGTGCTAAGAGTTCCTTTACCTTAAGTTCCCTAATCAAATCTGTTTTATTACACAACACCTAGTCAAGTGTAGTCTTCTCCTTAGTGGGTACAACCACAAGCTGCCCTAAAAAGTCAGCTTATAGCCATTCTACAAATTCCCTCTCTTGGGATCCGGGAACAGCCCGTTTTTCCCTATCTACCTACATATCAAAGTCCCCCATGACTATCGTATCATTGCCCTTTCGACAAGCATTTTCTATCTCCAGTTACAATTTGTACCCCACATCCTGGCTACTGTTCAGAGGCCTGTATATAACTCCCAGCAGGGTCCTTTTACCCTTGCAGTTTCTGAATTCTACCCACAAGGATTTTATGTCTTCTAATCCTAAATTATGTTGTTCTAAAGATGTGATTTCAGTATTTAACAGAACCACCCAACCCCTTCTGCCTACCTGCCTGTCCTTTTTATACAATGTGTATCCTTGGATGATAAGCTCACAACTATGACCTTCTTTCAGCCACGACTGTCATGGTCCAGTCCGTGAAGTCTGCATTCCGGTTCGTGGACTCAGGACTCCAGGTCTTCCAGCTGTCCCTTATTTGGTTGAGTTAATCACAGGCACCCGATTCCCATCTTGGGGCTTGGAATATAAGTGGCCTTGGGGTCGAGTGTGGGCGGCTGGTTTGTCTTGTCAGTCCCCCTTGGAGCAACCTGCTGATGGAAGGCTAGTGAAACCATTCGTGATCTCTAGGCCTGGTTGCCACTCGTCGAAGCAGTCATTGCGGTATGGATTCGGCTGTTTCTGTAGCCAGCCAAGGTTGCAGGCTGCCCTGAGACTCAGAGCCACCTTGGATTGATCTCCTTTCCTGTCCTTGCCTCTGTTGGGTAAGCCAGGCCGTAACTGCTGTTACCCTGCGGTTGGTTCTGTTCCTTCCTGTTCCTTGCCTCCGTCGGGTAAGCAGGCCGTTTGCCATTACCCTGCAGTTGGGTCCGTCCCTCCATGACCTTGCCTCCGTGGGGTGAAGTTCCGCGTCCTGCCCAGGAGTTCCTCTAAGAGCCCAAGCTCAAAGTTCCCAAGCCAAGCTCCAAGAACCCAAGCTCAAGACCCAAGGCCCCAGCCTGCAGCCAAGCTCTAGACTCAAGGCCCCAGGCTGCAGCGAAGCTCAAGACCCAAGACCCCAGCCTCAAGCCTCAAGAGCAAAGACCCCAGCCTGTCTCCAAGCTCAGGCCTCTAGACCCCAGCCATGTCCTGTCCTGAAGCCATGTCATGTCCTTGTCTGGTTCTGGGGTCCGAGCCTGAGGCAAGACCCAGGTTCTGGGTCCTTGTCCAGCCTCGAGCTTGGAGTCGAAGCCTTGTCTCCTAGTCCATGGTTTCTAGTCCTGGTCCTGCTTTCCCTAGCCCAAGTCTGCATTCTTGTCCCTGCTCCTTGCCTTTATCCTGTCACATCCCTACCCTACTCAAGTCCTGTTCCTTGTACTTCAGTGTCTGTATCTCGCATTTGGGTCCGTTCCCAGCACCCCCATTGTGACAACAACTCAGTAATGCCCATAACGTCATACCTGCACATTTCTAACCGTGCTATAAGTTCATCTACCTTATTCCGTATACTGCATACATTCAAATTTAACACCTTTAGTCCTGTATCCAACACCCTCAACATCCTAAATTATCCATTATATCTTGTTGTGCAAGGTAAAACAACTATTGAAGTTTCTTCCTGAATCCCCTTGATTTTATTTTCAGTATACAATATTCTGTTGGATTTAGTCAGAATCAGAATCAGATTTAAAATCACTGACATATGTTGTGAAATGTGTTTGTTTGTGGCAGCAGTACACTGCAATACATAGAACACCATAAATTACCATAATAAATATATTAAAATGCTATGAATGACTTTACTTCTGGAACTGTTTTGTCTATGGCTGCCCTCAGTAGTGTTGGATCAAATGGGGCATGCTTCATGTAAGCACAGTCCAAAACACCATCTTGCTGATGACTATAAGGAAGGATTGAATAGGTTAGGACTTTATTCCTTGGAATATAGAAGATTGAGGGAAAATTTGATAGAGGTATATAAAATTACGAGAGGTATAGATAAGGTAAATGCAAACGGACTTTTTCCACTGAGGTTGGGTGCAACTACAGTCAGAGATCATGTATTAAGGGTGAAAAGTGAAAAGTTTCAGCAGAAGATGAGGAAACTTCTTCACTCAAAGGGGTATAAGAATGTGGAACGAGCTGCCAGGGCAAGTGGTGCATACCAGCTCGATTTCAAATTCTAAGAGAAGTTTGCATGGGTACATTGATGGCCTGGGTATGGAGGGCTATGGTCCGTGTGCAGGTCAATACAGTTTAAATGGTTCAGAACGGCCTAGATCGAATAGCCTGTTTCTGTGCTGAACTTTTTACGACTCTATGACTGAGAGTTCATAGAGTGATTACTGTTGGGTTGGATGTGTGAAGCTTTCCGTAGACAAAACTTCTGTCGTAATATTTGCTTAGATGTTAAGTATCCACGCTACCATTCAGTTGAAATTCCCTGTGACACTTTGCTAACGTAATAGACAAATCCAAGTTGTTTTTGTTAAGGAGTTAATATTTGAATTTTATTTATGGATTCACTTTACAAAACTGCCTGATATAAATAAAGAAGAGTTGAAATCAAGGTAAAAATGGAGTATAAATTAAACTGACTCGCAGGTGAAACAGACCCATTGTAATTTCATTGCACAAATTATTAGCTAATGTGAGTCGAAGTGCTTGGGAACATTTGGTTGCAACGCCTTATTCATTCCAAATCGAGATCGTATTTGATCTCCTCTCAGATGGTGCGTGGGGTTGGTTCCAGTTGCGCCTGCAGCATAATCGCAGTGTTTGACAACCACACTCGGCTGTGGTTAAGTGCTTTTGAAAACAAACCTAGAAGTGTGGGCTAGATGCAATTTATTGTGATCAACAGTACGCTTTAATTTGCATTCAAACCTAATTTAGGAATTTTTTTCAAAACCCAGGAAGATTCTCCGCGCTGTCTCCCGCGGTCGTTTTCTATATCCGATAACACAATTTTACATGGGAAATAACTCCCTGCATTTCTCCTGAAAATGCTTCTTACACATTCCCGTGACGTACAAAATATAGTTAACCTAATCAACCTCGGGCAATATAACAGTCTTACACATATTTGAATTCCTTTCTATTTAACATACATTTGAAGACATGCCGAAATTCGTGATAGTCCGCATGTCGAAAGCGAGTCGTTTTTCACCAAAGACAAAAAAGAGGCTACTTTCTCTGACTAGCCATTTAACTAGCACGATTTGGCTGAACTATAGATAATGATTTGGCGCCAATAATATATATATATATACACACAGAGAAAAAGTCCTTTGCTGATGGACAATTCCTGTCAGTCCCTGATCATCTGATTTGGGATCTGCGTCGGGATATTTGATTTGGGTACTGTACTTGAGTTACCTGCCTCTTTCCCTTTCCCTGCCTCCAGTGTATGAGGCTGCACACCTTGGGTAGAATAACAAGGCTCTCCTTCTCGCGTGCTTGGCTTCACGCTCCTCACGCCAATTCTCCAGAAATCTCTTTTCTTCCTCTCGCAATGATAACCATTGGCTCAGTAAAACAATGTTATTGCATTGTCGATGCTCAGTTGCTACACGGAAGGGTATGTTTCTTGGTTTCAATTATGATTTAATTGTCCTCGGAATCACTCCCATCACTTGTTGAATAAAGATCATTGAAATACAATGTTCTTAGTGTTTATGATTCCATCTGAGTAGGTAACTTCTTACAATCTAACTCACTCACTTTTATTGATCAACCACCTCTTGGTTTTACTATTATTATCTCGTTGTTCCTTTTCTCTATACCTTTGTTTTTACCCCGCTTGCATTACCAATTTTGTATTGCCGTAAAATGGAAGTTTTTTGGTCTCTGGGCTCATTTTGGGGCGGTCCACGAGCCTCGCCGTTGCTTTGTTCTCTACATGTGAATCTGCTGCACACTACCAGATTGCCTGATAACGATACAATCGAGTAGCTGTTACTGTTTTGCTGAACGCCACGATCTCGGAACCTCTCCGTTGTTAGAAAAACTAAACGTAAACAATTGTCCTCAGTCGCTGTTGCTCGGCATTTCCCCGTAAAGTCCAGCCAAAGGTCTCTCCCATGAGGATGATGATTATATCACGCTAATGATTCCGCCAAGCAGTTGTCAGCTATTCTCTGAGTACTATACAGTATCTTCATCATCATAAAAGAATACTATAACTTCGGTCTATTTTCGCCGGGCCGTCTCAAATACTTGCTCGTTCCAAACGCCTATATGTCATCTAAATGAACTTCAAGCATTTTCTTCCTTCATCTTCTCCTCCTAGTCGACACTTGTCTCTGCTTCTCTTGGTCATTTCCATTCTACCTGCCCACATTCCTGCGGTTTGCATTTCCCCGCGTCTTGCTGTTAGTCTCTCATTTCCTTTCTCCTCTGTTCAGTTTTCGTTTGTTCTCCCATTGCTTTTGTCCTTTCCCCTTTCCACTGCGTGCCTCTTTACCCTCAAAAAAATTCTTACAACCGCTTTGTTTCCATTATTCTCTGTAAAGCGGAGACAGCAATTGCTCCTAACTCAAGAGTTGTGAACTGAAATCCAAATCGTAACGATTCCATCTGTCCTTGAGTACATACAGTAATCTGTGCTGACCCTTCGATTCAAGAGCGAAGGTGGTGAGCAATTGGTCGTGGGGTCCTTTAGATGAAAGGTTCAATGGAAGCTCCACGGATTCTCTGATCTGCCAGGTTGGCGCGGAAGATTCCGCGTGTTAAATGAAGAAGAACGGTAAAATTGATCAATACTTAATCTCGAAACAACACGAAAATTTCATTATTACATTCATTTGTGTTGCTGCTTATGAAATATTGCCGTGCTGTGCTTGGTTTTCTTGATTGAAGAGCAGCGAAGTAATGTTACAATGTGGAGCACACTGCCAGGGTGGTGATAGAGACAGAAACATGCGGGGTACTGTATTTAAATAGACTCCGAGAAAGTCGCACGGATTATAGAAAAATGGAGGACTATGTAGGAGAGAAGGGTTAGATTGATTTTAGAGTAGTTTAAAAGGGCGGCGCATTATCTCGGGCCTGAAGGGCCCGTACTGCGCTGTGATATTCTAGGTTTTAATTACCCTTACGTGCAATGTAGTAATCATTTTCAACCCGTTTAAATTTCTCCCCGAACACTCAGCAGTATTTATCATGGTTGATTGACCCTGCCCACATCTTGGGCATAGGCCCAAAGTTTATTGAGATAACCATTTCAATAGTGTGCCTGAAAGAGCAGAGAGAGGCTGGATGTTCTGCAGTTAAGTAATTTTCTCCTCGATTCCCCAAACCAATCGATTATCTTGCTAGTGCCACCAACACACAAGAAACTCGAACGAAGTAACCTGCTAGGCTGATGCCCCACTCACCATACTAAGCATCCACTCCCTCTACGTGACTGTAGACATCTACAAGACTACTGCTCCAATCTGTCAAGGGTTCTTCAATAGTACTTTCCCAAATCCATTACTCCGATTCCGGGATAACGGGGAGAGACGCATGGAAATCCAACAGATGTCACACACCTCCTTAACCTGGTCCATTTCTACATTGCCACTGTACCAACCACTCAATTCTATTGGAGCACCATCACCACTAGCAACTCAAAACGCGGGCTCGCAACCATCTTCTCAACAGCACTTAGAGACAGCAAATAAGTGTCGCCTTGTCAGAGACGCACATATCCCATCACTGACTAAGCGCTGAAGAAGCATCTCAACCAGAAACATCGACTGTTTATACACTTCCATGTAGATGATGCCGGACCTGCTGAGTTCCTCCAGCATTTTGTGTGTGTTGCTTCGGATTTCCAGCATCTGCAGACTTTCTCGCGTTTAAAATCCGCTTAATTGTTTGTAAACTGCCTTGGGGCATCTTGAGATAGTGAAAGGTGTTGTCTAATTGCAAACTTCTCACGTTTCCGCCCGGTAATACCCTTCCTATTTAGCTCTTTACCTTGTCATTGTGCGCGTCTTCCCATGTTTATTCTCAGACCATTTTCCTATTTTCCGTAGTTTTCTATTCAATTTATTTTACATTGTTTTAATAACTATTCCATTGTTCTATCCATACAAAGACAAAATCGAGTCTGTTGACACATATGTAATAAAAAAACTTACTTGCAAAGCATTACAGGGACATAGCATCATATAGGCAGTATTCACAAGAAAAAAAAAGCGATTTTAACAATAAATAAACAATTTTTTTCAAGAAAGAAAGCGATTAGAACGAAAACACATGCAAGAGAAAACCTGGAGATGCTGGAAATCCAAACAACACCGCACTTTTTTTTATCTCCAGTCCTGCGAAGGGCCTCGGCCCTAAACGTCGACTGTACTTTCTTCCACAGATGCTGCCTGGCCTGCCGAGTTCGTCCAGCATTTTATGTGTGTTAGTTAGAAAAAAATGCATTTTGGTGCAAAGTGATCATAGTGCTGTTAAACTCTAGTTATTAGAGTTGTGCCGGTTGGCTTAAGACCCTGAATGGTTGAAGGGAAATAACTGTTCTTGAACCTGGTCGTGTGCGACTTCAGGCGTCATGATTGCTGCGAGAAAATAGGGTGGTCGGGATGCTGGGATCGTTGCTGATCAAAGTTGCCTTCTCGAAGTAGCGCCTCCTACAGGTACTACCGATAGCAGAGAGGGATGTACTGTACCCGTGATGTTTGCTGCAACCTCTTACCACCCCGAGCACACCTGATTTACCACGCCAGGCCATGTTACAACCAGTCAGGACACTTCCAACAAGTAGAGGTTCCTTAGAGTGTACTCAAACATTCGCTACTATTTTCGGCATCATTTCTGACGTTTATCAGTTGTTTTTCTCCAAGATGTTACTCATCAGTCTGCTTAATTCATGCTGACGCAACTGTAATTTCTATGTTATATTGACTATCCTGTTGTACATAATATTTATTATAAATTACTATCATTGCGCATTGCACATTTGAGCAGAGATGTAACGTAAAGATTTTTATTCATGTATATGAAGGATGTAAATAATAAAGTCAATTCAATTCAATTCTCTTGTTCCTGCTGTTCTATCCCTTGGAATCGGAAGAGTTAGTTCTGAAATGTTCATACTTTGCTAATTTTTCCAGTTTTTGTTAATGCAATAAATTATTTTATTCTCTCTGTACCAGTTTGATTCGTCTCTTTTTGTCTTCCTTACTTTGCGTCAACCCTTATATCAATTAAGGCTACATAAGACTTATTTTGTGTGTTTGTAAGTAATGTTATCTGTTTTCCCACCAGATGTTCGCTGTTTTCATTCTGTCCGTGTATTTGAATTAAGGCACCGTCTTCTACTTGTTGATTTCTTTCTTTTTATTCTCCCGTCTATACTCTATATTTAAAGTGTGTGTTCTCTTCTGCTACCTATGTAGGTTTATTTATGTCCTGTTTGAGCAAAACTCTATTATTTCCACCCGTTTCCTATCTTTGTGTATTAGTTTAACATAGATCTGCATAATATTCTCACTTTTAACTATTCAGGTGCACAGGGTCTTGTAGTCCTCCTGTAGCTCAACGTGCCTCATTGTGCATCACTATCTCTCCATCCATTCTCTACACATGCACACATCAGTCTCTATCCTCCCCTCCCCTCCCCCTTTCCCTGCTCTAATGACCCTCCTCCCCTTACCAACACCTCCCCCACCTCGAGCTTTCCGATGAAAGGAGACCGGCTCCCGAGCGCGTGGCTGCCGCCGATTGGCGCGCCCTGATTGGCCGAGGCCCTCACGCATTAATGAGCGGCACGTTCCAGCCGCCGTCGGGTTCTGAGCGCGAGCCCAGTGACAATGGCTTGTTGGGGGTGGGAAAAGAAGGGGGGGAGGCCCCCCCCAGCTGACAATGGGACCGCGCGGCGAGTGGCAGGGAGCGCGAGCCGCCGAGCCGCAGCCCCCGGGCCGCGGCGATTGTTCGGCGAGCCTATATAAAGCACTGAAAGGCCGGCGTGTGCCAAACACACAGCCGCTTAACCGCAAGCTCGCTGGAGCACTGCTGATATCCGCACCAGGTCGCGTGCCAGTCAGCTGGTGCACAACATTCCTGCTTATTGTAACTTAATTGCTGTTATATAGATATATTTTTTAAAAGAAAACCAAGTCAGATAGGAGAAAAAGGGAAACTGTTCCCAGAAACCAGAACTTAACTTGGACTGCAATTTAACCAGTGTTTTAACACTTTTAAGACTTTTGTTCCCTATCCAGCAATTATTCGGAAAGTAAGTTTGGCTTGCATTGTTTATAATTTATTTATATTGAATAAAACGTAGCATAATTTCACGAGTATGTGTGTGTGTGAGCTTTAACTCTCTTTGAACGAATTTTCCTTCTTTGGTTTCAGCACCATGTCGCCACAGTCCGATCGCTGTCCCTACAAAGAGCAGGGCAGCGGCAAGTACTTTGCTTGCCCGGCCCCGGCCTGCTCTCTCAGCTCAGCCGAGGAGGAGATCGAAGACACGTCGGCGGCCAAAAGCGACTGCAAAAGGCGAACCCGGGGTCGCGGCAAACCTCGGAGCCAGAAGTTGGTGCAGAGGATCAAGAAGAGCCGGCGTATCAAGGCGAACAACCGCGAGAGGAACAGGATGCACAACCTGAACGGAGCGCTGGACGCGCTGAGGGAGGTGCTGCCCGCATTCCCGGAGGATGCCAAGCTGACCAAAATCGAGACGCTGCGCTTCGCCCACAACTACATCTGGGCACTAACCGAGGCTCTGCGGCTTGCCGATCCTAGCGGTGACTCCAACACCGAAATGCCGGACAGGCAGTACCTGGACACGGGGCTGAGTAGCCCCAGCCCCGGGGCTTCGGCCACGTCGTGGAACAGCTTCAGTTCGCCTTCGTCCTCCTCGTATACGTGCACTTTATCGCCGAGCAGCCCCGGGCAGGCGGAAGACATCTACTTCGGGCAATCTGAGAGCCTGTACGCAGCTGCTAAACGCCAGTCTGGCTTTCTGCAAAGCCCTTCACAATTCCATGAATTTATTTAAAACACTCGAATATCGCGTCTGTGTGTGCGAGATGGGGAATTCTATCTGTCTATTGTATTGCAAACAATATACCCATTGGCTGAAAAAAAGTTGGATATACGCTGTTTACACTTCTTATTAGAAATATAGGATTGAGATTTTGTCATGTATTTTTGAAAGAAAATGTATTTTCACTACTGTTTCAAGTAAAGGTTCAATGGTACATACTTGGGCATCTGCCCATCTTCCCAGGGAGAACTCTGCTGAAGGCTATGGGAATTTGAACTGTCAAACCAAACTTTCCTCGCTGCACTTTGTCCATTTTCCCAGGTTCTGCACAATGCCTTTTGTTCTCTAGGTCTTTTTTCCCCTCTCTCTTTTTCTGCTCCCCCTTTATCATCTCGAGAATAAGAGGCGGCTTCACCAGCTGTCTAATATGATTTACGGAAAAAGATGTTGTGCTACGGGGCAAGGTTAGAAGTCATTGCATAATTTGTAGACTTTTTTTGAATGAAAACGAGCGTGTAAATTTAGGTTGAGCGCTTTATCAAAGGCAGAGAGGGAGAGAAGGGAAACACAAGGAAGGAGGGTTCATGCATTATTTATCTCGACCTCCGGGGATGAAGAATTGCCTTTTTTTTCACCCCAAAGGGGAAAAAAATCAGGCGAATAAAACAAACCGACACGGAGGATTAAGGCGATCATCTACACATGTGTTCACTTTTATTTATTATAAAAGAAAGATTTCATGCACAAAATGTATATTTTGTATATTTCAAAAGTTTATTGTTGCTATGTACTCGCCTGCAAATCAAAGTTCCTTTTCAATTTTTGTCTTAAATAAAAAAAGTTTAACTTTCATATAAGTAAGTTGGCAAGTGCGTGGCTCATTGAATGGTGTGAAAGCGAACAGCTGTACACGCAGCCTCTACTAGCTCCTCGTTATTAGATTATAAACAGACACAACACGCATTTCACCTACTGCTCCTAGAACGTAAAAAAAAACATGAGAAGCGGAAAACGATAAACTGACGGAGATACAATAAAATGCAAACCCAAACTGGAGACATTATTTTCAGATTATCATTAGTTAATAGTATATACGTTAAAGGTAAAACACGCCTTTAATTCTATTAAACACCGAACATAGATTCTACGAATGCATACAAACTTGCTCAAAATTACTGGATAAATCTTTGAAATTATGTCTCTTGAATTGAGTCTCACATGTGCACCATTTTAAAACTAGATTAAGATTAGTTGCGGTCTCTTATGCTTAACTATCATAATGGTGGTAATAAAAATCAAAGTGATGGAAATTAAAATCAACGAATTTTAACAGCGTAGGCCGTTAAAATAAAACGTGTAACATATTTGATGTCTGTGATTCACGGAGCCGCCCACAATGTCCAGCAGTTTGTTGAATTATGGATCACACGCTCATTCCACCTCTCCATTGCCCTTGTTAATTGGCACGTTCTCTGTGGATCTGAAACCTCTTCTCCTTTGCTTCCGATCTATAGGATGTTCAGTAGATTATGGATGATCGCCTTGCATTTGCACGTGTCTGCGGATACCCAAGAGGGAAACGTTTCATTATTATCTGGTATCAATCTTCTCTCTACGGCTGCTTCGAGTGCAAGAGCAACACATCACGAGAGTTCAGCGTATTTAAATACGCCAAAAAGCTCGGGAGTTCAAAGGCTGTCGCATCTGCTTCTGTGAAAAAGCCGTTTAAACTGTTCTGAGAATTAGAGTGGGCTTGGACAATTGAACTCGAATTAAGGAGGGGAATAAACAGTGAAACTCAGTTGAAATTTAAAACTAACTAGAAAATCCAACAGATGGTATCACTACATTCGGGATAGGATTTTATTGTCAAGTTACATAAAAGGCCCTTAAACCGAGTGACAGATTAACGAAAATATCGAACTCTAGAATTAACAGGAATCACTCTTAAAGTTTCTAATATCCAGACATAAATAGAGTTACGTAAAGAAATCCAAGTTATCTTTTTGTAGGGGTCGGGAATTTTATTTTAAAATTCTTAAATCAGTGCTGAAGATCAAGTGAAAATACTGTTTCCTAACTTCTTAAAGTTGCAATAAACCGTTGGAGGATACGGGATGAAGCGTGTTGTTTTGCAGTTTAATCCTCTGCTTACCTGGACTACTGCGGTGCGACCAGAGAAAGAACGGTAGCTTTCTCGAACAGGGTCGACAATGCCTAATTTTTAAAACATCTCGCCTTTCACCTAACATCATTAGATCTAATAACAACCATTTTCCGTAATGGGCCAATTAGTTGAATGTGAAACTCAGTGTAAATGTTAATGTGAAAAAATACTCCCAACGTCTTTAACCTCACCTACAATAGGCTAATGTGCATAATTATTATCAGTGCCACCTTCACATGTACTTGTTAAAAACAGCCACCTACTTTACCAGTTTAACATTACAAATGGACACAGATTTCTGTTCAATTGTATCCTGTTTTAACTGGGATAAACAATATGGCTCGGTCACCTTTGGCCAGATCTCTAATGATATACAGAATATGTATTCAACTTCTAGGAAATAGAAACATTTTCCAAAACTAAGTGGGTTCATCGCCAAGCAAAACCTAACCAGTTACATATCTATTTGGATTTTACAACATTTAAATAAATAATATGTATAGGTTATAGACATTACGGAAGTCTAATAGTCGGATCAAAGAACTCCTTGATCTATTTTCCTATAAAAAGATTTTGGTCACAAAGCGAAAAGCATATTAGGTGTTGGGGGGAGGGGGAGGGGGAGGGGCGGGAGTCTGAGCAATAAAGTAAAATGTGTGAAAAAAGAATTAGTGAAATTAGGTTACGGGAATAAAACGTAAGGCTTCCAGCCTTGGGCAAGTACTGCTAGATAGTCTGATCTATTGTTTTTCGGCTTGGCAGGAGGTTTATTATCTGCTAAATAATTCCCCAAAAGGTATTTGCATAATCACTTCTTTGATGTGACTTGAGTGTCAAAAATCAGCCATTGCCCGGGAGTGTAAAAAAAGTACCAAAGCTTTTCCGAAATTGACAGTGTGTGGCAGACGTCATAAATAGATTTAACCCACGGCTTTCCTTAGTCTCTTTAATGATTAAACACAAAGAATGACAAAAGATTGGCCCTTCAGTCTGGGCGTGATTGATCCGTTTGTCTCTATTCTGATACTTCGTAGAACACGTGCTTTTCTCCGCGTAAAAAGATTTCCACAGGCTCAATTAGGAGCCGTCAAACCTTCCAATCAATATGCGGTACCATCATCCCCTTATGCAATTGCGTAGGGGCAGAATTGCGTGATTCTTCTATTTATCAGAATCAATTTCTAGTTCAAGCGAATACTGCATAAATTGCATGGCCGCGTTTACTCAGTGAGTATTTATCTTCCAAGTCTTTATGAGAATATTTTGTAGCATACAAGCTAAGTTTTTTTAAAAAAATCTGACGCTTTATTATGTATTAATGGTGTAAAATAATTAGTCCTATCTCAAATAATAACTAACCATTAGTGTAAAGTGACTACTAGTAGATACGAATATATTACCCCCACAATGCCTCTGTCACTTTGAGGAGGCTAGAGTTCGACTTGAGATACTGTCATCTGCTACCAACATATGCTGCATAACTCATACAGACCAACACTTAAAGCAAACAAAAAGTTGTTTTTCAGATGCTAACAATTCGCTCATGATTTATGTACAAGATATCCAAAGGCATTTTGGCGGGTGGCAAACTTCAAAGAAAAGCAAAGGAGAAAAGAAAGCGAGTGGAAAATGGTGAGTTTCAGGCATCGTCAAAGAAGTCTTTGTGGAGCTCTTTGAAGGGGAAAGTTGTCAGAAGTTTTGAGGGAAGGATTTATAGGGAGTAGAAGAGTTCAGGTTGGAGCTAGAGAGGCAAGTGTAACTATAATAATAGATTAACTCTGGAGGTAAAGGGCCCAAAAAAATGAATGTAGCCCAAAAAGGAAAAATGTATACTAGAATATATACTTGGAGGATATTCGTCAGGTTGATGGTGGCAATACCATGAGGGGTTTGAAACTGAAGGTGAAGATTTTTAAGTTTGAGAGTACTACACATCCCCGCAACCGATCTCATTACTTTAAGAAAAGTAAAACGTCAGCTAACACTAAAGTCAAGGAAGGAATTGTTCTTCTGTTATTTTGCCTTTTACAAATATTTGGCATAGAAAACTGTTTTAGAATAGCCCCATTAAGCACTCAAGTACAGAAGCAGAAAAGACCAATGGATGGAATACATCTGTTCAATTTGCACCACAAATTTCCCATAATTATGAGAGTTTAATCAGAAATCTGAATTGGGTTTAATATCACAGGTGTTGATCCTGGAATAAGTTATGCTGCAGTACATTGCAATACATAAAAACCAAATTGCAATAAGTACATACTGTAAAATTTTTAAAAAAGTAGAATTCATGGGTTCAATGTCTATTCAGAAATTGGATTGGCAGAGGGGAAGAAGCTGTTCCTGAATAATTGAGTGTGAGTCTTCAGGCTTCAGTACCTCCTCCCTGATGGTAGCCATGAGAAGAGGGCATGTCCTGGGTGATGGAGGTCCTTAATGATGGATGCCACCTTTTTGAGGGACCACTCCTGAAAGATGTCCTGGATGTCCTAGGGAGGCGAGTGAATTCAAATAAACATAATCTCCAAAAATCCTCTAACTCCACCAGCTTTGGACCATCTCACTTAAGGGTCTCCAGCTGAAATGTCAACTGTACTCTTTTTCTCCCCCTGCCCCCCGTTAGATGCTGTCTGTCCTGTTGAATTCCTCCAGCATTTTGTGTGTGAACACTACCACACTTTTTTTTTACATATACACACCAGTAATATTAAACCTCCTTCTGATTCTGCTGTTTGTCCAGTGTAAAGTAGACCATGTAGTGATGCCAAATGGAATACAAAGAGAAACTGCAGGAAGTACAAATGAATTGCTGCTTCACCAAAGGACGGTTGGTCCTGGATGCCGAGAAGGAAAGTAGTGCTTCACCTCCCAAGGTTGCATGAGGAAGTGCTCCAAGAAAAGAATGGTTGGTGGAATTGGAAGAATAGATCCAGGAGCTACAGAGATAAAGGCGCCTATAGAATAGGGAAGAAGGGGGAGTCGGGCAGTGGAATCCCATTGCAGATGATGCACCACAGAGGATGTTGAATGTGAAGTCTAAGGGAGGGAACAGCAATGACAATCAGGATCCCATCTTTGACTGACTGACACATCAGGGAGATTGAAGCGAAATGATTGTTTTGGAAAATAAATTATTCAGAAAACAAATAAAAATGACAAGTTCCTAGAGTGTAATAGCAAAATTCATTTTCTTTTGAACAATTTTTATTTGTCTTTTTCAGTGAAAGGTCCACTCTCTGCTTTACTATGTGCTGCTACTACTTCATAAATTACAGAATTGTTAAAGTAATCTCTCCTTGTAGAGAGCACTTAGACATGGGATATAGATTTAGCAGTGACCTTCAGCTTGTACGTCACATTGACTTGTAACTAAAATGATTCAGATAATAAGGATTAATGATCATTTTAAGTAATCTGAACAGGATGAGCACAGAGCCCTGCCCAGGGTCTTGGTCCAAAACATCGACTGTACTTCCCCACCCCCATCAGTGCTGCCTGGCTCGAGTTCCTCCAGCATCTTGCGTGTGTTGCTTGAATTTCCAGCATCTGCAGCCTTTCCAGAAAATTGTTCCTGAAATGTTGAGTATGTCTTCAGGCTCCTATACCTCCTCGATTATAGCAATGTAAAGAGGGCATGTTTTAGGTGATGGAGGTCCTTAATGGCGGATGCTGCCCTTTTGAGGCATCACCTTTTGAAGGTTTCCTCGATGCCGGTGAGGCCAGTGTCCATGATGGAGATGGCCGAGTTTACAACTTTCTGCAGCTTTTTCAATTCTGCTGAGTGGTCCCTCCATACCAGAGAGTGATACAGCCAGTTAGAATGCTCTCCATGGTACATCAGTAGAAATTTGTGAGTGTCTTTGGTGACATACCAATTCTCATCAGACTCCTCATGAAATATAGCCGCTGTCATGCTGCCTTTGTAATTGCATCACTATGTTGGGCCCAGGACAGATCTCCAGAGATGTTGACACCCTGGAACTTGTAACTGCTCGCCCTTTGCACAGCTGATCCCTTGATGAAGATTTGTGTTTGTTCCCTCAACTTCCCTTTCCTGAAGTCCACAATCAATTCCCTAGTCTCATCGACAATCAGTGCAAGGCTGTTGTTATGACACCACTCAACCAGTTGATCTATCTCACTCTTGTATGCCTCCTTGTCACGATCTGAAATTCTGCCAACAATAGCTAAATTCATAGATGGTATTTGAGCTGTGCCTTGCTACACAGACTTGGGTGTAGAGAGAGAAGAGTTATCAAATGACAATTGTTACCTTGCTAATTCTAGTCGGCACCCCATCCTTTCCATCCTCCAACTCGCTGCATCTTAAAACATACTTGTCTTCTCAGGTTTCCAGATTTGATGATGAGTACTTGACCCAAAAACTTTTCCCTTTCTCCACCATTGCTTGACAACCTGAGTGCTGCCACCATTTTTTTTTTTGTTTTTGTTCAAATCCTTTTTAAATTACATTTTCTGAAATGAGGTTGGAAAAATGACAAAGGCCTAAACTTATACTCCATATGTTTTACAATTCTTGCAGTACTTTGTATTCCTGATGATTCTTGAAATGATGTTACTTTGTGAATACATGACAAATGCATCATTGTGGCTCCAGAATGTAACATCTACAAAATACATTTTGGTGAATTTGAACAACCCCTCCAACTTCTACTGTCTAGAAAAATGAAGATAGCTGGTATGTGTAAGCATCACTGCCTTCAAATTGGCTCCTTGTCACACTTGGGATTCTAATGCTCTTTCTTGAATATTATAAGGGTTAACTCCTGAAAGTTTCTCTCCAAATGAATTATGAGCATAGTTTCATTAGATGGCCTGTGGCATTTCAAGAAAGTTGGCTTTTACCTTCTCACTGAAAACCTGAGTTGGGCAATAAATGCTCTTCTGGCAAAACCTGTGTCCATGAAATGAATGAAAGCATCAGTCTGGCAGAAGGTGCATGAACAAATTCCAAAACCGAAGTTTCATGAGTATATTAATTCTTTTAAGCCTGAAGTTTATGATTTCTGCAAACAACTTGCTCATTATTAGTTAGCATAAAAATATTAAATGAATTTGGTTTCAGATTATCGATTTAAAACCTAAAATTGAGATGAAAAACCATATCTACACAATAAAAAGTAATCATAATATTGGAATTTGTAAGATCTCTAGCATTACTAGAATTTGTGTTTGAGATTTTAAAGATGATGATTTCACCATCATTGTCAATAATAACACAAGTTGATCTAAAGGCCAATTATTTCCTTAATTACTTTTGGGCTCTCCTTTTCTTTGATAGCTGGATGTAACTTGTTTGAAGCATTATCATTGCTTTATGTACTTTCTTTTGTTACTTTCCCCCCCAAATTAAGCACTCTAGCTTCCATGTATTAGTGATGAGACCACATTTTATTTTGATTGAAAATTAAATGGACACCAGCATTATGTATTTTTCCCTGTGTCTTTCCTTTTTATACCACAACCTCTTTCAGAGGATTCGAAAAGCAGTAGAGACTTGTATAGTATTGCAATCACCTTGAGAAGTGGATTGGTGCTCCTATATGCATTGACCTCTCATTCTTATTAGTGTGTTCTGGATGATATCAATGATTTGTGGAATGCACCATTTCCCAATATAAATTATAACTGATTTTCTTCAGATTGATAATGAAGAGATTTTTTTTCTAACTATCCAGAAATGCTCCATGATCTAAATCTCCTTTTATGTGGACAAAAGGATATAAACTTCCAAACAAACTCCTCAGAGTATTGAATTGCAGTTCATGGAGGCTATGCAAATTACTGTCAATACAAATCAATATAGGCATCCGTTAGTCTTATGAGACCATGGATTTGTGCCTTGGCTTCTAGGGCACAGGTCTGGGCAAGGTTGTATGGAAGACCAGCAGTTGCCCATGCTGCAAGTCTCCCCTCTCCACGCCACCAATGTTGTCCAAGGGAAGGACACTAGTCAAAATCAATACACCATTCTGATCGCTGACATGATAAAAGAGTGGAAGTTGTAGAACACAATAGGTAATACTAGGATGATAAGAATTTTGGGACTGAGATGAAGAACATGTTTATTCAAAGGGTTAGAATATTTGGAATTCATGATCTTTGTGTTTTGTGGGTGCTTAGTCATTTAAGTGCATGCAAAACTGAAAATGATAAACTTTCAGATGAAGGGATCATATGGAGGATTAGATGGCCTCACTGAATTTGTAAAGTAGGTCTGGAGATCCACCAGGTATTCCTGATGCCAATGCTGAGTAATGTTCTGCTCATTCTGGTCCAAAAGAAT
This sequence comes from Mobula hypostoma, assembly GCF_963921235.1. NCBI lineage: Eukaryota > Metazoa > Chordata > Chondrichthyes > Myliobatiformes > Myliobatidae > Mobula > Mobula hypostoma. Next base: position 112,651,849 of record NC_086100.1, on the reverse strand, counting down.
TCATGCTGATTTCCAATTCTTCTGCAATATTTGCTGCTTATAATGTCAGAATGTGACTGCTATTCAAGTGTAAACCTCACTACTTGAGAGTATACAAATATTTAACTCTAAATGAGTCAGCTGAAGCAAGCTATTCCAACATTTGTGATACATAATGAAACTAAGTCAAGAGATTCATCACCCCCACTTGCTCACCAAGAGCAATGGAAAAAGAAAAAAAAATTAAGCACAGTTGGGTATACAGAAACATGTATTAAATTCCTATCCAATTTATCAAACTGATCAAATCAGGTTCAGGTAAATGCATAGAATGTAGCTAAATCATTGGTATCATTTGGTATCTGCCTCTTGGGTGACATGATCTTAACCTCGGGGAGCTAATCCCAGTTTCCCAGTAAAATCAGAATTGGGCTTAATATCACTGGCATATGCATGAAATTGTTGTCTTTACTGCAACAGTATATTAAAAAAAAAGTAGTGAAAACTAATAAAAGTTAAAATAGTGATTCATGGGTTCAATGTTCATTCAGAAGTTGGATGGCAGAGGGGAAGAAGCTGTTCCTGAATTGTCCAGTGTATGTTCTCAGGCTCCCGTACCACCTCCCTGATAGTAGCTATGAGAACATAACTGGGTGATGGGGGTCCTTAATAATAGATGCCGCCACCTTGAGGGATCAATCCTTTAAGATGTCCTGGATACTATGGAGGCTAGTGCCCATGATAGAGCTGACTAAGTTTACAACTCTCTGCGACTTATTTCGATCCTGTGCTGTGGCACCACCCCTCTCCCCCATACCAGATAGTGACGTAGCCAGTTAGAATGCTCCCCACGGGGCATTGATAGAAATATGCAAGTGTCTTTGGTGATGTACCAAATCTCCAAAAACTCAATGAAATATAGCCACTGTCATGTCATCTTTGTAACTGCATTGATGTGTTGGGCCCAGTATAGATTCTCCGAGATGTTGACACCCAGGAACTTGCTCACTTCTGATCCTTCTGAGGACTGGTGAGTGTTCCCTCAACTTGCCCTTTCTGAAGACCACAATCAGTTCTTCGATCATACTGCCATTGAGTGCAAGATTGTTGCTGTGACGCCACACAACTAGTTGATATATCTTGCTCCTGTGTGGCTTCTTATCATCTCCCATCAATAGTTGGGTCCTTATCAAACTTGTAGAAGGCATTTGAGCTGTGTTTAGCCACACAGTCATGGGTGTACAGAGAGTAGAGCAGTGGGCTAAGCACACATCCTTGAGGTGCACTAGTGCTGATATTTAAGCAAGGTGGAGATGTTGTTTCCCATCTGCACAGACTGGTCTTCCAGTGTGGCAGTCAAGGATTCAGTTGCAGAGTGAGGGACAGAGGCCCAGGTTCTGGAGCTTTTGATCAGAGTTGTAGGAATGATTGTATTAAATGCTGAACTGTAGTCCATAAACAGCAGCCTGACATAAATATTAGTAATATCCAGGTGACCTGAGGCTGCATGAAGAGCCAATGAGACTGCATCTGCTATAGACCGATGGTGGAGATAGGAAAATTGCAGTGGGTCTAGGTCCTTGCTGAAGCAGGAGTTGATTCTAGCCATGACCAAACTCTCAAAGCATTTCATCACTGTAGATGTGAGTGCTACTGGATGATAGTTAAGGCAGCTCACACTGCTCTTGTTGGGTGCTGGTACAATTGTTGCCCTTTCGAAGCAGGTGGGAACTTGCAAGGATGGCAATGAGAGATTGAAGATGTCTTTGAGCACACTTGACAGTGGGTCGGCACAGGTTTTCAGAGCCTTACCAGGTACTCCATTGGGTCCTGTCACCTTGCGAGGGTTTACCCTTTTGAAAGACTATCTGATGTTGGCTCCAAGACAGAGATCACAGGGTCACTGTGTGATTAGGGTTCCTCATAGCTGTAGTTTTATTTTCCTCTTCAAAGTGAGTATAAAAGCTGTTGAGCTCATCTGAAAGCAATGCATCACTACCATTCATGATGGATTTCGCTTGGTAGGAAGTAATGGCCTGCAAATCTTGCCAGAGGTGATGTGCATCTGATCTGCTTCTAACTTCATTCAGAATTGTTCTTTTTCTCTTGAGATATCCCTCTGCAAGTCATATCTAATTTTCTTGTACAGATCTGGGTGCCAGACTTGACTGCCACAGATCTAACCCTCTATAAGCTATGAATCTCCTGGTTTATCCATGGTTTTTGATTTGTATATGTACAGATTGTTCTCATAGGTGCACACTGATCCATATGGGATTTAATGAAGTCAATGACAACTGTGGTGTACTCATTCAGTCTTGAAGATGAATCCCTGAACACAGTCCGGTGCGCTGATTCAAAGTAGTCCTGTAAGCACTCCTGCGCCTCCCTTGTCTGTACCTTCTTGGTCCTCACTACAAGTACTGTGGTCTTTAGTCTTTGCCTATACAGTACTTGGAGTAGAAGTACAGCCAGATGATCTGACTTTCCAAAGTGTGGGATGGCACAATAAGCACTCGATGGTAGTATAACAGTGGTCCAGTGTGTTGCCTCCTCTGGTTCCACAAATAATATGTTGGTAAAAATTATCTAGAGACTTTTTCAAGCTGGCTTGGTTACAATCCCCCAAGCTAATGGGGAAGGCATCAGGGTGTGCTGTTTTATGCATTGATTATGTCACTCGGTTCATCTAGAGCATGTTTGACATTGGACTGAAGTAGGATGTGTACTGTTACCAAGTGGTGTCAGTTTATCCGATTGGTACTCTCTTGGAAAAATAAATGCCACCTAACACTCAACATTGTCTAAATATTTGCATCTTTCTGATTGTTCCATCAACATTGAATTTAAAATAAATTGCCAGCACAATTAATCAAACATCACTTTGCTCCTCTGATACAGGGATTGCTAAACTACTTGGTTTAGATATGTTAAACTGGAAACAGATCACAAAGCCCTCATCAGTACTTTTCTCATAGCTTTTGTATTACCCACTATGAGAGAGAAACGAAACTATACCATAGAACACTACAGTACAGAAAACAGGCCATTTGGCCCTTCTAGTCTGTGCCAAAACTTTATTCTGCCAGTCCCATTGACCTGCACCCAGTCCGTAACCCTCCAGACCTCTCCCGTCCATGTATCTATCCAATTTATTCTTAAAACTTAAAGAGTGAGCCCGCATTTACCACGTCAGATGGCAGCTTGTTCCACACTCCCACCACTGAGTGAAGAAGTACCCTCTAAATCTTTCCTCTTTCACCCTAAAGTCATGTCCTCTTGTATTTATCTCTCCTAATCTAAGTGGAAAGAGCCTACTCGCATTTACTTGGAAAGAGCCTACTCGCATTTACTGTCTATACCCCTCATAACTTTATAAACCTCTATCAAATCCCCCCTCATTCTTCTATGCTCCAAAGAATAAAGTCCTAACCTGTTCAATCTTTCCCTGTGACTCAACTCCTGAAGACCCGGCAACATCCTAGTAACTCTTCTCTGCACTCTTTCAACCATACTGATATCCTTCCTATAGTTAGGTGACCAGAACTGCACACAATACTCCAAATTTGGTCTCACCAATGTCTTATACAACCTCACCATAACATCCCAACTCTTATACTCAGTACTTTGATTTATGAATGCCAGGATGCCAAAAGCCCTCTCTGCAACCTTGTCTACCTAAGATGCCACTTTCAGGGAATTATGTATCTGAACTCCCAGATCCCTTTGTTCCTCTGCACTCCTCAGTGCCCTACCATTTACTGTGTATGTCCTACCTTGACTTGTCCTTCCAAAATGCAACACCTCACACTTGTCTGCATTAAATTCCATCTGCCATTATTCCAGTTGGTCCAGATCCCTCTGTAAGCTTTGAAAGCCTTCTTCGCTGTCCACAATGCCCCCAATCTTAATGTCATCAGCAAACTTGCTGATCCAATTTACCACATTATCATCTAGATCACTGATATAGACGACAAACAACAATGGTCCCAGCACAGATCCCTGAGGCACACCACTAGTCACAGGCCTCCAGTCTGAGAAGCAATCATCCACGACCACTGTCTTCTCCCACACAGCCAACTTCGAATCCAATCTACAACCTCTCCATGGATACCTAGTGTCTGAACCTTCTTAACTAACCTCCCATGTGGGACCTTGTCAAAGGCCTTACTAAAGTCCATGTAGTCAGCATCCACAACCTTTTTCATCAACTTTCTTGGTAACTTCCTCGAAAAACTCTACAAGATCCATTAAACACCACACACAAAACCATGCTGACTATCCTTAATCAGCCCTTGGCTGTCCAAATACTTGTATATCCAATCTCTCAGAACACCTTCCAATAATTTACCTACTACTGATGTCAGGCTCACAGGCCTGTCATTACCTAGTTTACTTTTGGAGCCATTTCTTAAAACAACAGAACAACATGAGCTACCCTCTAATCCCTCTGGCACTGCACCCGTGGCTAAGGACATTCTAAATATTTCTGCGAGGGCCCCAGCAATTTCTACACTAGTCTCTCAAGGTCCGAGGAAATATCATGTTAGGCCTGGGAGATTTATCGACCTTTATTCGCTGCAAGGCAGCAAGCACCTCCTCCTCTTTAATCTCTATATGTTCCATGACACTACTGCTCGTTTCCTTCCATATACGCTATGCCAGTTTTCTGAGTAAATACTGATGCAAAAAACTTTAAGATCTTCCCCCATCTCATGAGGCTCCACACATAGATGACCACTCTGATCTTCTAGGGGACCAATTTTGTCCCTTACTATCCTTTTACTCTTAATAAACTTGGAGAAACCCTTCCAGTTTACCTTCACATCAACTGCCAAAGCAACCTTATGTCGTCTTTTTGCCTTCCTGATTTCCTCCTTTAGTATTTTCTCACATTTTCTATACTCTTCAAGTACCTTATTTGTTCTTTGTTGCCTGTACCTGCTATACACCTCTCTTTTTCTTAACCAGATCACCAATATTCCTTGAAAACCAAGGTTCCCTATACCTGTTAACTTTGCCTTCAATCCTGGCAGGAACATGCAAACTCTGCACTCTCAAAATTTCGCCTTTGAAGGCCTTTCACTTACTGAACATATCCTTGCCAGAAAAGAACTTCTCCTTATCCACTCTTCCTAGATCCTTTCTCATTTCCACAAAATTAGCCGTTCTCCAATTTAGAACCTCAACTTGAGGACCAGACCTATCCTTATCCATAATGAACTTGAAACTAGTGATATTATGGTTACTGGATCCAAAATATTTGCCTACACATACTTCTGTCATCTGACCTATCTGGTTCCCTATTAGGAGATCAAGTATTGTATCCTCTCTTGTAGGTACCTCAATATATTGATTTAGTAAACTTTCCTGAACACATTTGTCAAACTCCAAGCCATCTAGCCCTTTCACAGTGTCGGAGTCCCAGTCAATAGGTGGAAAGTTTAAAATCCCCTACTATTACAACTTTCTGTTTCTTACATCAGTCTGCTACCTCTCTACAGATTTGCTCCTCCAATTCTGACTATTGGGCAGTCTACAATACAACCCTATTAGTGTGGTTACACCTTTCCTGTTCCTCAGCTCCACCCATATGGCCTCTGTAGACAAACCCTCCGGGCTGTCCTGTCTATGCACAGCTGTGATATTTTCCCTGACTAGTAATGCCACTCCTCCTCCTTTCATCCCTTCCCCTCTATCACATCTGAAACAATGGAACCCCGGACCATTAAGCTGCCAGTCCTGCCCCTCCTGCAACCAAGTCTCACTAATATCAATAATGTCGTAATACCACATGTCAATCCATGCTCTAAGCCCATCTGCCTTCCCTACAGTACTCCTTGCATTGAAATAGACACACTTGAGAACATTTCTATCACATACAAACCTTTGATTTCTGTCTATACATGCAGTCCTCGCATGACCTTTATCCTCCTTCACCTCACTATCTGCTCTAACACTCTGGTTCCCCTCCCCCTGAAAATCTAGTTTAAACCCCCCAGAGCATCAATAGCAAACCTACCTGCAAGGATGTTAGCTCCCCCTCCAGTTCAGGTGCAAACCGTCCTGTCAGAACAGGTCCCATCTTCCCTGGGACAAAGCCCAATTGTCCAGAAACATGAAGCCCTCCTCCTGCACCATCTCCTTATCCACGTATTTAGCTGCATTATCTTCCTATTTCTAGCCCCACTGACATGTGGCACGGGTAGCAATCCTGAGATTGCAACCCTGGAGGTCCTGTCCTTCAACTTTGCACCTAACTCCCTAAACTCTTTACAAGACCTCCTCCTCCATTCCTATCCACATCATTGGTCCCTACATGGACCACGACATCTGGCTGCTCACCCCCCCCCTCCTGAGAATACCAAGAACTCGATGTGAAATATCACGGACCCTGGCACCAGGGAGGCAACAGACCATCCGGGATGCTCGATCTCTCCCACAGAACCTCTTATCTGTCCCCCTAACTATTGAATCCCCTATCACTACTGCTCTCCTCTTTTCCCTCCTTCCTTTCTGAGCTGAGGGTCCAGTCTTGGTGCCAGAGACGTGACCACTACAACTTGTCCCTGGTAGGTCGTCCCCACCAACAGTATACTTATTGTTGATGGGAATGGCCACAGGGGTGCTCTGCTCATTCTGTCCATTCCCCTTCTCTCTCCTGACAGTCACCCAGCTACCTGCCTCCTGACTTTTAGGGGTGACTGTCTCTCTGAAACTCCTATCTATTTCTATTTCTGCCTCTGCCTCATGAATGATCCGAATTTCATCCAGCTCCAGCTCCAGTTCCCTAACTCGGCTGGATGCACCTTTTACAGGTGTAGTTATCAGGGACAATTGTGCTGTCCCTGACTTCCCACGAATTGCATACGGAGTACTCTACTGCCCTAATTGCTGCCTCCATTACCTACTCTTAAGGTAATTAAATTAATTAAAGGAACTTACCTGGCCTTACCTCACTGGGAGCAAGCTCGTCCTCAGCCTCTGCTCGCTGAAGCCTCTTGAGCCAAAGCCTCAATGCTCCACTCCTACTCTGAGCCACTCACACACTGGCTGCTGCTCTTCAGTTACCCCTCCTTTTATTTGTCCCTGCCAATTATCTCAAGTACTCACTCCCTCTAATCAACTACACAACACTTTTTAACCCTTCAGTTGCCCTCCACGCTCTTTTTAAAGTGCACTCACCTCAGCTCCTCAGCTGCTTCCCAGCACTCAGTGCTCTCCTGAGCCCCTTGCTCTTCCTCCTGATGCGACAGTCCTGCGATCACACTGTCCCGAGTCCCGCTCTGCGCTCCTTTTAAAGCACACTCACCTTGGCAACTCAGCTGCTTCCCAGCACCCTCAGCTGCTTCCAAGCACTGTAAACATAATTTTACTTTTGCTTAAGCACAATGGTATTCTTTGTTTGTAATTCTCTGAATAGCCATGAGAATGCAACACCATCTCTGATTTGCTGGAGCAATAGGTGTTGGTAGGTGATATAATTATTTTGGTTGGATTTCAAAATTAGCCTGATATTATAGGGTTCATGTTACTTTTGTTGGAACTGGCCCAATATATTAATTCAATTGGGGTGATGACCTCCTATTTCCTGTATTGAACTGGGAATGGCTTCATGAAAAGTGGCTTAATACAAGAGGAGTAGAATTACACAGACTAGTACTGTCCAGTTTTGGATTATAAATTCACTCTGTTGGAATTAAGCCAATTATGAGTTGTATCTTGGGTTTGCTAATCTGATAAAGTGGTTATAGGCAGTCTAGGTTCATTTCTAGGACTGCTGTACTCTTAGCCAGCAAAACAATGATAAGTTCATCCATCTAAATTGGAAGAAATTCCCTGATTCAGGAAATTTCCCCTGAAGGATTTGGGAAATTTTCTGTCCTTAATTGTACTTTAAATATCCCTGTTGGATTTCTTTATATATGTGACATAATTAACTCCTTTATTGTGCACTTTCAGTGAAGTCCAGTCTCTCAACTCGGATATGTAGAGCAAGGAAAAAGCATTTCAGGATGTATATTGGATACATTTCTCTGACATTAAATTTACCTTTGAACTGATTGGAAATCTGTGTTCTGATATCCAAACATTCAGAGAATGCATGTGCTTGGTGGAGGGGAGAAGAACAAGAATAGTTCATGTACCCATAATCTCCACCCTAAACGCAGAGAACAGCCATTACATTGTGCTACATCATCAACCATCTCCCAGCTGAGAAGGAAAAAGTAAGATGAGAGTCAGGAGAGGACAGAAAGTGTTAATTCAGGAGAAACACAGCAAAAAAACAAGAATCATGGTGAGAAACATTACTTTCATGCATCGTTTTAGTCCTTCCTCTTAAGATACTCACACATCAAGAATTGTCTGATTTATGTTAAATGTAAGCTGTAAAGTTACTATGAACCTTTATAGACAGTTGAATCTTCTCATTACTGCGGAGTTCTGAAGAGAAAAATAACTGCAGGTTGTACCTTTTAGCTCTCCAGACCAGTAAACATGGATTTGATTTGTGCTGACCAGGTGTCAGCAAAGGGCAGCTCTAAAATTGCCAGCAGAGCTGCAGAACCTGAGTCGTGAAGAAGGGTTTTGACCTGAAATGTCGACTTCCATAGATGCTGCCTGAACTGCTGAGTTCCTCCAGCAGTTTGCATGTGTTACTCTGGATTTCCAGCATTTACACAACTTGCTTAGAAGTAAAACCTGTCTATTGTAGCTATAAAAGTGAGGCTTCTTAGATTTAAAGTGAGATATTTAAAAAAAAAACAACAAACAAACTTTGTGATTAGTGATGTGCTGTGGGTTTGGACAGTGTAAGCTCTACTGAGTACGTAGTGCACCGTACATCATTCATGTTTCATCATAAATGGAAACAAAGTTGTAAATCTTTCAGCATCATTCATGTGTCATAAAATAAAACCAGCATACCTATCTAACGAATAGAACGTAGAAAAGTATAGCATAGGATCAGGCCATTTGGCCCACAATGTGTCCCAAACTAAGTAAACTAGTAATCAAATGTCGAACTAAACTAACCCCTTCTGCCTGCACCATGTCCATATTCTTCAATTTACTGCACATTCATGTTCCTTTCTCAAAGTCTCTCCAACACCTTTGTTATATCTGCCTGTACTACAACCCTAAGAATGCATTCCAGGTGCCTACCACTTACTTTGCACATCTCCTTTCAACTTGCCTTTCTCACCTTAAATGCACGTCATAGTCATAGTCATACTTTATTGATCCTGGGGGAAATTGGATTTTCATTACAGTTGCTCCATAAATGATAGTAATAAAACCATAAATAGTTAAATAGTAATATGTAAATTATGCCAGTAAATTATGAAATAAGTCCAGGACCAGCCTATTGGCTCAAGGTGTCTGACCCTCCAAGGGAGGAGTTGTAAAGTTTGATGGCCACAGGCAGGAATGACTTCCTATGACGCTCTGTGTTGCATCTCGGAGGAATGAGTCTCTGGCTGAATGTACTCCTGTGCCCACCCAGTACATTATGTAGTGGATGGGAGACATTGACCAAGATGGCATGCAACTTAGACAGCATCCTCTTTTCAGACACCACCGTCAGAGAGTCCAGTTCTATCCCCACAACATCACTGGCCTTACGAATGAGTTTGTTGATTCTGTTGGTGTCTGCTACCCTCAGCCTGCTGCCCCAGCACACAACAGCAAACATGATAGCACTGGCCACCACAGACTTGTAAAACATCCTCAGCATCGTCTGGCAGATGTTAAAGGACCTCTCTGGTATTAGATATTTCAACCTTGGGATTAAAAAATGCTCTTTCTCTATGCTATCTATGCCACTCATTATTTTGTAAACCTCCCCTCTCTGCTGTTCCAGGGGGGAAAAATAAAATCCAAGTTTGTCCAACCTCTCCCCCATAGAACATGCTTTCCAATAAACCTCAGTCATAGAAAAGTACAGCAGAGAAGCAGGACCTTTGGAACATATAGTCTGTGCTGAACCATTTAAATTGCCTAGGTCCCATTGACCTGTACCGGGTCCATAGCCCTCCATCCCTCTATAATCCATGTACCTATCCAAACTTCTGAAACTTTGAAATTGAGCTCACATATATCACTTGCGCTAGCAGCTCAATCCATACTCTCATGATTCTCTGATTAAGAAATTTCCCCTCGTGTTCCCCTTAAAATTTTCACCTTTCATCCTTGACCCATGACCTCTAGTTATAGTGCCACACAACCTCAGTGGAAAAAGTCTGCTTGCATTTACCCTATTTATACCCCTCATAATTTTGTATATCTCTATCACATCACTCCTCAATCTTCTACACTCCAGGGAATGAAGTCCTAACATTCAATTTTTCCTTATAAACTTGGGTCCTCCAGTCCCTGTAACATTATTGTAAATTTTCTCTTTCAACCTTATTTACATCTTTCCTGTAGGTGGGTGCCCTAAACTCCACACAATACTCCAAATTAGGCCTTACCAATGTCTTGTGCAACTTTAGTGTCACATCTCTTTTCCACCCTCTCCAAATGCTGAGCATCCTTTCTGTAAATGGGGCTATCAGAACTGAATGCAATACTCCAGATGCAGCTTAACCAGTTTTATAGATGACTAGGGTTGACCATATGCAGAGCACTTTATTTAGTTTCTTGGATGGGACAAGCCTGCTTAAATTTGCTTCAGTTATGATAAACCATGAAAGATGTATGGTGCACTACTTCATAGCCGTGGTGTTCTTCCAGTATCTTTTATAAACTGCTTCCTTTAAGCAAAGTCACTGGAAAGAGATTCATTGATCTTTCTTTTCACTCACTTGTGGCAAACTATAATCAGAGACCGGTTTAATATCACCGGTGTGTGTTGTTGCATGTGCACAAGACACTGGCTGCAACAGTTTGGGCCTCATCATCAATAATGCATCAAAATAATTTCTTTGGCTTTGAAAACACTTGGGACACTTGGCAGTGAAAGTTTCTTGTATTGTTAGGGGTCAGATAAGGGTTAAAGTTGTTTTACATATTTATCTTTTTTCAGGGTGGGAGCAGTTATGCAAGGCCACCATTTATGGCCATTCCAAAATGCTCTTGAGAAGCTGATGATGAGCATGAATTGCTGGAGTTTTTTTGGTGAGATATTCCCATAATACTCTGAGGTAGGCAGCACAAGGATAATGTCCCAGGGAGGCATGCTGATGCAGCTAGTGGGGCTACTGTTCAGCTGTGACCACTCAGTTCAGTCCTAACCTCTGTGGCTATCTACATGGCGTTTGAATGTTCTCCTTCCCTTCCATCTGCGCACTCCAGCTTCCTCCCAAATCACAAAGACATGCAGCTCAGTGGTTTAATTGGTCAAAGTTGCTCCAAGTGTGTGGGTGAATGATTGATAGCTGACGGGGGGGGGCGGAGGTGGGTAGTTGATGGGAGTGTGATAGAATGAAAGCTGGTTTAGAAGCATAGAAAACCTACAGCGCAATTCGGCCCATTATGCTGCTCCAAACATGTAGTTATTTTAGAAATTATCCATAGTCCTCTATTTTTCTAAGCTCCGTGTACCTATCCAGGAGTCTCTTAAAAGACCCTATTGTATCTGCCTCCACCACCATCACTAGCAGCCCATTCCACACACTCACCACTCTGTTTTTTTTTAAAAAAAAAACAACTTTCCCCTGATATCTCTGTACCTACTTCCAAGCACCTTTAAAGCTGTGCCCTCTCGTGTTAGCCATTTCAGCCCTGGGGGAAAATGCCTCTGACTATCCACATGATCAATGTCTCTCATCATCTTGTACACCTCTATCCAGTCACCTCTCATCCTCCGTCACTCTAAGGAGAAAAGGCCGAGTTCACTCAACCTATTCTCATTAGGCATGCTCCCCAATCCAGGCAACATCCTTGTAAATCTCCTCTGCACCCTTTCTATGGTTTCCACATCCTTTCTGTAGTAAGGTGACCTGAACCCCAAGTGGGGTCTGACCAGGGTTTTGTATAGCTGTAACATTACCTCTCGGCTCTTGAACTCAATCTCCCAGTTGATGAGTTTGGCGCAGGTGTGACCTGTACAAAAAGGATGGGTTACACTTGAATCCTAGGGGGACCAATATCTTGGCGGGGAGATTTGCAAGGGCTACTCAGGTGACTTTAAACTAGAATAGTTGGGGGGTGGGAATCAAATTAAAGAGACTAGGAGAGAGGAGGTTGGTTCACAACAGGGGGATGGGAACAAGTGCAGAGAGACAGAGGGGTGTAAAGTGAGGGTAGAAGCAAAAACTAGTAAGGTGAAAAGTAAAAGTGGCAGGCCGGCAAATCCAGGGCAAAAATCAAAAAGGGCCATTTTCAACATAATTGTATAAGGGCTAAGAGTGTTGTAAAAGCAAGCCTGAAGGCTTTGTGTGTCAATGCAAGGAGCATTCGTAACAAGGTGGATGAATTAAAAGTGCAGATTGTTATTAATGAATATGATATAGTTGGGATCACAGAGACATGGCTCCAGGGTGACCAAGGATGGGAGCTCAACGTTCAGGGATATTCAATATTCAGGAGGGATAGACATGAAGGAAGGGGAGGTGGGGTGGCGTTGCTGGTTAAAGAAGAGATTAACGCAATAGAAAGGAAAGACATAAGCCGGGAAGATGTGGAATCGATATGGGTAGAGCTGCGTAACACTAATGGGCAGAAGACGCTGGTGGGAGTTGTGTACAGGCCACCTAACAGTAGTAGTGAGGTTGGGGATGGCATTAAACAGGAAATAAGAAATGTATACAATAAAGGAACAGCAGTTATAATGGGTGACTTCAATCTACATATAGATTGGGTGAACCAAATTGGTAAGGGTGCTGAGGAAGAGGATTTCTTGGAATGTATGCGGGATGGTTTTTTGAACCAACATGTCGAGGAACCAACTAAAGAGCAGGCTATTCTAGACTGGGTATTGAGCAATGAGGAAGGGTTAATTAGCAATCTTGTTGTGAGAGGCCCCTTGGGTAAGAGTGACCATAATATGGTGGAATTCTTCATTAAGATTGAGAATGACATAGTTAATTCAGAAACAAAGGTTCTGAACTTAAAGAAGGGTACCTTTGAAGGTATGAGATGTGAATTAGCGAAGATAGATTGGTAAAAATACTTAAAGGGTTGACGGTGGATGTGCAATGGCAAGCATTTAAAGATCACATGGATGAACTACAGCAATCGTTCATCCCAGTTTGGCAAAGGAATAAATCAGGGAAGGTAGTGCACCTGTGGCTGACAAGGGAAATTAGGGATAGTATCAATTCCAAAGAAGAAGCATACAAATTAGCCAGAAAAAGCGGCTCACCTGAGGACTGGAAGAAATTCAGAGTCCAGCAGAGGAGGACAGAGAGGTTAATTAGGAAGGGGGAAAAAAGATTGAGAGAAAACTGGCAGGGAACATTAAAAACTGACTGTAAAAACCTTTTATAGATATGTGATAAGAAAAAGATTGGTTAAGACAAATGTAGGTCCCCTACAGACAGAAACAGGTGAATTGGTTATGGGGAACAATGACATGGCAGACCAATTGAATAACTACTTTTGTTCTGTCTTCACCAAGGAGGACATAAATAATCTTTTGGAAATAGTAGGGGACAGAGGGTCCAGTGAGATGGGGGAACTGAGGGAAATGCATGTTAGTAGGGAAGTGGTGTTAGGTAAATTGAAGGGATTAAAGGCAGATAAATCCCCAGGGCCAGATGGTCTGCATCCTAGAGTACTTAAGGAAGTAGCCCAAGAAATAGTGGATGCATTAGTGATAATTTTTCAAAACTCTTTAGATTCTGGACTAATTCCTGAGGATTGGAGGGTGGCTAATGTAACCCCACTTTTTAAAAAAGGAGGGAGAGAGAAGCTGAGGAATTATAGACCGGTTAGCCTAACATCGGTGGTGGGGAAAATGCTAGAGTCAGTTATCAAAGATGTGATAACAGCACATTTGGAAAGTGGTGAAATCATCGGACAAAGTCAGCATGGATTTGTGAAAGGAAAATCATGTCTGACAAATCTCATAGAATTTTTTGAGGATGTAACTAGTAGAGTGGATAGGGGAGAACCAGTGGATGTGGTATATTTGGATTTTCAAAAGGCTTTTGACAAGGTCGCGCACAGGAGATTAGTGTGCAAACTTAAAGCACACGGTATTGGGGGTAAGGTATTGATGTGGATAGAGAGTTGGTTGGCAGACAGGAAGCAAAGAGTTGGAATAAACGGGACCTTTTCAGAATGGCAGGCAGTGACTAGTGGGGTACCATAAGGCTCAGTGCTGGGACTCCAGTAGTTTACAATATATATTAATGACTTAGATGAGGGAATTAAATGCAGCATCTCCAAGTTTGCGGATGACACGAAGCTGGGCGGCAGTGTTAGCTGTGAGGAGGATGCTAAGAGGATGCAGGGTGACTTGGATAGGTTAGGTGAGTGGGCAAATTCATGGCAGATGCAATGTAATGTGGATAAATGTGAGGTTATCCACTTTGGTGGCAAAAACAGGAAAACAGATTATTATCTGAATGGTGGCTGATTAGGAAAAGGGGAGGTGCAATGAGACTTAGGTGTCATTATACACCAGTCATTGAAAGTGGGCATGCAGGTACAGCAGGTGGTGAAAAAGGCAAATGGTATGCTGGCATTCATAGCGAGAGGATTTGAGTACAGGAGCAGGGAGGTACTACTGCAGTTGTACAAGGCCTTGGTGAGACCACACCTGGAGTATTGTGTGCAGTTTTGGTCCCCTAATCTGAGGAAAGACATTCTTGCCATAGAGGGAGTACAAAGAAGGTTCACCAGATTGATTCCTGGGATGGCAGGACTTTCATATGATGAAAGACTGGATCGACTAGGCTTATACTTGTTGGAATTTAGAAGATTGAGGGGGGATCTTATTGAAACGTATAAAATCCTAAAGGGATTGGGCAGGCTAGATGCAGGAAGATTGTTCCCGATGTTGGGGAAGTCCAGAATGAGGGGTCACAGTTTGAGGATAAAGGGAAAGCCTTTTAGGACTGAGATTAGGGAAAAACTTCTTCACACAGAGTGGTGAATCTGTGGAATTCTCTGCCACAGGAAACAGTTGAGGCCAGTTCATTGGCTATATTTAAGAGGGAGTTAGATATGGCCCTTGTGGCTAAAGGGATCAGGGGGTATGGAGGGAAGGCTGGTACAG
This sequence comes from Mobula hypostoma, assembly GCF_963921235.1. NCBI lineage: Eukaryota > Metazoa > Chordata > Chondrichthyes > Myliobatiformes > Myliobatidae > Mobula > Mobula hypostoma. Next base: position 112,636,704 of record NC_086100.1, on the reverse strand, counting down.
GGTTCTGAGTAGAATGATCAGCCATGATCATACTGAATGGCATTGCAGGCTTGAAGGGCCGAATGGCCTACTGCACCTATTTTCTAGGTTCCTATGAAGGTCAATGCACTGTATGCCTTCTTAACCATAGTCAACCTGCGCAGTAGCTTTGAGTGTCCTATGGACTCGGACCAATTAATACTATATTCTGCCATCATATTTGACCTACCAAAATGAACCACCTCACACTTATCTGGGTTGAACTCCATCTGCCACTTCTCAGCCCAGTTTTGCAACCTATTGATGTCCCGCTGTAACCTCTGACAGCCCTCCACGCTATCCACAACACCCCCAACCTTTGTGTCATCAGCAGATTTACTAATCCATCCCTCCACTTTCCTCATCTAGGTCATTTATAAAAATCGCAAAGAGCAGGGGTCCCAAAACAGATCTCTGAGGCACACCACTGGTCACAGACCTCCATGCCGAATATGATCCGTCTACAACCACTCAGTTGTGTATGATTAGGGTAAAAGCAGGGGTTCCCAACCAGGGGTCCACAAATTCCTTGGTTAATGGTAGGTGCCTGTGGCATTTATATAAAAAAAAGTGAACCCCTGCGTAAAGGGATTATTGATGGTTGGTATGAACTCAATGGGTGGAGAAGCCTGTTGCTGTGCTGTATCATTCCATGACTCAATGCTATAGATCTGGAGATTATGAAGGAAGTATACTTATTTAGAAATACAGTGTGGAACAGGCTCTTCCAGTGGAACAAGTCACACCGTCCAGCAACCCAACTATTTAACACTAGTTTAATCACAGGACAATTTACAAAGACCAATTAACCAACTAACTGCTACATCTTTAGACTGGTGGGGTGGGGGGGGTGGTTGAGAACTGGAGCATCTGAAGGAAATGCACACGCTCGAGGGAAGTTGCACACAGTCATTACAGACAGTGTAATGGGGGGGCACACAGTCATTACAGACAGTGCCGGTTTTGAACTCCAAACACCCTGAACTGCAATAGTTGTGCTAACTGCTACACACAGTAGCTCCAAAATCAATTCGTATCTCCAGGTGAGGGTGGTGTGAGATTTTCAGGAGACCCTACAGGGAGTGGTACTCCCATCTGCCAGTTAACCTTGTCCTTGGTGGAAATTGAGAGTTTTGGAGTACTGAGATATAAATGGTGCCACGATGTGTCTGTGATGGAAGGAGTGAGAGATTGTAATTTTATCAGGCTGACACCTCATTTTCATGTATGCTTGGTTCTGCATCCAACATCACCCCCCTCTTCAATGAAATGGAGTGGAATCCCTGGCTTGATTGTAATGGTAGGGTTAGGAATATACTGGTCTGTCAGTTTACATGTAGTAGTATACATTTCCACTGCTATTTCATCACAAGTGCCCAGTTTCAGGTTTGTTTTGTGTAGATTGTGAAGGAGGTGTCCTTCAGTGTGAAGATGAGACTTTGTCTCCAGGACTCTCCTCCTCCAAAGATGTTATGGGCAACTACATCTACAAATTGATTGGTGTGAACAGGTTTAAGGAGGTCCACTCCTCATGTTGCTTCACTTCCTCCCTGTCTGGTAGCCATGTCCTTCTAGCCTCAGCCAGTTTGAAGACCTTGAAGATGGACCTTGAAGTTTCCCCTCTGGTGTACACTGTATGCCCAACCTGTTCACAATATTTTTTTCCAAATCTTCAACATGGAGAAGTATAAACTCATCAGCTGATGGAGATGCTTGATTTGATTCAAGGGATCTGGACTCATTGACTACCTCATGGCAGTACACCAATTCCCTGTCACCTTCAGTAGATCTGTTACACTGTTAGCACAGAACTTACTCAGGTCTTACAGTGGAGGAGTCTAACCTATTTGACTTAAGTTATTTGTCTGCATTAGCCTGTTGCTAGACCATTCTGTCCGAACACACTCTCAATTTGGACACTATTTCCCAGATGCCTGCAAAGATTAACCTTGAACAATCAACCAGGTTGGGGTCAACATCGTCTAAATTTAGCCTACCAGATGGTGAGTTCAGTTTTATCCTTTAAATAAGTAGTTGTGGCATGTTAGAATGACTCAGCTATTTCGGTTAAGAGTGGAGTACGTTGCTTCATATCTACAATTAGACTGTGTGAAATAGCTGATGTTCTACCTTACGGACATTAGTGACCCAAGAAATTCTGCAGACGCTAGAAATCCAGAGTAGCACAGACAGAATTCTGGAGGAACTCAGCAGGTCAGGCAGCATCCATGGAGTGGAATAGGCAGTCGATGTTTCAAGCCGAGACCCTCAATTGGGATGAGGAAGGAAAGGTGAAGAAGCTGGATTAAGAAGGTGGGGAGGGGAAGGAGCACAAACTGGCAGGTGATAGTTGAAGCCAGGTGAGGGGAAAAGTGGGTGGGTGAAGACAGGAGATTGGTGAACCAGATGGGTTTTTGTAGCATTTTATGTTAATCACTACTGAGACTTTTTTTTGTGTACATATTGCTTTATACAGCAATAAATCACACCTTTGGTTGAGAATTTAGATCTTGCTCCAGCATCATGATCTAGATGTTTTAATGTCGAACCAAGTGTGAGCTATGCTGGCAGAAATGTTGCCTTTCAGATGAAATTTGGCCAAAGCCCAGTCTGGCTAATGAGATTACTGAAAAACAAATTATGTGATCTTTATCATCCTCCAGGTGCTCTGGTTTCCTCCCACAGTCCAAAGACCTACCAGTTGGTAGGTTAATTGGTCATTGTAAACTTCCCTGTGATTAGGTGAGAATTAATTGGGGGAGTGTTGGGTGTCACAGCTTGAAGAGCTGGTGGGGCCTATTCCATTCTGTATCTCAATAAATTAATAAAGTACAATTTAAGGGATATTGTGTACAAATTACCCCTGTTGGGAGGGGTGTATGTGTACATTTTTTTTGTTTGGCACATGCTGATATCAAAAGAAAAACAAATTAATGTAATTGTCACTGCTGTGTTTTAAGTGCAATTAAAACAGCACTGGGAAAAGCTTTTGGTGAGTAGTTTGCTGTTGTGAAATTAATTGGTGGAATTTGGGTACCATTGCTGCAGAGCTTGTGGTGAAGCTTTTCCTGTGGAAAAACCCTTGCCTTTTCTACAGAACTGCGAGGCACTTCAATGTTGGGGATCGGATGTTGAAGAAATCTCCTCATTACTTGCCTAATGGGCTACAAATAATCAGAAGTGGATGCGGCAGAACTGTAGTGCCTTGGCTGTAGGAAACATTTACCCCTCTTCTTAACTCACTACTTTTGCCACAGTGTATTTGGTGCTGCTGACAGAATCTCCTAATTCCCCACTGAACCCAAAAAAGGATGGATTGATTTAAATTTAAGGATTTGGTATTTGTATAGTGCAAACAAGTGATCAGACATTAATTAGAGCATAGAAGAGTACAGCACAGGAACAGGCCATTCGGCCCACAATGTTGTGCTGGCCTGGCTAAAAAGCAAATCAAAAACACAGATACTAACCCCTCCTACCCTCAAAGTCCATATCCCTCCATCTTCCTCATTTATGTGCCTATCTAAACATCTAATTGTTTATTAAAATAGAATCAGGTTTAATATCATTGGCTGATGCCATGAAATGTGTTAACTTAGTGGCAGCAGTAAAATGCAATAGATGCTGATATAGAAAAAATAAGTAAATCAATTGCAGTAAGTGTATATGTAGATTAAATAAATTAAAAATAGTGCAAAACATTTTTTTTAAAAAAGTGGGTTAGTGTTCATGGGTTCAATGTCCTTTTAGGAATGGGATGGCACCAGGAAGAAGACGCTACTGAATCAGAGTGTGTGCATTCAGGCTTCTGTACCTCCTACCTGACAGTAACAACGAGAAGAGGGCATGTCCTGGGTGACTGGGGTCCTTAATAATGGGTGCCACCTTTCTGATGCACCGCTCCTTGAAGATGTCTCTGGATACTACGGAGTATGAAATTAAAGTGTACTGTATAGATTTTTGAATCTCCCCCTCCCCCTTTCACATCTCTTACTAGCTCTTCTTTCAGTTAGTCCTGACGAAGGGTCTTGGCCCGAAACGTCGACTGTACCTCTTCCTACAGATGCTGCCAGGCCTGCTGCGTTCACCAGCAACTTTGGGTGTTGCTTGAAATTCCAGCATTCCTTCAGTTAGTCCTGACGAAGGGTCTCGGCCTGAAACGTTGACTGCACCTCTTCCTACAGATGCTGCTTGGCCTGCTGCGTTCACCAGCAACTTTGATGTGTGTTGCTTGAATTTCCAGCATCTGCAGAATTCCTGTTATCTGCAGATTTTCTCATGTTTGCGTTAAAGCGTGTAGGGATGTGTTTTAATAAAACTGCAGAATATTTTGTATCTTGTACAGTATGATTACTGTCAGCCAGGAGTTCCTGTAACAGTTCATATTGTTCTTTTGTAGGAGTCTCAGAATAACTCTGGTCTACGTAAAGGACAAGTGATGTAAATAGCATACTGGTCCCAGCCTGTCTTACACCACTATATTATCCAAACCATATTTTTGCTTGTATACGTTATAGTTTCCACCATCTGTATAGTTTGCTATCTGTATTTTTCTCCTAATCTCTTATTATTCCAAAGCTTTCCTCTTACAGTCGTAAAACGGGATTCTGTTTTTGTTTTGCCTTCCCTACGGAGGCAGCCTTACCTCGGTCTGTGCTAACGCCCAATTAACACGAGCACACCCTCTGTATTTACTCCTCTGGATGATTAAATTTAAAAACGAGGGAATGATTGTCTGCGAGAAGTTACCATGGCTATATTAGCTTTTTTTTTGAGCCCGATTGACTTCTGCGTGCACCTTCATTAACATTACTCGCTGAATTACTGCTAATGGCTGCTTTTTGCTTCTTTGAAAGGCGGCATCTGTGCAGTTGGGGAGAGAGAGAGAGAGAGAGAGAGAGAGACTAAAAACGGGGGGAAACTGTTTACAAATCAAAACCAATTAAAGTGACGAAACATACTATGTTCCGAACTCTATTCAAAGATCCCTTGACCGGATCTCTTCCAATTTTTTTTTAAACTAAATTAATTTTCAACATATTTGGATGAATGAACAGTTGTGCAGGGAAGGATTTGGGTTAAAAGTTTGGAGCTTGTAATGTGAATAGTTTTTTTCTCTCTTGGTGGTTCCATCGTCCAGAGAGGATAAGTACGCGATGCAAAGCCCCTGGCTTGTGGATGTCAGCTGCCCTGCGTTAAGCGGGGTTGGCCAATTGCTTGTGACAGCTGAGTGTTGTGTTGGTGGCCAAGCCTGAGCAAGGCTCGCTTTGCAGATGGACAGTGGAAGATTTCCTCCTCCACAAGCTCACTCCGGAGCTGACGTTTCTGGACTCATCTGCCCTGTTTCAGATTGCTTGTCCCAATAGCAGGTCATGTCTTGCAGCCTGGTGTCTTCATTAAGAGGCAAGGGAGTCGGTGCAGTTGTAGGCAATCTAAATCAGCTGATTGCGAGCTGCGAACAATGTCTAACTCCACGTGTTCTTTTCACCCCGGCCTTCAAAGTTCAGATGTATTATGTAAACGAGCGGAGTCTAACTTTTTAATTTCAAAAGCGCCATCGCTGTTTAACTTGTATATTTAATTGTTTATTAGGTAATTTCATATTCCTGCACAAAAACACGTTCATAGTGTATAAACGCTGCAGATTTAGTGCAGTTTTTAAGCATAAGTAGTTCATAAACGTGCAGGGAATGCTTTGTGACAATGAACATTTGATTTTGAAAATGAATATTTTAGACTACATGTTCTCTGATACATTCCTGAATCATAATTCATTATCCAAAGTATTTTGTTGGATTCGTATCCCAGGCCAATGATTAATAAGCACTGGTTAAATAACCAAAGCAACTTCAAACCTTTATAGTTGCTACGTTATTCTCTTATAATTCAGAGGTTAAATACACGCTGAAAGCACAATCTGTTGCTTTAATTGTTTCCCTCGATATTGCTTTGGAAGCAACTGTGGAGGGCTGGGAAGACTCCTTTCGTTAAGGAGGGCCCTATGTAAACAAAAATGCGGCTGCTGTAACTTTGTCTGTTTAATTAATTGGTACTCCATTGAAAATATTTTTCCAATATGTATTCGAACAAAGAATTAACAGTACTCATTCATTTTTTAATTAAATATTTGAGTCAGAAAAGGTGCTTCATTTCAATATCACTGCCACAGAGATGCTGGCGATTTAGATTTTTTTTTGTGGAACCTTGAGATGTGAAAATTGAAAAGTTGCATTTCCTACAACAATGATCATATTAAAAATTGCTTCATCAACTGTAAAATGCTTTGGGATGCCCCGAGGCAATGAGGGGACCACGATGAATGAAAGTCTTTCTTTTACTTGAATACTGAAGGAAGTAGAAGTCATTTCTGGGAAGAAGTGAAGTACAGATTGAAGAGCACTGTAAAAAATCTGTAATTGAAAAGCTAGTTTATTTTTAAAGTACTTTGACTGTCTTGCATTTTCAGTAGGAAAAGTAATTCCTCTGTTTAAATGTCAAGATGCTACAAATGAATTGTAAAATTGTTCTTTGTTCAAATTTTGTTAATAAGGTGATTTTTTTCCCCTTAATTTCCAGAGCAGCATTTATTGCCCTTGGTAGATAAAAATAGTATATAATAATAGGCATCCGTTAGTCTTGTGAGACCATGGATTTGTGCCTTGGAAGGTTTCCAGGGTGCAGGCCTGTGCAAAGTTGTATGGAAGACCAGCAGTTGCCCATGGTGCAGGTCTCCCCTCTCCACACCACCGATGTTGTCCAAGGGAAGGGCACTAGGGCCAATACAGGTTGGCACCGGTGTCATCGCAGAGCAATGTGTAGTTAGGTGTCTTGCTCAAGGACACAACACGCTGCCTCAGCTGAGGCTCGAACTAGTGACCTTCAGATCACTAGACCGCTGCCTTAATCACTTGGCCACACGGTAGGTAATGGTAAGCCAACTTCTCTGCTGCTGCAGGCTTTCTGATGAAGGTAGACTGACCATGCTGTTGGGTAAGAAGCAGCAGAATTTGGATGCAATCACGAAAATGATGCATTTCCAAGACAGGGCAGTGTAAAACCTTGCAGCATTCAATGTCAGTAAGTCTAAGAAATTGATTGTGGACTTCAGGAAGGGGAAGTTCAGGGAACAGACACCAGTTCTTACTGAGGGGGCCAGCAGTGGGAAGGGTGAGCAGCTTCAAGTTCCTGGGTGTCAACATCTCTGAAGATCTCTCCTGGGCCCAACATGGTGAAACTACTACAAGGAACAATCAGTGTCTGTATTTCATTAGGAGTTTGAGTATGTTACCAAAGACTCTGGAAAATTTCTACTGGTGCATGGTGGAGAGCATTCTAACTGGTTGCATCACCATCTGGTATGGATGGACCACAGTACAGCATTGGGGAAAATCTGCAGAGGGCTGCAAACTCAACTAGCTCCATAATGGGTACTAGCCTCTCAGCATCAAGGTCATCTTCAAAAGGTGATATCCATCATTAATGATACTCACCACTCAGGACATGCTCTCTTCTTATTACTACCATTAGAGAGAAGGTACAGGAGCCTGAAGCCACACTCACCATTTTAGGAATAGGTTCTTCCCCTTCACCATCAGATTTCTGAACAGACAATGAACCAACCCATGAAGGCTCTTGTTTGGCACTACTTATTTAATTTTTGTATATATTTCTTGCTGTAACTTGTATTTAATGTACTATACTGCAAGTCAATAAATATGACACATCAGCGAAATTGATCAGAATCAGATTTATCACCAGCATGTGAAGTGAAATTTGTTAACTTAGCAGCAGCAGTAGTTCAAGGCAATACATAATCTAGCAGAGAAAAAAATAAAAATAATAAGTAAATTAATTGAATAGATTTTAAAATGCAAAAAAAATAGAAATGCTGTATATTTTATATAAAAAAAAAAGTGAGGTAGTGTCCAAAGATGCAATGACCATTCAGGAATCAGATGGCGGAGGGGAAGAAGGTGTTCCTGAATTGCTAAGTGTGTGCCTTCAGGCTTCTGTACGTCCTACCTGATGGTAACAGTGAGAAAAGGGCATGCCCTGGGTGCTGGAGGTCCTTTATAATGGACACTGCCTTTCTGAGACACCACTTCCTAAAGATGTCCTGGGTACTTTGTAGGCTAGTACCCAAGATGGAGCTGACTAGATTTACAACCTTCTGCAGCTTCTTTCGGTCCTGTGCAGTGGCCCCTCCATACCAGACAGTGATGCAGCCTGTCAGAATGCTCTCCATGGTACATCTATAGAAGTTTTTGAGTGTATTTGTTGACATGCCACATCTCTTCAAGCTCCTAATGAAGTATAGCTGCTGCCTTGCCTTCTTTATAACTACATCGATATGTTGGGACCAGGTTAGATCCTCTGAGATCTTGACACCCAGGAACTTGAAGCTGCTCACTCTCTCCACTTCTGGTCCCTCTGAGGATTGGTATGTGTTCCTTCATCTTGCCCTTCCTGAAGTCCACAATCAGCTCTTTCGTCTTACTGACATTGAGTGCCAGGTTGTTACTGTGGCACCACTCCACTAGTTGGCATATCTCACTCCTGTACACCCTCTTGTCACCACCTGAGATTCTGCCAACAATGGTTGTATCGTCAGCAAATTTATGATGGTAATTGAGCTATGCCTAGCCACAGTCATGTGTATATAGAGAGTATAGCAGTGGGCTAAGCACACACCCCTGAGGTGCGCCAGTGTTGATCGTCAGTGAGGAGGATATGTCATCACCAATCCACACAGATTGTGGTCTTCCAGTTAGGAAGTCAGGGATCCAACTGCAGAGGGAGGTACAGAGGCCCTGGTTCTATTATTCCTGAATCTAATTCTGATAACCTTGGTGGTATGGTAGCATAATGCTTTATGGTACCAGCAATCAGGGTATAATTCCTGCTACTGGCTCAAGGAGTTTGCACATTCTCCCCGTGACCACGTGGGTTCCCTCTGGGTCCTCTGGTTTCCTCCCACAGTCCAGGTTAATTGGTCGTTGGTAAATTATCCCGTAATTAGGCTCGGATTAAATCGGGATTTCTGACTGGCGTGGCTGGATCTCGATAAATAACAAAAAAATAAAATCTGTGGGTGGTTGACCTCCTGTGTGCTAGCTGACACCCTCTTTTTTTTGGTAGAGTGTATGGTGGGTTTAGAAGATGACATTGGGATGGGCTAGGTGAGAAACTGCAGTGCATCGTATTTATTGTAGATGCTGTGGCCATGGTGTGCTATTGCAGAAAGGAATGAATTTTTAAGGTGGTAAATAGGATGCCCATTGAGCAGCCCCTGAGATTTTTCGAACTGATGGAGTCAACACCCATTTAGGCATGTGAAGAGTTTTCTATCTTGCTGCTGTGTATCCGTTGGAGTGGTTAATAGGTTTCACAAAGATGCCCAGCCTATAACGTGCTCTAATAGCTGCAATTGTTTGTCATTAGTGTGATTTTTATTAGCTTTTGTTGTGTGAAGGGATGCCTTTGATCTTGCTGCCATTTGTGATTTTTTTTTTGCATAAGGGTTTTTTGTGATTTTTTTTTCGATCTTGTTTTTGTTTGTGCAATTTGTTTTTTATGTGAGAGGTGTTCTTGTTGCCATTTGCGTGATTTGCTGTTTTTTGAGTGGGGAGGGTTGACTATCTTATTGCTGTTTGCGTGATTTGATTTTTTTTGTGTGGGTTGGGGGTGATGTCTTTCTTTGGCTCCATGGTTTTCTTTGTTTCATGGCTCTCTGGAGAAGATGAATCTCAGTACAGAATGTGTGTGGTATACAACTTTGAGCCTTGATTTTTATGTGGATGGTCGAACAGTATTTCTGGTTGGGGATTCAGTAATAGTAATACTACTGAATGTCAAGAGGAGAATGTGTCTCTACTTGTCATTTTTCAATCCAAACCTGAAAACTGTCTGATCTTGCTCATTGCAGATGTATACTGCTTCATTTAGTAGTGTGTTAGAACTGGCACTGAACCACGTGCAACCATTGTGGACTTCTGCAAGATGGAAGAAAGACCATTAAGGAACCAGCTGCCGATAGTTGGGCCAAATTCGATATCCTGGGCAACTCGTACAAAGATGACCCATGACTGAGATGATTGACTTCAAACAACTACAACTATCTTCCTTTTATGTAAAGTATTATTCTTTTTGTTTTCCATTGTCCATTTATTTAACATAGAACATAGAATAGTACAGCACAGTACAGGCCCTTCAGCCTACAGTGTTGTGCCAACCCTTAAACCCTGCCTCCCATATAAGCCCCCACCCTGGATTCCTCCATATACCTGTCTAGTAGTCTCTTCAACTTCACTAGTGTATCTGCCTCCACCACTGACTCAGGCAGTGCATTTCACGCACCAACCACTGAGTTTTTTTTTAAAAACCTTCCTCTAATATCCCCCTTGAACTTCCCACCCCTCAACTTAAAGCCATGTCCTCTTGTACTGAGCAGTGGTGCCCTGGGGAAGAGGCGCTGGCTTTCCACTCTATCTATTCCTCTTATTATCTTGTACACCTCTATCATGTCTCCTCTCATCCTCCTCTCCAAAGAGTAAAGCCCTAGCTCCCTTAATCTCTGATCATAATCCATACTCTCTAAACCAGGCAGCATCCTGGTAAATCTCCTCTGTACTCTTTCCAATGCTTCCACATCCTTCCTATAGTGAGGTGACCAGAACTGGACACAGTACTCCAAGTGTGGCCTAACCAGAGTTTTGTAGAGCCGCATCATTACATCGCGACTCTTAAACTCTATCCCTCGACTTATGAAAGCTGACACCCCATAAGCTTTCTTAACTACCCTATCCACCTGTGAGGCAACTTTCAGGGATCTGTGGACATGTACCCCAAGATCCCTCTGCTCCTCCACACTACCAAGTATCCTGCCATTTACTTTGTACTCTGCCTTGGAGTTTGTCCTTCCAAAGTGTACCACCTCACACTTCTCTGGGTTGAACTCCATCTGCCACTTCTCAGCCCACTTCTGCATCCTATCAATGTCTCTCTGCAATCTTTGACAATTCTCTACACTATCTACAACACCACCAACCTTTGTGTCGTCTGTAAACTTGCCAACCCACCCTTCTACCCCCACATCCAGGGCGTTAATAAAAATCACGAAAAGTAGAGGTCCAAGAACAGATCCTTGAGGGACACCACTAGTCACAATCCTCCAATCTGAATGTACTCCCTCCACCACCACCCTCTGCCTTCTGCAGGCAAGCCAATTCTGAATCCACCTGGCCAAACTTCCCTGGATCCCATGCCTTCTAATTTTCTGAGTAAGCCTACCGTGTGGATCCTTGTCAAATGCTTTACTAAAATCCATATAGATCACATCCACTGCACTACCCTCATCTGTATGCCTGGTCACCTCCCTCAAAGAACTCTATCAGGCTTAGACACGATCTGCCCTTCACAAAGCTATGCTGACTGTCCCTGATCAGACCAAGATTCTCTAAATGCCTATAGATCCCATCTCTAAGATCTTTTCTAACAGCTTTCCCACCACAGATGTAAGGCTCACTGGTCTATAATTACTCAGACTATCCTTACTACCTTTTTTTGAACAAGGGAACAACATTTGCCTCCCTCCAATTCTCCGGTACCATTCCTGTGGACAACGAGGACATAAAGATCCTAGCCAGAGGCTCAGCAATCTCTTCCCTCGCCTCGTGGAGCAGCCTGGGGAATATTCCGTCAGGCCCTGGGGACTTATCTGTCCTAATGCATTTTAACAACTCCAATACCTCCTCTCCCTTAATATCAGCATGCTCCAGAACATCAACCTCACTCATATTGTCCTCACCATCATCAAGTTCCCTCTCATTGGTGAATACTGAAGAAAAGTATTCATTGAGGACCTCACTCACTTCCACAGCCTCCAGGCACATCTTCCCACCTTTATCTCTAATCAGTCCTACCTTCACTCTTGTCATCCTTTTTTCTTCACATAATTGAAGAATGCCTTGGGGTTTTCCTTTACCCTACTCACCAAGGCCTTCTCATGTCCCCTTCTTGCTCTTCTCAGCCCCTTCCTAAGCTCCTTTCTTGCTTCCCTATATTCCTCAATAGACCCAGCTGATCCTTGCTTCCTAAACCTCATGTATGCTGCCTTCTTCCACCTGACTAGATTTTCCACCTCACTTGTCACCCATGGTTCCTTCACCCCATCTTTATCTTCCTCATCGGGACAAATTTATCCCTAAAATCCTGCAAGTGATCTCTAAACATCGACCACATGTCCATAGTACATTTCCCTGCAAAAACATCATCCCAATTCACACCCGCAAGTTCTAGCCTTATAGCCTCATAATTTGCCTTTCCCCAACTAAAAATTTTCCTGTCCTTTGATTCTATCCTTTTCCATGATAATTATAAAGACCAGGGAGCAGTGGTCACTGTCCCCCAGATGCTCACCCTCTGAGAGATCTGTGACCTGACCCGGTTCATTACCTAGTACTAGATCTAGTATGGCATTCCCCCTGGTCGGCTTGTCCACATACTGTGACGGGAATCCATCCTGGACACACTTAAATTCTGCCCCATCTAAACCCTTGGAACTAATCAGGTGCCAATCAATATTAGGGAAGTTAGTCACCCATGATAACAACCCCGTTATTTTTGCACCTTTCCAAAATCTGCCTCCCAATCTGCTCTGTATCTCTGCTGCTACCAGGGGGCCTATAGAATACCCCCAGTAGAGTAACTGCTCCCTTCCTGTTCCTGACTTCCACCCATATTGTCTCAAAAGAGGATCCTGCTACATTACCCACTCTTTCTGTAGCTGTAATAGTATCCCTGACCAGTAATGCCACCCCTCCTCCCCTTTTTCCACCCTCTCTATCCCTTTTAAAGCGCTGAAATCCAGGAATATTCAGAATCCATTCCTGCCCTGGTGCCAGCCAAGTCTCTGTAATGGCCACTACATCATAATTCCATGTATGTACCCAAGCTCTCAGTTCATCACCTTTGTTCCTGATGCTTCTTGCATTGAGGTACACACACTTCAGCCCATCTACCTTACTGTCTTTACACCGTTTATTCAGCTTCTCTTTCCTCAAAGCCTCTGTATATGTTAGATCTGGCTTTACTCCATGCACTTCTTTCACTGCTCTATCGCTCCGGGCCCATCCCCCTTGCAAATTAGTTTAAACCCTCCCGAACCATGCTAGCAAATCTACCTGCAAGGATATTGCTCCCCATCGAGTTCAGGTGCAACCCATCCAATCTGTACAGGTCCCACCTTCCCCAGAAGAGATCCCAATGATCTAAAAATCTAAAACCCTGTTCCCTGCACCAACTCAGCCACACATTCAACTGCCATTTCCTGCAATTCTTACCATCTCTGTCACGTAGCACTGGCAGCAATCCTGAGAACGCCACCCTTGAGGTCCTGTTCTTCAGCCTTCTGCCTAATTCCCAAAACTCACACTTCAGGACCTCATCCCTCTTCCTGTCTATGTCGTTGCTCCCAACATGCATCATGACTTCTGGTTGCTTTCCCTCTCGTACCAGGATGTCGTGCACCTGGTCAGAGACATCCCGGACCCTGGCACCCAGGAGGCAACAAACCATGCGGGTGTCCTTCTCATGTCCACAAAATCTCCTGTCTGCTCCCCTGACTATAGTCTCCAATGACGACAGCTCTCCTCTTCTCCGTCCCACCCTTCTGCACCACAGGGTCAGACTCGGTGCCGAAGGCCCTGCCACTGTGGCTCACACCTGGTCGGTCATCCCCGCCAACAGTATCCAGGACGGTAAACTTATTATTCAGGGGAATGGCTACAGGGGTGCTCTGCACTACCTGTCTGCTCACCTTCGCTTTCCCCCCTCTGACTATCACCCAACGACCTGCTTCTGACAGCCTAGGTGTGACTACCTCCCTGTAGCTCTCATCTATGACTGCCTCATTCTCCCTTATGAGTCGAAGGTCATCCAGCTGCTGCTCCAGATTCCTTACACGGTCTTCCAGATCGCCCAGCCGCATGCACTTCTGGCAGATGTGACTCTGCGGGAGAGGGGAGTTCCCCCAAGACTGCCACATCTCACATGAGAAACACATCACCATCTCAGGAGGCATTGTAAAGACTAACTGCGAGCTAGCTTGTCCTCTGCCTCTTCTCGTTGAAGCCTCTTGAGTCAAAGCCTCAAAGCTCCACTCCTTCACTGGCCCACTCACTCACTGGCTGCTTCGTACAGGCCACTCCGCTTGAGCTACCCCTCTATTTATCTGTTTGAGTTTTTCAAAATGTTTGGTCACCTGACCTCAACTGACCAATCAGCTGTTTTCTGCTGAGTCTGAGCTATTCAAATCTTGATTGTCTAATTAATGGCTTTCTGCTGATCTATCCAAATCTTGATTGTCTAATTAATGGCTTTCTGCTGATCTATCCAAATCTTGATTGTCTAATTAATGGCTTTCTGCTGATCTATCCAAATCTTGATTGTCTAATTAATGGCTTTCTGCTGATCTATCCAAATCTTGATTGTCTAATTAATGGCTTTCTGCTGATCTGTTCAAATCTTGATTGCACAGACCAACTGCCAAAACTGCCAGAATCTCTCGAGTCAAAGCTCCACTCACTCACTGGCTGCTTTCCAGCTCCTTGATGCCATTCTTGCCCCATCTCTGGAATTTTGCTTGTTTGGATTAAGACTCTGATGAAATCTGGAGTTGAACGAGTTGCTTTTTTGAGCAGATTGTGGAGTTTGGAGTTGCTTATTTTTCTTTACAGTGTTAGGGTGTCCAGGGAGGGGTAGCACCTCTGGTGAAAGGGCTTCTCATGTCCATTTTTGGGGAGTTCACTCAGATTTGATCCCCACCAAACACTCAGCTCACCCGTGGCTCTAACTAGCTGTTTGCATGTGACAGTGGCCATGACCAAGTATACCATTGTGATAGGTGGACTAAAGCAGGTGAGGGTAGCGGCAGCATCATACCCCAGTGAAATAGGGACGTTCCTGGCCTAGCATGCAAAGTGGCTCTGAAAGACAGGGTGGATGAGTTTGAGGTGAGATCCAATGGCCAGGAAAGCTGTACTGCAACGCTGCATGGAGAGCGAAGGGCACGACAGGGCACAGAAGACGTCATTGTCATCCACTGCAACCAAGGAAGACCCTAGCTTGTGCCATCTGCTCGTACCACTGGACCCAGTCTTCTGAGATGAAGAGAGTGGAAGTGCCCCAGAGCAATGGCTTTTCCACTTTTAAAAAACTCTCCCGCACAGGTTTCCTGTCCTTGTCAGACGTGATGGACAACAATCACCATTACTGTTGATGACTGTGTGATCACTTTGGTGATTAAGGGCAATTTTGCCAAGAACAATCATGGTCGTGGATAGAGAAAGGAGTAAGAACAAGAACATGGAATGGGGGTGGGGGGTAGGGTCTTCCCCACAGGCAAAGGCAGATGATTGCCCATGCCATACAACATGGCACATTTCTCTGACTTCATTTGTAAACAACGTACATGGGTAATTTTCCACATTGTGTCAGAGGTACAATATGTTAAAATTTTATGCCAGAGCACTTGGTTCAGGAGTATATTTTCGTGCTGAAGGATGTTGTTTGTTCCCTACCCTCTGCTGTATTTCTCAGCTTTTCTTGATGCTGCATGGTCTGAATCCAGTTAGTGACATGTGACTGTGGGTTCTAATAAAAGCTGGCCTATTGATTCATATTTTGTCATTTATGGAAAATATTTAGTTTCAGATGTACCATAACCAGGTGGTAAGTTGTCATCAAATTCAATCAAAAAATTCAGAGATGTGGAACAGTGACTTTAATTCAGATGTAGTGAGGAGACAAGACTTGTTGAGCATACTTAGATCAGTAAAGTCCATACCAACTAAAGTTAGTGGGAAAGTAGGGACACAGAGGTGGAGTGGAAGGCAGGTGTGTGTGTGTGTGGTAATTACATAGCAGGCAAAACTGGCAGAATAGTACATAAAAAGGCATGTGATTTTAACATGCAAACAACAGGAATTCTGCAGATGCTGGAAATTCAAGCAATACACGTCAAAGTTGCTGGTGAACGCAGCAGGCCAGGCAGCATCTCTAGGAAGAGGTGCAGTCTACGTTTCAGGCCGAGACCCTTCGTCAGGACTAACTGAAGGAAGAGTGAGTAAGGGATTTGAAAGTAGGAGGGGGAGGGGGAGATGCAAAATGATAGGAGAAGACAGGAGGGGGAGGGATGGAGCCAAGAGCTGGACAGGTGATTGGCAAAAGGGATACGAGAGGATCATGGGACAGGAGGTCCGGGAAGAAAGACAAGGGGGGGGAGGGGACCCGGAGGATGGGGAAGGGGTATATTCAGAGGGAGAAAAAGGAGAGTGAGAAAGAATGTGTGTATAAAAATAAGTAACGTGGGGTACAAGGGGGAGGTGGGGCATTAGCAGAAGTTAGAGAAGTCGATGTTCATGCCATCAGGTTGGAGGCTACCCAGACGGAATACAAGGTGTTGTTCCTCCAACCTGAGTGTGGCTTCATCTTTACAGTAGAGGAGGCCATGGATAGACATGTCAGAATGGGATGTGGAATTAAAATGTGTGGCCACTGGGAGATCCTGCTTTCTCTGGCGGACAGAGCGTAGATGTTCAGCAAAGCGGTCTCCCAGTCTGCGTCGGGTCTCGCCAATATATAAAAGGCCACATCGGGAGCACCGGACGCAGTATATCACCCCAGCCGACTCACAGGTGAAGTGTTGCCTCACCTGGAAGGACTGTTTGGGGCCCTGAATGGTGGTAAGGGAGGAAGTGTAAGGGCATGTGTAGCACTTGTTCCGCTTACACGGATAAGTGCCAGGAAGGAGATCAGTGGGGAGGGATGGGGGGGACAAATGGACAAGGGAGTCGTGTAGGGAGCAATCCCTGCGGAATGCAGAGAGCGGGGGGGGGCGGAAGGGAAAGATGTGCTTAGTGGTGGGATTCCGTTGGAGGTGGCGGAAGTTATGGAGAATAATATGTTGGACCCAGAGGCTGGTGGGGTGGTAGGTGAGGACCAGGGGAACCCTATTCCTAGTGGGGTGGTGGGAGGATGGAGTGAGAGCAGATGTACGTGAAATGGGGGAGATGCGTTTAAGAGCAGAGTTGATAGTGGAGGAAGGGAAGCCCCTTTTTTTAAAAAAAGGAAGACACCTCCCTCGTCCTAGAATGAAAAGCCTCATCCTGAGAGCAGATGCGGCGGAGACGGAGGAATTGCGAGAAGGCGTTTTTGCAAGAGACAGGGTGAGAAGAGGAATAGTCCAGATAGCTGTGAGAGTCAGTAGGCTTATAATAGACGTCAGTGGATAAGCTGTCTCCAGAGACAAAGATCTAGAAAGGGGAGGGAGGTGTCGGAAATGGACCAGGTAAACTTGAGGGCAGGGTGAAAGTTGGAGGCAAAGTTAATAAAGTCAACGAGCTCTGCATGCGTGCAGGAAGCAGTGCCAATGTGATTTTGACAGGTTTTTTTCCCCTGTCTTGAATTTTGCAATACACATTGTTCTGGACCAATCCACAAAAAAAGAAGTTTTATCTGTTTTATATATTGTATTTAGTTGTGATCACAGTTTCAAAGGTGACCTTTCCTTAGACTTGTTGATGACAGAATTTCCTTCAATTTTAGTTGGATATTCACTATCCAGGACCAGAGGGCCTCTTTTTTGCCAAGCTCAACTTTCTAACATAACAGCTGAAACTTCTAGCAATAATAGTATTGCTTTTGCTTTTGAGTAAGATAAACTTACAACCAATATTCTTTGTTTAGCTTGTAAATGTGAGCTAGTCTTCAGTTCTTGCGGGGGCGGGGGTGTGTGGATTGATGTTTTTCTTTGAATAGCTTCCAGGGTTTTCTTTGTTCCGTGGCTGTCTGTGGAAAGATGAATCTCAGGGTTGTATACTGCATACATACTTTGATAATGTACTTTGAATCATAATGTAAATGATGTAATAATCAGAATGAAGTTAAAAAGGACAACTTTGTTTTAAAAAAAAAAAAAAATTGTCTATAGAGCAAATTGGTGGCCCTTCACACCTGGGCTGTTTAAGAGTTCCAGTGTAAAACAACATGGTTGTTTAATTGGGCTTGTTTCAAAGCAGACAATATGAACAAGTTATTTAGTTCAAGGAAGCTTGCACACCAGATTGATACTATCACTTAGTACATCAAATAGCTGATATTTAAATAGTTGGAAGGATTGTATGCTCAAAGAGTCAGCTTCAGAGCATTAATTATGGGTATCTGGGGAATCTCAATTTCCCCAGAAGTTTTTATACCACCTGTGTGAAAAGGTATCTGAAAAGAAATGTCATATACATGTGAAGTTGGCAACATGGCAGAAAAACTGCATAAATGTATAGAGCAGGCAGGCTTATTAGGAAAGGCCAAAGAACATTAAGAATGTCAGAAAGATGGAGAACTAGAATCCATTCCTCTGCCTTTGATTGCTATGATAGATGGCTTGTTTGTCTGGGACTCATTGAAATGTCTTTTTAACTTGTAGGAATTTTAATTTGGAAATCTCTTTTTACAATAGAAAATCTGAGTTTTAAATGTGTTTTGACAAAGTTGCCTGGATTTAAATATGTATCACTGAAAAATAAATGAACTGTGTTTAAACTACCTTGCTAGCTGGAAGTTTCTCCTCCTTGATAGGGAGGGAGGATCCACTGCTCAGACAGTGGATATTAGCAGATAAACTCACTGTGCAGGGTAAACAGGGAAGTGAACTACCTTTTGAAGAATAGGAGGTTACAGTACAACTTTACTGAGGGTACCTGTAGCTGTCTATATTGGATAGGGCTTGTAGACCTCGTTTCAGTTCACTGTCAGCAAACCCATTACCATCACAACTTCACAGATGTTTCACAAGGACACCCTTTGTGGTTGCTTGTGACTGTGTCATTGTGTTAGGGAGAGGATGGTAGCCTCACAGCCACAGAAAAAAGGACTGCAGGGGTGAGGACGGAGAGCAGCCGAAATAAAGGACTTACAAAGATGGCAGACCTTAAATTGGCGTGCTTGAACGCCCGCAGTGTGAAGAGTACTGGGCGATGCGTCAGTGTGCTCCAGTACCTGGACACTGATGGCCGACCTGACCTTCCCCCAGGAGTGCGGCCTACCACACCTCCATAACTACCGGAGATGGTCACGGTGGTGGAAAAACGGTTTGTCGGTGTGGTCGGGGGGCAACGATTGTCGCGTTTCCGGCCTGGGGATTCTGCTACGGGGAGGCAACTTCTCAATCACCCAAGTTAAAGAGGTGGTTGCGGGGCGCCTCCTGGCAGCAGACGTCAAACACCGGGGCACTCCGCTCCAGCTGATCAACGTGTACGCCTCCCCCGTGCGGAGCGAGCGGCTGGCCGTCTTCGAGCAGCTCCCACCGCTGCTGGTGACCGTCCCAGCCGGAGATTTCAACTGCACCATTGATGCGGCTGCAGGATCCGGCAGTGCCGACGGCAGACTGGACATTACCTCCAGACTCCTGAGGGAAACGGTGAAGACAGCCAAGCTGCGCGACGCCTTTGGCACCCCCACAGGTGGAGCACAGCCACAAGCCACCTGGACACGATCGGACGGCTCAGCCCGCTCCCGGATCGACTTCCTCTTCCTGTCAGAGTCCCTCACGGTCAGGTCCACCGACGTTACGCCAGTGTTCTTCTCTGACCACTGCCCTCTGAGAGCCACCTGTCACTTATGGGAAGGTCGGAAGGCAGGCGGGGAAACTTGGAAGCTGAATGTAAAGCTGCTGACCCCAGAGAACATCGATGAACTAGAGAGGGAGTACACAGGTTGGAGAACCTTGAAAGCCTTCTCGGTTCTTTGGTGGGAAGCCACCAAGGAGAACATCACGAGGTTCTTCATTGGCAAGCGTATCCAGAAGGCAAGGCAGGAGCAGAGGGAACTGCAAAAACTCCGGACAGATTTGCAGAAACTTCTTCTGCAGTCAAAGGGGGTGGATGTCAGGGAGGAATTGCGAGAGGTGAAGGGCCGGCAAGCCCAGCATCTCGCCTCCGAGTCCTCCAAGATCATCTTCCGATCAAAGGTCCAAACCGTGGAGCAGGACGAGACATGCTCACGCTTCTTCTTCCAAAAGGTGCACAGGGGGAGCTCTGTGATCCACAACCTTAAGGAAGAGGACGGCTCAGTCGCGTCCTCGCAGACTGACATACTGAGGATCTGCAAGTCCTTCTATACCGGTCTGTACGACGAAAAGGCCACAGAATCCACAGCCTCATGCAATTTCCTGTCGTCTATCACGCAGGTCTTAGACGACGGCAAGCGGGAGAGTCTGGATCAGCCACTGACCATGGACGAGCTGACAGACTCCATCCGTTCCTTTGTGTCCAGTAAGACTCGCGGAAGCGACGGCTTACCGGCTGAATTGTACTCGGTTCTGTGGAACTGGATGGGCCCAGACCTGCTGGAAGTGTACAATGCTATGCTTATGGCCGGCAATATGGCAGAGTCCATGAGGAAGGGCATCATCACCTTCATCTACAAGCAGAAGGGGGAAAGGGAGGACATTAGAAATTGGAGACCCATCCCTCTCCTGAATGTGGACTACAAGATCCTGTCCAAGGCTATCGCCAACAGGGTCAGGTCTGCTCTGGGACAGGTGATCCACCCGGACCAAACCTGTGCTGTACCGGGCAGGAAGATCTCAGACAGCCTCGCGCTGCTGAGGGACACCATCGCCTACGTGCAGGACAGAGGGGTGAACACCTGCCTGGTCAGCTTGGACTAGGAGAAAGCCTTCGACAGGATATCGCACACGTACATTGCGGACGTGCTCTCCAAAATTGGGATTTGGGGAGGGAATCCGGAATTGGATCAGACTGCTCTACCCAGACATCTGTAGTGCAGTCCAGGTCAATAGGTGGGAAACAGACAGCTTCCCC
This sequence comes from Mobula hypostoma, assembly GCF_963921235.1. Lineage (NCBI taxonomy): Eukaryota > Metazoa > Chordata > Chondrichthyes > Myliobatiformes > Myliobatidae > Mobula > Mobula hypostoma. The sequence continues at coordinate 112,615,807 of NC_086100.1, read as the reverse complement.
ATCAGGTCTGGAGTCAGGCAGGGCTGTCCCCTCTCCCCTGACTTGTTTGTCTGCTGCATTGAACCCTTTGCCTAAGCCATCAGGAGGGATGAGGGCATGAGAGGTTGACGCTGCCAGGCAGTGGAGGGACCCAAGTTAAAACCTCCCTGTACATGGACGACGTCACCGTCTTCTGCTCTGATCCGAGGTCAGTTCGCAGGTTGATTAGCATCTGTGTACAGTTCGAGCTAGCGTCGGGGGCCAGGGTCAATCGCACGAAGGGCGAAGCCATGCTCTTCGGCAACTGGCCCGACCGATCCAGCGTCCCCTTCACCATCAGGTTTGACCACGTGAAGGTGTTGGGGATCTGGTTCGGAGGGGCCGAGGCGTGCAACAAGAACTGGCAGGAGCGGACTGCCAAGGTGCAACAGAAACTGGGACTGTGGGGAGGGCGCTCCCTGTCGATAACTGGCAAGAACCTGGTCATCAGGTGTGAGGTGCTCTCAGGGCTGCTATACTTGGCGCAGGTCTGGCCCGTCCCCCGCTCCTACAGCTCGGAAATCACCCGGGCTGTCTTCAGATTCGTCTGGGGATCCAAGATGGAGCGGGTGAGACGGACTGTCATGCACAAGTCCCTGGACAACGGGGCAAGAACGTCCCCAATGTCGCCCTCACCCTGATGGCCAGCTTCGTATGTGGCTGCATCAGGTTGTGTGTAGAACCCAGGTGTGTGGGCACCAAGTACCACTATGTGCCCAGGTTCTACCTGTCGCCCTGGCTACGAAGGATGGGTCTGGCCCCACTCCTGTGCAACGCCCTAATCAGCTGGTCGTTGCCGGCATACCTGTCCTACGTAGAAAAGTTCTACCAGGAGAACGCCTTTGACCACAGGGCCATCAGGCAGTGGTCGGCACGTAGTGTCCTGCAGGCACTGCAGGAGAAGGACGTGATGGACACAGTGGGGTGGTTCCCTGAGCAGACCGTCCAGTTCATCTGGCAAAATGCCTCATCGCCAGATCTCACCAACAGGCACGAAGACCACGCCTGGCTGGCGGTGAGAGGGGCCCTCCGAGTCAGAGCCCTCCTGTACGCCCGGAACGCCGTCTCCGCACCCCACTGCCCACGGGAGGACTGCAGTGAGGAGGAGTCTGTGACCCACCTCTTTGCACACTGTCAGTTCGCAGAGAGGGTGTGGAGGAGGATGGACGGGCTAGTGTCACGTTTCATCCCCAGCAGCTGCGTAACAGAGGACTCTCTGATCGACGGGCTGTTCCCGGGGACACACACGGAGACCAACAGCCGGTGCTGCTGGCAGATCATCAACTCGGTGAAGGACGCCCTTTGGTCGGCCCGAAACTTGATGATCTACCAGCACATGGAGATGTCCGTGGGAGAATGCTGCCGACTGGCACATCCTCGGCTGCAGGAGTACGTGCTGAGGATGCACTGAAAGTCGGTGCAGCCACCGCAAGGGCCTGGTGGGGAAGGACCACGGTATGGGTTTCTCCACCCGTGGGAGTGGGAGGGGTCGGGTGGCGGGGAATATACCCCTCAACAATGATGTGGTAAGGTGAACAACTGGAGTGCCACGTAGGTGGCCATAAGTACGGATATGTACCGACTATAATGGGAACGTATGTAAAGGATGGAAAGTTATTGAATGGTGTATTGTATATAATTATATTTTTGAATAAAGTATATTTTGAAATTAAAAAAATCAAGCCTATTAACGTCACCTTGGCGAATGCTAGAATTCAGAGAAAAAAGTTAAAGAGAAACTAACTACTGTCTCCATTTAATTATTTGCCCCACTTCTGTCTGGTATTTTGAGCAAACAATTAAATGGTTGAATTATATGGGTGTATATTTTGTATATAAGGGAAAACTTGCCCCCTCCTCCCACTGAGGTATGGGAGTGGCCAGGGTTTTGGCACCTAGCAGTCTGCTGAAATACTTTGATGGAGCTGGATTGCTCAGCAGCAGGACCTGCCTACTCACTTGAAAAGGCTGGGAGATGGCAACTCGCAACAAGCAGGTGAAAGATGGGTTTCACAAGGAGTGTGTTGTCAGATGGGTGATCAGTTCAGTAATCAGTGCTCTACATCTCTCCAGCCCCCTTTTGACCATCAATGGTAAGTATTCTACCAACTTTATTAGCAGGTGCCTGGTAGTGTACAGCTAAGACTAAACTGAGTCTTCGTTAGACAGCTTCAAACCAATTCATTCATGTCAACCAAGTTGCCTATTTGAGTGAGTCCCAGTTACTCGTGTTTGACCTGTATCCCTTTAAACTACAAGTTCCAACATGGTATTCATGGATACCCTTGGTTAATAGTAGGGGTCCATGGCATTAAAAAAAAGTTGGGAACCTCTGCTGTAAAATATTTCTCTCCATGTACCCGTCCAATTCTCTTTTAATTGTTGTATTGCCTGACTACAAGGCAGTGTTCATCATAAGACAAGACATAGCAGCAGTTTAGGCCATTCAGCCCATTGAGTCTGCTTTGCCATTCAATCATGGCTGATCTATTTCCCTCTGAACCCCATTCTTCTGCCTTCTCCCTGTAACCTTTGATGCCTTTACTGATCAGGAAGCTATTCACTCCACGTTAAATGTATCCAATAGCTCTGCCTCCACAGCCAACTGTGGCATAGATTCACCATCCTTTGGCTTAAGAATTTCCTCCTCATCACTGTCCTTTTCTGAGGCTGTGCACACTTGAACTGCACAAGGCCATGCAAAGCTTGTAATGACAATTCATACAATAATGTGAAATGTATTGCTTATTCAGCACAGGAAATAGAAATCCCGTGTATATGATTGGCTATGCTTTTCTCATTTCACAAGTTGTTTTCAAGTTGCCATGGAATGTATAAAGATGGGAAAAAGATTGTATTTTATTGCAAGACACATGAATTCAATTCTGCCGAAATTGGTCTTTTACCCTCATCATTTACATTTACACCGGATTATCACTGTAGAAATTCAGATCAGCGATGACAGGAAAACAAATGGAGGTAGAGCAATTACAATAATTCTTTGTAAGCTATGATGATTGAGTGTCTAAAATACATGATATTGTGTTTGGAGTGCCACAAAGATCAACTCTTGGCCTATTGTTCTCACTCCACATGCCCCATTAGGACAAATTATTTCAAAGCACAAAGTGAATTACCACAGCTAAGCAGATGACACCCAACTGTATTTGTAGATTTTTCAGATGACCATGAGCCTCTGAACCTCTGGTACGATGTCTTACTAGCATTACAAAATGGCTGAGTTCAAATCTCCTTGAACTAAATAAGGAAAAAAGGTGTAATTTTGGTTCACATTGCAAAGAGTTCAATTTCTTATAACATCTCAAGATGCAGAAAAATTGATACACACTTTTGTATTTGGGCAAATTAGACTACTGTAGTTAACTCTTTTTAGGACTACCTAAGAAAGATATAAATTGGCTGCAGCTTGTTCAAAAAAACAGCAGCAAAAATCTCAACCAAAAAGAGAGTCTGAGCACATTTCACTGGCTTTGGCATCATTATATTGGCTGCCTGTGTCCTTTTTAGGATTAATGTTAAAATTGTATATAAGACTCTGAATAATCTAGCTCCTCCATATATTTTGGAGAGTCTATCACCTTACATGCCTAAGTGTAATCTTAGATCCATGAATATGGTTTGCTTAGTGACCTACAGCCAAGCATATGAAAACTAGTCATGTGACCTTTTGTTCTTATGCACTGAAAATCTGGAATATTCTACCAACTGAGAAATGCTGGGCTGGTATTGTGAAATGTTTCAAAAGACTTCTAAGAACATACTTTCTTAATTTGGTTGCCTTATAAGATTACTTAATGCCTGTTGATGTTGTTTACATTTATATAATTTGATATATTCAGTTAAATTTTATTTTATATAAGTTTTTGGTCTTGCTTTTTATGACTATTATTGATTTATCTTTATAATCTATGTAAAGTGCTTTGGGCCTGCATCTTAATGGTATAAAAGATGTTATATAAATTTATTGTAACTTTCTGGCCTTCCCTGCGATCAGGTGAAGAGATCAATTCAATCAGTTGTAACATCTAATGACCTTACCTGATTGTGGTTGAGATTTTACTTTCAAGGTAAAACACCGCCTTACCCTAAACAATTGTAATTGCAACCTCCCTTTTGATCTGGCACCCAACTTTCATACTCCCTTCCTGACCTGAGCAAACATGGCTTGGGTACCTTTCCCTCTTCAATCTGATGCCTGTGTTAGCTATTAGATACAATATTTAATAGGTTACAAAGGGAATTGGCATTTAAGAAAGTTGCTGGGGATGCAAGTTGATTTTAGATTGAAATTAGGGATATTAGAACTTTAGGACATCCTACTCATGAAGTGATTATTTTTGTGCTTGATTGATTCCCTTAGCTATGAACAACAGCATTCTGTTAGCCTTCATAATTACTTGCAGTAGCAGCATATTATCATTTACAAACTGAGTTCTGCTTGAGAAAACCAGATCCCCCTTTGTGTCTCTTCCCCAGCTTGTACAGACCCTTGATCATTTCAAGGAATTATGGAGTATTTTAGTTTTGATTAATTTCTGGAATTAAAGGCCATCAACTGCCTCTACCATACAGCCTCCCAGGCCTGTTAGTTTCGGTATAATCAGCTGCTATTCCAACAAGTAAACTATATTGTATCTTGTGTGAATCCCTGTGAGACGGACTGCATTACCTGTTAGCATTTGATCTAGCAACTTTACTCCTGAGCTGTCCTATGTTACTTTGCAGTGGACTGTGGCTGAAACTGCTTGACATTAATATAATCGATCAGTTCAGAGCCTATACTTGAAGCTGGCTTTAGAGTTATTAATTGTCGTGTATTCTGCAGAATGTGACATTTAGTCAGTGTGTGTGTGTGTTTTTTCCTAAAAAAGAACATTAAAATTTGGCACAATGCATGACCGTAAAATTCAGGGGAGGTTATAATGAGATGATTCCATTTTGGATGGGTGATGCACTGATCAGATCTCATTTCCATGATAATGGCAAGCTGTGACTCGACAGTAATAGCAACTGGGTGTATAACATTCCTTAGTTTGATACTTACATTTTTTCAAAAAGACAGGTCGATGAATATCATTTTGCCACTAGATTATTGATGATAATTTGGTTTCAATAATAAAATTATGCAATTTTTCTGTCGATGCAAAGCAAAAGAATTTGTGTATTCCAGGAGATACTAAACACAAAGTTTCTAATTTTGCCTTGCAGTTGAGGAGCCCATGAAATGTAATTAAAATCATTTGGCCAGCAGCTGATTTCTGGACATGATCCCCTCAGGATGACCTCTTCAAAAGATTATTAAGCATTTTCTTTTAATCTTATGGAATCTGGATGTTAATTAGCTGGGCATCTGGACTGGGAGCTGAGGCACATCTACAGCAGAATTTAATCAATAGAGACTTTACCTCGAGCAGCTGATCCTCCTTTGGTCAAAGTGAATATTTAATCAGGAAATGTGCTGCCTTACCAGACCACGAGTGTCCAACTCAATCTGGACTGAAGTTTGGTTTTGTAATGATATCACAAACAAGTGAAGATCTAAGAGTTTCATGCTGATGTCTAAAGATAGCTTAATAAATGTGTCTGATGAGGGTGGATGTGGATTCTCTGGAAAACCAGGATAGTGGCAAATTACTTTCAACTTAGTTGATGTATGTCTTGGATAGTTGGTACGAGAATTACTTAATCCACCATGAATAGTAGGGATGTATTCCAGAATTAAAATTTAACAGCTTTTAGAAATTATTTTGAACATTCTTGTGATTAATGGGGATGGAGAGAGTCTGGTTCTCCAGTTTTCTCCCCTCCCATTCTCTGCCTGCTCCTTCTGTTCTGAGCATTACTCCTCTCCTATTCTCAACCAGAAGTAGGTGCAATTTCACCAGCATATGTCATGAACTTTGTTGTCTTTATGGCAGAAGTATAATGCAATACATAAGAGGGAAAAATAATATTGTAACTATATATTCAATAGTTAAATAAGTAGTGCAAAATTAAAAATAAACAAAATGTAGCGAGGTAGCATTCATGGCTTCAATGGTCATTCAGAAATCACGGAAGAAGCTGTTCCTGAAATGTTGAGTGTGTGCCTTCAGGCTTCTGTGCCTCCTTTCTATTGCTAGCAATGAGAACAGGGCATGTTCTGGGTGATGGATGCTGCCTTTTTTTTAGGCATTGCTCCTTGATGTCCTGGATACTACGGAGGCTAGTGCCCGTGATGACTAAGTTTACAACTCTCTGCAGTTTACTTTGATCCCCTGCTGTAGCACTCCCCACCCCACCCCCATACCAGACAGAGATATTGCCAATTAGAATGCTTTCCACAGAAATTAATCTTTAGTTTCACTATTTTCCTCTTCTGATCTGTTTGACTTGCTATTGTTTGTGATTTTAAAGAAGTCCTTGCCTCCATCATACTTCCAGATGTGGATCTATGCCTAAATATAGTTTTTTTTTGAAAAAACAAAACCTAGTGAAGTGCTTTAATGCAGTAACAAGGAATGTTTCATTTACAGAGCAAATGTTCGTCAGAGAAGATATTAAACTTGAGCCAAGTCTGCTCCATTGGGTTGTACAATAAATCCTTTGTCTTTGAACAAGAGTAGGGAAACTGTATTTGATTAATATTTATCTTCTAACCAAAACTCTCTAACATACTCTATTCATTATCTCATTGGTGCTTGTAGGAGCTTGCCACGTGCAAATTGACTGCTCTTTCCTTTTACAACTGGAACCACAATATTTCAATAACCCTGAAGTGCATGAGCACATCGTGACTATTGCTTTATACACTTCTGCCTTTCAGTTTTCTACCTCTGCTTGCACTGTACCAAACAATGTTCGTTCTTGGCATTGGGGAAATGAAGAGGAAATGATTTTCCTCTGAGTCCGCCTGTTTGTTTTTGGTGTAAGTTAAACTATCCATGAGTATGCTGTTTATTATGAGGAGAAAAATTGATGCGGACCAAAGATTTATGTGCAGGGGAGGATATAATGAGATGATTCCATTTTGGATGGGTGATGCACTGATCAGATCTCATTTCCATGATAATGGCAAGCTGCGACTTTGAGCATGAACCCTTGCTCAAAGGCAGAAACAAACCAAACATTCTGACTTGACAAGGAGGGATTGAGTGGGGCGGGGTGGGGGGGGGGGATGGGGACAAACTAATGGGAGTCATTACAGATTAGAGTGCTGGGAAACCAGCAGAAGATGGGAAGATTTTTGTGGAGCTGGCAAAATGAGTACACAGGAGCTTTGATACTTTTTCAGCTATTGTTGAGTGGCCTTTTTAAAGTTACCAGACTAAGTGTGTTATTTCAAACATAATTTTCAAAGTTCAAAGTAAATTTATTATCAAAGTACATATGTCACTATATAGTACCTTAAGATTCATTTTCTTGCAGCTGTTTACAGGAAAATTTACAGAAAAGCAATATAATTTATAAAGACTCTGCATAAAGACTGATAAAGAATGTGCAAAAGAAGATAAATTTGTGCAAGCAATAAAAAAATAAATAATACTGAGAACATTAATTGTAGAGTCCTTGAAAATTGAGTCTATAGGTTGTGGAGTCGGTTCAGCGTTGAGGTGAGTGAAGTTATCCACTTTGGTTTTGGAGCCTGATGGTTGTAGGGTAATAACTATTCCTGAACCTGATGGCACAGGACTTGAGGCTTATGCTGTGACTTATCCACAGAAAATGTTCCATCTTTTGGCATTTGAAAAGTTAAGTTCTATTAACTGCTCCATACTTTACGATTATGTTACTACACCTGCAGAAACCACAGATATGTATGCGCTGCAATAACGCATTTTAAACTTTGGCAAAAGTAGCTGCCACGGTAATGTGGTTGATAGCACGAAGCTCGCCTTGTCTATCAAAACATCTCCCACGTGGTGTCCGCACTTCACTAAAATGCTAATTATCTGATTCCATAAATTCCATTTGTGGTTGATGTTTGTAAATAATTTCGTTATTCTTGAGTATTCGCTAATCTCTTTCCAAAACCACCTTCCATCTTCAAAACTAATCCAGAATCAATTTCTTGGTTTTGAATGTTTTTCTTCTTTCCTTTGAGTTTTCTCTTCTCTTTGATAAGTTGTTGCTGTCCCCCCACTATCAAATTTGACTATCAAATATGCCACATTTGACTTTCAACAGCTTGGGTCTGGTTCCTGACACAGCACCGAAAATATTTGGCACAGATTCAATGGGACGAAGGACCTGTTTCAGTGCTGTATCTCTGTCGACTAAAAATGAAACTAACTAGCATTGCAAATGGAGCCATGATCCACTATCTTGACCTACTTTAGAGTCTTTAAGATGATCGAAACTGGCTTTGTCAAAGTCTATCACCTGCCACTGGAATTCTCATTCACCTACAAACCAGCCCCCCTGTTGTCATCTATACTGGCTTCTCATTCTCTATACTCTGTACCCAAGATAGAGACATTTAGATATTTTGGGAAGCAAGAGATTTAGAGTTAGTTCTGGTTAATGATGCTGAAGTAGTGGCAGAGCGGGCACAAAGGGCCAATATCCCACTTCTGCTTCTATTTTGTATGTACTTATGTAGGATCATCTGATAATTTACAGCTACAGAAGTGTGTGCAGGTTAGGGAACTGTTGCCTACAATGGGGGGAAAAGTGCTTCCCCATTAACCTACCACACATTAAGGACATGTGCATAAGTTTTTTATGTTTGAATATACTCCCTGCAGAACTGATCTAATGTAAATTCTTGCACTTGCTACTGCATATGTCAAGACCTCTGCAACCTGCTTATGTCTGTTACTTGTCAGCCTTCAACGACTCCAATTTAAAACCTCTCATCCTTCAGTTTAAATTCCTTCCGATTACTAATCTCCGCCAGCTCCCTACCTAATCTTGCCATCAGCCTATTACTTGGGCTACATTTACAAAATGTTGGAGAAACTCGGCAAATCAGCCATCATCTATGGAGGAAAATAAATGGCCAACATTTCAGGCAGAGACCCTTCATCAGGATTTGGGCTCTTTGTAGTCATAACTCACTTCAGTTTATTATTGATGGCAGCTGAAGGCATGGTCAAACTCAAATCTCCTCTTCCTCTTCCCTTCAGTTCTCTCCTCCCTTCGAAAGCTTCCTTAAAATGCAATCTTTTACTTACTACTTCCAATGTCTACATCAATTTGTTTTCAACTTTTTTATTAAGCCTCTGGGGTATATTTATAGGTCATTGCTGTTGTCTTTTAGTTCCTTAAGTGAAAAGTCTCTCAGCATCTCGTTCTTGATCTCTCTGTAATTTTGTTAGCCTTTTCCTTCATGTAGCAAACGGTCGGTCACAATAACGGACACAGCTTTTTTTTCTCTTGCATTGGGTGTAAGAAGACAAATTCTGTTGATGGTTGTAGTCAGTGCACTTACAATGACCTCCTCAACCATGAAACAGGAGTACACAGGCTACCCTTAGATTTAACAAAACCTCCTTAAAGTGAACGTTACCTCCACCACTGCCATCTAAATTTGGGCTTAGTCCCCTGCGGGTTCCAAAACCTACAGCCTTTCAACCAAAGTATTTATGACACTCCAATAAATTCAGGAGAACCAACAAGATCTTTGATAGTTGGAAGAAAGAAGTGCATGGTGAAGAAAGAATTATTGTCCACTTCAATGCAGTTTAAATGATTAGTTTGAATCAGGTAGGTTACTCTTATTGATTGAAGTTTGAAATTAAAGGTTTGGGTTATGAGGTTAATGATGGGGAAATAAATATAATGCTTCACGTTAAAATACTCTTTGGATTCTGGCTTAGTTAATCATTAATGGTGAAAGAAGGCTCTGTCTTAACAGAATAATGGAAGATTCCTGCTACAATGTCCAGTCAAAACTCTACTGAAATCCAAATGGTGCTTAATTGCAAAAGATGCTGGATTGGGATTACTTTATCTGTTAAGCACATTTACTTTGTGTCTTTCAAAATTGTTTGTCATGCATAAATGGAATATTATGTTAAATCAATAACTGCCACTCCATAATTTATACCATGAAAATAACAATGTAAAAGATGTGAAGTTATTGCAAGGCTAATGTCACTAACATCAGAGAGAATCTACAACTTTGAAATGAAGTGCTGCTGTAAGGTCTCCAAGACTAAAGGATGTATTCACTTTAGCAAAATTATGTTATCAATTAGTTGTTACTTGGAATTCAAACTTCTGCCAAAGTTATTTTGATATGAAAGATTAATTAAAAATGGTTTGCTCTGCATTGCATGGAAACCTGAAACTTCATTCTACAATGAATGCAATGGTTCATAAATTTAAGATACTGACTTTGATCATCACATTAAGTAACACCAGCAGAAATGCTCTTAACTTCCAAACTAGAAGAGAAAAATGATAATCAGCAAATTCAACAACTACATTAAAGTATCAAGGCTATGCAAGTACTGCCAATGGATACAGTGCAATCGCTCTTTTACAGCCTGTTTAGTCAAGTTTAAGTATATATTGTTTTACATAAACAAGTGCCTGTCAAGTAGAAAAAAACAGGCTTGTCCAGGGCCTTTATATTATTCACCATTGCATGGTTGTAATTAGCCCATGAGCCAGGAGCAGAATTAGGCCATTTGGCCCATCAACTCTGCCCTACCTTTCATCATGACTGATCCATTTCCCCCTCAACCCTGTTCTCCTGCCTTCTCCCCATAACCTTTCACACCTTGCCTAATCAAGAACCTATCAATCTCTGCCTTAAATGCACCCAGTCACCTGGCCTCCACAAATTCACCACCCCCCCTCATTAAATGGATGTCCCTCTATTTTGTGCCCACTGGTTCTAGAGTCCTCCACCAAAGGAAACATCATCTTCACATCCACTCTATCTAGGCCTCTCAACATCTGATAGGTTTTAATGTGATTCCCTCCTCATTCTTCTATATTGCAGTGAGTAGAGCCCAGAGCCACTAATCACTGCTCAGATGCTAACCCTGTCATTCCTGGATTTGTTCTCGTGAACCTCCTCTGAACACTCTCCAATGTCAGCACATCCTTTCTTAAATAAGGGTCTCAAAGCTGCTCTCAATACTCCAAGTGAGGCCTCAGTGCCTTATAAAGCCTCAGCATTATATCCTTGCTTTTGTATTCTAGTCTTCTTGAAATGTATGGATTGCATTCACCTTCCACACCACTGATTTAACCTGCGATTTAACTTTTAGGGAATCCTGCATGAGGACTCCCAAACCCCTTTACATTTCAGATTTTTGGATTTTCTCCCTGATTAATAAATGCTCTATGCTTTCCAAAGTGCATGACCATGCACTTCCCGACATTATATTCCATCTGCCACTTCCTTACCCGTTCTCCTTCTGCAGCCTTACTGCTTCCTCAGGACTTCCTGTCCCTCCACCTATCTTCCTCTCATCTGCAAACTTGGCCACAAAGCCATCAATTTTATCATTCAAATTGTTGACGTACAATGTAAAAAGAACTGGTTGCAACACAGACCCTGTGGAACATGACTAACCACCAGCAGCCAATCCAAAAAGGATTGCTTTATTCCCACTCTTTGCCTCCTGCCAATTGGCATTGCTCTATCTATACTAGGATCTTTCCTGTATTACCCTGGGCTCTTATCCTGTTTAGGAGCCTCGTGTGTGGCACCTTGTCAACGGCCTTCTGAAAACTGAATTTCACAACATCCACTAATTCTCCTTTGTCTATCCTGCTTGTTATTTTTCAAAGAATTCCAACAGATTTGTCAGGCAAGATTCTCCCTTAAGGAAACCATGCTGACTTTGGCCTATTTTGTCATGTGCCTCTAAGTACACAAAACCAGATCCTAAACATCATCCCAAATACTGAGGTCAGACTAACTGGCCTATAATTTCCTTTTTTTTTAGGTCCCTCTCCCTTGAAGAGCAGAGTGACATTTTGAATTTACCTGTCCTCCAAAACCATGTCAGAATATATTGATTCATGGAAGACCATTACTAATACCTCTGCAATCTCCTCAGCCACCTCCTTTAGAACCCTGGGGTGTACACCATCTGGTCCAGGTGGCTGGCTTACTTTCACACCCTTCAGCTTCCTAGGCACCATCTCTCTAGTAATAGCAACTACACTCACCTCTGTCCCTTGACAATTTAACTTGCAGTATGCTACTAGTGTCTTCCAAAGAGAAGACTGATGCAAATTACTTATTCGGTCTGTCTGGGATTTCTTTGTATCCCGTAAGTACCTCTCCAGCGTCATTTTCCTCTTGCCTCTTTTTTATATATTTGTAAAAACTCTTGGTATAATTGTTGATATTGGCTAGCTTATCTTCATATTTCATTTTTCCACATTATGGTTTTTTTTAGCTCCTGAATCATATCTGTTTCATTGCACAACTCCCAATCCAGAATTGTTGATCACCGAGTGGGCTCAAACACAAGCTGCTCCAAAAAGCCATCTTGGAGGCATTCCACAAATTCTCTCTCTCGGGATCCCGCATCAACTTGATTTTCACAATCTATCTGCATATTAAAATCCACCATGACTAATGTAACATTGCATTTTTGACATGCTTTTTCTATCTCCCGCTGTAATTTGTAGATCACATACTGTTCGGAGGTCTGTAAATAACTCCCATCAGGGTTGTCCTAACCTTGCAGTTTCTTAACTCTACTCACAAGGATTCTACATCTTCTGATCGTATGTCACCTCCTTCTGAAGATTGGATACAGTAAAAAATAATTGGGCACAATACTGCAAATAGGGTCTGTCTAGTGGGAGAATAATACAAAATTAGTTACAAAATTTGTTTTGTGTCTTATTTGTAGTCTGGTTAGGCCACATCTGAAGTATTGCATACATTTCTGGTTGCCTCACTATAGGAAGGATGTTGAGGCTTTGGAGAGGGTGCAAAAGAGGTTTACCAGGCTGCTGTCCGCTTTAGAGGGCATGTCTATCATGAGAGGCTGGACAAAATTGGGTTGTTTTCTCTGGAGCGGTAGAGGTGGAAGGGTGATCTGATAGAGGTTTATAATATTATGAGAGGCATAGACAGAGTACACAGGGAGTATTTTTTTCCCAGGGTAGAAATGTCTAATACCAGAGGGCATGCATTGAAAGGAGAGGGAGTAGGTTCAAACTGGATTTGAGGGATAATTTTTTGTTTTACTCAGAGGTAAATGCCTGGTACAGTGGTAGAGGCAAATACATTAGAGGCTATTAATGTATGTTTAGATAGGCACATGAATGTGGGGAAGATGGACTGACATGGACATGGAGGGATTAGTTTTTGTTTTTAAATTTACTTTTTAGCTGGTTTAGCACATCATTGTGGGCTGAATGGCCTGTTTCTGTACTGTACTGTTCTATACTATTCAATAATCTACACTAAATTCCAATGTGAACACTAACATTGATCTCTTTTAGTATTGTTCCTCATCAATGTCTGGTCCATTGACCAGTGCGTCTCTGATTCCACTGAAATTCAAGTGTCAAGGATGAGCTAGAGATAGGGTGCTTGTGACGTACACATATATTCTGAGCCAAGAGTTTATCTATTTCCCATCTGCTTTATCCCAGTAAGATTGCTGATATTAATTTATTAAGAATAAGTGGCTCATTTTTCTTTAGCTTATTTTAATGATTTTAAGTATTTTCTAGGAAATTAGCACTCTTTAAAATGAAATTGACTATTTTCGAATTGTTTTAACTATCTCAGGTTATAGAAGACATTGCCAACACCTTTGACCGCTATGGTGTAAAGGAATACAATTAGTTTATACGTGTGAGGACTTTGCTTGTGACTAAAACTTTAAAAAGATAGGATTAACTATTAGTCACTTCAACTTGTCCCTTAATCAGAACCAATTTTAGGTTGAATTATTAATGCCTGAACCCTGACCGGTAGATACATCTCTGGTTTTTGGTTGCTCCCACTTCTGTTTGATATTTCACGTCGAAACAAATATTGATTCTGCATATTAATAGACATACAACACACAGAGGACGGGAAGGAGTTTCTGCACCGTCAGGTGTAACAAATGCGATAAAAGCAAAGGCGGATAAAATGGGAAAGAAAAATAGCATCGTTAAAAGATGTAGAGAGAGGGATGAAATGAGCTGGACTGAGATCAGCCCTGTACCTTGGCGTATTTAATAGAAGAAATACCTGATGCTCGAAAGACGGCTGAACTGCAGTTTAGCTGTCGTTTTCTTTGAAAACCATTTCTCTTGGAGATAACAGAGAAACGAGCCGTGGGTAATGTTGGCTGTTTTCTTTTATTCTTGTAATAATGAGTGGGGCATGAGAGGTAAACGGCAGACCTTGCAACCTACTGTGGGCGTGTGGCAGAGCCGGGCTGTCGGTGTGACGGACCTGTGGCTCTGTGTCACTATGAAATGCCTTGGCGCTCCTTTCTGAGCAGCGTGCAGTCGGACTTTCCCCAACAGCAATAGCAGCTAACACCATTTCTAGCTTCACCAGGACCGACACGGAACGATATGAATATGCATGTCACTAAAACCAATTTGTAGAGGAAACGATAGCGTTGGTGGGAATTATTTGAGATTGAGCCGCTCTGTGGCTTTCTTCAGACCGGAGGAAAGGGCTGCACAGAATAGCCATTATAGTCTGGATTTGGCCGCTGGCTTTCTTGTCGCCCTCATTCATGTGCGTGCCGTATGTTATCCGATGAATTATACTTTTTGTTCTTTCTCTCCAAGCCTTTCTTAATACCCATGTGCGTGACAGGTATCACGCGGATAAAACGGCTGCAGTGTCGCGGAGTTTCCATCTAGTCCCAACAACCGTTAAAAAGACAAATGGAAATCTCATTACACACTCAGCTCCTTGATAGAACCATTAATACAATTCAGTTTCCTAATACTAAATTAGATACAAAAAGGACCTTTTGATACAGTCGGATTGTTTCACTGACATCCCCGATTAAAACAAATATTTCCATAACTCTCAAAGGGAGTCCACTGTTTCTGGAGGAAAAAAAAAACCCACATAAATAAAATTGTAAGTGTCCAGTGTAAAGTATTCAGAGGAAGAAGAATGATCTTTCAGTTTGGAAGCAGCTGAAATGGCTTTTCCTTTCACAATGGTCAATATGCCAAATGCCTATGGCTGATGGACAGACTGTGCAATGAGATTGAGAGTGTAATCCCAGCTCACCTGGCAGAGCCCGAGTTGTCAAGGAGCTGCCAGCAGTCGCTGAAAAGGAGGATTACTCCTTTGGGTAATACGGCTTGATTGCAGAACCCTTTCCCATTATACAGCTGTACCACCCCCATATTGCACTGTTGAAAATCCATTAAGGATTGATGTGGTGTTGTAGGGTGTGTCTTACAATAACGTGGAATTCAGTATGGGGTTTAGATATGTCTAATGGATATTAGACTTGCAGTAGCTTCCAGCATGCGGCATTATGTCTGGTATTTTTCCCGTAATCCGAAGCAACATGTTAGCCAAATAGAGGAGAAAGGGGTCTCACGTGACTGACAAATTATTAATTCATATACACAGGCAAGTATACTACAACTTGACTAATGCCAATACGTCTGATTTTTGAAAGGCAAGTAATTTGGCTTGTCAGCTGCTGTGGTCTGCATTTTCCTGGCGAACGTGGCACACGTGAATATTTTTGGCCACTGTGCTCTGACTTGAAAGACGCCAATGTTCGTTTCCCTCTCAGTGAGACCTACCTGACCCAGGCTCAGTGCAGTGACGCAAAATGACTGCAAGATTGGCTTCTGGGGCTATCTTTAAAGGGTATCACATTCCATCCCCTACCCCACCCCCGGACTTTGTGATTTCAGTTTCTGAGTCCGACGTGAAAAGCATCATTCAGGAGGGTGAACTCACGGAAAAGTCCTGGCCGAGTACTAAAGATCCGCGCAGATCAACTAGCTGGAGTGTTCACCGACATCTTTAATTTCTCGCTTCCGCAGTCTGAGGTATCCGCCTGATTCATGTAGGCTTCAATTATGTGGGTGCCCAAGAAGAACGTTGTACCCTTCGTCAATGACTATCATCCAGTAGCACTTATATCCACTGTGATGAAGTGCTTTGAGAGGCAGGTGACGAAACATATCAACTCCTGCCCGAGAGGCAACTTGAATCCATTCTAATTTACCTACAGGTCAACAGCAGATTGGCTCTTCGCTCAACCCTGGAACATCTGGAGAGTGAAGATGTATGTAAAGCTTCGGAAGTTAGGATCAAACGAAGCACGTGAGTTTGAAGAAGCCCGAAAAGAACTAAAGAAGGGAATTAAAGCCAGGAGGGGCCATGAAAAGTCATTGGCAGGTAGGATTAAGGTGAATCGCAAGGCATTCTATACTTACATCGAGAGTAAGTGGATAACTAGGGAGAGGGTGGACCACTCGGGGATAAAGGAAAGAACATTTGCTTGGATGAGGAGAATGTCAGTGAGGTACTAAGTCAGTATTTCACTTCAGTATTTACCAAGGAAAAGGATACGGAGGACCAGGAGATCAGTGCTGAGTGTATAAATACATCAGGGCATTTAGAGGTCAAGGGGGAGGAAATGATGGGCCTCCAAATGAGGATTAAGGTGGATAAGTCCCCAGGGCCTGATGGGATTTACCTCTGGTTATCGAAGGAGTCAAGAGTCAAGATTGCTGGTGCATTGACCAGTATCTTCATGTGCCCTCTAGGCACAGGAGAGCTCCCGGAGGGCAGGTGAGCGGCTAATATTGTACCTTTGCTGAAGAACAGAACAAGGGAAAATCCTGTGAACTATGTACTGGTGAGTCTCACTGCAGTTGTAGAGAAATTGCTGGAGATGGTTCTTGGGGATAGGATATAAGAGTATTTCAAAACGCATGGCCTAATTAAGGAGCCAACATGGCTTTGTGCAGAGCAGGTCATGTGTTACTAACCTGATTGAAATTTTTGACAAGGTGACGAGAGAGATTGATGAAGATAGGGGAGTGGATGTTGTCTACATGGATTTCAGTAAGGTGTTTGACGAAGTCCCTAATGGGAGGCTAATCTAGAAGATTAAGATGCATGGGGTCTGCAGTGAATTGGCTGTTTGGACTCAGAACCAGCTTGAACATAGAAAATAAAGTGTAGTAGTTGAAGGAACTTGTGCAAGCTGGAGGTCTGCAATTAGTGGTGTTCCACAGGGATCTGTGCTGGGTCCTCTGCTGTTTGTGATGTATATAAGTGGCCTGGATGAAAATATAGAGGGGTGGGTTATTAAGTTTGCGCATGACACAGAGATTGGTAGAGTTGTGGATAGTGTAGAAGACTGGCAAAGAACACGGTGCAGTATAGATCGGTTGCAGATATGGGCAGATATAATTTAATGTTGAGGTGTTGCTCCTTGGTAGGGCAATGCAAGGAGACAGTACCCTGAAGTGTTGCTGAGCAGAAATACCTTGGGGTCCAAGTTCAAAGCTCCAGGAAAGTGGCTACACAGGTCGATAGGGAGGTTAAGAAGGCTTGTGGAAAGCTTGCTTTTATTAGTCGAGGTACTTGGCTCAAAAGTCAAGAGGCTATGTTGCAACTTAATAAAACTCTGGTTTGGCCATATCTAGGAAGGATGTCGAGGCTTTGGAGAGGGTGCAGAAGAGATTTACCAGGCTGCTACCTGGTTTAGAGGGCATATGCTATCATGAGGGGCTGGACAAAGTTGGGCAGTTTTCTCTGGAGCGGCAGAAGCTGAGGGCAGATCTGATAGAGGTTTACAAGATTATGAGAGGCATAGATAGAAAAGACTGGGATTACCTTTTTCTCCAGGGTAGAAATGCTTAATTCATGAGGGCATGCATTGAAGGTGAGGGGGGTAGGTTGAAAGGGGTTGAAAGAGGTAAGGCTTTTACTCAGAAGTGGTGGATGCCTGGAATGCAGTGCCTGGTGTGGTGGTAGAGGCTTCTAAGAGATGTTTAGACAGGCACGTGAATGTGGGGAAGATGGAGGGATATGGACATTGTGTAGGTAGGAGGGATTAGTTTTACTTTTTAGGTGGGTTGGCACAATGTGGGCTGAGGGGCCTGTCCCAGTGCTATACTCTTCTATTTACTGAGAATGCCTGCAAGAAAATGAATCTCAGCATTGTATATGGTGACATGTATGCACTTTGATAATAAATTAACTTTGAACTTTGTTTTTCTTTCTAAGGGAAGTGAAACAAAAAAGGAACTTCTTTGGGACTCTTCTGTCCTCGTTTCCCACTGAGGCCACCATCAGCTCCCTTTGACATAATTATCTGTGTGTAAAATGGGTTAAAATACTGAGAATGGCTGTACTGCTGGCTGTCTGACCAGTAATAAGCTTGATGGCTTCTACTGGGTGAGTGAAATTGCCCCAGTTAGTGTAACTGTTAGCTCAGCCAGTCAGTCTGAGGTGCTGCCACATTCACTTGCGATTCATGCCAGATACCAGACTGCTCCAAGCACATCCTGTCTTTGGTGAAGGTGAACTTCAGCCCCTGATTGATGAAGTGTTTGAAGCATTAGCAAACATCTTCAATTAAAAATGGCAAATAGATGTTCCATCTCAGTTTCTGCATGAAGTCTATCTCAACACAATAACTAGCCACCAGCTTTCGTAAGGGAATACGCAAGTTTCAAAGTGCACTATAAATTATACAACCTTGAGATGTGTTTGCTTACAGATAGTTGCAAAGCAAGGAACCCGAGAGAACCCAATTTTAAAAATATGACCAACCCCACCCCCCCATGCCCACAAAGAAATAGGAAAAAGATAAGTACAAAACAAATCATAAAAACAACAGAAGTGAGCAACAACAGCAGTCTGAACCAAATTGCGTCCTTAGAGCCAAGTCAGCGGAGCAGAGCGGAGTAGGCCCAAAGCCTCGGTATTTGTCATCGTATTAGCCAGGGGCACGAAGCACAGCTGACGGGGGCAGTCTCACGGCCTTAGCGTCGCAGAGAGAAGCCCCCCAGACCACCAGGACCGGCATTTAAATTGTCCGAATCTCGCACTAGGACTCTGGCCCTGCTGCCGGCGAATCGCTGTGGGCCTAGATTTCGCTGCCAAAGAAGCCGTTCTCAACCTCACCAATACCGCTCAGTGTTTGTAGTGATCCACGCTCGTACCCAGGTTAGTTTGACGGGCATCAGAACTCCCCTGTCCCGTCTTCTCCCCTCCGAATTGTTCACTCCAACTAGCACAGCACATCCCGCGATTTCGCTTTGCCTTCGTTTGCTTTTTCATTGCTTGCAGTGATAGCTTACCACAATTTACTTTTTTTTTTAAAAGTGTTATTAATAATGGAGCAATGAATACAGCAAAAGCTCCAGGCCCATGTGAAATGCTAAGGATTTGTGGTTGAGAAATAGCCATTCCTCTGAGATAAGATGTTCCAGTTTAATTATGACAGTGGCATATACACTTAGTAACCATTTTAATAGGAACCCCGGTACCTAATAAAGTGGCCACTGGGTGTATTTTCATGGTCTTCTGCTGCTGTAGCCATCCACCTTGAGGTTCGACCTGTTGTATATTCAGAGATGCTCTTCTGCATACCACAGTTATGAAGTGTCATTTGAGTTACGGTTGCCTTGAACTAGTCTGGCCATTTTCCTCTGACATCTCTCATTATCAAGGCTTTTTCACCCACAGAACTGCTGCTCACTAGATGTCTTTTGTTTTTGTCATGGTTCTCTGCAAACTCTGTTGTGCCTGAAAATCCCAGGAGATCAGCAGTTTCTGAGAAACTCAAACCACCCCGTCTGGCACAATCATTTCACAGTCAAACTCACCTGGATCACCTTTCTTCCCTCAATATGATATTTGGTCTGAACAACAACTGAACCCCTTGATCATGTTCGCATGCTTTTATGCACTTGAGTTGCTGCCACATGATTGGCTGATTAGATATTTGCATTAATAAGGTGTATGGGTATATCTAATACAGTGGCCACTCTGTATAATAGAGAAACCGTCACACCCACAAAAAAAGCAACAAAAAATAGAGAATCTAGCCAATTACTTCATGTTAACTTGTTTGAGCTGAACTTGTGTTTGAATTTTCAAAACATGAAGGATTGCTATTAACAGTGAAGAAATTCAGCAGTAATTCAAAAAGCAGATTTTGAAATATAATCATATATATTCTTAGGATATTATCCTTGGATACTATAGAGAGAGTGCAGAGGAGAGTTACAAGGGTGTTGCAGGGATTGGAGAGCATGCCTTATGAGAATAGGCTGAGTGAACTTGGTCTTTCCTCCTTGGAGTGATGGAGGAGAAGAGGCGACCTGATAGAGGTGTATAAGATGATGAGAGGCTGACACGAGAGGGCATAGTTTTAAGGTGCTTGCAAGTAGGTACAAGGGAGATGTCAGAGGTAAGTTTTTCATACAGATAGTGGTGAGTGTGTGAAATGCACTGCCAGCGAAGGTGGTAGAGCTGGACACAATAGGGTCTTTTAAGAGACTCTTAGCTAGGTACGTGGAGCTTAGAAAAATAGAGGCCTATGCATTAGGGAAATTCTAGGCGGTTTCTTGAGTAGGTTTTACGGTTGGCACAACATTGTGGGCCAAAAGGCCTGTAATGTGCTGTAGATTTCTATGTTTTTTGTTTCTTAGTTAAAATGCAGAACTTAAAAAAGCAATTTGCTGCAAAAATTTTAATCCATAACAGTATTCATTGACATTTTTAATATTATGACATTACAACATAAAATATGTAATTAGGGCCGCTGAGCAAGAAATAATTACAATTTGTCATGGGTAAATGTGGTTTCACTTGTAGTTAAACAATCATAGAGCACCAATGTCCAATGGATGATCCGAATGAAAGCATTTCTCTTTTAAATTTCAATGTAAAATGAATTGCATTGATAAGCTAAAATCTTCCTTGTGTTTCAATGTGGCTAGAATCTATCTTGTAACAATTTCTATAGCCACCTACAGAGCTCTGTATTCACCCTCTTACATATCCTTGACCTATCCTGATGAAAGGTCTCAGCCCTAAATGTCGACTGTTTACTCGTTTCCATAGATGCTGCTGGGCCTGCTGAGTTCCTCCAGCATTTTGTGTTACCTAACCTTGATTTCATTTGCTCAATGTTACTAACATTTTGTTGCTATTAAACTAGAAAGAGTACAGAAAAGATTATGTAGTGCAGTAGATGGATAGGGAACCAGTGGAATGTAGTTCTTGGATTTTCATTAGACATACAATATTGTCCCAAACATGAGGTTGTCAGAGACCGTATCTGCAGTACATCGAGAAGTAATAGATTTGCATAGATTGACAATTGATTAACAGATAGAAAACAAAGAGTAGAATAAATGGGTTCATCACAAGCCGTGTCTGGTGGGGTTATCACAAGGATCAGAACTTAGACACCAAATACTGTATTCACAACCTATATAGATATATTGTCTGATAGGACCAAACGTAACATTTCCAGGTTTACCAGTGATGGGGAAATGAGCAATGATGAACATGTAAGAATGGGCAACTTCATGGCAGATAGAATGCAATGTGATTTAAAAACATGAAGTATTTAACTTTGGTAGAAAAATCTAGAAGCACTGATTATTTTCTAATGGTGAGAAACTAGAAAATATTAACATTCAAAGGGACCTTGATGTGTTTATACACAACCCACTGAAAGCAAACATATGAATACAGCAGGTGATAAGAATGGTAAAGGGATGTTTTCCTCTATTGCAAGAGAGTCTCAGTACAAAAGTGAAGATTTTTTACTAGAATTATGTAAGACTTTCTTGAGATGATAGTGGTCATATTATGTGTAATTTTGATCTCTTTACCTATTGAAGAAAAAAGGACGCGGTTGCAATAAAGGGGGTAGGGTGAAGATTCACCAGACCGCTTCTTGGGATGGCTTATCTGTTATATGAATGGAAATTAAGTAGACTAACTCTTTATTCTCTGAAATTTTAGAATGACAATTAACCTAATTTGGATGTTGAAAACTGTCAAACAGATTGAAGAGAATATAGGGAAATTATTCTTCTGACTGAAGGGACTAAAACCAAACTCAGAATAGGAGGTATGTCACATAAACTGAAATGAGGGGAAATTTCAATATTCAGGTGGGAATCTTCTACTTCAGGGTCTGGCATAGATTGTAGTTGGTAGAGAGATTGATAAACTTCTATATCGTAGAGGATTGAAGGAGTATGGAAATAGAACAGGAAAACGGTGTTGAAACAAAGATTAACCATTATGTTGGATAGAGAAAAATTGAAGGGCAGAATGGCCTCCTACTCCTATTTTGTATGTTTTTGTAATAGAGATGGGGGTTACAGAGGGGAGGACAATAGGAAGAAGAGGGCAATTGAAGGAAGTATGAAAAGGAGCAAGAACCTGGTGGTGTGAGTTCTGAGGCCCTGTACCACCTTCTTAATGGCAGCAGCCAGAAGAAAGCATGTCCTGGGTGCTGGAGGTCTCTGCTGACAAATGCTGTTTTCTTATGACAATGTTTCATGTCATGTTCTCAATGGTGGGGTGGTCTTTACTCACCTGTCTGTATCCACTAAATTTTGTTGGATTTTCTGTTCAAGAGCATTGGTATACCCATACCAGGCTGTGATGCAGCTACCACACATTTATAGAAGGTTGTGAAAGTTTTAGATGTCATACCAAATCACTAGAAACTCCTAAGGAAGTGCTTTCTTTGTAATTACACTTGTGTGCTGGGCCCAGGACAGGTCCTCCAAAATAATAACATTGAGAAATTTGAAGTTGCTGACCCTCCAATGACAACTGGCTCACGGGCCTCTGGTTTCCTTCTGAAGTCAATAATCAGTTCCTTGGTCTTGGTGACATTGAGTAAAAGGTTGTTGTTTTGTTGAGCATATAAAACATTGAGCTCATCTGGAAGCAAAGCCGAGCTGTCGCCTATGTTGCTTGAATTAACTTTATAAGAGGTAACAGTATTCAAGCCCTGCTACAACTGTCCTTTGTTGACTCAAGTTTAGTCCCGAATTGCCACTTTGCCCGTGAGATGACTTTCTGGAGATTGTACCTGGACCTCTTGTAACTTTCTTGGGCACCAGACTTGAATGCTTCTGATTTGGTTTTCAGCAGATTGCAGATCTCCTGGTTCATCCAGGTCTTCTAATTGGGGAAGACTCTGAATGATGTTGTGGAGATATACTCATCTACAAATGAGAAAGGGGACAGTGAGAGGGAGAGTAGGGGAAAGAATCTGGAGAAGGAATGTAGAGAAAAAGAGGGAAGTGAAACTTCTCAAATAAAAGTATTATCCATCCCTAAATGCTGCAAGATGTGGCGGGCATGCAGTGTTTTTCATAGTCTTAACCAAGTTTAGTGCAATCAGTGAAAGTTGAACCTTTTCCCGTTGTAATTCTGTATAATGCGGACTTTACTACACAGACATTCGTAAGGTACACTGCACATCCTGATTCACGGTTAGCACCGGCAGCTACCAACAAGGGTAATCTTGATGCTAATGCTGGAATAGTGGCTTGTAGGTTACCAGGGCTACATAGTGATCACCTTCTGCACCGATAAGGATGAGAAAAGATCCTAACAAATTCAAATATACTTCCCAAAACTATGTGGAAGTTATTTCTTCCAGGCTGTCCTTGCCAGGATCCTTCAAAGTGAGCATGTGGCAAATCTCATTGCATTCCTTGTGTTGGCAGTTGAAGAAGTATCTGATGCCTTGGTCTGCAAAGTTAGATCCCCCTCGCTGCTTTGTCACTGAGTGAATCTGAGGATCTGTTAGGTAAAGAAGACCTTTGCCATCTCCTGTGACCCAGCCTGTGGAAGAATTGGGTGAAAAAGTCAGATGAGAAAGTTCTCTTGAGACAGCAGCAAATACATATAATGGAAATTCATTCTGGCTCTCATAAATTCAGTTGAAAAACTAAACTTTGTTTTCCTTGTACTTTCCTAGAAAGTACTGTTACTAGAATTTTAATTTATTAACAATGTCATGTATGGCATCTATCTCAGCCAATTGTCTTGGAGATTATGTGGCAGGTAAGACTGTGGTGTACTGATCAAATGTCACTTTAAACTATATGTGTACTTATTTATCCATCTGTTTACCTGTTCATCCATCCATTCATTCAGTTATTTATTTATTGATTGAGATACAGTGCAGTATGGGCCCTTCTGGCTCGCCCAACAATCCCCCGATTCAACCCCAGCCAAATCATGTGACAATTTACCATGACCACTTAACCTACTAACCAATACATCTTTGGACTGCAGGAAGAAACTGGAGCACCCATGCGGTCTAGGGGAGAATGTACAAATCCCTTATAGGCAGCAGAGAGAACTTGTCTAGTTTTGCTGATATGACTTGGTATTATTGTTTCCATAAATTTCAGATGTGTGTCACCTCTGTGTCTCATGTTTCCTGAACTCTGCTGTAAACACTTTGGCCTTAGCACATGTAAAGGTTAACAGCTGCATCACCTCCTTATTTATCTAACCGTGGCCCAAGCAGTTAACTAATTTTTATTTTTGTTCAATAAGTATATTCCAAAAAAGAAGAAATTTTCGAATGGAAAAAGGATGCAACCGTGGTTGATGAGAAGTCAAAGCCAAAGTTAAAGCAAAGGAGAGGGCATAGAAGGAAGCAAAAATTAGTGGGAAGACAGGATTGGGAAGTTTTTAAAAGCTTATAAAAGGAAACTAAGAAGATCATTAAGAGGGAAAAGATTAACTATGAAAGGAAGCTAGCAAATAATATCAAAGAGGATACTAAAAGCTTTTTCAAGTATATAAAGAGTAAAAGACAGGTGAGAGTAGATATAGGACCGATAGAAAATGATGCTGGAGAAATTGTAATGGGAGATAAGGAGATAGCAGAGTAACTGAACAAGTATTTTGCATCAGTCTTCACTGAGGAAGACAGCAGTATACTGGACACTCAAGGGTGGCAGGGAAATGTGCGCAGTCACAATTACGACAGAGAAAGTACTCAGGAAGCTGAATAGTCTAAAGGTAGACAAATCTCCCAGACCAGATGGAATGCACCCTCGTGTTCTGAAGGAAGTAGCTGTGGAGATTGTGGAGGCATTAGCAATGATCTTTCAAAAGTCGATAGATTCTGGCATGGTTCCGGAGGACTGGAAGATTGCAAATGTCACTCCGCTATTTAAGAAGGGGGCAAGGAAGCAAAAAGGAAATTATAGACCTGTTAGCTTGACATCGGTGGTTGGGAAGTTGTTGGAGTCGATTGTCAAGGATGAGGTTACAGAGTACCTGGAAGCATATGACAAGATAGGCAGAACACAGCATGGATTCCTTAAAGGAAAATCCTGCCTGACAAACCTATTACAATTTTTTGAGGAAATTACAAGTAGGCTAGACAAGGGAGATGCAGTGAATGTTGTATATTTGGATTTTCAGAAGGCCTTTGACAAGGTGCCACACGTGAGGCTACTTAACAAGATAAGAGCCCATGGAATTACGGGAAAGTTACATACGTGGATAGAGCACTGGCTGATTGGCAGGAAACAGAGAGTGGGAATAAAGGGATCCTATTCTGGTTGGCTGCCGGTTACCAGTGGTGTTCCACAGGGGTCCGTGTCGGGGCCGCTTCTTTTTACATTGTACATCAACGATTTGGATTATGGAACAGATGGCTTTATGGTTAAGTTTGCTGATGATACAAAGATAGGTGGAGGGGCCGGTAGTGCTGAGAGTCTGCAGAGAGACTTGGAT
Source organism: Mobula hypostoma (assembly GCF_963921235.1). Taxonomy (NCBI): domain Eukaryota; kingdom Metazoa; phylum Chordata; class Chondrichthyes; order Myliobatiformes; family Myliobatidae; genus Mobula; species Mobula hypostoma. The sequence continues at coordinate 112,590,105 of NC_086100.1, read as the reverse complement.
AGATTGTGAGAGTGGGCAAAGAAGTGGCAAATGAAATACAATGTTGGAAAGTGTATGATTATGCACTTTGGCAGAAGAGATAAATGGCCAGACTATTATTTAAATGGCGAGAGAATTCAAAGTTCTGAGATGCAATGGGGCGGGAGTCTTCGTACAGGATACCCTTAAGGTTAACCTCCAGGTTGAGTTGGTGGTGAAGAAGGCGAATGCAATGTTGGCATTCATTTCTAGAGGAATAGAGTATAGGAGCAGGGATGTGATGTTGAGGCTCTATAAGGCGCTGGTGATACCTCACTTGGAGTACTGTGGGCAGTTTTGGTCTCCTTATTTAAGAAAGGATGCGCTGACGTTAGCACATCCTGCCCAGTGTTATCTTCTCAAAGACAATTAGGGAGTGGCAATAAATGCTGAGCTACTTGATCCGAAAACTGAGTTAAAAAGAAACTGTCTTAAGCAAGGCCTGTCACTCCAGAAGTGGAGTGGTTTAAAGATGAGAGCACAGAGAAGGATAGAATAATTGGAGACAATTCCTAAATCATGGAACTTACATGTCCCCAGCCTCTGAGCCTCGACAGACCCACGGGAGAAGGGAGGTGAATATGCCAAAACAACACAAAAAAAACAGGACTCCAGGCTCCTCAAACCTCCCTTACCATTCAAGATGATCTTGACTGATCCATGCTGCCTTCAACTCCTCTTCTGTGCCAGTTCCCTCTAACCCTCATTCCTTGATCTTTCAAATATCTATCACCACCTTAAATATATCTAATAACTTAGCCTCCACTATCTCTGGGGCAGAAAGTCGCAACCCTCTACGAGAACACACTTCCACGCATCTCACTTTTAAATGATTATTATTCTAATCTCCAAGGAATGCAGACTCAAACTGTTGAGACATCCTTAACATAGAAACACAGAAAACCTACAGCACAATACAGGTCCTTCGGCCCACAAAGCTGTGCTGAACATGTCCCTACCTTAAAACTACCCAGGCTTTACCCATAACTTAACCCTCTATTTTTCAAAGCTCCATGTAGCCATCCAGTAGTCCCTTAAAAGACCCTATCGTTTCCACCTCCACTGCTACCGCCGGCAGCCCATTCCACACACTCACCACTTCCTGCGTTTTTAAAAAAAAAACTTACCCCTGACACCTCCTCTGTACCTCCTTCCAAGCACCTTAAAACTTTGCCCTCTTGTGCTAGCCATTTCAGCCCTGGGGAAAAGCCTGTGACTATCCACACAATCATTGCCTCTCATTATCTTGTACACCTCTATCAGGTCACCTCTCATCCTCCATCGCTCCAAGGAGAAAAGACCAAATTCACTCAACCTATTTTCATAAGGTATGGTCCCCAATCCAGGCAACATCCTTGTAAATCTCCTCTGCACTCTTTCCAAGGTTTCCATGTCTTTCTTGTAGTAAGGCGACCAGAAATGAGCACAGTACTCCAAGTGGGGTCTGACCAGGGTCCTATATAGCTGCAACATTACCTCTCGGCTCTTAAACTCAATCCCACGATTGATGAAGGCCAATGCACCGTATGGTTTCTTAACCACAGAGTCAACCTGCTTTGAGTGTCCTATGGACTCGGACCCCAAGATCTCTCTGATCCTCCAAATTGCCAAGAGTCTTACCATTAATGCTATATTCTGCCATCATATTTGACCTAGCAAAATGAACCACCTCACACTTATCTGGGTTGAACTCCATCTGCCACTTCTCAGTCCAATTTTGCATCCTATCAATGTCCCCTTATAATCTTTGACAGCCCTCCACGCTATCCACAACACCCCCAACCTTTGTGTCATCAGCAAATTTACTAACCCATCCCTCCACTTCCTCATCCAGGTCATTTATAAAAATCACAAAGAGCAGAGGTCCCAGAACAGATCCCTGAGGCACACCACTGGTCACCAACCTCCATGCAGAATATGACCCCTCTACAACCACTCTTTGCCTTCTGTGGGCAAGCCAACTCTGGATCCACAATAAAATATCCCCCTGGATCCCATGCCAACTTACTTTCTCAATAAGCCTTGCATGGGGTACTTTATCAAATGCCTTGCCAAAATCCATATACACTACATCTATGGCTCTATCTTCATCAATGTATTTAGTCACATCCTCAAAAAAATTCGATCATGCTCGTATGGCATGACTTGCCCTGTACAAAGCCATGCTGACTATTCCTAACCATAAAATGCCTCTCCAAATGTTCATAATTCCTGCCCCTCAGGATCTTCTCCATCAACTTACCAACCACTGAAGTAAGACTCACTGGCCTATAATTTCCTGGGCTATCCCTACTCCCTTTCTTGAATAAGGGAACAACATCCGCAACCCTCCAATCCTCCAGAACCTCTCGCATCCTCATTGATGATGCAAAGATCATTGCCAGAGGCTCAGCAATCTCCTCCCTCGCTTCCCACAGTAGCCTGGGGTACATCCTGTCCGGTCCCGGTGACTTATCCAACTTGATGCTTTCCAAAAGCTCCAGCACATCCTCTTCCTTAATATCTACATGCTCAAGATTTTCAGTCCACTGCAAGACATCCCTACAATCGCTGAGATCCTTTCCTGTACTGAATACTGAAGCAAAGTATTCATTAAGTACCTCTGCTATCTCCTCCGGTTCCAAACACACTTTTCCACTGTCACACTTGATTGGTCCTATTCTCTCATGTCTTATCCTCTTGCTCTTCACATACTTGTAGAATGCCTTGGGGTTTTCCTTAACCCTGTCTGCCAAGGCCTTCTCATGGCTCCTTCTGGCTCTCCTAATTTCATTCTTAAGCTCCTTCCTGCTAGCCTTATAATCTTCTTGATTCCTATCACTACCTTGTTTTTTGAATCTTTTGTAAGCTCTTCTTCTTGACTAGATTTACAACAGCCTTTGTACATCATGGATCTTGTACCCAACCATCCTTCCCATGTCTCATTGGAATGTACCTACTCAGAACCCCACACAAATATCCCCTGAACATTTGCCACATTTCTTCCGTACGTTTCCCTGAGAACATCTGTTTCCAATTTATGCTTCCAAGTTCAAATCAAGTCACTTTTATTGTCATTTCGACCATAACTGTTGGTACAGTACACAGTAAAAACGAGACAACATTTTTCAGGACCATGGTGCTACATGAAACAACACAAAAACTACACTAGACTACAGACCTACCCAGGACTGCATAAAGTGCACAAAACAGTGCAGGCATTACGATAAATAATAAACAAGACAATAGGCATAGTAGAAGGCAGTAGGTTGGTGTCAGTCTAGGCTCTGGGTGTTGAGGAGTCTGATGGCTTAGGGGAAGAAACTGTTACATAGTCTGATCGTGAGAGCCCGAATGCTTTGGTGCCTTTTGCCAGATGAGAGGAGCGAGAAGAGTTTGTATGAGGGGTGCACGGGGTCCTTCATAATGCTGTTTGCTTTACGGATGCAGTGTGTGGTATAAATGTCTGTAATGGTGGGAAGAGAGACCCCAGTGATTTTCTCAGTTGACCTCACTATCCACTGCAGGGTCTTGCGATCCGAGATGGTGCAATTTCCGAACCAGGCAGTGATGTAGCTGCTCAGGATGCTCTCAATACAACCTCTGTAGAATGTGGTGAGGATGGGGGGTGGGAGATGGACTTTTCTTAGCCTTCGCAGAAAGTAGAAACGCTGTTGGGCTTTCTTTGCTATGGAGCTGGTGTTGAGGGGCCAGGTGAACAAGAAATTTGGTGCTCTTAACGATCTCTACGGAGGAGTCATCAATGTTCAGCAGAGAGTGGTCGCTCCGTGTCCTCCTGAATTCAAGAACCATCTCTTTTGTTTTGTTCACATTCAGAGACAGGTTGTTGGCTCTGTACCAGTCCGTTAGCCGCTGCACCTCCTCTCTGTATGCTGACTCATCGTTCTTGCTGATGAGACCCACCACGGTGTGTCATCAGCGAACTTGATGATGTGGTTCGAGCTGTGTGTTGCAGCACAGTCGTGGGTCAGCAGAGTGAACAGCAGTGGACTAAGCACACAGCCCTGGGGGCCACCGTGCTCAGTGTGATGGTCTTGGAGATGCTGCTTCCAATTCGGACTGACTGAGGTCTCCCATTCAGGAAGTCTAGGATCCAGTTGCAGAGGGAGGTGTTCGGGCCCAGTAGGCTCAGCTTTCCAATCAGTTTCTGAGGAATGATTGTGTTGAATGCTGAACTGAAGTCTATGAACAGCATTGGAATGTACGTGTCTTTTTTGTCCAGGTGGATTAGGGCCAGATGGAGGGTGGTGGCAATGGTGTCATCTGTTGAACAGTTGGGATGGTACGTGAACTGCAGAGGGTCCAGTGAGGGGGCAGCAGGGTCTTGATGTGCCTCATGACGAGCCTCTCCAAACACTTCATGATAATGGATGTGAGTGCGACGGGACAGTAGACGTTGAGGCAGGACACCTGAAGACTTCTTCGGCACAGGGACAATGGTGGCGGCCTTGAAGCACGTAGGAACGACAGCACTGCTCAGGGAGATGTTGAAGATGTCAGTGAGAATCTCTGCTAGCTGGTCTGCACATCCTCTAAGCACTCTGCCAGGAATATTGTCTGGTTCAGCAGCCTTCCGTGGGTTGACCCTGCACGGGATTCTCCTCACCTTGGCCACGGTAAGACACAGCACCTGGTCATTTGGAGGAGAGGTGGTCTTCCTTGCTGCCATGTCATTTTCCACCTCAAATGAGCGTAGAAGTTGTTCAACGCACCTGGGAGGAAGGCAGCACAGGAAGGTGGTGTTGTCTTATAGCTGATGTCCTGAATGCCCTTCCACATGCGCCGCGTGTCGCCGCTGTCCTGGAAGTGGCTGTGGATTTGCTGGGTGTGTGCACGCTTTGCCTGTCTGATGGCCCGGGACAGTTTGGCCCTCACTGTTGTTAGGGCTGCCTGCTCACCTGCTCTGAAGGCGGAGTCACGGGTCCTCAGCAGCGCACGCACCTCCGTGGTCATCCATGGCTCCTGGTTAGCACGTGTAGTGATGGTCTTGGCCACAGTGATGTCATTAATGTACTTGCTGATGTAGCTAGTCACCGATGCCTGATAGCCTCATATTTCCCCTTACTCCAATTAAACGTTTCCCGAACTTGTCTGTTCCTATTCCTCTCCAATGCTATGGTAAAGGAGATAGAATTGTGATCACTATATCCAAAATGCTCTCCCACTGAGAGACCTGACATCTGACCAGGTTCATTTCCCAATACCAGATCAAGTACAGCCTCTCCTCTTGTAGGCTTATCTACATATTGTGTCAAGAAACCTTCCTGAACACACCTAACAAACTCTACCCCATGTAAACCCCTCACTCTAGGGAGATGCCAATCAATATTTGGGAAATTAAAATCTCCCACCACAACAGCCCTGATATTATTACTCCTTTCCAGAATCTGTCTCCCTATCTGCTCCTTGATGTCCCTGTTACTATTGGGTCGTGTATAAAAAAACACCCAGTAGAATCATTGACCCCTTCCTATTCCTAATTTCCACCCAGAGACTCTGTAGACAACCCCTCCATGACTTCCTCCTTTTCTGCAGCTGTGACACTGTCTCTGATCAACAGTGCCTCCCTCCCTGTCCTTTCTGAAACATCTAAAGCCTGGCACTTGAAGTAGCCATTCCTGCCCCTGCACCATCCAAGTCTCTGTAATGGCCACAACATCATAGCTCCAAGTGCTGATCCATGCTCTAAGCTCATCTGCTTGATAAGAGAACTCCTTCATCCCAGGAATTAAATCTCTTTGTATTTTTCCCAGTGCCAGTTACAGGTTGAGTACTCCTTATCTGAAATGCCTGGGGCTGGAAGTATTTTGGATTTTGGATTTTTTTGGAGTTTGGAATATATAATGAGATAGCTTGGGATCGCCATCATTTCCGACTCTGATGCCGTTACTCCCGTAAGCAGTCATTGTCTTGCACTTGTTCATTACACATATGTAGTTAATAGGAAAAATATTACATACCATTAATACAATGAAAATATAATGTGTGCGGAGGTAACGAACGCAGAATAGCAGCATGGGGAGAATACTTGAATCAACTGTTGAAGAACATCAAACTTTCAGTCTCCACCTACGATGTTGTATTTTGATTAAAAGGTTATAGTACACTGTATTTAGTTTACTTTTTAGGTTTTATATGGGGTACAAAAACAATCAGCATTGTAGATTTGTTCTGGTGTTAGATTTTCATCAGCGACGACCTTCAAAAACTCATCAATGAATTTCTCTGCTGCTTTGTAATCAGCAGATGCTTTTATCTTTAAAATATTTAAAATCTTTAAAAATTAAATGCCCTGCCTTTTCTTAAAATTCTCTGCAACCAGCCTGCTGAATATTCACCATTACCTTGATTTTCAGTTTGTTGTGATAGATCTTTGCTTGTTTCATATGTTCATTTCGACGCTGATGAATCCACTAGAGTGGATAAATGATTGAGATCTTCATTTTCCACTTTATACAGTTTTTCTATTTTTCATTACCTTCTGTTCATTACATATGTGAGGTCACTTCTTAGAACTGTCTGTGATGCACAGAGACCTGTGCGTCAACTGGGAACCTTCCTAGTGCCTTCTGGAATTTTCCATTTCTGACATCATGTCCGCACTCAAAAAGAAATTTCAGATAAGGGGTACTCAACCTGTATATCCTTTTTCTGGTATGGGTACCAAAACTGCACAATTATGCAGGTATGTCATGAACAACACTGTATACAGATGTAACAAAATCTCCCTATTCTTAAACTCCAACACCTTTGTTGTGGCCAAAATGCTGATTGCTTTCTTAACTACTTGTTCGACCTGCCTGCTACCTTCTTGTGATTCATGCACTAGAACACTTATATCTGTTTGAATTTCACTCCTTTGCAGCACATTGGTAATTTAGATAATACTCTGCCTTTTCATTCCTTTCACTGAAAAAGATTAGTACAGCACACCACGCCCTTCATAAAATTACTCCATGATCAATCTAACCCTTCTTCCTACACGGCCCATAATCCTATTTTATCTTACATCCTTGCGCCTATCTAGAAGTCTTTTGTATGTCCTTACTGTATCAGCCTCTACAATTCCCCTGCCAGTGCCAGGCACCTACCATGCTCTGTGTGTTTTATTTAAAAAAAAAACCTACCTGTGATATCTTCCCTGAACATTCTTCCACTTACCTTAAACAGATGCCCTCTGGTATTGGCCATTGATGCCCTGGTACAAAGGCTGTCCACTATATCTATACCTCCCACAATCTCACTCACCTCTATCAAGTTGCCTTTCACCTTCCATTACTACAAATAAAAAGGTCTCAACTTGATCAATCTTTCCACGTAAGACATTTTCTCTAATCCAGGCAGGGTCCTGTTAAATCTCCACTGCAACCTCTTTAAAGTTTCCACATCCTTCCTATAATGTGGTGACCAGAAGTGAACTCAGTACTCTAAGTGTGGTCTAACCAGAGATTTAAATAGCTGCAACATTACTCATGGCTCTTGACCACAATCCCCCGACTAATAAAATGCCAGCACACCATACACCTTCTTATCCTCCCAATTAGCTGGTGAGGCAACTTTGGGGGATTTATGGACATGGAGCCCAAGATTCCTCTTCTTCTAAGAATCCTATCATTAACTTGTACTCTGCCTTCAAGATTGATATTCCAAAGTGTATTTCTTCACACTTTTCCAGATTGAACTCTACCTGGCACTAGTGTATTATGTTTGAACAAGGGAGACTACAACAGGATGAGGGAGGAGTTGGCTAATGTGGATTGGGAGCACAGGCTATTTGGTAGGACAATTGAGGAACAGTGGAATACTTTCAGAAATTTTTCACAGTGCTCAGCAAAAGTATATTCCAGTCAAAAGTAAGGACAGTAGATGTGGGGAGAGCCAGCCTTCGATAACTAAGGAAATAAAAGATAGTATCAAATTAAAAGCTTGTATACAAAGTCGCAAAGAGTAGTGGGAGACTGGAGGATTGGGAAAACTTTAAAAAAACAACAGAACAACTAAACAGGAAATAAGGAAAAGGAAGGTAGAATATGAAAGTAAATTAGCACAAAATATAAAAACAGATAGCAAAAGTTTTTTTAAATATATAACGTGGAAGAGGGTGGCTAAAGTCAACATAAGTCCCTTGGAAGACGAGAAGGGGAGATTGATATTTGGTGATAAAGAGATGGCTGAGGCATTGAACGACTATTTTGTGTCAGTCTTCACGGTGGAGGACACGTCTAATATGCCAAAGAAGGACGTTATGGACAAAATGGGAGGTGAGGACCTCGATAAAATCACTGCCATTAAAGAGATAGTGATGAGCAAACTAGAGGGCCTGAAGGTAGGTAAGTCCCCTGGTCCAGATGGGATGCATCCCAGGGTGATGAGAGAATTGGCGGAGGTTATAGTAGACACGTTGGTAATCATTTACCAAAACTTTCTAGACTCTAGGCAGGTCCCGGCGGGTTGGAAGACAGCAAATGTCATGCCACTTTTTAAAAAAAGGATGTAGGCAAAAGACGGGCAACTATAGGCCAGTAAGCTTAACGTCTGTAGTCCAGAAAATGCTTGAAGCTGTCATTAAGGAATAAATAGCGAAACATTTAGAAAGATTCAGAAAGGGTAGGTCCTGTTTGACAAACTTACTGGGGTTCTCTGAGGACATAATGAGTGCAGTGGATAGAGGGGAACAGGTGGATGTTGTATACTTGAATTTCCAGAAGGCGTTCGATAAGGTGCCGCACAAGAGACTTACAAATAAGATATGGATGCATGGAGTCAGAGAAAGTGTATTGGCATGGATCGTAGATTGGTTAACCAATAGAAGGCAGAGAGTTGGTATAAATGGGTGTTTCTCCAGTTGGCAGTCAGTGGTGAGTGGGGTGCCACAGGGGTCGGTGCTGGGCCAGCAGCTGTTTACCATTTACATTGATGATTTGCAAGAGGGGACTGAGTGTAGCATAGCAAAATTTGCTGATGACACTAAACTGAGTGGAAAAGCAAATTGTACAGAGGATGTGGAGAGTCTGCAGAGGGATATAGATAGGTTAAGTGAGTGGACCAAGGTCTGGCAGATGGAATACAACATTGGTAAATGCGAGATCATCCACTCTGGAAGGAATAATAGAAGAGTAGATTATTATTTAAATGGTGAAAGATTGCAGCATGCTGTTGTGCAGAGGGACTTGGGAGTGTTTGTGCATGAATCGCAAAAAGTTGGCTTGCAGGTGCAACAGGTTATTAAGAAGGCAAACGGAATGTTGGCCTTCATTGCCAGAGGGATTGACTTCAAGAGCAGGGAGGTTATGCTGCACTATACAGGGTACTAGTGAGGCCGCACTTGGAGTACTGTGTGCAGTTCTGGTCTCCATACTTGAGGACGGATATACTGGTTTTGGAGGCAGTGCAGAGGAGGTTCACCAGGTTGATTCCAGAGATGAAAGGGTTAACTTATGGGGAGAGATTGAGTTGCCTGGGACTATACTCTCCGGAATTCAGAAGAATGAGAGGGGATCTCATAAAAACATACAAAATTTTGAAAGGGATAGATAAGATGGTAGGAAAGTTGTTTCCATTGGTAGGTGAGACTAGAACTAGGGGACATTGCCTCAAGATTCAGGCGAGAAGATTTAGGATGGAGATGAGGAGAAACTGTTTCTCCCAGAGAGTGGTGAATCTGTGGAATTTTCTGCCCAGGGAAGCAGTTGAGGCTTCTTCACTAAATATATTTAAGATACAGTTAGATAGATTTTTATATAGTAGGGGAATTAAAGGTTATGGGGAAAAGGCAGGTAGATGGAGCTGAGTTTATGGACAGATCAGCCATAATCTTACTGAATGGTGGGGCAGGCTCGATGGGCTGGATGACCTACTCCTGCTCCTATATCTTATGTTCTCTGTCCAACATGTATCCTGTCTATATTACACTGTAACTTACGGCAACCTTCTACACTTTCCACAACACCTCCAATATTCATGTTATGAACATGAACTCACACATCCCCACATTAAACTCCACTTGCCAGGTTTTCACTCAATTACTCAAACTTTCTACACTCTATTGCAAAATCACAATGTCTTTGTCACATGCCATTCCACGTACTTTCATGGAAACCTTACATTTGAACTGAAAGATGCGGGGAGAAAATATTAAGGACATATTTTAACATGATCCCTTCCAAAGGAAGGTGACGAGCAAACTGAATTTCTTCTTTGGAAATGACAGCATCAACTCTAAAACTAAAAGGAACTGTTCACTTTTGCCATCATGCTGTGATTATTGAATGAATGAGAAGCTTCCCCTTGGCTCTGTGAACTATGGTTTGGGTAATGCTGGGTAAGAAAGGTGTGATCCTGGTGTAACCATTAAAATCACTTGCATGTGGATTATAAGTGCTGCTGTCATCTGCTGAGTGACAGTTAAGTTACCTACCTTGTAAATCAACTACTATTTCTTCTTGGTTTGAAAACTCGTATGTAAAATGTCCAAATGCTAGTCCATACATTGTTGCTTCATATTCTTTGCAAACAGCCTTTTTGTTGTTGGTTAGTTTTATGAATTTTCCAAGCATATACGGCTCTACGCTTACACAGTCCACAATTTGGTTATCTTCCAAAAGCTGAGAAAACAGAAAGCACAGAACATATCTGGGTGTGACTTTTAGGCTACTGTGATGTGAATACATCACTAAAGACTGATTCAATCGTACAATTTTTAAATTGTACCAGCACCAATTTGACTGCAAAAAATGATGGTAGTAAAAAGGTTCCCTGACTTAAACGATAACTGGTTTAACCTTTTGATTTCATCCCCTCGAATACTTTTGAAATAACTACTCCTAGTCAGTTCACATTTCCAAAGTTCACTCCTCTGGTTTGACCCATTATTGGATCTGCAAAGGATTTTGAAAATGAATATCTGAGAATATACTATGGGTGAGAACAATGTGGCCCCTAGTAGACCACTACATGTCCATTGGGAGAATGTGCTTTTAGCATTTACTGGTTGCACGTACTCAGAAAGTTAACTTTGAATCGTGAACTGCCTACTTCATATCTCAAAATGCCTCCTCTGCTGCATCCACAACACTGTCTATTTAGAATTAGAATTTATTTTATTTCTTACATCCAAGGGGGTAAAAATCTTTATGTTGCGTCTCTGTCGCAATGTACAAGCAATAAAGTGGGAAAATATGGGAGAATATTACTCAAACACTAAGATTGTGTACATGATTGTCTTGTATACATTTATGTACAGTCAGATATGCAATCAGATCAATATGTATTGATAAATCTGATGGCCTGGTGAAAGCCTGTCAGTCCTGGCCTTAATGCAACAGTACTGTTTGCCAGATGGAAGCAGCTGAAACAGTTTGTGATTGGGGTGACTGGAGTCCCTGATGATCCTTCGGGCACTTTTTATGCACCTGCTGCTGTAAATGTACTGAATAGAGGAAAGTTCACATCTGCAGATGCGCTGGGCTGTCCGCACCACTCTCTGCAGTGCCCTGTGATTGAGCGTAGTACAGTTCCTGTACCGGGCAGTGACACAGCCAGTCAGGATGCTCTCGATGGTGCCCCTGTAGAAACTCCTGAGGATTTGGGGACTCATGCTGAACTACTTCAGCTGTCTGAGGTGGAAGAGGTGCTATTGTGCTTTTTTCACCGTACAGTCCAGGTGAGATCCTGGGTGATGTGTATACAGAGGAACTTGAAGCTACGCACTCTCTCAACCACAGTCCCATTGATTTCAATAGGGGCTAGCCTGTCTCTGTTACTCCTGTAATCCACGATCAGCTCCTTCAATTTTTTTTGACATTGAGGGAGAGGCTGTTTTCTTGGCATCACTGTATCAGGGCGTTGACCTCTCTTCTGTAGACTGTCTCATCATTGTTGGAGATGAGGCTTATCAATGTGTCATCTGCAAATTTGATTAGCAGATTGGAGCTGTGCGTGGCGACACAGTCGTGGGTGTGAAGGGAGTATGGAAGGGGGCTCAGGACACAACCCTGGGGGATCCTGTGTTGAGGGTCAGAGGGGCAGACTGGGGGGAAGTTATGATGTTGACTGCTGTAGTCCAAGAAAAACATTCTTACATAACCACCCCTCTTCTCCAGGTGAGTGAGGACACTGTGTAGAGCTACAGCTATGGCATTGTAAGTTGATTGGTTGTGTCTGTAGGTGAATTGTAGGGGGTCCAGTGTGGGTGGCAGCATGCTGCAGATGTAGTCCTTGACTAGCCTCTCAAAGCATTTGCTTATTATTGAGGTGAGTGCAACAGGACACCAGTCATTCAGACATGTTACTTTGATCTTCCTTGGCACAGGGACAATGGTGGATGTTTTGAAGCAGGAGGACACCACACACTGGTAGAGCGAGAGATTAAAAATGTCTGTAAACACACCAGCCAGCTGTGCTGCATACACTTTGACCACTCGTCCAAATATGATTCGACACATCAATGAGTTTCATATTTTTGAATTTTTTTATAGTTTTAAACTCTTGTAAATCATTAAATGTACAGTTCGACTTTGCTTTTTAATCAAATACATTAAAGTGAAGTTGTTCGGTCATCTTGAACCGCTGTGGTCAATCTGGTGACGGTAGTCCCAGAATACTATTTGGCTGTAAGCTCCAGGATTTAGATCCATTCAAGTGATTGTCCCAAGTCAGGACAGGATGCTGTTTGGAGGTCTTGCAAGTGCCAATATTCCCACATTTGTTGCATTTGTCACTCTATATGGTAGAAGTCACAGGTCAGTAACTGCACTTTGTTGATGGTGCACTTTGCAGCTACATTGTTGGGGGTGGGGGCGATATTGACTGTTTGGGGAGGGGGTGAATGACTTATTTTCAATGACTATAGCATCTTTCTTTAAGCAAGAATAATCACTCCTGAACTATCTACGCATCTGGTCAAGCTATTCCAGTACTATAACATTACTGGCATCTACCTGGCAATAGGGAAGATAACGGGTATACTGCTCACAAACACATGCCAGTGGACACCAGATGGTGGAATCTTCCCCTTGATTTAATTGGATCAAATAGAAACAAAGAAAAACTTGCAGCACAATACAGGCCCTTCGGCCCACAATGCTGTGCTGAACATGTACTTTAGAAATTACCTAGGGTTACCCATAGCCCTATATTTTTCTAAGCTCCATGTATCTAACCAGGAGTTCTTAAAAGACCCTATTGTATCCACCTCCACCACCATCGCTGGCAGCCCATTCCACACACTCACCACTCTCTGCATAAAAAAACTTACCCCTGACATCCCCTCTGACTGAAATGCACTAGGACCTCTTGTTATCCCACTCAGTTAAAGGCTGCCCAGGATTGTTAATTTTGCTTATCTCTCCTCTACAAATTTAGACTAGGCTGTAATGAACTGTGGAACCAAGCACTCCTATTCAAACCTAAATTGAGCATCAGCGTGCAGATGGTGAAGTGGTGGTTATTGGTGGTCAAGTGCTCCAGTAGCAGAATTTCCATCATTTTGCGAGCAGTCCAAGAGGTCAATAATTGCTGGAATGGATGAAGAGATTTCCAGACTCAGGAAATCTGGAGCAAGATCTGGAACTTAATGGATCAGGCACTATCCGTTGAAAAGAAATGGACAGCTCTTGTTTTGGTTACAGACCTTTCATCAGGGCTAGAAAGGAAGTGGGGAGACAGCCAATATAATTTTAAAAAAAGTTGGGAGCAAGCGGTGAAATAAGAGCAGGCGGTTGATAGGTGGATCCAGGCGAGGAACATGATAGGCTAGTGAGGGAGGGATAAGAAGACAGGAGGCGATAATTTGAAGTAACAAAGGGCTGCAGATGGAATCTGATTGGGGACAACAGTGGCCCATTCAGTAAAGGGAAGGAGGTGAGGAGTGTAACTGGTGGAATAAGAGAAAAAAAGGGGGCTGGGACAACTTCTCCAACTCCCCTGTTCTACAGCTTCAACATTTCACTTTTTTGAGATGTAAGTGGCTTACAATTTTTAACTGTTCTTTCAACTTACCAACAGAACTGAGGCTGGAATGTAATATATTTGTGTTGGCACTTGCTGTTCATATAACCTTTTATTGAATACTGTCACATAGTGCTGTGCAGTCATTTGCCGCTCAACATCATTGAAGTAGTAGGAAAGTTCTTTCACTCTTTTATACTGTTTTCCAACATATCTGGAATAGCAAGAAAGAAATCTGTCAAGGCACTGATTTTTGGCGTTCTTAGTGAAAAGCATCATGTTTTAGGATGTGTTGGGAATCTATTTATGCATCTTCAATATTCCTCACTAAAGAACAATTATATAAAGTGGAAACAGATTTGGATCGGAAAACAAGTACAGCTTCAGTGGAACCTTCTCCTCTCACTCCAGTCTATTCACTGTAACTCAATCCAGTCCTGCCTGGCTCTATTCTCGATAGTCTTTTGTGTTTCACTTACTGATTGGCAAACTGAATGGAGATAATGACCAAATTTGTAAAGTCTAGGATGACATTCTTACTAATTGAGCCATTAGATGAACTCAGTTATCAAAGCAGCTGATAAACCTAAAGTGAGAATTTATGAAACAGAACCCGTGAAGGTTTTAATTGTTGTTTCATGGTGCTGAATCAAAATCCTGGAACCTGCTAACCTACAGAACTGTGGGATCACTTTCACCTGTGTTGGAATCATCTTGGCCTTTCATTATTTTCACTGGGTCTAAATCCTGGAATTTAAGCGGCCAGAAGTTAACTCCTGGTCCAAATTCGTACGCTTCTACGCTAGTATTTCCAAGGGCCGCCTATACCAGGCAGATTCAGGGATTCAGCAAAGAGCTCATCACCACCTTCCTAAGGGAAATTGTGGATGGGAAATAAAGGCTGGCCTTTCCTGCGTAGCCAACAAATGAATGAGAGAAAGAAGACCCAGATTGCAGGAAGAAGGCTGTCCAGCCACGAGGAGAAATAGTCAAAAAATCCTACCTTCACATACATCAGGGGCTTGGATATTAGAGTCATAGATACATTGCCTCAGCTGATGAGAGTCAGCAACACCCATATCCCAAGAAGGAGTCAGTTAATATTGCTAGAGAAGGAAGTCAGAAAACAAGTGTGATTTTGGAAGAGGTAGAATTCTTCGGTACCTGCCCAGTATTTCTTCCTGATGCAGAAAGCGGGTCTCCAAAGCAGTCCTCTGGGCACCTGGCTTATCCACAGTTAAACACTTCCCAATATATACCAGAGTTTCTTGGGCTGTCCAAGTGTCAGTTTTTTTGTTATATTTAAGTAGCAGACCAGCTGTAAAAAATATGTGTAAACTGCATTTTTTCAGTTCCTCAGACTGGACAAGCAAGGAAGTACAACACAGGCTTGATTTCCAAGGACCACGCACCTTACTTAATTAATGGTTCAGTTGGACTTATGATGTATCCAGAACAATATGTATATTTACATAGCATTGGTAGGTTCTGTGTCTTTATCAGTGTTGATACAGTGATGACATGTTGGGGATCAGTTGGGTTACAGTTAGTTGCATGTTGCCAGAGTCTGTGGGCTCAGCTAAAGATTGGTGCAAATTTTAAGAATCAGTTTACCTGATATTAGACTATAAGATCTTAAGATATGGAGCAGAATTAGGCTAATTGGCCCATCGAGCCTTCTCACCATTCCATCATGGCTTCTCAACCTCATTTTCCTGCCTTCTCCAGTAACCTTTGACACTCTGACTAATCAAGTACCTGTCTACCTCTGCTTTAAGTATTCTCAGTGACTCTGCCTCCACAGCTATCTGTGGCAATGAATTCCACAGATTCACCACCCTCTGGCTAAGGAAATTCCTCCTCATCTCTGTTATAAATGGACAAGCCTTTATTCTGAGTCTCTGCCCTCTAGTCTTAGACCCACCCACTATAGGAAACATCTTCTCCACATCCATTCTGTCCAGGCCTTTCAATAGTCAATAGGTTTCAATGAGAATTCCACCCCCCCCACCCAACTCATTCTTCTAAACTCTAGGAAGTACAGGCCCAGAGCCATCAAACGCTCCTCTGATGTTAACCCTATCATTCCTGGAACGATTCTTGTGAACATCCTCTGGAACTTCTCCAATGCCAGCATATCTTTTCTTAGATAAGGTGTCTAAAACTGCTCACAATACTCCCAGTATGGTCTGACCAATGCCTTATAAAGCCACAGCATTACATCCTTGTTTACATACAGCATTATAGTCTAGTCTTGTTCAAATGAATGATAACATTGCATTTGCCTTCCTTAAGTGGAACAGAGATGAGGTTCTGTGGGCGCAATAGGAACATCTGATGGTTTGTTGCCTCCTTGGTGTCAGGATCAGGATGTCTTGGATTGGGTCCATGGCATTCACAAGGGTGAGGGTGAGCAGTCAGAAGTTTTGGTGCATACTGGCACCAATGACATTAGTAGACAAGGTCCTGAAGAGAAATTTTAGAGAGCTAGGGAGAAAGCTGAGAAACAGGGCCTCCAGGATAGTAAACAGAGGCAATGTGTAGTGAGACTCCTAGCATGGACAGGCTGATGATAGGGCAAAATTGAAGTAAACAGGATGAGTTGCAATGTAAAGCGCAGACAAAATCGAAAAGGGTGAATACAGGACTGAAGGTGTTATATTTGAATGCGCGCAGTATATGGAATAAGGTAGATGAACTTGCAGCATTGTTGCAGATTGGCAGGTATGATGTTGTAGGCATCACTGAATCATGGCCGAAAGAATATTATAGCTGGGAGCTTAAAGTCCAAGGATACACATTGTATCGAAGGGACAGACAGGAAGGCAGAGGGGGTGGTGTTGCACTGTTGGTATAAAATGAAATTAAATCATTAGAAAGAGTGACATAGGGTCAGAAAGTGTTGAATCATTCTGGCAGGAATAACGGAAGAGTAGCAGTGGCTGGAATTTCTGGAAGCAATTCAGAAGGCACTGGATATATACATCCCAAAGAGGAAGAAGCATTCTAAAGGCAAGATGACACAACCGTGGCTAACAAGATAAGGCAAAGGGAAAAATTAGTGGGAAGCTTTCAAATACCAAAAGAAGGCAACTAAAAATTGTTATTAAGAAAGTAAAGATGGAATACAAAAGTAAATTAGTCAATAATATTAAGGAGGCTACCAAAAGTTTCTTCAGATACATAAAGTGTAAAAGAGAGGCTAGAATGGATATTGGACCACTGGGAAACAGTGCTGGAGAGGTAGTAATAGGGGACAAGGAAATAGTGGACGAACTGAATAAGTATTTTGAATCAGTGGAAGACACAAGCAGTATGGTGGAAGTTCCAGGTATCAGGGGGTCATGAAGTGTGTGAAGTTGCCATTACTAGGGAGAAGGTTCTTGGGAACCTGATATGGCTGAAGGTAGATAAGTCACCCAGACCAGATGATGTACACCCCTGGGTTCTGAAAGAGGTGACTGAAGATATTGTGGAAGTATTTGTAATGATTTTTCAATAATCACTAAATTCTGGAATGGTTCCAGAAGACTGGAAATTTGCAAATGTCACTGCACTATTCAACGAGAGAGAGAGAAGCAGAAGAAAGGAAATTATAGACCAGTTAGTCTGACCTCAGTGTTTGGGAAGGTGCTGGAGTCCATTGTAAAGCATGTGGTTTCAGGGTACTAGGCCATAGTCAGTATGGTTTCCTCAAGGGAAAATCTTGCCTGACAAATCTGTTGGAATCCTTTGAAGAAATAACAAGCACAATAGACAAAGGAGAATCAGTTGATGTTGTGTATGTGGACTTTCAGGTCTTTTACAAGGTGCCACACAAGGCTGCTTAACAAGCTATGGACCCATGGTATTACAGGGAAGATTCGAGCATGTATAAAGCAATGGCTGACTGGCAGGAGGCAAAGATAGGAATAAAGGGAGCTTTTTCTGTCTGGCTGTCAGTGACTAGTGGTGTTCCACAGGGGACTGTGTTGGGACCAATTCTTCTCACGTTATATGTCAATGATTTGGATGACAGAATTGATGGCTTTGTTGCAATGTTTGCAGATGATAAGAAGATTGATAGAGGGGAGGTAGTTTTGAGGAAGGAGAGAGGCTACAAAAGGACTTGGATCAGGAGAACGGGCAAAGATATAGCAGACGTAATACAGTGTCGGAAAGTGTATGACCATGCACTTGGGTAGAAGAAATGAAAGTGTTGACTATCTTCTAAATGGAGAGAAAATACAAAAAATTGAGGTACAAAGGGATTTGGGAGTCTTTATGCAGTAGTTCCTAAATGTGAATTTGCAGGCTGAGTCTGTGGTGAGGAACAAATGCGATGTTAGTGTTCATTTCAAGAGGACTAGAATATAAAAGGATGTAAGGTTGAGACTTCAATAAGTGCTGGTGAAGCCTCACTTGGAGTATTGTGAGCAGTTTTGGGACCCTTATCTTAGAAAGGATGAGCGGAAACTGAGAAGGTTCAAAGGAGATGCACAAAAATGATCCCAGGCTTCAACAGCTTGTCATATGAAGAGCATTTGATGGCTCTGGGCCTTTATTCACTGGAATTCAGAAGAATGAGGGTGACCTCATTGAAACCTATCAAATGGTGAAAGGCCTTGATAGAGTGGATGTAGGGTGGATGTGGAGAGGGTGTTTCCTATGGTGGGAGAGTCTAAGACCAGAGGACAGCCTCAGAATAGAGGGGCATCCTTTTAGAATGGAGATGAGGAATTTCTGTGGCCAGAGAGTGGTGAATCTGTAGAATTTGTTACCACAGGAAGCTTTGTAGGCCAAGTATTAATGTATATTTAATACAGAGATTAATAGATTCTTGTTTGGTCATGGTGTGAAGGGATACAGAGAGAAGGCAGGAGATGTGGGCTGAGAGGGAAAATGGATCAGCCATGATGAAGTGGCTGAGAAGACTGGATGGGTCAAATATTGAGAACTAATTATTTGTATGTCACAAGCATTTGAAATAAGATCTGCTGGCAGTATAAATGCCAGAGTAACGGCAAAGGAGGACGGCAGAGTTGTAAGATGGGAGTGCAGGTGGAGCAATGACTGGAAACAATGTTGTTGAAGATTAATTTGGGTTGCCCCCTTTGTATGTAAGCTATGTGACTCAAGTTCTATCAAAAGCACAGTACCAGCAGCTCGTGGTGTGTTCATAGCCAGCAATTTTTGTTTTGAGTTCCTTCATGCATATGCCATGTATGGCAGGGAAGACCCTGGGCTGTGGTGTTCAGCTCACATTTGGATGCCTCTCCTGCAATCACAGGAGAATCCCACATGGTCTACTGGCCTCTCTGGTGGCAGCAGACTTGTATTGGGCCTGTCAAACCTGCTCCTGTGATCTTCCCCTGTGGTACCAGGCCGGTACCTGGAACCTCACCAGGGCAGGTTCACTTAAATACTGTCCGTTACACTGCTGGCATTTAGGGCACCAGTGAAGGTCCCTCATCTCTGTCGCACACAGCTACAGATGGATTCTTCATTGCTGTTTTTGTAACAGTTTTATTTTACCAGTTAGGATTGTTATCCCTGAGCTGAATACCCAAACCTGGAGGACTAGTGGAAACTCTTAGTCTGGCTTCTACTCTTTGAACTGTTTGGCATGGGTACTCTTTCAAGAGCCAAAGCATAAGGCCCTAACTCTAGCCAACATCGCTCTCTGGGTCATCAAGGTACACAAGTCTCCAAACCCTACAACAAGGTTCTGGTCCTCTTGGAGTACCAGGGTAGATATCCTAGGGTTATTTATTTAACAGTTTTCTCCCCTAGTAGGTCTTGAAGGAGTGTGCTGAGACCCTGCGTGGAGTTCTCCAATGCATTTTCAATCTGAGTCTCAGCCTGGAAAGGGTCCCATCTATGAGGTAAACATCATGTGTGGTCGCAGTACCCAAGAAGGGCCAAGCGAAAGTCTTGAACCGTCCATCGGCCCTGACCTCACATATCATAAAGACGCTAGGACGCTGGTCCTGGCTCACCTCTGACCCCTGGTCAGATCAGCCCTCGATCCCCTGCAGTTTGCCTACCAGGAGCACATTGGAGTTGACAGTGCTGTCATCCACCTGCTGAACAGAGCCTACTCCCATTTGGATAAGCAGGGCAGCACTGTGAGGATTATGCTTTATGATTTCTCACATGCCTTCAACACCATACAGCCCTCATTGCTGGGGGAAAAGCTCTGTTCAATGCAGGTTGACACTTCCATTGTATCCTGGATAATGGACTACCTGACTGGCAGACCACAGTATGTGGGGCTTCAGAGCTCTGTGTCAGACATGGCTATAAGCAGCACTGGGGCCCCACAGGGGACTGTATTGGCTCCCTTTCTGTTTACCCTGTACACCTCGGACTTTAGATACAACACTGAGTCATGTCATCTGCAGAAATTCTCTGATCACTCAGCAATATTTGGGTGTATAAAGGGAGAACAGGAGGATGAATACAGGGCCCTGGTGGAGGACACTGTCAAATGGGGCAAGCTGAATCATCTGCAGCTCCACTTTAGTAACATTAGAGGACCAACACAGAGGCTGTGTACAGGAAGGACCAGGGTCATCTCTACTTCCTGAGGAGACTGAGGTCCCTTGGAGTATGCTAGCCTCTCCTTCACATGTTCCACCAGTCTGCTGTCACCAGTACAATCTTCTGTGTGGTGGTGTGCTGGGGCAATGGCATCAACACGGGTGATGTCAACAGACTCAATAAGCTGATTAAAAAGGCTGGCTCTGTTATAGGAGTCAAACTGGACACACTGGAGGCTGTGGTAGAACACAGGACCCTACAGAAAATTCTGGCAATTCTAGACAATGTTCTCACCCTCTGCATGCCACCTTGGCTGAACAGAGGAGCACGTTTAGTAATAGACTAAGATAACTGCACTGCTCCAAATAGCGCTACATGAGGTCATTCTTACCCTCGGCCATTAGGCTCCATAATGAGTCAACCTACTGCCAGGGAATTGATGACACCCTTCTGTAGACTGGGGTAACTTTTTTTCTCTTTCTTATTTATTCTTTCTTACTTCTCTTCTAATACTTGTATATCTGTGCACTTATAATGCTACTGTGACACTGTAAGTTCCTTTGGGATTAATAAAGTATCTTACTATCTATCACCCATTGACCAAGATTTGTCCACCTGCCAACCTCCTGCCTAAACCAACCTCATCCAAACCCACCCTCAACAACCGCTGGCCACAGACTGCTACTGTAGCTACTGATTGCATCCATGACTACCAATAGCCACCCACTGTTTCAGCACTCCCAGCCCTCAACCCTCACTCCTTTTCTATCTGCGATCCTCCCCAAATCCATGGGTTCCCTGAGATGCCATAAACACAGTCCCATGCCAGGCCACAAATATACAGATTTCATTAAGCATTCTCTGTACTGGTGCAGAGTGCTAGAAAGAGTGCTAATTCACGTAAACTCGGTTCAGTTGCATCTGATGCTATCTAATTTCTAAGCAACTGGTCCAGGAGCAATGCAATTGTTTAACAATCCTCTGCAGACCCCAGTAAATTCTAGGCCTCTGTGACCTAGAAGGAAGTGTTGACTCTTATATTAAGGAAATTTGAGAAGCCAAGAGGTGTAATTATGAAAAATGCCATCTTGTGTAAAATGTATGCAAAACCTTAAAATAATAAGGAGAGTATGTACTGTGTCATCATCATTATGTGCCATGTTGTATGACCACGATCGTGCTTGGCAAACTTTTCTACAGAAGTGGTTTGCTATTGCCGCCTTCTTGGCAGTGTCTTTACAAGATGGGTGACCCCAGCCATTATCAATACTCTTCAGAGATTGTCTGCTTGGCATCACTGGTCACACAACCAGGACTTGTATTATGAACCACCTGCTCCCATGGCTTCACATGACCCAGATTTGGAGGTGTCTAAGTAGGGCTGCATCTTGCCCAAGAGTGACCTACAGGGAAGCAAAGGGAAGGAATGCCTTACACCTCCTTTTGTGGAGATGTCTTGTATCTCCACTCTGCCACCCAATTAAATATTAATTGCCATATTATTTTTGTTCCTACCAGGCATTCAGTGAGGTAAGGATATTAAGGCCAACTTGTTATCTTGGCCAATATTTATGAATCAACATTGTCCTACGAGATTGATTATACTTCATTTGATAGGTCATAAACTTCTTTGGAGGTCCTGAGGTTGTGAAAGATGCATGTAATTCTAGGTCTTTCTTCCTTAAATGACTTCTTAGATAAAAAAGCATTTTCTAGAAATAAAATATGAGTCTGAGGTTTGCAAGAGATAAAAGAAATTGGAGAAATAATTAAATTAAGATTGTCTTAATTTATCAAATAATACTAATAGCATCTATAAAATGATTAAAAGTACTTACGATAAATGTCTTTTAGTTTGTGAGGGTAAAATACCCCAGTGCCAGTAATTCTCTCCATAAGCCACTCGTGGGTTACACCTGCACACAACATCTTATAATCTTCATCAGTTATAACACGTTTCTTAACGCTCTGCATCTTTTTGGAAAGAAACACGAAAGAGCTGCTGCTTGAACTTGGTGATGAACTTACATAATCGAGGTCAGATCCACTGCCTGAGAAAAGTGATTTGCACCATGATCTGTTGGAAGAGCTGGAGTTGACACTGCTGTTCAGAGACTGGTTACTCACGACATTGTCAGCACTTTCAGCTGCTACAAACGATGCCTTACAGTGATCTTTGTCTAATTCTCTGATGGGTAACATAGATTGAGCAGAGCAATCCTTCATTTGGACTGCATCTTGATGATGTGTCTCCTGTTTCTTGCTTTCATCTGAATGCTGACTTTCAGAAGCTCCTTGAGGAATTGGAGAAAAATGGCTTTCTTCTGTTTCTTCAACCGTCTCTGCTGTAGGGTCGACTGATATCAATTCAACTGATCTGTTTTTCTCGGATATCACCTGGCTTCTCTTTGTAAGGCTCCCTGAATGATCACTGTCAATTATGATAGGCTCCACAGCATTTGAACGTGGCTGAGAATAAGAGGACTTTGCAAGGCTGTTTTCACTTGTGCCCATATGAAAATCATTCAGATCACTCTGAGTGTCATCAGCAGTTTCTGCATCAGTGTCAATCATCTCAAATGAGTTACTCTGTCCTGAAGAAGCTGAGCTAACCTTCCTAATGTTCAGTGAATCCGAATGAGTTATTGTGCCTTTACCAGTTGGATCTGATGAAGAATGAGGGTTTGGCACATATCCAGGGGACCCTATAAAATTATTTGTTTTATTATCCTTTTCTCTGTCATCAACAGTATCTGCATCAGAGTCAATCATCTCAAATGAACTGCACTCTATTGAAGAGGAACTGGAAACTCTCCACACGTTTGCTGAATCTGAAGGAGTTACTGAGGTTTGGTAAGTAGTTTCACAACTCTGATCATGACCGGCAGTCTCTACATAACTGTCTGGTTCATGGTCTTTTGCATTGTCATCAGCAGTCTTTCTATCAGGGCCAGCCACTGTGGAAGACCTGTGTTCAACTGAAGATAAAGCTGAAGGAATTTTCTTCTCCATATTGCCTGGAGTACAGTTAGTATTTGAATCACTAAACTGTTTATATGTTTGAGACAATGTATGTTCTGATGGAAAGACAGAAAGTGCAGTTTGTTTTTTTAAATCATCCTGCTGATGCTCTCCGATTTCCTCAGTTAAAACTGTTGAACATTCTGTGTCCACAGTGAGCAGACAAGGTTTACTTCCACTGCTGGGGGGTCCACTGTCCTTGCCCTTGATAACTTCCTCCCAGCTGTCAGATAATCCTGACCCAGATGTTTCCAGGCAGGACTTTGAGGAGGAGCTGAAGCCATGACAGTCACTCAGATGGTCTGTGCATCCTTTCTTGGTGTTA
This sequence comes from Mobula hypostoma, assembly GCF_963921235.1. Lineage (NCBI taxonomy): Eukaryota > Metazoa > Chordata > Chondrichthyes > Myliobatiformes > Myliobatidae > Mobula > Mobula hypostoma. The sequence goes on along the minus strand of NC_086100.1, from coordinate 112,566,272 downwards.
CCCTTCTCCTTCAAGGTTACACCACCCAGATTTCTACCAGTGCTATGTGGTTGGTCATTCCTTGAGCAGGTGTGGTCTTTCAAAGGGTCTGCATCTTGGTTCTCCGGTTTGGTCACCTTCATTAATTCATGCCTCTTGTTATGCATCTCCTGTTTGTTTTGCAATGCTTTCTTCTCTTCAGGTAGAGAATGCTGAGAGGCATCAAGATCCCATTGATGAGGAATGCTTGCTTTGGCATTAGCAGTATCAAGTTCTTTGGTTTCTGTCTTAAAAGCAGTTATACAGCTATATTTTGAAACTCCCTTGCTATTTTGTTGTCTTCTACAACTACCTTCAAATACTGTGCATATTGTTCTGTGGTATTGTTTGTGCCTGGCTAGGATTTCATCAAAGGCCACCCTTCCCTTCACTATTGGCTTATCCCAGTAATGTTTATAGTGGTCTGGGACATAAGACTTGCTGTCAGAATTGCAGAGATCTTTTATTTGCAAAGAAACTTTAATTTGGCTGATCAGTTCCATGATCTCCTGAGCCAAAACTTCCTGGTTCTGAGTACTGTAGAGGTATAATTTTCTCATTGCTTCTTTACACAGTTGCCTCATCTTCACAAGGATTTCATTGTTACCCGTAAGCCACTTGTGCACAGTTGTAAGAGAGAAAGCGGCTTTAACAAATCCATGCAGTTCCTGTTTACTTGTTATAACATCATCATCTCTCTTCGTAAGGAGACCTATTTCAAAAGCCTCTTTTGCTTGTAAAAGGTAGAACTGATTTTTCTCCTTCGAATCATTCCCCTTAAAACTATAAGAAAGGAGGCATGTTCCATAAATATTCTGGGAAGGAAGAAATAGGAAGCTTCAGTTAACATTAAACTGTTTTGGTGGTAAATGCCCTTATTCCCTACCAGCATGATATTAATAGACCTAAAACAAAACATTACAGATACTTGAAATGTGAAACAAGCCCGGAATATATTGGAAATATCAATCTGGAGAAGACAAATTTCAGAGTTGTATGGATACATGCTTTGAACCTTTGAAAAGTAATATTCCACATAATAACAGCAATCCCTAACACTTGTCTTACTGGACAGGGTGAAAATGGAACCAAGGTGTCAGAGGTATCACAACCAGCTATGGAAACCACTTTGGAGGGACTTCCATAGGATTCTTGTTCATGGCGAAACTTCTCTGAGGAACAGTACCTACTCACACCATACTGCGTCAAGACATCTTCACTGAGAACTGTGTCTTCTTGCAACCTCAGAGAGGTACACACAGGCTAGAAGACTGCCGGCACCATCGAAGTCAAGATCATTATCCTTTTCAACATCCCAGGCTCAGAACTATTCCAGGATGCTGCTCTTGACCCACATCACATTTCAGTTTGCTGCTCAGTAATGTCATTACACAACAGTTTTCAAGCTATTAGAGAATTTGGATATTGAATAAGCTCTCAACTATACCTGGGCTTTGTTTTCCCAAAGGGTTCATTTTGTTTGGTTTAAGTTTACAACCCTGTCACTTGAATGCAATAAAGTAGATTTAAACAAAAGAACTCTATTTGGGATAATTTAACAGGTTTCTCCAACACTGCTTCCTGTTCTGTACTCACCAGGTTTGTCAGCACGAAGAGTGGGTTGTACTGACTGAGCACAGCTGCCAGTTTGCTTGCTTCAGCAGCTGATAAGAGTCGATCAGTGCATTCCTCAACCAGGATCTGAGAGACAACCAGAACATCAGGCTGCATTTCTAAATACAAGATGATAATCCTGCTAGATCACTAATCTCTCTTTTTCATTTAAGTAATTTGAGATCTGTCTTGCATCAGCTACGTTTAGCCACTAACTACCTTGATAATAACCACCACTTCTCTTGCTGACTCATTTATTAATTTGTTTATTGAGATACAGCGTGGAATAGGTCCTTCGAGCCGCACCTCCCAGCAACCCCTGACTTAGTCCTAGCCTAATCAAAGGACAAGTTACAATGACTAATTAACCGACTAACTGCTACGTCCTTGGACTGTGGGAGGAAACCCACACAGTCACGAGGAGAATGTACAGACTCCTTACAGGCAGTGGCGGCAATTGAACCTGTTTTGCCTGTACTGTAAAGCGTTGTGCTAGCCATTACGTTACTGTGCTACCTCCTAGCATAACTCACTTTGCGATACTTTGTTGTCACAATGTTTAGAACATGTGTACCAATGATAGTCCATGACAAAAGTGGCAGCAGTGATATAGGCCATTGCATGATGCAGACTTAGATGAGGACAAGTATAAGCATGTCAAAAATCTGCTTCCATTGACAATCTTCAAGTGCTGCTTCCATTGCCAGAGACTTTAATCTAATGTAGAATGTATCAGGCAGAATGGCGCTGGTTACATGACTAAAGGGTTGCATCTTCCCCTCACATGCTGCTTTCTGTCAAAGGTCTCAAGATTAGTCTGTAAAGTGATTCAGGTGTGTTAAGTTGCTTTGGGTAACCTGTGGGTCCATTTGTACTAATTGCCATCAACGTGTAACTAAAAGAATATTATATTGATGTGCTTTTGCCTCATATTTTTACCTCAGGTAGCTCACATGCAAAACACCTTTGCATATTCCTTCCCTAGTGTCTACAGCAGAGCACAGGGCGTTTTGCCATTATGCTCTGCATGAGCCCTTTCTCATCCCTGTTTTTCCAGTTCTATCAGACAATCCTTTCTCTTCCTCTCTCACATAACCATTCAGTCTCCCTTTTAATCCCACTCACTCTTTGCTTCAACTAAAGTAACTGAAAAAAGCGAATATACTTGTTGTAGAGGGACTGCGATGAAGATGCACCAGACTGGTTCCTGGGATGGCTTCTTTGTTATTTAAGGAGAGATTCAGTAGAGCAGGCCTGTACTCTCTAAAGTTTAGAAGAGTGAAAGGTGATCTAATTGAAAGGTAGAAAATGCCTAGAGCACTTGATAGGGTAGATACACTAGATTGTTCCCCTTGGCTGAGAAATCTAGAATCAGGGATCACAGTCAGAAAAGTGGGTATGTACTTAGGATTGAAGTGAGGAATGACTTGTTCATTCACAGAGCTGTGACTCTTTGGATTCTCTAACTATGGAGGCCTATCAAACAGAAATTGATCGATTTCCAAATGTTAGACATGTCATGGCATGTGATGATAGAGCAGGAAAATGGTGTTTCAGCCTTTAAAACCTGTCCTGCCATTCAACAACATTATGTCAACAGCATGACATTGTTGAATGGCAAGGCAGGTTTTATAGGCTGAATTACCTATTTTTGCTTCTATTTCTTAAGACTATAAGACAAAGGAGCAGAAGTCGGCTATTTGGCCCATTGAGTCTGCTCCGCCATTTTATCATGAGCTGATCCATTCTCCCATTTAGTCCCACTCCCTCGCCTTCTCACCATAACCTTTGATGCCCTGGCTACTCAGATACCTACCAATCTCTGCCTTAAATACACCCAATGACTTGGCCTCCACTGCTGCCCGTGGCAACAAATTCCATAGATACATGACCCTCTGACTAAAAGAATTTCTTCGCATTTCTGTTCTGAATGGGCACCCTTCAATCCTTAAGTCATGCCCTCTCGTACTAGACTCCCCCATCATGGGAAACAACTTTGCCACATCCACTCTGTCCATGCCTTTCAACATTCGAAATGTTTCTATGAGGTCTCCCCTCATTCTTCTAAACTCCAAGGAATACAGTCCAAGAGTGGATAAATGTTCCTCATATGTTAACCCTCTCATTCCCAGAACCATTCTAGTGAATCTTCTCTGTACCCTCTCCAATGTCAGCACATCCTTTCTTAAATAGGGAGACCAAAACTGCCCACAGTACTCCAAGTGAGGTCTCACCAGCGCCTTATAGACCCTCAACATCACATCCCTGCTCTTATACTCTATTCTTCTAGAAATGAATGTCAACATTGCATTCGCCTTCTTCACCACCGACTCAACCTGGAGGTTAACCTTAAGGGTATCCTGTACAAGGACTCCCAAGTCCCGTTGCATCTCAGAACTTTGAATTCTTTCCCCATTTAAATAATATTCTGCCTATTTATTTCTTCTGCCAAAGTGCATAACCATACACTTTCCAACATTGTATTTCATTTGCCACTTCTTTGCCCATTCTTCCAATCTGTCGAATTCTCTCTGCGGACTCTCCGTTTCCTCAGCACTACTGGCCCCTCCACCTACCTTCGTGTCGTCAGCAAACTTAGCCACAAAGCCATCTGTCCCATAATCCAAATCGTTGATGTACAATGTAAAAAGAAGTGGCCCCAACACGGACCCTGGTGGAACACCACTGGTAACCGGCAGCCAACCAGAATAGGATCCCTTTATTCCCACTCTCTGCTTCCTGCCAATCATCCAACGCTCTATCCACGTATGTAACTTTCCCGTAATTCCATGGGCTCTTATCTTGTTAAGCAGCCTCATGTGTGGCACCTTGTCAAAGGCCTTCTGAAAATCCAAATATACAACATCCACTACATCTCCCTTGTCTAGCCTACTTGTAATTTCCTCAAAAAATTGTAATATGTTTGTCAGGCAGGATTTTCCTTTAAGGAATCCATGCTGAGTTCTGCCTATCTTATCATATGCCTCCAGGTACTCCGTAACCTCATCCATGACAATCGACTCCAACAACTTCCCAACCACCGACATCAAGCTAACAGGTCTATAATTTCCTTTTTGCTTCCTTGCTCCCTTCTTAAATAGTGGAGTGACATTTGCAATCTTCCAGTCCTCCGGAACCATGCCAGAATCTATTGACTTTTGAAAGATCATCGCTAATGCCTCTGCCATCTCCACAGTTACTTCCTTCAGAACACAAGGGTGCAGTCCATCTGGTCCGGGAGATTTATCTATCTTTAGACTATTCAACTTCCTGAGTACTTTCTCTGTCGTAATTGTGACTGCGCACACTTCTCCTCCCTGCCACCCTTGAGTGTCAGGTATACTGCTGATGTCTTCCTCAGTGAAGACTGATGCAAAATACTTGGTCAATTCCTCCGCCATCTCCTTATCTCCCATTACAATTTCTCCAGCATCATTTTCTATCAGTCCTATATCTACTCTCACCTGTCTTTTACTCTTTATATACTTGAAAAATCTTTTACTATACTCTTTGATATTATTTGCTAGCTTCCTCTCATAGTTAATCTTTTCCCTCTTAATGACCTCCTTAGTTTCCTTTTGTAAGGTTTTAGAGACTTCCCAATCCTCTGTCTTCCCACTAATTTTTGCTTCCTTGTATGCCCTCTCCTTTGCTTTAACTTTGGCTTTGACTTCTCTTGTCAACCACGGTTGCAACCTTTATCCATTTGAAAATTTCTTCCTTTTTGGAATATACCTGTCTTGTACCTTCCTCACTTCTCGCATAAACTCCAGCCACTGCTGCTCTGCCGTCTTTCCCGCCAGTGTCCCTTTCCAGTCAACTTTGGCCAGTTCCTCTCTCATGCCACTGTAATTTGCTTTACTCCACTGAAATACAGACACATCAGATTTCGGCTTCTCTTTTTCAAATTTCACAGTGAACTCAATCATGTTATGATCACTGCCTCCTAAGGGTTCCTTCACCTCAATCTCTCTTATCACCTCCGGTTCATTACACAATACCCAATCCAGTACAGCCAATCCCCTAGTGGACTCAACAACAAGCTGTTCTAAAAAGCCAACTCGCAGACATTCTACAAATTCTCTCTCTTGAGATCCAGTGCCGACCTGATTTTTCCAATCCACTCGTATGTTAAAATCCCCCACAATTATCATAACACTGCCCTTCTGACAAGCCTTTTCTATTTCCTGTTGTAATTTGTAGTCCACGTCACTGCAGCTGTTTGGAGGCCTATAAATAACTGCCATCAGGGTCCTTTTACCCCTGTGATTTCTTAGCTCAACCCATCAAGATTCTGCACCTTCCAATCCTATGTCACCTCTTTCTAATGATTTAGTATAATTTCTTACCAATAAAGCCACACCTCCCCATCTGCCTACCTACCTTCCTATCCTTCCGATACACCGTGTATCCTTGGACGTTCAGCTCCCAGAGACATGCATCCTTTAGCCATGTCTCAGTGATGGCCACAATATCATACCTGCCAATCTCTAGCTGTACGACAAGATCATCCACTTTATTCCTTATGCTGTGTGCATTTAAGTATAACACTTTAAGACCAGTATCTGGTGCTTTTCGCTTTGATCTCACTGCAACTTTACTGCACTGCAACTCATCCCAGTGGCTACAAATTTGTCCCATCACCTGCCTGTCTTTCCTGACATCTTTACTGCTCACTATCTTAGATTTATTTCTGTTTCCCCTTCCTCCACTCTATCATTCCGGTTCCCATCTCCTTATATTCCCATCCCCATTTCTTGTATTCATATGTAACTCTTCCCTGGACAGAGAGACTCAAATTCTTGTCAATTGTTGGGGAAAGATTTTTCTGATGAATTGCCCTTTGGGTTTATTGTCTGTACTTACTGAAAACGGATGCATAGTGTAGTTATAGTTCAAATGGTGGCATTCTTCTTGCCTTGTGTTAAAAGATTTGGTTCAATTCCAAACACAATGATAAGCTCCAAAATCCTTGGTTACATTATTCTGGTTAAAATATTTAATTTTAAGCTTTGATGGTTTGACAATTTATTGATTCTGTCACTGCAATGTAACCCTTGAAATGTCACTCTAAGAAACAACAAACTGAAAGATTAATCAGCACCTTTCGCAACTTCCAGATGAAATTACACTTAATCTGGCAATCTCTAGACTAACATGTGCAGAGTTCATTTGCTGCCTTTTATCATTCAGAAATATGGGCATTAACTTTCAGAAGGATTAACAGTTACATATACTTTACCAGATCCATCTGAGGGTTCTTCTTAAAGTGGTAGTAATCCTCATCACTCATCGAAACCAGCAGATCAGCTAAAATGCCCAGTGATGTAGAAGTACCCTATAAATTATAAATATTTAATATAATTTATATTACCTCCAAATATGGTGAAATCTCATGTTCAAGTTGATTTTCTAGGATTTTTTTTGAAGGGGTCAGAAAGGGAGAGTAGTAATATTTTCACTGGTACAATTTATAAACTAGTGTGTATATGACAAAGTCTTCCTAATGCAACTCCCACAAAATGCCGGAGGAACTCAGCAAGTCAGACAGCATCAATAGAGATGAATAAATAGTTGACATTTTGGGCCAGATCCTTCATCAGGACTTGAAAGGAAGTGGACAGAAGCCAGAATAAGAAGGTGGTGCAGGAAAAGGAGTACAAGCTGGCAGGTGAGGAGGAGGTGGGTGGATGGGAGAAGAGGGTTGAAGTAAAAAGTTGGGAGGTGATAGGTGGATGAGCTAAAGGGCTGAAGAAGAAGGAATCTGATAGGAAAAGGCAGTTGAACATGGAAGAAAGGGAAGAAGCAGGGGAATCAGATGGACATGTTGGACAGGTGAGGAGAAGGGGTGAAAAGAAAAAGAGAGAATGAGGGAGAGGGGAGACATGATCAGGTTGGAGAAAATGATGGCTATGTCATCAGGTTGGATTATTATTAGTCTTGCTAATTTTTGGGTTGCAACATTCGACACAACATTCTGGCTTGATATCCCTCTCTGCCACTCTGGTCTCATCTCCTGTTGCACTGGTCTCTCCCACCGCGGCACTGGTCAATAGACAATAGGTGCAGGAGTAGACCATTTGGCCTACTGACCAGCCATTTGACCAGCACCGCCATTCACTGTGATCATGGCTGATCACCCACAATCAGTATCCAGTTCCTGCCTTATCCCCATAATCTTTGATTCCACTGTCTTTAAGAGCTCTATCCATCTCTTTCTTGAAAGCATCCAGAGACTTGGCCTCCACAGCCTTCTGGGGCAGAGCATTCCATATATCCACCACTCTCTGTGTGAAAAAATTTTTTCCTCAACTCTGTTCTAAATGACCTACCCCTTATTCTTAAACTGTGGCCTCTGGTTCTGGACTCACCCATCAGCAGGAACGTGCTTCCTGCCTCGAGCATGTCCAATCCCTTAATAATCTTATATGTTTCAATAAGATCCCCTCTCAGCCTTCTAAATTCCAGAGTATACAAGCCCAGTCGCTCCAATCTTTTGACATATGACAGTCCCACCATCCCGGGAATTAACCTTGTGAACCTTCGCTGCACTCCCTCAATAGCAAGAGTGTCCTTCCTCAAATTTGGAGACCAAAACTGCACACAGTACTCCAGGTGTGGTCTCACCAGGGCCCTGTACAGCTGCAGAAGGACCTCTTTGCTCTTATACTCAATTCCCCTTTTTATGAAGGCCAGCATGCCATTAGCTTTCTTCACTGCCTGCTGTACTTGCATGCTTGCTTTCAGTGACTGATGTACAAGAACACCTAGATCTCGTTGTACTTCCCCTTTTCCTAACTTGACTCCATTTACATAATAATCTGCCTTCCCATTCTTACCACCAAAGTGGATAACCTCACATTTGTCCACATTAATCTGCATCTGCCATGCATCTGCCCACTCACCCAGCCTGTCCAAGTCACCCTGCATTCTCATAACATCCTCCTCACATTTCACACTGCCACCCAGCTTTGTGTCATTGGCAAATTTGCTAATGTTACTTTTAATTCCCTCATCTAAATCCTTAATATATATTGTAAACAGCTGCGGTCCCAGCACTGAACCCCGTGGTACCCCACTGGTCACCGCCTGCCATTCCGAAAGGGACCCGTTAATCGCTACTCTTTGTTTTCTGTCAGCCAGCCAATTTTCAATCCACGTCAGTACTCTGCCCCCAATACCATGTGCCCTAATTTTGCCCACTAATCTCCTATGTGGGACTTTATTAAAGGCTTTCTGAAAGTCCAGGTACACTACATCCACTGGCTCTCCCTTGTCCATTTTCATAGTTACACCCTCAAAAAATTCCAGAAGATTAGTCAAGCACGATTTCCCCTTCGTAAATCCCTGCTGACAGTGGTGTCTCCCACTGCGGCAGGGGTTTCTCCCCCTGCTGCACTGGTTATTCCCACTGCTGGACCATTCTCGGCCAGCAGCTGAAATTGTTATTCAATTCAAATATATTGGTCCAGTAAAATGCCCCACAGCAGTAGAGTCCCACACCACAGAAACAATTCCTTTAGCCCAACTGGTTAATGGCGGCAATGATTCCTATCCAGGGTAGTCCTATTTGCCTGTGTTTGGCACATTAACTTCTAAACCTCTCCCTACACCTGTCCAAGTATCTTTTAAATGTTATTACTGTGCCTGTTTCAGCAATTTCCTGTGTACATCTGGGTGAAAAAGTTGTCCTCAGATACTGTCCTAACCTCTGTCCTGTCACACTAAACCTTCAGTATGCCCTCTAGTTCTTCATTTCCCAACCCTGGCAAATGACTGTGTGCATTCACCCAATCTATGCCCGTGATGATTTTATACAACTATCTTAGATCACCTGTCATTCTGCTGGGCTCCAATGAGTAAAGTCCCAGCCTTTCCAACCACTCTCCGTAACTCATTCCTTGTGTCCTGGCAACTTTCTCTTCTGCTCCCTTTCCAGCTTAATAGCATCACTGCGTTAGCACTGTGGCCAAAACACAACAGAATATTCCAAATACAGCCTCAGCAACGTCTTGTACAACTGTAACATCACATTTCGACTTCCAGACTTGACGTCTGGACTGCTGAAGGCCAGCGTGCCAAAAGCATGGTAAGGAGAGGGGGATGAGGAAAGGATTAATATTTAGTCTAATTTAGAGGAGGAAAAGCAATCAAAAGCAAACCTTTTTATCCGGCTGAGGAAGCTCATTAAATCCAACAATGGAAGCCCAGATCATCTCTGCAGCCTCATACCATAGCCCTAAAATGTGCCAGAAGAAATTCCAACAAGGATTAGAGCTTCTTTCCCCGAATGTGGAATTCTTTTTTGCAATTGAGTGAAAATTGGTATGTATGGTATATTGTCTTTTATTCTTTTATTTACTGATTGATATACAGCGTGGAATAAGTCCTTCGAACCATGCCATCCAGCAACCCTGCAATTTAATCTGTGCCTAGTCACAGGACAATTTACAATGATCAATTAACCTACAAACTGATACACCTTTGGACTGTGGGAGGAAACCAGAGCACCTGGAGGAAACCATGGGGAGAACATAAAAACTCATTATAGGCAGCAGCAGGTATTGAACCTGGGTCAACTGCACTGTAAAGGGTTGTCCTAACCACTAAGCTACTGTGTCTCATATTGGGATTGAAAACAACATTACAGCTCACCAGGATGGTGGAGCCAATTGGGTATTTAATAAGAAGGATGTACAAAGAATTTTTTCCTTATTTATGGCTTAGGCCAATATAATCCATTGAAACTGCGAAATGAATGCATCCACTCATTCTTCACTCCCAAACCTGGACCATGATATATTGATCCAATCCAGCAACATCAGAAGAATATTAAATGTCGTGTTAAGTGCTTTAACTCTCACCAAGTTTTTGGAGAATCTGTCCCCTTATCTGGACACTGACAGCCTGTACCAGTGTGCGATCACTCTTTTTCTCATAGACCCAAGTACCTGAATATACCAAAAAAAAGTTTTTAAAAAATCAACAGCAAAACCAAGCACAATATCCATACTAAGTCCTGCCATATGTTGGTTAATTTTACTTTACCAGTTTACAAGCCAAAGCACTGCCTTTTTGACACCTGGGGCTGACCTAATACAGATGGAGTTTGACGGGCGTTTAGGAACATACCTAAGCCTTATGCACCAGAAGCACACAGTGGCCCAAGAGAACACCAGAGAACTTAGCCTCAAATGAACCAAGAGATGAGGGTTGGGGTAGTGAAGGGCATTGGCAAGAGGTGGAAGATGTGAAACTCTGGAAAACCACCTCCATAAAAAACAAAATTATAATGTACCAAATGCATGAAAGTAAATAAATTATCCATAGTACCATAGTTCCTTGTAATTCCTTCCTGTTACAAGGAATATTGTAAATTATGCTATCAGATATTGAGATAATTATAGTCATAGTCATACTTTATTGATCCTGAGGGAAACTGGTTTTCGTTACAGTTGCACCATAAATAATTAAATAGTAATATGTAAATTATGCCAGGAAAAGACCAGGACCAGCCTATTGGCTCAGGATGTCTGACCCTCCAAGGGAGGAGTTGTAAAGTTTGATGGTCACAGGCAGGAATGACTTCCTATGACGCTCTGTATTGCATCTCGGAGGAATGAGTCTCTGGCTGAATGTACTCCTGTGCCCAACCAGTACATTATGTAGCAGATGGGAGACATTGTCTAAGATGGCATGCAACTTGGACAGCATCCTCTTTTCAGACACCACTGTCAGAGAGTCCAGTTCCATTCCCACAACATCACTGTACTCAAGCATAAGACTGATTGCTTGCTGGTATATACTTATGTCCTCCAAGAGGACTACAGCCTTGTCGTGGCTTGGAGGCTTGCATGCTTCAATGACCCAGAGAGATATGCTAGCTGGAGTCAGGGCTTTTATGCTTTGGCTATTGGCAGGGTCACCCATGCCGAATAGATCAAAGGGTAGAGGCCAGACTAAGAGTGGTCCACTGATCCTCCAGATTCGGGGGTTCAGCTCAGGGTGAGCAATGCTGACCGGTCAAACAAAACTGTTATGGAAACAGCAATGAAGAATCCTTCTACTCTGAGTGCGACGGTATTCCTGAATCTTCAACCAGGACTTGCATGACTGACAGTAAACCGGGAGGAAGCTACTGACACGATGAAGAAAACTGTGAATGCCGCCAGAGATGGAAGAACTTTATTACTGCTCTAAATGCCAGCAGCATAACGGACAAAAGGACAATAAGGACATAAACGGACAATATACATGTGTAATGAATGGAATTTCCTTATTTTCCCCTTTTTCCCCCTCATGCCTGTTTGCAACTTTTTCTTTAGCATTTCCCTTGGAAATCATTAGAAAGCTGAGCCTGCAAATCAGAATCACCTGGAAGACTCCTATTCACTCCTAAAACCAAAACTGCAAAGCAACTCACTGTGTATGTCTGCGCCAACCATAAATAAGACAATTGTAAAAATATCACTAACCTGTTGCCCCACGATGAATTATCAAACTGCTCAGGATATATTCAGCTTTTAGAAGTTTACCTGTCAATAATAAAAAAAGTCATTTAGTAATAATGAAGATTGGTTTTATAAAATTTCCCAGCAGACCCCAGGTGAATGCAGCCAGATGGCAGGTCATGCCACCTGGCTCATTGCTCTAGTGACCTGGGTCTGATCCAGACCATGACTGTGGTCTGTGTTGAGTTTGCATGATCTCCCTCTGAATGTGTGAGTTTACTTTGGGCGCTCGTTTTGTCTCACATCCCAAAGATATCCAAAGTAGTAGGTTAAATGGCGACAAGGAATTACCTCTAATGTTGGTGATTGGCAGGAAAATCTGGGTTGAATCGATGTGCAACTGACAGCGAACAGTTCCCAGGGAAATGAGAGAGGCAACGGAATTAACGGAACTGCTTTAGACGCAAGCAGAGACTCAATGGGCCAAGTTGTATCTATTATTATCATCATATATTTAGTTTTCTGAATATAATTTGAAATATATAACTACAGATACTAACTATGATAAATATGGCCATTTGGTTCCTTAATTCCTGATTATGCGGTCCTGCCACTGAGATCAGCTAATTCAGTATAAAAATGCACCTGGAAACGTTACTGATTATTTTGATGGACTGTGGAATGGATTTTGTTTGATGATTTCTTTTATTTCAGCCATCACATGCTTCTACTTCCAAAAATTTTCTGCTTTCTTGCAAAATGATGTCAGCCGTGGCTCAAGATTAGCCTTGTTTTCTGAGTTAGGAGTGAGTCAAAGACTTCTCCAAAAGCCTAACCCTTAATCCAGATTGACTTCCCTGTGCAGTCAGGAGTGCTAAAGTAGTAGTGAGTGCAGTCTTTTGAAGGAGATGTTGGTTGACTGAACTTGGCCTTTTCTCCTTGGAGCGACAGAGGATGAGAGGTGACCTGATAGAGGTGTATAACATGATGAGAGGCATTGATCGTGTGGATAGTCAGAGGCTTTTTCTCAGGGATGAAATGGGTAACACGAGAGGTCACAGTTTTGAGGTGCTTGGAAGTAGGTGCAGAGGAGATGTCAGGGGTAAGTTTTTTACGCAGAGAATGGCGAGTGCATGGAATTGGCTGCCAGCAACGTTGGTGGAAGCGAATAAGATAGGGTCTTTTAAGAGACCCTTGGATAGGTACATGGAGCTCAGAAAAATAGAGGGCTATGGGTAACCTCAGGTAATTTCTAAAGTAAGTACATGTTCAGCACAGCATTGTGGGCCAAAGGGCCTGTATTGTGCTGTAGTTTTTCTATGTTGAACTAAGACTTGGCCTTCTCTTTCGGCACAATTCTGAAAAGTCGCCTGGATATTTTTCTCTTGTTCTCCCCAGTGTTCATTTAACATCAGATCTAAAACAGCTGATTTGGTTATTTACCCCGTTGTTAGTTAAGAGATCTTGCTGAACTAAATTGCCTGCTATGTTTCCAATAACAGAGCTTCACTCCCTCAAAACAAATGCCGTGTGTGTGTATATATATATAAATAAAAGAGAGTGAGTGAGAGAGAGAGAAAAAGAAAACACAAACACACATACGTACATACATACATACAGTGACATGGCTCTCAGGAGGACTTAGGACCTGACAAACTGAACAAAGCGGCTGTGGCATACTAGATCAATGTCAGCATCTTGTTAGCAAATGTGCAGTTACTGGAGGCAAGATTGCTGTATCAGTGAGAAATGAGATTGTTATGTTCTATGTCTGAGCGAGATTTGGGTTTCTCCCAGTACGCCGGATACAGTGGTCAGAGCAGACGGCTTCTCAATATACAGAATGGATCGAACTACTGATTGGTAAATGCAATAGGTAGAAGTATGTGTTTCATGATAAACTCTCAGTGGTGCTTCAGTGTGGCTTTGAACATTTAATGGTGAAATGCTGTCTGTTTCATTTATCTAGGGAGTTCTCCTCCATAGCCCTGACGAGTTTACATATGGCTGACTATAATCAAGTGCTTGGCTGTCACGTGGCTGCCCTCCTATGTGCGTACAGGCACAGGCCAAGGAGCAAGGCCCGGCAACATCCTTGTAAACCTTCTCTGCACTCTTTCAACCTTATTTATATCCTTCCTGTAATTTGGTGACCAAAACTGAACACAATACTCCAGATTTGGCCTCACCAATGCCTTATACAACCTCATCATAACATTTCAGCTCTTATACTCAATACTTTGATTAATAAAGGCCAATGTACCAAAAGCTCTCTTTACGACCCTATCTACCTGTGACGCCACTTTTAGGGAATTTTGTATCTGTATTCCCAGATCCCTCTGTTCCACTGCACTCCTCAGTGCCTTACCATTAACCCCGTATGTTCTACCTTGGGCATAGGGCATAACTGCCTTCATTAACTGGACAAGAAATATAATTGCTGAGACATCTCTATAAAATACTATTCGGCTGCACTTTGAGCACCGTGTGCAGTTCTGGTTGCCATTGTATAAAGGACAGATTATGCTAGACAGAGTGCAGATGAGATTCACCAGGGTGTTGCTTGGTTTTCTTAAGTTATGGGGAGATATTGGATAGGCTGGGCTTGCTTTCCCTGGAATGAGGAAAGCTGAGGGTGACATAATGAAAGGAAAAGCTACAGTAGATGATCAAAATCTTCGTCCTGTAGAAGGGGTATGGTGAAGGTACTGAGAATCTGAGAGGAATGTGTTTCCACAGAAGATGGTTCATAGCTGGAATGTGCTGTTAGAGGAGATGGTGGAACTGGATCCTTCATGAAAACCTGACTCCCCTCCATGGACTCTGTCTATACATCTAGCTGCCTCAGGAAAGAAGTCACCATAATTAAATGTTCCCTCTCTCCCCAGAAATTCTTACTTCTCCTCCCCTCCCCTCCCCCCCACCACCCTTGTACCAAAAGTTTGAAAACAAGTGCCACTAGGCTCATGGACAGCATCTATCCCACTGTTATATGATCTTGAACAGAACTCCTGCACTTGAAGATGAACTCTTGACCTCACAATCTATCTCATCATGACCTTTGCACCTTTTGTCTCCCTACACTTTCTCTGTGTCTGTAACTGCTACACCTTATTCTGCATTCCGTTACTGCCTTTACCCTGTTCTTCCTCTAAGTACTTATGTTTTAGAAATGATCTGTATGGAAGACGTAAAACTAAGATGTTCATCATTTCTCAGTAAAGAAACAACAATAAACCAATCAACACACATCAAAGTTGCTGGTGAACGCAGCAGGCCAGGCAGCATCTCTAGGAAGAGGTACAGTTGACGTTTCAGGCCGAGACCCTTCGTCAGGACTAACAGAAGGAAGAGCTAGTAAGAGATTTGAAAGTTGGAGGGGGAGGGGGAGATCCAAAATGATAGGAGAAGACAGGAGGGGGAGGGATGGAGCCAAGAGCTGGACAGGTGACTGGCAAAAGGGATACGAGAGGATCATGGGATAGGAGGTTCGGGAAGAAAGACGGGGGGAGGGGAGAGAAAGAATGTGTGTATAAAAATAAACAACAGATGGGGTATGAGGGGGAGGTGGGGCATTAGCGGAAGTTAGAGAAGTCAATGTTCATGCCATCAGGTTGGAGGCTACCCAGACGGAATATAAGGTGTTGTTCCTCCAACCTGAGTGTGACTTCATCTTTACAGTAGAGGAGGCCGTGGATAGACATGTCAGAATGGGAATGGGATGTGGAATTAAAATGTGTGGCCACTGGGAGATCCTGCTTTCTCTGGCGGACAGAGCGTAGGTGTTCAGCAAAGCGGTCTCCCAGTCTCCGTCAGGTCTCGCCAATATATAAAAGGCCACATCGGGAGCACCGGACGCAGTATATCACCCCAGCCGACTCACAGGTGAAGTGTCGCCTCACCTGGAAGGACTGTTTGGGGCCCTGAATGGTGGTAAGGGAGGAAGTGTAAGGGCATGTGTAGCACTTGTTCCGCTTACACGGATAAGTGCCAGGAGGGAGATCAGTGGGGAGGGATGGGCAAGGGAGTCTCGTAGGGAGCGATCCCTGCGGAAAGCGGGGGGGGGGGGGAGGGAAAGATGTGCTTGGTGGTGGGATCCCGTTGGAGATGGCAGAAGGTACGGAGAATAATATGTTGGACCCGGAGGCTGGTGGGGTGGTAGGTGAGGACCAGGGGAACCCTATTCCTAGTGGGGTGGCGGGAGGATGGAGTGAGAGCAGATGTACGTCAAATGGGGGAGATGCATTTAAGAGCAGAGTTGATAGTGGAGGAAGGGAAGCCCCTTTCTTTAAAAAAGGAGGACATCTCCCTCATCCTAGAATGAAAAGCCTCATCCTGAGAGCAGATGCGGCGGAGACGGAGGAATTGTGAGAAGGGGATGGCGTTTTTGCAAGAGACAAGGTGAGAAGAGGAATAGTCCAGATAGCTGTGAGAGTCAGATAAACCAATACCAAGTTTAAGTGGCATTTGGATAAATGCTTAAAGAGGCAAGACATTGAAGGATATAGTGCTAATACAGACAAATAGTGTCAGTGCAGATGGATAAAAAGAATGGTGGTAGCTGTGCAACTCTATGACTTTGACAGCCAGCTCAGTCCTAACTAGCTGTCAAAGCACTGCACGGGGATTGACAGACAAAACTTCAAGGTGATTGAGCAAATCTGTGCCTCATGGTCTTGCCATTCACCTTGGATATCATAAACATGAGAAAGTCTGCAGTTGCTGGAAATCCAAAGCAACACACACAGAATGTTGGAGGAACTCAGCAGGTCATGCAGCATCTATGGAAATGAATAAACAGCCCATGTTTCGGGCCGAGACCTTTCTTCAGGACTGAGATTGTCTGACAGCTGGCAAAAAATCTGCTCCAGGTAAACAGGTTTAGTGGGTAAATGACTAGTAGCAATGGATAGTGGGTAGCTCCATACAATATCTCGATAAATGGAAATTTGTTATTATCTATTATTGTTTTATTTTTCAGTACTTTTAACTAGTTGTGTTTCCTTATCTACCTGTTTTAACAACCAAGTCAATGTAAATCAAATAGGTTCTGTGTAATTATTTTGTAACATGTGATTTATGTTTATCTAGCTATTGATCTGACAAGAGCTGTGTAAAAAAAACGGGAAAAATGTGTTTAATAGTAACACAATACAGTTCTCGATTTGGTAAAGACAACAAAGCAGTGGGTACTCTCTCCAATTCAGGTAAGTATAGGAGTGTGATAAAACAGACTGATTTACTTCAATCAGCCAGCAGCTGTATTGTTTCTATAGTCAAGTGGCCATGCTGAAAAATAAGTGAATGTGATGAAAGGAATAGGAAAATCTGACAGAAAACTAATCTGTTTTATTAAACTCTTGATCAGAATTATAGCAATTCAGACATGTCGTTTGAAATCGCCAGGGTACATTTATGAGGCAACAAAGACACCAATTAGTATTTTCCACACCCATTCACAATCACTCTACCCTTTTAGCTCCAAATCCTTTTCTTTCTGTGCCTTTGTGTCTCTTCAAAGGGTCAGCAGTGGGTTTGAAAAGATGGCACCATGCTCAATGGAATGTCATTCTCTCTTTCCCTCTCCCCTCCACATCTCAAACAGAACAAAATGTCCTCTTGATTAGTCAAGTACTTGTTAATTGGAGTTTAGCCACGAAAACAGAGAAAGATCAACAGGAGTTACGTCACCTGAATTTACAGAGACTCGGGCCTGGCGAATAACCACCTGTGGCGCAATTGGTATTTCCATGCAACGCTTATGCAAGCCCTTGGCAACCTGCAGAAGTTTGCTGGATGCATCGACCCAGTATAGAAACCTGTCAATCAAGAAGACTGTGGCAGCTGCTGAAGCGTAGTCACCAACTGAGACAGAAGCTTTCAAAAAGACCTGTAGAGAGAAAGTTTTCCTTAAATGAAAATTCTCTGCAGTTCAAATACTTAGTAGCGAAAAAAAATTTCGCCTGCTTCTCTACTTACATAAAAAGGCCAAACTTTCCCCTTGTGTTTATGATGAATTTCAGTTATATTTAAGTGGTTGGCTAACTTGTCCTAGTTATACAATAACAAAACAACTCCTCAAAAAGCTTTTAAAGCACAAGAGTTTCTGTCACAGTTGGAGAAGATTAATGAAACATGTGTTATATGGAAAACAACCTAATACTAAACCTGGTGAAATTCCATCTCCACACCAACACCCAAATGTACTCTCAGTCCTCTCAAAAGAATAAAGTACACCACTAGTAATTTGGATTTACCAAAAGGAATCAAAAGAGCATTGAAAGTTATAATCATAGTAATTATACCTTTAGGTGATAGTGTAACACAGGCACTATTTGAAGAATTGCCCTTTGTACATCTATTCTTGTTTCCTTTGGGAGATGTATGATGGCTGGTCGATCTAACTAACATGGCTCATGTTACACGATCATCCAAAGTCAATTTTGCCCATCCTGTGAATTTGCAGATACATAAATCAAACAATCTATGCTAGCATAACAGACAATCTTTGTGTTAACATTCAATATTAGACTTTTGCTAAGATCCATGTAACTTCTATCAGTCATTTGGATGCAATACCAGAGCACAAATCCAGATAAGACAGGGTCTGTACAGTCCATTTCAAGAGCAGTGAAACTAAATGGGAAATATATGCAGTGTGGTATGGAGAAAGAACTGATCATTTTTCAACCTTTCCTATTATGGCATTGTTTTGAATTAGAAGAAATATATTTTAAGACTATAAGACATAGGAGCAGAATTAGGCCATTTGGCCCATTGAGTCTGCTCTGCCATTTCATCGTGGCTGATCCATTTTTCTTCTCAGCCCTAATCTCCTGCTTTCCCACCATATCCCTTCATGCCCTGGCCAATCAAGGATTTATCAAGCTCTGCCTTAAATATACATGAAGACTTGGCCCCCACAGCTGCCCCTGGCAATGAATTCCACAGATTTACTATTCTCTGGCTAAGGAAATTTCTCCTCATCTCTGTTCCAAAAGGACAACCCTCTACTCTGAGGCTGTGTCCTTTGGTCTTAGACATTCCCACCATACGAAACAGCCTCTCCACATCCTCTCTATCTAGAACTTCCACCATTTGACAGGTTTCAATTAGGTCACTCCTCATTCTTCTGAATTCCATTGAATTCAGGCCCTGAGCCATAAGTGCTCTTCAAATGACAAGCTGTTTTACCCTGGAATAATTTTCGTGAACCTCCTTTCATTCCTCTCCAGTTTCATCACATCCTTTCTAAGATAAGGGGCCCAAAACTGCTCTCAATACTCCAAGTGAGGCCTCACCAGAGCATTATAAAGTCTCAACATTACATCCTTGCTTATATATTCTAGTCCTCTTGAAATTAATGCTAACACCACATTTGTCTTCCTCACCACAACACAAGCTGCAAACTAATCTTTAGGGAATCCTGCACAAGGACTCCCAAATTTCTTTGCATCTCATATTTTTATATTTTCTCTCCATTTAGAAAATAGTCAACCCTTTCATTTCTTCTACCAAAGTGCCTGACTAAACACTTCCTGACACTATATTCTATCTGCCACTTCTTTGACCATTCTCTGAATCTGTATAATTCCTTCTGTAGCTTCTCTATTTTCTTAAAACTACCTGCCCCTCCACATATCTTTGTATTGTCTGCAAACTTTGCAACAAAGTCATCAATTCTGTCATCCAAATCATTGACATATAACGTAAAAAGAATCAGTCTCAACACAGACCCCTGTGGAACACCACTAGTCACCGGCAGCCAGACAGAAAAGGCTCCCTTTATTTCCACTACTTGCCTCCTGCCAATCAGCCATTGCTTTACCTATGCTAGAGTCTTTATTGTAAAAGCATAGGTTTGTAACTTGTTAAGTAGCCTCATGAATGGCACCTTGTCCAAGACCTTTTGAAAATCTGAGTACACAACATCAACCAATTCTCCTTTGTTTATTCTGTTTGTTATTTCTTCAAAGAATTCCAACCGATTTGTCAGGCAAGATTTTCCTTTCAGGAAACCATGCTAACTATGGCCAACTTTTTCATGTGCTTCCAAGTACCCCAAAGCCACATCCTTAACAATTGACTGCAACATCTTCCCAATCTCTGAGGTCAGACTAACTGGTCTATAATTTCCTTTCTTCTGCCCCTCTCCCTTCTTGAAGAGTGGAGTGACAGTTGCAATTTTCTAGTCTTCTGGAACCATTCCAGAATCTAGTGATCCTTGAAAAGAACATTGGTCATGTCTCCACAATCTCTTCAGCAGGATCAAAGCTAAAACTTCATCCTAGCAAATCAGGCTAGGGCAATATAGCATGCGCACAAATGTGGTCTAGATTAGAGGTCTAATTTAATACTTACTGGTACTGTATAAGTGACTGCTTTAAACCTATGAAGGAAGATTATTTTTACCAATATCAATGCATCAGGGACAAAAAGAAGCCACTGTTAGTGCTGAAGGTAACAAATAAAATGGAGTTCCAGCTCTCTACTGTCCAACTCAGGGATGTGAGGGTGAGATGCACCTGCTGCATGTGAAACAGTGGAGAACTTACACCTGGACAACACATCTGAAGAGGTTCACTGTCTAGACATGGTCTGAGCTTGTATCTTCCAGTAGGAGACTTTGAAATGTGGCCTTAGTGGCAATATCCCAACCAGTTACTCTATAGTGTAGTCAATTAAAATTAGAAATGAGGGAGTGAGGTTACAATAACAATTAGTCAATGAAGTCTGGAAGTCCATTTCACTGCTCTTAAATGGACTTTACAGACCCTATCTTAACTGGATTTGTCTCCTGGCCTTGCATGAGATGGAATGGATAGACCAGATGCTCCACTGCCAGGTCTTGACTATGTCCTCTTGTCATGCTAAATTCAAAAATAGAATCAAAATATTTGGGCAGCATGGTGGGGTAGGGGTTAGCACACAACTTTACAGGACCAGCAATCTGGGTTCAATTCCTGCCACTGCCTGTCAGGTGTTTGAATGTTCTCCCTGTGGCCTCGTGGGTTTCCTCTGGGTGCTCTGGCTACCTCCCACAGTCCAAAGATGTACCAGATGGTAGGTTAATTGGGCACTGAAAATTGTCCTGTGGTTAGGTTAGGGTGAAATTGGAGGGTTGCTGGGCGATGTGGCTTGAAGGGCCAAAAGGGTCCTGAAGCCCATTAAATAAATAAATAAATGACACACGGTAACCTTGTGTGGGGAAGAGTGTGAAGATACAATACCATGAAGTGGAAACATGACAGTCCTGTTCATGAGTTAGCTGACAACCTGATTACTTTGCATCTAGATAACAGCAGGTCTGCCTCAGTGAACCCCACTTACTCAGTATTTTATACCATGATATTTACTTATATTGCCCTCAACTTAGTACAACTAGGAGCTAAAATAACCAATATTTAAGTGGTAATATTTCATAAGAAACATAGTTATCATTGAGCAGGAAGGATGACAACAAATGCTGTCATTTGGAGAATGCTGCTTTGGGGTTATACCTAGGCTCCAGAAACATCAATGTGTCAGCAAGACTAAGGAGCTGATTACTGACTTCAGGAGGAGGAAACCAGAGGTCAATGAGCCAGTTCTCACTGGGAGATCAGAGGTGGAGGGGGTGGGCAACTTTAAAGTCCTTGGTGTTATCACTTTAGAGGACCTGAGCTGGGCCCAGCACTTAAGTTCAATTACAAAGAAAGCATGGCTGTACCTCTACTTCCTTACAAGTCTGCAAAAGTTTGGTATGACTTCTAAAACTTTGGCAAACTTCTAAAGGAGTGTGGTGGAGAGTATATTAACTGGCTGCATCACTGCCTGGTATGGAAACACCAATGTCCTTGAATGGAAAATCCTACAAAAAGCAGTGGATATGGTGCTGTTAAAGCACTCCCTACCATTGAATGCATCTACAGGGAGCACTGTCACAGGAAAACAGTATTCACCATATGGGACCCCAACCACTCTTCTTGCTGCTGCCATCAGAAAGAAGGTGCAGGAACCTTAGGATTCACACTACCAGATGTGGAAACAGTTATTACCCCTCAAACATCAGGCTCTCAAACCAGGGGGGATAACTTCCCTCAACTTCACTTCCCCATGGCCTCACTTTCAACAGCTCTTTATCTCATGTTCTTGATCTTTATAGCTTATTTATTTTTTTCTTTCTTTTTGTATTTGCATAGATTTCTGTCTTTTGCACACTGCTTGTCCGTCCTGCTGGTGCGGTCTTTCATTGATTCTATTACGGTTATCGGATTTATTGAATATGCCCATAAGAAAATAGAACTCAGGGTTGCATATTCGTGACGTATATGTACTTTGAATAAATTTACTTTGAACTTTGAACTTGACATGGTAATTCATGCCAAGTAACTGGAATTCTAAACAAAAATGATTTGTTAGGAAGCTATTGTCCAGCTTTGTTTAACAGTGTATAATGTTTCTCATTTGCTGCCCCTTTTTCTTTTAAACATTCTCTAATAAAATGTTTAACCATTCAATCAATGAAATAAATCAAAGGCAATCATAATGCTACACAGGATCAGAGTTGGAGCAGCCATTAAGAATAATAATACAGAATTAGGTGTGAAATTGGCAGTGAAAGATTAACATCCTTATTGGATCGAGGTTTGAAATATACATGTTTTTCTAAATTAGTTAAAAAGCAGACAAACAATAGAGGACATAAATAATAATAGAATAGCCTTCCAAAATCAGCTGCCTGTGACAAAATTAAACTCTACACAGTAAATACGATAATTGCTTTATATCTGCATTGAATCATTTGGAAACGTGTTGTTCCCACTTTGTTCACTGCGCCCCATGCCTGTCTCTTTTAAGCTATTGTGTCCGTGGCAACTCGTCCTCCTCCTTTGGGTCCATGTGAATAACCCTTCTCTTCAGGCTACTTTCCATCACCGGCAGATACCCTTTAGCTCAATTACTAATTTTAGCTGAGAATTCACAATTGCTGAAAATCTTTGAACATGCATTTTACTTCATACATAACTTCCCTGAACATTAATATATTGATAAAAAGTTTCTAAAATTATTAATTGAAAATTATATTATTTAAAGTAATATATTATTCTATAAAAGCCATAGCATTATTTGTATGATTTGTCCAAAGAAATATTGCCTGGTTTGGTTTAATTTGTAAAGTAAACGTTTTTAAATTTTTATCTACGTGTGCTGGAATTGTAGCATTAAACTGAGGATGTTTCTAAACACAATAAAGTTGCTCTCAGCGAGGAATTGTCTTTCATTTGTTTACCTGATTCTTAAAACTTATTATATGAGTAATTCTTACATATACTTTTTCCCAGTGCTGACAAAGCTACGTCAACTGATAGATTAATGTGTTCATTGGGCTAGTTAAAAATGGTCTATAGGTTAATGGAGTATAAAGTACTTATTTGGAATACCAACTTGGCAACCAGTAATTTAACTCTTAACGTGCTAGCAGTGAAATAAAGTGCCGAATTACCTAGGGCTGGAATATTTGTTTGCTGACAAAGAAGCAAAAACTATGTACTAAAACTCATCAAAATTGCAAACTCTTTCAACACAGCCCAGCATTCCAATATTCCTACTTTAAAAATAAGATAAAAATTGCAAACATTTCATTCTGCTTTTTTGCTTTCTTGCTTTCCCGTCTCTTCAGCCTTAGCTTAACTCAATCAGCAGAACTCTTACCAAAGAATATTGTGAGTTCAACTTTAGTGGTCTGAGTACACAAATTTAGGCTGATGTAACTGTTCATTATTACAGAGGCTTATACTATTGGAGGATACATAAAATTGAAGCTCCATCTTATTTCACAGTGCGGATGTAAAATATCACAAGGTTATTTTGAAGAAACATAATGCACAATGCATTAGCATTTATCAATGCTTATGATGGTCCATGTTTATCATTCAGTCAACATCACCAAGACAATTAATATTATTGGTTATTATCACATTACATATTGTTAGATTTGCCAAAATTAAAGTGGATTCAATACCCTCCGTGAGAAGAAGTTTCAATTTGCCTGGGTTTTAAAGGATCAGTCTCTTATGCTGAATCTATGTTGCCTCATTTGAGACTCTCCCACTTGTGAAAACATCCTGACATCTTCTCTATCATCCTCCCTCCCCCCACCAGTATCTTATCAGTTTCAAAAAGATCACCCCTTATTCTTTTAAGCTTTAATGAATAAGACCAAAATCAGAGACTGAAGCTCTGTCAGTCCCAGGTGTTGTATCTGGTGCAGTGGGTTGAGTGAAGTCTGCATTTAGTAAGTGGCACGAGTGGAGAGGAGAGGGTTGTGGCAAGGTCCAGAATTGGGAACATGGTCTGGAGGTCAGTGTAAAAGGTAGAAGCCTGAAAGGAGGCAGGGTGATGGTCAACAATCCATTAAGGGTCTAGGGCAGGAGTTCCCAACCTGGTGTCCATGGACCACTCGGATAATGGCAGGGGTCCATGGCATAAAACAGGTTGGGAATCCCTGGGCTAGGGCATAGCAGATAGACAACAGACAATAGGTGCAGGATTAAGCCATTTGGCCCTTCGAGCCAGCACCGCCATTCACTGTGATCATGGCTGATCATCCACAATCAGTACCCCGTTCCTGCCTTCTCCCCATATCCCTTGATTCCACTATCTTTAAGAGCTCTATCTAACTCTTTCTTGAAAACATCCAGAGAATTGGCCTCCACTGCCCTCTGAGGCAGAACATTCCACAGATCCACAACTCTCTGTGTGAAAAAGTTTTTCCTCAACTCCATTCTAAATGGCCTACTCCTTATTCTTAAACTGTGGCCTCTGGTTCTGGACTCCCCCAACATCAGGAACATGTTTCCTGCCTCTAGCGTGTCCAATCCCTTAACAACCTTATATGTTTCAATCAGATCCCCTCTCATCCTTCTAAATTCCAATGTATACAAGCCCAGTCGCTCCAATCTTTCAACATATGACAGTCCTGCCATCCCGGGAATTAACCTCGTGAACCTATGCTGCACTCCCTCAATAGCAAGATTGTCCTTCCTCAAATTTGGAGACCAAAACTGCACACAATAATTACAGATGTAATTAGTTTGTGAGTTGGGGTCAGATTGACAGAAGTCTAATTAAGGTTCATGGAGAAGGGGTGGTTTGTTGACCATCCCTGTTGTCAGTAACCATAGCATGTTTAGTTCTACTGGTTAAATGCATTTGGCACAGCAGGATACGAGGTGGAATGTTCTACAGCTGAGTACACCACAGGACTTATGTACCTGATAATGCAAAATGGCATCATACAGTCAATGCGAATTCACACTCTAAGGCTTAACTGGCGGCAATCTTCATAAAGCCATACACTTGTTCCACTTGCTGGTTTCTGGCAAGAACACTGGAGACATACAGTGGTATGCAAAAGTTTGGGCACCCCTGGTCAAAATTTCTGTTACTGTGAATAGCTAAGTGAGTAAAAGACGACCTGATTTCCAAAAGGCATAAAGTTAAAGATGACACATTTCTTTAATATTTTAAGCAAGATTACTTCATTTCCAGTTTTTACAGTTTCAAAATAACAAAAAAAGAAAAGGGCCCGAAGCAAAACTTGGGCACCCTGCATGGTCAGTACTTAGTAACACCCCCTTTGGCAAGTATCACAGCTTGTAAACGCTTTTTGTAGCCAGCTAAGAGTCTTTCAATTCTTGTTTGGGGGATTTTTGCCCATTCTTCCTTGCAAAAGGCTTCTAGTTCTGTGAGATTCTTGGGCCATTTGCATGCACCGCTCTTTTGAGGTCTATCCACAGATTCTTGATGATGTTTAGGTCGGGGGACTGTGAGGGCCATGGCAAAACCTTCAGCTTGCACTTCTTGAGGTAGCCCATTGTGGATTTTGAGGTATGTTTAGGTTCATTATCCTGTTGTAGAAGCCATCCTCTTTTCACCTTCGGTTTTTTTACAGGTGGTGTGATGTTTGCTTCCAGAATTTCCTGGTATTTAATTGAATTCATTCTTCCCTCTACCAATGAAATGTTCCCCATGCCACTGGCTGTAACACAAGCCCAAAGCATGATCGATCCACCCCTGTGCTTAACAGTTGGAGAGGTGTTCTTTTCATGAAATTCTACACCCTTTTTTCTTCAAACATACCTTTGCAAATTGCGGCCAAAAAGTTCTATTTTAACTTCAGTCCACGGGACTTGTTTCCAAAATGCATCAGGCTTGTTTAGCTGTTCCTCTGCAAACTTCTGACGCTGAATTTTGTGGTGAGGATACAGGAAAGGTTTTCTTCTGATGACTCTTCCATGAAGGTCATATTTGTGCAGATGTCAATGCACGGTAGAACAGTGCACCACCATTCCAGAGTCTGCTAAATCTTCCTGAAGGTCTTTTGCAGTCAAACGGGGGTGGGGGGGGGGTTGATTTGCCTTTCTAGCAATCCTACGAGCAGTTCTCTCGGAAAGTTTTCCTGGTCTTCCGGACCTCAACTTGACCTCCACCGTTCCTGTAACTGCCATTTCTTAATTACATTACGAACTGAGGAAACGGTTACCTGAAAATGCTTTGTTATCCTCTTATAGCCTTTTCTTGCTTTGTAGGCATCATTTATTTTAATTTTCAGAGTGCTAGGCAGCTGCTTAGAGGAGCCCATGGCTGATGATTGTTGGGGCAGGGTTTGAGGAGTCAGGGTATTTATAAAGATTTGAAATTTGCATCACCTGGCCTTTCCTAATGATGATTCTGAACAAGCCATAGCCCTAACAAGCTAGTTAAGGTCTGAGACCTTGGTAAAAGTTATCTGACAGCTCAAATCTCTTGGGGTGCCCAAACTTTGCATGGTGCTCCCTTCCTTTTCTCACTCTAAAACTGTACAAAATAAAAATAATACACTAATCTTGCTTAAAATGTTGAAAAGACCTTCCTTATGCAAAACTGAATGGTAGGCTGTAAACACTTCCAGTTCCAGTGTCAAGTTTATGGTCACAACAAGTCACCTTGACAGTCATGGTAATTATGTTGTTGTTATGCTCTGCAGTTGGAGTTATGGATACAGTAGGTAGAAGCTTACTAAGAACATCCTTACTTAAGTTCTTACACCTATTCCTCATGCCCTGTTTCTTCTGAGATTCACTTTGAATTATTCTCTTGGAATATGTGGCACTCTGCTGAAAGCCTTCATTTTTCCCTCCACTGACTCCTCCGTTTTTGAAAGTTTCATCCTGTCCTACTTATGCCCTGCAACTGCACAATCATGTTATATTCGAAGGAGATGCTCAATTGACTGAGTTCTTCAGCACTTCAATTACTGTAACACCTAGTACTGGAAAGTGACATTTGGCCAAGTAGGTCTATTTTTTAACTGGAATAGGCATGATGGGTTAAATGACCTTGTCATAATTTTTTCTGATTCTATCACAATCTGAATACAGAGGCCATGATCTCACCCACATGAGTGCGTGTGCAGACATTACTCTGGACCTGAAAGGGCACTTGTAGTGCTGATAAAGTTTTCTCTATGGAGCTATATTTTACACCCGTGATGACTTATTGTTATGAAGACAAATATTATTGCAAAGAAGAGTACTATTAAACAGTTACTCAAAAATCTAACAGCAGGATCACATACAGGCAGAGGAGAACTAGGTTAATTTGGCATCATGTTCGGTACAGGCATTGTGGGTGGAGGGACTGTTCCTGTATTGTACTGTTGTATAGTTACTTAAATGTTTACCTACAAGTCGGTGCCAACTGTTGAATAGAAATTACAGTGCCTTGAAAAGTACACAGTCCCCACAATTTTCTAGATTTAAAATATATTGAAGTAGGATTTTTTAACCTAATCTACAAAACATTGTGCATCATGTCAAATCAAAAAAAGATGTACTAAAAATTATAAACCAAAATTGTGAGACTGAGGAAGTATTCATTCTGTTTATAATTACTATGCTAACTTTCCTCACGTGCAATACTGTATATGTTACCTGACCAACTTACTCAGTTTGTTGATGTAGAAAATTTGTGGTTGTACCAACTCACCCAATTTGGTGACGTAGAAAACAGTCACTGGAGAAGAATGGCACTTGTAAGTGAGCTGCAGGTCAGTGGGTGCAACTGGAGATGAAGTTCATGGCTCCACAATCTCTAAGGTCTTGAACAAAATGGGTATTTATGGAAGAGTGGCAAGGAAGAAGCCCTTTTAAAAAAAACCTTGCCTGTAACTTGGTAAGTGATTTGCTTAGAAGATACTGTAAAGATGTGGAAGAAGGTCTTGTGGTTGGATAAGACTAAGGTGGAACTTTTTAGCCTCAACTCTAAGAGGTATGCGTGGCATAAATCTAATACTGAGCATCAGCCAATTAACACCACCCCTACTGTAAAGTATGGTGGAGGTAGGATAACACCATGGAGTTCATTTTCAGCAGCAGGGACTGGAAATCTGGTCAGGATTGATGGGGAGATGAATGCTGCTAAGTACAAAGAGATCCAGGATAAAAACCTTCCAGCCTCTTCCAGAAAGCTTAGACTGGGGTGGAAATTTGCCTTTCAGCAAGTCAACAACCCAAAGCACACCACCAGATTAACCATGGAATGACTTCAAATGAACAAAATCGATGTCCTTGACTGGCCCTGTCAGAGTACTGATTGACCACTTGTGGCAAAACCTCAAGATTGCTGTCCACCACTGCTCTCCAACTAACCTGGCACAGCTTGAGTAATTTTGCAACTTTGCAATGGTCAAATCTTGCTCCATCATGTTGTGAAAAGCCAATAGAGACTTATCTAAAGACTACCAGCTGTAACAGCTGCGAGAGGTAGTTCAACCAAATACTGAGCAAAGAGGAGTGAATACTGGAAAGGAGTGAACTGCTGACATTTCAGTTTTCCATTTTTTAGTGTTTCATGCTCTATAATTTCCCCCCATTTTTTGGGGGGGCTCTAGTGTGAAAAGGAGCATGTAATCCACAAGTAAAAATTCTCAGTTTAATTGATCAAAATCTCTAGTTGTAATATTCATTTATATGAACAAAGGGCTGGGGGCTGTATACTTTTACAAAACACTGCATGTTACACAGACATGATTGAAATTTAAAAAATATGGATACTGGAAATTTGAAATAAAACAGAAGGTCAGATACTCAGCACGTCAAGCTGCATCTATGGAGAGAGAATCAGAGATAATATTTCAGGTTAATGACTCGATGTGAATTGGAGAAATGAGAAAAGTCGTTTGAATTTGCAAGCGAGAGTGAGGGATGAAGAAAACGAAGGAAATGTCGGTGGCAGGGAGGAACCAAGATTCTCCAGGTGGCACAATGTTTTTTGAATAAAAAGTTAGAAAATTTTAAAAAAGCAGAACAGTGTACTGGAGCATTAAGAGGCAGAACACAGCAATTGCTGGAAATAGCAGAATAGTCCTTGATTCAATCCTACTCAGGACCCCTTTCTAACTCTCTCTCAAATACTGTATGGTTCTGCTTCCTTCTGCATTCATATAACTCTCACTTTCACAGGTTCCATATCTGACTCTTCCCTTCCCTTCCTTGATTTCTCTCATTTCACCACATGGGCTAACGGCCAATATCCATTAAAATTTCAAGGATTCCCACAACTATCTCAACTGTAACCCATCACAATCTGCTTCCTGTGATTCCTTTTCATTCTCCTAGTTTCTCAACCTCCATTCTATCTGTTCTGATGATGAGATTTTCCATGGCACTGCTTCAGAAATGACTTCCTTTATCATACCACACTTGACAGAGTGCTCCCTTTATCTTATCATACATGACAGAACTCTCAACTACAGCCCCTCAATTTTGCAAATCTTCACCTCTCCATCCCATCAACCTCCACATTCAGAGGATCATCCTCTGTAATTTCTGTCAGCCGCAAAGTGATGCCACAACCAGCCACATCATACACTCCCCTTTCAGTATTTTGAAGAAAGTATCCCCTTTGTGATTTCCTGGTTTTCTATCTCCATCAATCACTGTCTTTTTCACTGGGTTTCCCCATGGAAATGTGGTAGCTGCAACATTAGCCCTTTCACAACGCCCCTTCTGCTGATTCACAAGGGCTTCTTCCAAGCTAGAGAACTGCATTTGGTCGGACCGCTCTCGGAGAACTGTGAGCAGTTTTAGGCTTTCTACCTGAGAAAGGGTGTGCTGGCAATGGAGCGGGTGCAGAGGAGGTTCACGAAAAAGACCCCAGGAGTGGAGATGTTAATGTATGAGGAACGTTTGACGGCACTAGGCCTATACTCGCTGGACTTTAAAAGAATGAGGGGTTTTCTCACTGAAACGTCGCATATGGGTGCCATGGTAGGGTAGCGGTTAGCTTGATTCGGAGTTCAATTCTGATGCCATCTGTGCCCTCCCCGTGGAATGCGTGGGTCTTCCTTAGGTGCTCCAGTCTTCTCCCACTGACCAAAGATGTACGAGATAGGTTACCTGCACCTGACAAATTGCCCTGTGATTAGGTCGGTGTTAATCTGCTTTGTTGGGGGTTGCTGGTGCAGCTGACTCATGGGCTAGAAGGGTTTTGTGCACACTGTATCAGTAAAAAAATAAATACAAATAAACATCGAAAGGGTTAGATACCGTGGACAAGGAGAGGGTATTTCCTCTAGTGCGGGAGTCCAGGACCAGAGGACACAACCTCAGAATACGAGGATGTTGCTTTAGAACAGAGATGAGGAGGGATTTCTATAGCCGGATGGTGGTGAATCTGTGGAATTCATTGCCTCTGATGGCTGGGGAGGTTGTAATCGGGTATATTTAAGGCGGTGGTTGATAGGTTCTTGATTAGTAAAGGCTTCGAAGGTTACATGGAGAAGGCAGGGAATGGAGTTGACAGAGAAAATAAATCAGCCATGATAGAGTGGCAGAGAAGTATCTGTGGGCCAAGTGGCCTAATTCTGCACCTATGTTTTGTGGTTTTTGAGAAGGAGAAGTTAAAGTCAGATGTATCAGTATTACAGTGGAGTAAAGGGAATTACAGAGGCATGAGAGAGGAGTTGACCAGAATTGATTTGTAAAAGAACACTGGCAGGGATAATGGCAGAACAGCAATGGCAATGGCTGGAATTTCCGGAAGTTATTCAGAAGGCTCTGGGTATATACATCCCAAAGACGGAGAAGTATTCTAAAGGAAAGGTGGCACAACCGTGGCCAACAAGGGAAGTGAAAGCCAACATAAAAGTCAAAATGAGGGCATATAATAAAGCAAAAACTAGTGGGAAGTCAGAGGATTGGGAAGCTTTTAAATACTAACAGAAAACACCTAAGAAAAAGTCACTAAGAAGGTAAAGATGGAATACAAAAGTAAGCTAGCCAATAATATTAAAGAGGCTACCAAAAGTTTCATCAGATACATGAAGTGTAAAAGAGAGGCAAGAGTGGATGCAGACTGCTGGAAAATGATGCTGGAAAGGTAGTAATGGGGGACAACAAAACAGTGGATGAACTGAATAAGTATTTTGCATCAGTCTTCACTGTGGGAGACACTAGCAGTATGGTGGAATTGCTAGGTGTCAGGGGGCATGAAGTGTGTGAAGTTACCAACTACAGAGAAGGTTCTTGGGAAACTGAAAGTTCTAGAGGTAGTAAGTCACCTGAACCAGATGGTCTACACTCCAGAGTTCTGAGAGAGGTGCCTGAAGAGATTATAATACTCTTTAATAATAATACTCTTTCAAGAATCACTGGATTCTGGAATGGTTCCAGAAGACTAGAATATTTCAAATATCACTGCACTCTTCAAGAAGGTTTGTGTTACTTAAACAACTTGATCTCTATTCCTATCACAGTTACTTTAGTTCCTTTCTTCAACCTTGTCCCTTTCTGCAATGTAAATCACACTTATTTTCCAATTCTCAAAAATGAACTAGTTTTCACCACAAGTGCCATCTGATTTCTGAATGGACTTTGAACCATGAACACTACCTCATTATTTATTATTTTTATTTTTGCACTAATTCACTTCAGCTAATTAATATATACTGCATATATACAGTAATTCACAGATTTTTTTCTACTTTTATGTATTGCATTGTACTGCTGCCGCAAAGACAATAAATTTCATGATGTATGCCGATGATATTAAACCTGATTCTGATCCTCCAAGGGGACCACAACCTTGTTGGAGGGTTTGGAAGCTTGTATGCCTCAATGACCCAGAGAGCTATGTTAGCTGGAGTCAGGGCTTTACAATTTGGCTCTTGGTGGGGTTTCCCACACCAAACAGGTCAAAGGGTAGAGGACAGACTAAGGGTGGTCCACAAATCCTTCAGGTTCTGGGTTTCAGTTCAGGGCTAACAATCCTGACTGGTAAGACAACATTTTTACAGAAACAGCAATGAAGAATCCTTCTACATCTGACTGCATTAGTATTCCTGAGTCTCCACTCGGGACTTGAATAACTAACAATAGAAAAAAACCGAACTCCTAACACGATGAAAAAAACTGTGAATACTGCCAGGGATGGAGAACTTTCACTGTTGCCCTAAACACCAGTGGCCTAACAGGCAGTAGGTGATTGTGATTCTGGCCAACCTGTTAAGCATCTCAAGTAACTCAAGAATTTTCAGTTTTTATTTTGAATTTTCAGATCTGCAGTTCTCACTTTTTGATTAACAGAACCTATTGAATGTTCAATAATCACTGGGAGCACATTTGTTTCAACCCATCTGAAATTCCTTATTTCTCCTCTGTATCTCTTTACTCTTGTTGCTATGATGCAGACAGCACACACACACACACACACACACACACACACACACAGCAGAGATATTTCTAGTTGTGGTTAGACTAGACTGTCCATTAGAATCTGGAAGGCTTTAAATACAAGTGGATTTGAGTTATTTCCTCAGTCTCCTTCTCTTTATTATCAGTGCCTAAACAAAAGAGTGAAAGCAAGTGACTCCGCCAACAAAAGTGCTTTGAACTGCAGGGAAAGTAGCCCTCAAAGAGGGTGAAAATATCCAAGTGGCTCTATTCTTTGCACTTACACTAATTAGACATTTTCTCTGTCAACTATTCATTGCTACAGCGAGGACAAACTTACTGAATTACTTTGTAAAGTGTTTGCAAAAGTTTACATTTGTTTGTGTCTACGCAAAGTAAAGTAAGTAGTTGAACAGCATTTGAACGTTAGCATTGTTTGCAGCCTTGTGAGATGATGAAGAGAGGCAGAAATTAATGAACCCTTCCTCAGCAAGCAGTGCCGTTTCAAACGCAGCAGCTCTCCAAATTATGAAAGAGAAAGTGAATCCTTTAAACACAAACACGAGAAAATCTGTAGATGTTGGAAATCCAAGGCAGCACACACAGAATACTGGGAGAGCTCAGCAGGCCAGGCAGCAACTATGGAAAGGTATAAACAGTCGATATTTTGGGCTGAGACCCTTCACCAGTCTTGATGCCTTTAAAAACAGCTTGAAAATTTTCAAAGTCCTTAATGGAAGGGAAGAATGGAAATGGGTCACTGCAACGGAGGGAACTAGTAAAGCAGTATAATTTAATTTCTTGTTCTAATGTCTTGGAATTTTAGAAAGGGTCTATTTTCTTTTACTTCCTTCTCCCATCTTGATTTCTTTGATGGGAACATAAATGCCCCATTTACTATATAAGATTCAGATTAGTTCTGCTCCTTTGAAAAAACAAACCAAATCTGTTCTCTGGAATGTAGCACTTTGGAATTTCTTATCCAAGAGACTGTTTCTGACTAGAGGCAAGCAGCAAGCCAGAAATCTGAACAAATCTGTATTTGTTAATATTTTTCTGGGATAGTAGGGATGGTTTTTCTGACCTTCATTCCTAGGGAACAATGACCAGATCTCCACCCATCTACCACATGTTGTCACAGATCATATGTCAAACAGCAAGACCAACCATGTCCACAGCAACCATTAAGAGCCTACTTAAACTGATTCTACAGTAATACCCTACACCTCCAGTAATTTCCCCAGATTCACTTACCCACACACTAGTAGTGGCCATTTAACCTAACAACCATCAAAACTTTGGAATTTTGGTAGAAGCCGGAGACCCAGAGGAAACTTACAAGCTCACAGACTGGCACTTGTGAAATAGTGGTCTGGGATGGAGTTTGAACTAAGAAAGATCAAGTCTAGTATCCTCAAGCATTAAATGGTCGTTTCAGGAACCCAATTCTGTTAATTTATTTAGTTTTGGGTGTTACTGAAAGAACATTGGATATTTCATTGTCAAAGCTAGATCTGGGGTTTGCTACAGGGGCAGAAGGTCTAGTAGTCATGTGTGGAGGACCACAGTAGAACAGAAAAAATAAATGACTAGTGTAAGGGGGATTGTGGGATCCAAAATGGGCCTTCAATGTTTGAGACCTGTATGGAGAGCCTTCAACTATTGAAATATTTGGGAGTGGAAATAAAGGATCAGAGATTAAGCCTCAGGGAACTGGGAGCAGAATCGGAGGGCAGAATAGTTTTATGTTGTAGCAGGAGAAAGGCCAAAGGATGAATAATGATAAGTATGGTAGTAATCTTACAGGGATCTCACCCAGTGCTGGGATATTGTTTTCCCAGAGCAGCCTACATTGGCAACACCCCGCACAATTCTGTTAATGTCCCATGTAATGACTGAAAGGTGCAGTTCATTGGGAATGGTGCCCTTCAGTGCATAGTTAACACAAAAATCGTATCAAGTGTGATTTAGTTTGGAATGTGCCCTGTTGAATCAAAATGACCTGAAAATAATCATTAACGCATTTCACTCCAGGACAGTCTGATTTTCAGTTGCATGAAGCTGAAAACACGATGTTACCCTCTCATACTTCTTTTGGCTAGGATTTCCTTAAATTGAGAGATCTCACTCAGTTCTTGGATGTGGTCCCAGCGAGTCAGGATATTGAATGAAATGATGCCTACTGTCATTGTCAAGGACGCCAGAGGCCTCAGAGACAAGGAAGTGGTTTTGTGTGTGCCCTGAATGCTTATTTAGTTAGATGTATCAAAAAAAATCTTTAACCATCTCTGTCAGTCAAGCCACCTGTCTCCACAGGGCTAGTTGGTATATCTAGCTCACTGAATAACATTCACAACTGAGTCATCTGTTATATCCGTGCCCCATGATGGGGGTTCAATCTCTCAAGCTAATTGCATTATTTCAAGGAAAACAGTGACATTCCTGGGAGAGACTGACAGGGTGTGTGAGGGGGAAAGAGAAGGGGGAGAGCGAGGGGGAAGGGAGAGGGGTGAGAGAGAGGGGGACCGAGGGGAAGGAGGGGTGAGAAAGAGGGGGAGAGAAGGGGAGAGAGAGGGGAGAGAGGGGGAAAGAAGGGTGAGGGGGAGAGAGAGAGAGGGGAGAGGGGACGAGAGAGGAGATGGGACGAGGGGGGAGAGGTGGAGAGTGAGGGGAGGGGGAGAAAGAGGGACAGAACAAGATGGGGAGTGAGGAGGGAGAGAGATGGGGAAGAGGGGGTAGAGAAGGAGGGAGGAGGGAGGGAAGATGGGAGGGGGTAAAAGTTGGTAAAGGTGGAGGGAGTGGATGGAGAGGAGGGAGAGGGAGAGAGAAAATGGAAACACAGTATTTTATTCCATCCACATCTCAGTCAATTCCTCTCCAACCCCACCCCCAGATTCTACCACTAACCTGCATGTTAGCATCAATTTATTAATTTAGGTACATCTTAATGCCATAGGATGAAATTGGAGTATTCAGAGGAAACATACAGGGGCAAAGGGAGCATTTAAAAATTCCACACAGAAGTTAATATTGAACCTGGTTCACTGCGGTTCTACCAGCAGTGCTGCAAATTCAATTTCAATTTTAAAAAGTCAATCTTTGAAAATCATGAGCAGTATGTGTACCACAGAGACTATGAATTTTGTTCTGGATACTGTATACTAGAATGCGGAGTTGTCCTGATTTGAGGTTTGAGTGTCACTGGGATGGCACAGTAAGGTAGTGGTTAGCACAAAGTTTGACGGTATCAGTGACAGCGGTTCAATTCCTGCCGCTGTCTGTAAGCAGTTAGTATGTTCTCCCTGTGACTGTGTGGGCTTCCTCCAGGTGCTCCGGTTTCCCAACAGAGTCCAAAGACGTACTAGTTCACAGATTAATTGGTCATTGTCAGTTGTTCCATGATTAGGTTAGGGTTGCTGAGCGACAGGGCTTCATTGTCACTTCCAAGTCTATCACGAGGAAACATCCTCCGGTAGCCTCTCGTGAGGTAAAAGACAATTTCAGTAGTTCTTCCTAAGTGATCTCTCGCCTGACATCCCACATCATCAGTCTATCCCCAACATCAATGTCCAGACTAATACGGCCACACTGATACCACAACACTCTTCTCCAGACTGACCACCCTCCTCACCCCCCACCCACCACTGATCTTCAGACCGATTCCCCACTGATTGCCTGGCTCTGGACTGACTCCCACTTCTGACATCCAGACTGACCCCACCCCTCTTCTACAGATTGCACCACTACCCCCACCACTGACCTCCAGCTGATTCCACCACTGACCCCCAGACTGATTCCACCACTGACCCCAGACCGATTCCACCACTGACCCCCAGACCGATTCCACCACTGATCTCCAGACCCATTCCACCACTGACCCACAGACCGATTCCACCACTGACCCTCAGCTGATTCCACCACTGATCCCCAGACCGATTCCACCACTGACCTCAGACCGATTCCACCACTGACCCCCAGACCGATTCCACCACTGACCCCAGACCGATTCCACCACTGACCCCCAGACCGATTCCACCCAGACTCCACCACTGACCTCTAGACTGACTCCACCACTGACTCCCAGACCGACTCCACCACTGACCCCCAGACCGATTCCACCACTGACTTCCAGACCGATTCCACCACTGACCCCCAGACCGATTCCACCACTGACCCTCAGCTGATTCCACCACTGATCCCCAGACCAATTCCACCACTGACCTCAGACCGATTCCACCACTGACCCTCAGCTGATTCCACCACTGACCCCCAGACCGATTCCACCACTGACCCCCAGACCGACTCCAACACTGACCCCCAGACCGATTCCACCATTGACCTCCAGACCGATTCCACCACTGACCCTCAGCTGATTCCACCACTGACCCCCAGACCGATTCCACCACTGACCTCCAGACCGATTCCAACACTGACCCCCAGACCAATTCGACTAACACCCGACTGACTCCACCACTGACCCCCAGACCGATTCCACCACTGACCTCCAGACCGATTCCACCACTGACCCCAGACCGATTCCAACACTGACCCCCAGACCGACCCCACCACTGACCCGCAGACTGATTCCAACACTGACCCCCAGCTCATTCCACCATTGACCCCCTGACCGATTCCAACACTGACCTCCAGACCGATTCCACCACTGACCTCCAGACCGATTCCACCACTGACCCCCAGACCGATTCCACCACTGACCTCCAGACCGATTCCACCACTGACCCCCAGACCGATTCCACCACTGACCTCCAGACCGATTCCACCACTGATCCCCAGACCGACTCCACCACTGACTTCTAGACTGACTCCAACACTGACCCCAAGACCGAATCCACCACTGATTTCCAGACTGACTCCTCCCTGGACTATCTCCAGCTTGATTACCCCCATCCCAATCAATCTGACACCACCACCAGTATTAGATTCTGGAATAACACTGCCACCAATCTATTACCTGCCCTTCCCCTTCCCTCCCCAAGATTACCTGCAGCCTGATTTCAACACTGGTTGCTCCCCATCTCTGCTAGAAAAGCCTTTGAAGATACATAGCATGCAGTTTCCACTGTGTAACGCACACTTCAGACATACTTTATCACAGAATTTCCCAAAAAGATTGTCATGTCATCGTAATCTACACATTTTCCTTGCTCTCCAGCAGTTTAAAAACTGCTGTTATCCATTATCACAATTACCCTTTGTGAGAGCTCTATGGACCAATGTTGGCATTACAAAGACATCTATGCTTCATTTAGTATTTCATTGACTGCAAATTTCTGTGCAAATCCAAAGCTTATGATACCTGTTATATAAATGCTGGGTTTCCATTGCATAGATGTTTGTCACACAGCAACATCCTGGTGACATCACTGTCAATGAACACAATTGTTCTATATAGAGACATGGTGACTGTTGTAATGGGGAGGAGAGCAATAGTGATGTTGTAGTGGGGAGGAATAGTGATGTTGTAGTAGGGTAGGCAGCAATAGTGATGTTGTAGTGGGGAGGAGAGCAATAGTGATGTTGTAGTGGGGAGGAGAGCAATAGTGATATTGTACTGGGGAGGAGAGCAATAGTGATACTGTACTGGGGAGGGGAGCAATAGTGATGTTGTAGCGGACAGTAATAGTGATGTTGTAGTAGGGTAGGCAGCAGTAGTGGTGTTGTAGTGGGGAGGAGAGCAATAGTGATGTAGTGGTGAGCAATAGTGATGTTGTAGTGGGTTGGACAGCAATAGTGATGTTGTAGTGGGTGCAGTAGTGATGTTGTAGTGGGTTGGACAGCAATAGTGATGTTGTAGTGGGGAGAGGAGCTTTAGTGATCTTGTAGTGGGGTGTGGAGCAATAGTGAAGTTGTCGTGAAGTGGGGAGCAATAGTGATGTTAGTGGGGAGGAGAGCAATAGTGATGTTGTAGTGGGGTGAACAGCAATAGGGATGTTGTAGTGGGGTGAACAGCAATAGGGATGTTGTAGTGGGGAGGGGAGCATTAGTGATCTTGTAGTGGGGTGTGGAGCAATAGTGAAGTTGTTGTGAAGTGGGGAGCAATAGTGATGTTAGTGGGGAGGAGAGCAATAGTGATGTTGCAGTGGGGAGCAATAGTAAAATTGTAGTGGGGTGGGCAGCAATAATGATGTATTAGTGGGGAGGGGAGCAATAATGTTGTAGGGAGGAGGTGAGCAACAGTGATGTTGTAGTGTGGAAGGGAGCAATAGTGATGTTGTAGTGAGGAGGAGATCAGTAGTGATGTTGTAGTGGGGATCAGTAGTGATGTTGTTATGGGGAGCAATAGTGATGTTGTAGTGGGGAGGGGAGCAGTAATGATGTTGTCGTTAGGAGGGGAGCAATAGTGACATTGTACTGGGGAGGGGAACAATAGGAATGTTGTCATGAGGTGGGGAAGAATACTGTTGTAGTGAGGAGGAGAGCAATAGTGATGTTGTAGTGAGGTGGGGAGCAACAGTAATGTTGTAGTGGGTTGGACAGCAATAGTTATGTTGTAGTAGGGAGCAATAGTGATGTAGTGGGGAGGGGAACAATAGTGATGTTGTGGAAAGTTCTTTTCCCAGGCATTCTTTTGCTCTCCCTTGAAGACATTAACCTTTTGCCAACCTTCTCTTGAATTTCTCCAGCACATTTATGTCATATTGTCCATCGTTTGGGTCTCCCTTTAGTGGCCATGTGTCTGCTTTACTTAGAACTAGAAGTTCCTTTTTTATATGTAAGCATGTAAATAAGACATATATGCATATGATGTCATCATTCTACTGTTCATATGTACATGGGTTAGTCTGCAATACAGTTTGGTCTGAAGGTCCTGGTTTCTCCATTAAATTATTACTGATACAACGTGTGTCAGCTCTGTCTTTCTGTCTCACATATCTGCTCCAAATATCTGGCAACTCTCACTGGGAATAGTCAAGATAACCAATTCACTTTGAAGGAGGTGTTTCAAGTAGTTACTAAGTACTGCTGATGAATGACACTGGTTATAGGACCTCAAAACACTGCAGTTGGAGTAAAAGGCCATACCTGTCAAAGTTTTTGAAGGTCCTCTGAATCAATAAGCACTGCACAGGCATCAACAATTAAAAGTTAATGGCAGTGTACGGGAGAGAAAGACAGAAATAAACTAACTTCACCCCTCACAATCAGCATGATTCAGCCCATTATTTTTGCTACTAATTACTGCATTGATCATTGTATTGTTATTCAACATTTCTACTTTTTATAACGGTATTTTTCTCAATAAGTTCTCCGACTTTTTAACTTCTTAAAATCACATGAAATCTATGAACTTCTAAGACACCACAGATGCTGGAAACCTGAAATAAAAATCCAGAAAACGTTGTAAATATTTAGCAGATCAGGCAGCATCTGTGGAATGAGAAACTTACAATATTTAAAAGTTGAAGACCCTTTATCAGAACTGGACATACAATTCCACTCTCAGTCGATGGGGAGTTGTTAACCTGGGCCCACTGCAATCCATGTGTTGTGAATCAGGGAATGACAAAAATTAGACATGATAACAGTGGAGGATTAGGAATAAACACTGAAAGCCGAACGGTGAAGTGGAATTTTGAACTGGTGTCGTTTCCATGTAATTTTTCAAAATGCCACACTGACTATGGATTTAGTAAGTACCGTCAAAGAACACTTAACCATAATCCCCAATTAATTTTCTTTATCCTATAGCAGCTGCTTCTGATGCATTCCCTGAATTAATTTGTCAATTTGAGGAGGGGTGGGAGGAGGAGGGCATTTGTGTTGGAGGTTCTACCAATTGACATAACTTGGACAGAAGAGCTGTGGAAAATGACAATTTTCCAAAGATTCCGAAGAACATTTCTTGAAGTCCACCAAAGAACGAGAAGACCTCCAGGGAAATCTAAACTTCAGTGTCAAAAAACGTGAACAGTTGGACTGAAGTTGTCTAAGTCACTTTATACAGGCAACTTCCATCCAAGTGAGAGGATACTGTTAAAACTATTTGAAGTTGCCTTTACACTGTGTCAAAGTGTGTGGCCACTGACCATTGGGAAAGGCCCAGTTAAAGTATGAAAATGGCAGGAGATTTTTTTTTGCATATAACTGGAGTAGATCTCTCAGGCAAACCTTAGAGCTGCCATTGCTTGAGAAATAAATGCTAGGGAGCATTTTCATAACACAATTCAATAAAATTATATTAACAGGATGTTATAAAGCCAATTGTTCAATGCTAATCATTTTCAGGGAGTGTCCAGCTTGATAGTGAATCTTCTTCACCTTTATGAACAAGAGTCATCGGATGAGTCACAGTATTTTAGAGAGAAAGCACAGAAAGAGGACCTTCAATTATGCATTTACACTAATCCAGTATTAATTCCATTTCTTATTCTCCCTACAATCTTATTAACCCATCCCATTCACCCCAAGATTCTTCCACTCACCAATACAATTTATAATGACTCACAGTAAGGGAAAGAAAATAGAGAATGCAGAGGAAACCCACTTGGTTACAGGGAAAATGTGCAAATGCTCCCCCTCCCCCCCCCCCCCAATAGCCACTGGGACATTGAGGAACAGATATGTAAACAGATTAAGGAAATGTGTAAAAATAAAAGGGTTGTTATCATAGGGTATTTCAACTTCCCTAATATAAACTGGGACCTTCTGAGTGCAAAGGGCTTAGATGGGGCAGAATTTGTTAAGTGTATCCAGGAAGGTTTCTTAAATCAATATGTAGACAAGTCAATGAGAGGAGGGGCCATACTGGACCTGGTGTTGGGTAATGAGCCTGGCCAGGTGACTGACCTTTCAGTGGGTGATCAGTGACCACAACTCCTTAACTTTCTGGATAGTGGTAGATAAGGAGAGGTATGGTTCCTGTGTGAGAGTTTTATATTGAAGTAGGGCAATTACGAGAGCAATATGCAGGAGCTAAGAAGAGTTACTTGGGACCACCTATTTTTCTGGCAAATCCACATCAGACATGTGGAGGGTGCACCGAGTACAGGAAAGGTATGTTCCTGTTAGAAGGAAGGAGATAGATGAAAAGGTAATGGAATCTTGGATGTCAAGAGAGGCGATGAATTTGGTCAAGAAGAAAAAGGAAAAGGATGTAAAG
This sequence comes from Mobula hypostoma, assembly GCF_963921235.1. Lineage (NCBI taxonomy): Eukaryota > Metazoa > Chordata > Chondrichthyes > Myliobatiformes > Myliobatidae > Mobula > Mobula hypostoma. The sequence goes on along the minus strand of NC_086100.1, from coordinate 112,524,372 downwards.
TTTCAGAAGTTAGGATCAAACGGAGCACATGAGGATTATAAAGAAGCCAGAAAGGAACTAAAGAAGGGAATTAGGAAAGCCAGGAGGGGCCATGAAAAGTCATTGGCAGGTAGGATTAAGGTGAATCCAAAGGCATTCTATACATACCTCAAGAGCAAGAGGGTAATTAGGGAGAAGGTAGGACCACTCAAAGATAAAGGAAGGAACATTTGTCTGGATGCAAAGAATGTGACTGAGATACTTAATGAGTATTTTGCTTTGGTATTTACCAAGGAAAAGGACATGGAGGACCAGGAGATCAGTGCTGAGTGGAAAAGTATGTTAGGGCATTTAGGGGCCAAGGAGGAGAAAGTGTTGGGTCTCCTAATCAGTATTAAGGTGGATAAGTCTCCAGGGCCTGATGGGATTTATCCCAGGTTATTGAAGGAGACAAAGGACAAGACGCTGGGGCCTTGACCAGTATCTTCATGTCCTCTCTAGCCACAGGCAAGGTCCCGGAGCACTGGGATGTGAGCTAATGTTATACCTCTATTTAAAAAGGGAACAAGGAAAATCTTGGGAACTATAGACCAGTGAGTCTCATGCCAGTTGTAGGGAAAGTGCTGGAGAAAATTCTTAGGGACAGGATATATGAGCACAAGGAAACCTATGGCCTAATTAAGGAGAACCAGCAATCCTTTGTGCAGGGCAGGTTGTGTCTTATCAACTTGATTTAGTTTTTTCAGAAGGCGACAAAAGAGATTGATAAAGTCAGGGGAGTGAATGTTTTCTACATGGATCTTAGTAGGGTGTTTGACAAAATCCCTCATGGGAGGCTAATTCAGAAGATTAGGATGTATGGGTTCATGGCGAGTTGGCTGTTTGGATTCAGAGCTGGCTTGCACACAGAAGACAGAGGGTAGTGTTTGAAGGGACTTGTTCGGGCTGGAACTCTGTAATTACTGGTGTTCTGCAGGGATCTCTGCTGGGACCTCCATGTTTGTGATGTTTATAAATGACCTGGATGAAAACGTAGATGGATGGATTAGTAAGTTTGCGAATGATACCAAGATTAGTGGAGTCATGAATAGTGTAGAAGACTGGCAAAGAATTCATAATGATATAGATCAGGTGGGCAGAGAAATGGCAGCTGGAGTTTAACCTTGATAAGTGTTACACCTGGGTAAGGGAAATGCAAGGAGACAGTCCACTGTTAAAGGCAAGATCCTTAACAGTGTCGCTGAACAGAGAGACCTTGAGGTCCAAGTTCACAGCTCCTCGAAAGTAGCTACACAGGTCCATAGGGTGGTTGAGAAGGCTTACGGAAAGCTTGCTTTTAGTAGTCGAGGCATTGTTCAAAAGTCAAGTGGTTATGCTGCAACTTTATAGAACCCTGGTTAGGCCACATCTGGAATATTGCACACAGTTCTGGTCGCTCCACTATAGGCAGGATGTTGAGGCTTTGGAGAGGGTGCAGAAGAGGTTTACCTGGATGCTGCCTGGTTTAGAGAGCATGTGCTATCATGAGAGGCTTGGGTTGTTTTCTTTGGATCAGCGGAGCATGAGGGGCGATCTGATGGAGGTTTATAAGTTTATGAGAGGCATGAGCAGACAGGGAGCATCTTTGTCCCAAGGTAGAAATGTCTCATACCGGGGAGCGGGGCATGCATTGAAGGTGAGAAGGGGTAGGTTCAAAGGGGATGTGAGGGGTAAGTTTTTTTATTTAGAGAGAGGTAGATGCCTGGAATGCACTGCCTGGTACGGTGGTGGAGGCAAATGCGCTAGTGGCTTTTAAGAGATGTTTAGATAGGCTCATGAATATGAGGAAGAGGGAGGGACATGGACATGGTGTAGGCAGGAGGGGTTACTGTTTGGGGTTTTTGATTTATTTTTTAGCTGGTTCGGCACAACATTGTAGAATGAAGGGCTGTTCCTGTGTTGTACTGTTCTATGTCTATGTTCCAACAAAACAGATGTGAGAAATCTGAAATAAAAACAGAAAATGCCAGGTGATATTAAGCAGCCAGGGCCATTGGTGCACAGGGAACTGGGATAATATATTAGGTCAACAACCAGTCTTCAGAACAAGGAAATGTCAGAAAATAAGCAAGCACAGTTAAGTTACAGAGAAGGGGGAGAATTGCTCAGAACAAACAAGATGTCTGTGATAGGATAGAAATGAAGAGAAACTGGTTGACGCAGATGGTGCTGCCTGAGAGAGCCTACTAAAGGCCGGTTAATTGGAGATAATCTGTCTGTAGGAGGTATGAATACTCAGAGATCAATCAGAACAGAGGGATGAAAGACAAAAAATATCACCAATTTTCAATTGTGCAATTTCTTGCCCTTTGTAAGGATGCTCACATTCATCTAAGGATAACCTGCTGGAGACACTAGACTGAATTTACACCATCCTTAATTTTAATTACCAATGAAGTCATAATAATACTCATAATATCGACCAGACTGTGAAACTAGTGTTTCACATTCTTTTGTGGGCTTTTTACATAGTGATCTAGATGAAAAAAAATCATGCAGTGTTTCCTTATTATCTTAATAAAAATGATATTTGGTGGCACAGTGTTAAAATGTTAAGGAAACATCACTAATATTTGAAGCCACATATTTCTGCATTTGTGAATAATTAGCATACAGTTAATTATTGAAAATGATGGTGTGGTTTAACAAAATTACAAAGGATAATTAGAGGGCATTTTATTTTTAAATAATTGTTTAAACTCTGTAATATGTTTCCTAACTTTATCATCAAGCTACTTTGAAAAGAGCTCCACAGTGTACCTACAAGGCCAAAGTACTCAGTGCTTTCTTAATAAAACACTTGGTATCTCTGAATCTAAATAATATCACAGGTCAAAGTGCCCTGCTTTCTGCTGTTTTTTCCAGTTTGTAAATTCTTTCTTTCCACCTCTTTCTCTTTCAGAAGTACACAATAGCATTGGAATATAAATTACCAATAGTGATTAAATAATAGTTCAAAGCCGATCGCAAGGACTGTGGTGTTTACAAAGTATTTTTTAAGTAGCATGATGAAACATTTCAAGAAGAGACATTAACCTATGGGCTCAAGTATCAGTGAATGGTTCGAACTGGCATGTGGTTGGATTTTGGGCCTGAATAGTGTGTGACCCCATGATTTGCTTTGTTTAGGGATGGCAGCTGCGGTTATCAACAGATGTTTCGGCAATAAATAATTGGTATCATCTCAGAAAAGAGCCGTCTACCTGGGGAGAAGGCATAATACGAAAAACACGGGGTCGCTATTACTGCTGCATTAATCTCTCATATACACAGGTTTCTTGGGGAGTTTACTGCAGGTGTTTCTTCTGTGAGAAAGCCTTCTGATGCAGGCAAACTCTCTAAAGTTATAAAGCTTTTGTGTGGGATAACGAAGGTCAGGGAGAGTTATAAATTCCTGTCTTGGAGGAACAAAAACAGCTTTACTACTTTTATGGACAACCTCCTCCCGTACCCCCTTCAAAAAAAAATGCACAAAACATGAAGCACAACACGGTAAGACTTAAAACACCCCAGCATGTAAAAGGGAAGTTTGTTCTTGGACTTAAAAGTTTAAACAAACATAAAGAGAAAGTATTTGTCTGTGTTTTTGCAGTAAAGAATAATAAGTCCAAAGATCCATTTTTGTTGGAGGGGTGAAGATGCTATTTTAACTTGTAGATCCAGTGAAATAGTTCAGACATTAGTACAGAAGTAACACATGTAAACTTCGAACTGAGTTCCTCAGAATGAATGTTTTATTTTTATTTGTTTAAATAAATGGGTGTTGGGGATGGGCAGGAGAAGCTTCCCTTTTCTAATGACCAGCCGTCTGCAGCTTTTGAAATGCTTGGAATATTGGCTCATCACCATTCATGTGAGAGAGATTACTTTTACTCAAATAACAGGATGTGTTTGGTTTCATTCAGTACAGTATGAAAGCAACAAATATAATTTTATAAAACCAGAAATGTATCCCCTTTGACAAAATCTTGGAAATAGTTTTAGATATATTACTATGGTGTGCAATACAAGAGAGAAACTATTTTGCTTTCACTTACAATTTTTTTTAAAAAAGGAAATGCTTTTTTGAGTAACAGGTGCATTATTCATACCAACAGATTGGGCAACTTCTTGCTGATGATATCTTTTAGGTTTGTTTTGTCTTCTGGGCATACTTCTTGTTTGTATTGCCACCTCTCTGGTACAAAGGGCCACTTCATTTCCTTTGCCTGTTCCAGCAGGGTCCTCAGATCAGCAGAGAGTGAAGCTAGGAAGGTCAAAGTTCATGTAAGGAAATCTCAAAGAAATAAAAGACACCTCAATTGAAAATGCTAAGATATGGCATCTGAAGTTGTGAAAGCACATCCACTTGAGAGTAACTACAAGCTGCTCAATCCTTACAAAAGACTCATAATGATGGTATGTCTGTCACTGGGTGCTTTACTATACCATGCCCTGCAGGTAAACAAACTCAATCAGCTCTTAAAAATGTTTTTAAAGGAAGTAAATCCTTTCAATGACACTCTATGCATGAAGAACCATAGCAGGAATGGAATGAGACAAAATGGTCATCAAAACACTTAGTAATGCACACTGTAGCAAAGTGCCTGAGATTTGTTTTAAGCTGAATTTTCTGGGGCCTTTTTGTGAACTCGGCATAGCTGATGACTTTGTGAAGAAATGATATTTGCCCTGAGTATTCCATGGTCTTTTCCTTGGAGCCTGCTGAAGTTATGATAGGAGAATGGAAACAAATGGATTTTTGAAACCATCTTCTGAAGCAACTGACTTTTTTTGGATATCAGACAAACTTCAGAAACTATATCTTATAAGGTAAAACATATAAATTAATACTTGGGCATTAGATTTCATCATATGATTAAATTAATCATCTATGCAGTGCCCATCAATAACATCCACCTACCTACTCAGTATTTCTTTGCTTTTGTTTCAATTCTTGTGTTAATGAATGAAGATGGATTAACAAAACTCAATTCTGAGTGATGCCAAGCTAAGCTTCTTTCCTTTCTAAAAAAAAATTTTGAGCCCTGAATGACTTCTATAGTTTTTGGACATAAACTTAAGGAAATAGAGGAAGAAAGCCACAAGACTGATCCCTTTTGTGAGACAAATGAGCTCTAAAAATTGCTCACAGAAATTGGGTAGATGTTAAATTTAACATAATACTCAGCAGCATAAAGGAAGCTAAAATTCAAACTTGTAAAAGACAAATTAATATAAGCATGGCTCTAATTTGCACAAAAGGGCTCATTTTATTTATTATCTCCAGTCTATAATGGTCAATTTCAAGCAACTGCCCATTTGTTTTACAGCTCACCCACACTTCTTTCTCATCTTGCTACATGTTACTATTTGCCATTTATCCTTCATCCAACAACGAAAGTTAAAAGTTACCCCTGATGAGTATGAGAGCTCATCTGAATGCTGATAGGTTTATACAGTTTAGTGGATGAGGGCAGAAATTGCAAAGGTGAAAACAGAATGTATATTATATTCCGGAAAGTAAAGAGTCACTGGAACAGATTTTCACCTGGTGTGGTGGATGCCTGTTTTCTGTACGCCTTCAGGAGGAAACAATTCCTCATTAGGACAGAGATGGCAACATACAGAAAGAGTAAGTTGTTAACAGTAATGTGTGCTGAATTACACTGTAGTCTGACTGGGTACTGTATCATGTTCTGCTTTTGCAATTCCATTGACTTCAATGGTTCCAGTTTTAGCATGTACCTAGTAGAAAGCATGTTTAGATCAAGTGAATGGGGATTTTTTTTTACCCCTAAGTGCCTTATAATACTAACTTAGTATGAGTTCCTGGGACTGCCTTAGAATATCCCTTTGGGCTTTCCTTTATTGGTATGTTTTATATCCTGATCCTGAGGGTCCTCTAGTCTCCTGCAAAGAGTACAGCAACAGATCACTAGAACCTATATAGAATTACCCAGGCAAGCAGATTTATTAATATGTATGGACAATTGGGAACTGGATATTCTCATGTGTGTCTGCACAATGGATAAGCCTGCATAAGATGGATAATCTTCCTCTTTTTATCTACCTTTTGCCATCAGAAGACAATCCCAAACATAATTTAAGTTAGGCAATCATCTAGATGTAATTGAGCAGAACTGGAAGAACATTGAGCATATTAAAATAATCTCACAATGTTTCTTTAGTAAACTAAAAACAGCAATAATACTTCTAGACAGAGGAAAAGAACCTAACATCACATCAGCTACATTCCTACTACATATTTATAAACCCTCATTCCCCATAACATTTTAATTGGCATTGTGAAAAAATGAGACAAACTGTAGTAAAGACTGTTTCAGAACTGTCAAGAGTGAAAATATTGAGGGTGATATTGAAATTAACTCTGTTTAAATGCATGTCACTTTTAGAGGAAAAAAAAGCAAACACGTAACTCCAAAAGGGGAAGTCTTTAGATTTTAGGAGTGACATCAAGAAATGATGGATGTTCCGGGAATAGTCACTTACACATTAAAACTAATAACTGGAAATACAGGGTAGAGGGGAATGTGGTTTCCCAGTTTGATCTCCTATCCTGAAAATGCTCCCCGTTTTTTAATTAGTTTGTTACTTCACCCCAATGGCCTGAGGAGGAGGTTCCAGAGATCTTTATCACACTTTCATTCTAGAGGGCTGCACCGTATCATTGGTGATTACTGGAGGCTCTTATAGTACTCTGACTGGAACAAAATTGATTAGATCCTCTAGAAGATACTATCTAGAGAGTGAAAAGTTGTCCTACCCAGTTGAGAAAGTTGAAGGGGCCCAGCTTAAAGAATAATAGGATTTCCATGTTTCAGGCAGGCCTTCATTAAGGAACAATATTCTATTTGTATGTTGTGATTAACTACCTATACCTCGGGTCACAGTGAGACTGCAAGCAATGTCATGAGCATTTAGCATGTATCAGATTCTGCAAATAAATTGCCACCCATCCTTTTCTGATTCTGTTAACCGTGCTCAGCCCATCTTTACTTAAAATTGCACCTTAAAAATTACATATAATGTCAATTTCATCCTTCAATTAATTGGTGCTCTTTATTAGTCTTTTTTAAAGTAAAACATGCTGCACTATAAATAGCATAATCGTGTAACATTGCCAACTATGTCAGTATCCATACTCACTGTATCATCCAGCTACCTTCCTGAAACCTGCGAGTGTTGCAGTCTATTTGGCATTAGTTAGGCTCTTCCATAAATGATGGCCCATCTAATCTGTACTGACCATCAACCACTCATTCAAAGATTCAAAGTACATTTGTTATCCAAGTCTATATGCAATATCCAACCCTGAGATTCACCATTCCACAGACAAGCCACGAAACAAAGAAAACCATTTACACTAACTTACACTTAAGCAAATCGTACATTAATTTGTATGTTGCCGAGCCTTTATTGGCTATGTTCTAAGCCCTGAAAGTCCACTCTTACCTAAATGCCTCCATATTTCTATCCCTCCCTCGCATCTTTAAGATGCTGCTTAATAAACTACCTTTTTCATAAGACCATAAGATTTAGGAGCAGAAGTAGGCCATTCGGCCCATCGAGTCTGCTCCGCCATTCAATCATGGGCTGATCCACTTCATCCAGTCATCCCCACTCCCCTGCCTTCACCCTATACCTTTTGATGCCCTGGCTAATTAAGAACCTATCTATCTCTGCCTTAAATATACCTAATGATTTGGCCTCCACAGCCACTCGTAGCAACAAATTCCACAGATTTACCACCCTCTGACTAAGTAACTTCTCCCCATCTCAGTTCTAAAAGGACGTCCTTCAGTCCTGAAGTCGTGCCCTCTTGTCCTAGAATCCCCTACCATGGGAAATAACTTTGCCATATCTAATCTGTTCAGGCCTTTTAAAATTTGGAAACATGCCAACATTGCACTCGCCTTCTTCACAACCGACTCAACTTGCAGGTTAACCTTTAGGGTACCTTGCACAAGGACTCCCAAGTCTCTTTGCATCTCTGCATTTTGAATTCTCTCCCCATCTAAATAATAGTCTGCCCGTTTATTTCTTCCACCAAAGTGCATGACCGTTCACTTCCCAGCATCGTATTTCAAGCTTCTGGTCAGCTGTCCTGATATCTTCTCATGTGCCTTGGGCATCAAATTTCATCTGAGAAGACTGCATTGGATATTTCAGCACATTAAAAGCTGATATAAATGGAAGGTGCAGTTGTTGGAATTTGCCACACAATGAACATCATGGTCCAGTGTTATCCCCATGGTACTCTGAATTAAGGCCATCCATTCATGGTTCACATAGTCATAGAATACTACAGCACAGAAACAGGCCTTTCGCCCCACCTAGTCTATGCTGAACCATTTAAGCTGCCTACTCCCATCGACCGGCACCAGGATCATAGCCCGCCATACCCCTACCATCCATGTACCTATCCAAACAACTCTTAAATGTTGAAATCGAGCTCACATGCACCATTTGTGCTGGCAGCTCGTTCCACACTCTCACGATACTTTAAGTCAAAGCATTTCCCTTCATGTTCCCCTTAAACTTTTCACCTTTCGCCTTTAACCCATGACCTCTGGTTGTAGTCCCAGTGGAAAAAGCCTGCTTGCGTTTACCATATCTATCATATCATAATTTTGAATACCTCTATCAAATCTCCCCTCAGTCTTCAACATTCCAAGGAATAAAGTCCTAACCTGTTCAATCTTTCCTTATAGGTCAGGTCCTCCAGTCCTGGCAACATCCTTATAAGTTTTCTCTGTACTCTTTCAACCTTATTTACATCTTTCCTCTAGGTAGGTGACCAAAACTGCAAACAATACTCCAAGTTAGGCCTCACCAATGTCTTATACAATTTCACCACAACATCCCATTATAACATCTCTGAGAAAAGTTGTTTACATTTTTCTCAAAGACAATTTTCCAAGAGTTCACCAAAGAGATTGTGAGTGCAGCTATAATGGAAAGAACACACAGATCTAACTGCTCGTTCCCCCTAGATGGACTGTATCACTGGAGCATTAGGAACTATTTAAAAGGAAGCTAAAATAAGTTGTTTTTAACTACTCACAAACAAGAGAAAATCTGCAGATGCAGGAAATCCAAGCAACGCACACAAAATGCTGCAGGAACTCAGCAGGCCAGTCAGCATCTAGGAAAAGGGTACAGTCGACGTTCCTGGCTGAAGAGTCAACTGTACCCTTTTCCTAGATGCTGCCTGGTCTGCTGAGTTCCTCCAGTATTTTATGTGTGTTATTTGTAACTACTGCCTCTTTTGGAAGGATCAACGTTTCAAAAGTGTGTGATGACAGAGCATCAGATTGCTGCTCACTGCCATTTAGTGAATGCCGTGTGTCTATTGCAGAGTAGTAGCTCAGTGAAAGGTTTCCTCAAGCCTGTGTTTGCAGGCAAATTGGCCAGTGTGATGTGAAAAACCTTTTGTTCACTTTAGATTGGCAGTGCCTGTACAAATGCATTGAAATTTGACATCATGTTAAAGACACATATATACACTGCAAATATAAAGATTACTACAAAGCAGTTGAAGTATGCAGGCACACATGTGCAGGCAAACCAGTCGTAGAAGGGGTAATGCTTCTTACACTAAGATTTATGATAGTGTACTGAGAACTTGTACGTAGCAAAAGTTTTCTGTATGTTCTATTGCGGTAATCACTCACTCCATGTGTTTATTGGAGTTCAAAATGAGGACTGACAGCAATTCACAAAAACAAAGTGTGCTTCCTTCCCCTCTCAGTATTGAATCCTATCCCTACGCTGTAAATAATGTTACTTATCAACACTTGTCTGTCAAAAAAAGTTCTGAGGCAGAAGTTACAGAGCACCATGCCTGTGTTGCTCAGGCCATGCTGGTGGGTGCTGTTGCCTGGCTTCTCTCAATCTCTCACCTTCGCACTGCCGGTACTTTGTCTTGTCTTCTTCTGACGGTTCTGATGGGGGTGCATCGAGGGCCTGCTTGCACTCCTGTAGGAGCGCTACCATCTCTTGGTTATTCATGACCACTCACTCGACTATGAATTGAACTTCCCTGGGTGTGGAATGATCAATTACCTATGGGAAGACACAAAAGGCAAATAAAAGATCCTTCAGGCGAACTACCTGGTGAACAAAGGGGAGAAATGATTAACTAAACCGTCATCAATTATCTGCAAGTCTCAAGCAGGGCAAGATAATGCTTGAGCTACATCAGAATACACGCCAGCCTCCGTGGACATTATCTGTCAGCTTCTAAGTTCCTGACTGAGTTTGGTGCTGGGACGTTAACAGCTGCGACACTCTTTTCTCACACACACATATAGACACATTGCACCCACTTCCCAGCACCTACACCACTGCTTTCTTTTTAAGACGTATTCAATGATTGACTCTCTGGGCCACATTGTACATCCATCAAACAGGGCCGTTTGTTTGAGCCTAATACACAGTACTTCAAATGGTAGCTCGGTTGTTTGTCTCAGCTGCTGGTGCTCTGAAATCTGGCCCCCTTTGCAGGTTTCCGCATTCCGACAGCAACAGCTAAGCAAGTGTGCACGTGCCGCCTTACTTAAAGATCTCAATTTTGACTTAATTTTACTTGCTGTGAATCTCTCCATAAATGCTAGAAGTCTGAAAGGGAAATATGGGAGACTGCCGAATCACTGATTCATACTACATAGAAGCAAGTTATTAAACCCTGCATTTGGCACTGAACCTTTTTTCACCCCAACTTTAAATACTGCCAGCTAAATGAAAGTCCCTGGTAATACTGATAAACGGAAGCACTGTGAGATCACATATTTTGCCTACCTTTGTGTCAAAACAAAATTGCTTGTGCAGTGGTGAACAAGCTAGAGGTCTGTTATACTTGTCATGGTAGCAGATGGACTACAAAATAATAAAAGTGGTGGTGATATTTTAATTATTCAAGTCTGATTTGGATTGACCAATACCAATATATAAGGTGAGGTGGCATCGCTCTGGACTTCGAGGTGAGGGGTCCCGGGTTCGAATCCAGCCGGCTCCTTGCGCGCTTTCCGTCTGTGCTGGGTTGAGCATTGAGCTAGCAACTCATCCTCATAAAAAGCAGACAAATGCTAAAGAAATGGCAGGACTGCTGCCCGACGCGCCACAAGGCGCGGAAAGGAACAAAAACAACAATATCGATACATGGGTAGCACGGTAGCGTAGTGGCCAGCACAACACTTTACAGTACAGGCAACCGGGGTTCAATTCTCGTTGCTGCCTGTAAGGAGTTTGTACGTTCTCCCCATGACCACATTGTTTTCTCCAGGTGTTCCGACTTCCTCCCACAGTAGCAGTTGGTAGATAAATTGGTCATTGTAAATTGTCCCGCGATTAGGCTAGAATTAAATCTGGGGATTGCTGGGAGGTGTGGCTCGAAGGGCCTATTCTGCACTGTATCTCAATAAACAAAATAAATAAATAAAAACAACAAACCATTAAAAGCCAGTTATCAATGGATCACAAGGCTTCTGATTCATGGACTCTATTGAATGAAAATGGGTTGGATGAGGAACATGCAATTGAAAGGTTTTGGGCCTGCCCGAACACGGTTGGCATTTTCTATTTCATGCCAGAGATGAACTGGCTTCCTACAGCTAGCAAAAAGAGGAGGAAATTTTCCAAGGCGTATGTGGTAGGGAGTTGGAAGTTTAGCGAAAGCAATAAAATTTTATCTTAAGAGTCTTCATAAGTTGTGATCAATAGAGATTGGGAAAATTTGTTTACCAGTGTTGACACTTTCCGGGAACTATCCACAATGTAAAAATAGATAATCCATTTTATTTTTTGACTCCAGCAAATATCAATGCACACAATGAATAACCATCCATATTTCAAAACATAGTTATAAGTACAAGAGATCAAAGCAAATATAATGGAAACAAAGCTGGAAATTTTTTGGCAGTTTTAGGTTAATGTTCCATATCAGAATCAGAAACAGGTTTAATATCACTAGCATATGTCATGAAATTTGTTGTCTTTACAATACAATACACAATAATAGAGAAAAAACTGTGAATTTCAGGAAGTATATATGTATTAAATAGGTAAATTAACTAAGTTGTGCAAAAATAGAAATAAAAAAGTAGTAAAGCAGTGTTCACGGGTTCAATGTCCACTCAGAAATGTGATGGCAGAGGGGAAGAAGTTGCTTCTGAATTGCTGAGTGAGTGTCAGATGGTAGCATGAGAAGAGGGCGTGACCTGGGCGATGAGGGTCCTTAATGATGGATGATGCCACCATTTTTTGGCATCGCTCCTTGAAGATATCCTGGATGCTGAGGAGGCTAGTGCCCCTGATGGAGCTGACTAAGTTTACAACTCTCTGCAGCTCACTTATATCCTGTGCAGTAACCCCCCCTCCCAGACATATCAAATAATTGTTATAAATTATATATTGATAGAAATGGTTCAAGTCTTGCCTGCATCTTGTAGTATCTCATAGTCACTTTTTCGCTGTGGCATCAAATAAATGGCCATTTCTAGTTGTTGGTTGCTGATGGAACTTTTCCAGGACTCTGGAAGAACTTGCGATATTCCTTGAATATTACTCTGGATTTTTTTTTAACTTCCAACTACAGGGGCACCGATTCTCTCAATTTTGGATAACTAATGCTGCTCTGGAACCTGAAAAAGAACTTTAGTTGCAATCTGAAAAGAGTAGCTGGCTGGGAGGGTCCTTTGCTGTATATCTGAGACAACAAGGTCCACTTGACATAATCTTCCGATGGGAGAGAGGATAATTGGGCACACACGTTTGCCTAAAACAAGAGGGTAGCTGAGTACAAGAGGGCTCTAGGCGGGGTCCCATTTAAAACCACAAAGTGCGGAACCTGCTCCAACCATTTGTAAAGAACAACCAAACTCGCAGTCTTCATTGGAACTTCAGAAGAATGCTCTTAACAGAAGACATTTCATGGGACTGAAGAGAACAGAATGCTTCTTGTGGCCTTACAGAAATGCTGAAGCTCAGCGCTGGCTGCTGGTTGTTAACTAATGGGCTGGACTGTGCCGAAGGTAGCCAGTGGGTGCATCTGACCTCCTGTTCAATCCCTGGCCTTACCATATTGCTTGTGATGGACTGTGCTGTATTCACCACTTTCTGTTCCTGGGCATTGGTTCATGCTATTAAACACAAAGCTACCAAAGCCAGGAGAGAAATGCCTTTTGCAAATGTCCTAACAGGAAGTAGAACCTCATTGCGTGAAAGGAAATATGACTTAATCTCATGTTTAATTACATGGATCATTGAGAAACCCTCAAGTATCTTGTTATTCTTAGTGTAGCCTCACTCTTGACCAGGTAATTATAATGGTTAATTTACCTGCTATAGAAGTTTTCAGTGTCAATGATTGGTTACCTGCCAATCTCAGGGAAAACAAAACACGTCCAACTCTTTAGGCAGTTTCCTAAAACTACAGCAATTGTCTTCTATCACTGTCAAGCACTCTGTCACTAACACTGACACCTGACAACTGGAATTGTAATGAAACGTGTTATTGTGAGGAGCAGACGCGTACACCCTTGCTGCATGAACCCTGAGTGTATCCTAGGTCAAGGTGAAGGACCACTACAGTCTGTCCCCCTTTACTGTTCAGGTGTATCTGAGAGAAACAATCAGCAGGGCGGATTTACCTTCTGCTTCTCACAAACAAAAGTTGGTAGTGATATTGGCTGCACTGAGTCCCTATATCCTATCTGTGAAGCCTGCAACCCTTGGCCAACTGTATTCTGTAAAAGCTTCTAAATAAATTACTTGGAAAAACTGAAGTGAAAATCTTGACTTGCAGATCACAAATGTCTAAATTTTAAAATGTCATCCTTGTTTACAAATCCTTCCATGGTTTTCTTCATCTGTTTTCCTCTAATCTTCAAAAGCCATATAATTGTGTAAGAAATCAGTACACTTCCGATTACAATCTCTTAATCATCCTGCACATCTAATTACTCCTCTGTTTCCAAAGGTACATGCAGTTGTGAATATTTAAGGCTCCAGAATTTCCTTTCTAAAATTTTTTAGCACCTCAGCTTTTCTGTTTCTTTATGTTGCTCCTGAAACTCTACATCTTTTACTAAACTTTGAATAATTTTCCCTAATATCTGTTACATAGCTATTTAACAATTTTGTCTGGGCAATGCTCCTATTACATGATTTGCTCCAAATGTTGCAGAGGTGTTTCTATCACTTGTCAAGGAATGGATAATATACAGCTGGCACCAACACATAAGCAAACCTTCCAGATTTACTAAGGCTATGATCCAGAAAGATCAGCATTGTGGAATTGTTGTAACTGTGAACCAATTCACTGGAGAGACACTGAAGCTATTGGATATAGAAGTGCTTATTCAGCAAAACGAGCAGCTATTTGAGACACTCTTGGAAAAAGAGGCCTGCCTCACCCAATATTACATGACATTTTTCTATGCTAAAGATCAAAGGTAACAACAGGACAATTCTATAGTTACAATGTATCTACAATGCTTCCTTTGAATTGGATATAATTTTTAAATACCTCCTTCTTCACACCCACACTCCAGACACCCAAAGTGAATGTTAATTTCCACTGACTCTCTCTAGCTCAGTGGTCCCCAACCACCAGGCCGCGGACTGGTATTGGACTGCAAAGTATGGGCTACCGGGCCGCGAGGAAACGATATGAGTCAGCTGCACCTTTCCTCATTCCTTGTCACGCACTGTTGAACTTGAACATAGGGTTGCCAACTGTCCCGTATTTGTCAGGACATCTCGTATATTGGGCTAAACTGGTTTGTCCCATACGGGACTGCCCTTGTCCCATATTTCCCCGGCTAAAGTAGAGTGTTCCTATGAAACCTTTCGTCTGAAATGGCGTAAAGTGAAGAAGCAATCACCATTAATTTTTATGGGAAACATTTTTGAGCATTCTGACCAAAAAAAACCTACCAAATCATACCAAATAATACATAAAACCTAAAATAACACTAACATATAGTAAAAGCAGGAATGATATGATAAATACACAGCTTATATAAAGTAGAAGTAATGTATGTGCGGTATAGTCAGGAAGAATAAGCCAAAACGGATTTGTGGGGGAAAAAATCAGCACGTACGCACATGCGCACATCACATATGTGTATGTCACTCACACATGCGCACACAGGTGCCCGCGCAAGGCTTCATGGTCATGGTAGTCTTTCCTGGGGTAAACACAAGTGTCCCGGGATTTGACTGCTATTTTTGTCCCTTATTTGGGAGTGAGAAAGTTGGCAACCCTAAGTGTAAAAGACATGTTGAGGTGAGCTTAACCCTGTTTAAACAGCCCCTCCCCCCCCGAGTCGGCCGGTCCGCAAGAATATTATCAATATTAAACTGGTCCGCGGTGCAAAAAAGGTTGGGGACCCCTGCTCTACCTGCTTTCATGCATATGCAGACATCTCAGGTAATCAGCCCCAGTCTGTAGCTTCATTGTTCTGAGCTGTGATTTAAATTCAAACTACAATCCATATTCAAATCTGACGACTGGTTGCAGTTGAAATTAATATTTGCTATATACCCTAATTCCAGAATACACCCTAAAAGAACCCAGTGATACTAATGTTCCACTGGTATTAATGACAATGCAGCTTTAAACCACACATGCACCAACATTCAAACATGTGATGCAGGAAAGAAATCATTTCGTCATGATAGATGGGGAATCACGGTGGATTACTCACCCGTGTTGCTATCTAGCTTTCCCAGTGCCGGAGGGTTCACACCTGAAGGTCAAGTTTACAGGACCTGTGGGAGAACATTCTGAAACATTGGATTACGAATTTAGTTTCTTTTTTTGAAATTTATGTCTGGAAATACTTCACTTAATGGACTAGAAATTTTATGGTATCGGTGTATATACATCAGAAGTTGTTAATAAAATTTGTGGGTGGCATAAAGGAAAATTCTACTGAAGCTTCTGGACAGCATAAAAATCTAATTGAAGATGACTTGGATGATGCTACCTTGCCTAGCCAGGTGTGCTTCAATCCCGTAAAATATGGTGAACCCCTTGGGAAATGGGGGGGCGGGGGTGGGGACAAGTTGGGCTATATCCCAAGAGCCAACAGCCAATTGGAAAGAAACCTTCAGAAAATCACTGCCCAAACTAGGATACCACACCATCAACAGATCAGACTGAATGGCACAGGAGTTGTAGAAGGAAAGCAAAAACTGAGCAAGCATCAGACAACACACCTCAGCATTAATTTAATGATGGCCCACAACTCACGCTTTCAGTAGTACCTTTGTACCATAGTAATGCCTTCACTCATATACCAGATATACAAAGTTCAAAGTACATTTATTATCAAAGTATGTATATATTATACAACCTTGAGGTTCGTCTCCTTACAGGCAGCCACAAAACAAAGAAACCTAAAAGAAGCTAACGAGCAGAGAAAAAAAAATCTTATGTTTACTCCACATATAATTAAGATTCATCCTCTTGCTCCCTAAATCCGCAGCATACCATACGTGTTCCCTGGATGCAAGGGCGGGATTGTAACTGTTTACCTGAACAGCTAGTGAATTGCCTTCTTTTTCAACCATGACAACGTAAGTATGTTTTTGTTTTACAGCTGAGGGCTTGTTTCCCCTTGTGTTCCTTTTGGTCCTTTTGCCAAACCCCTTCATTCACAGAGTGATTGACGTTGTTGCCTGTACATTCCATTTTCTGGGCACATGCAGTTTTCCAGTCACAGTCTACTTAACATATGATTTTAAAAAGGGCTGTAGGAAGAGGAAGGAAGAAGAGGCAATAAAAGAAAACAGAATCTTAAAATGATTTGTTGAAAAAAATTTAGGAGTCATCTGCATCAGGAAGCTTAGGCATAAGGGAAATTGTAATTGATGCCTTTCATGCCCCAGCCTATGCACATGTTAGTCCACAGCCACAGAACTGCTAAAGAGACCAAACATAAGGAAGCTCTACCATCAAGGTTGTCTTTGCATTGCCCCCACAGACTGGAAAATTGCATATGTCAACCCACTCTTTAAGAATAGAAGCAGGCAAAAGACTGTGAATTATAGGCCAGTTAGCCTGATTTCAGTGATAGGTAAGATGTTGGAGTTTATTATTAAGGATGAGGTTTCGAGATAACATGATAAAATAGGCTGAAGTCAGAATGATTTCCAAAGCAGAAATCTTGCCTGACAAATCTGTTGAAATTCATTGTAATGTTTAAGGGAAACATAAGTGGAAACTTCTTCACTCAAAGGATTGTGTGAGTGTGGAATGAGCTGCTAGCACAAGTGGTACATGCAAGCTCAATTTCAACATTTAATAGAAGTTAGGATAGTTACACGGATGGTAGGGGTAAGGAGGGCACAGGTCGATGGGAGTAGGCAGTTTAAATGGGCCAAATGGCTGTTTCTGTGCTGTACTTTTCTATGAATCTACAACTAAGTAATAGGCAGGATAGACAAAGGAGAATCAGTGAATGGTGTCTACTTGGATTTTCAGAAGGCCTGTGATAAGGAACTGAACATGAGGCTGCTAAACATGGTAAGAGCCCATGGTCTTTCAGAAAAGATATTAGCATGGGCAGGAGGGAATGAATGACAAATAAGGGGGGCTTTATGTGGTTGGCTGTCAGTGACTTGTGGTGCTCCATAGGGGTCTGTACTGCTACTGATTCTTTTTACACTATATACCAATGATTTAGATGATGGAATCGATGGCATTGTGGCCAAGTTTGGGGATGTTCTGAAGGTTGGTGGAGGGGCAGGTAGTGTTGAGGAAGCAGGGAATTTGCAGAGGGACTTAGACAGATTAGGAGAATGGGCAAGATGTGACAGATGGAATATAGTGTAGGGAAGTGTATGATCATGCACTTTGGTAGAAGGAATATACACGTAGACTATATTTTAAACAGGGATAATATTCAGAAATCTGGGGTACAAAGGGACTTGAGTACCCTTGTGCAGGATTCCCTAAAGGTTAATTTGCAGTTTGTGTCAGTGGTGTGGAAGGCAAATGCAATGTTAGCGTTCATTTCGAGAGGTCTAGAATACAAAAGCAAGGATGTAATGCTGAGGCTTTATAAGGCATTGGTCAGACTGCATTTGGAAAATTGTAAGCAGTTTTAGATCCCTTTTCTAAGAAAGGCATTGACAGCATTGCACAGGATCAAGAGGAGGTTCATGAGAATAATCTTGGGAATGAATAGATTAATGTATGAGCAGTATCTAATGGTCCTAGGCCTGTATTCGCTGGAGTTTAGAAGAATGAAGGGGATCTCATTGAAATATACTGAATATTGAAAGGCCTAGACAGAGTGGATGTGAAGAGGATGTCTCCTATAGTGGGGAGTCTATGACTAGGGAGTATAGCCTCAGAATAGAAGGACGTCCCTTTAGAACACAGCTAAGGAGGAATTACTGCAGCCTGAGGGTGGTGAATCTGGAATTCATTGCCACAGCTGGCTGTGGAGGCCAAATCATTGGTATATTTAAAGCGATGGTTGATGGGTTCTTGATTAATCAGTGCATCAAAGGTTACGGAGAGAAGGCAGGGTGAATGGGGTTGAGAGGGATAATGAAGCAGCCATGATGGAATGGTGGAGCAGACTCGATGGGCTGAATGGCCAAATTCTGCTCCTATGTCTTATGATATTATGATGCCAGGATTATAGGTAGACAGATTTTTAGTAAAGGATGTATTATTATGATATATAAAGCATTGAATACTGTCAAAGGGCAGAGGAATTGCAGATTGAAAGGGCACAAATATATTTTAACTGTAAATTAGTGATTTCTGTTTCAAACAGTAAATGAGCTTCTGTACCATGCTCTGCAACTGGATTCTCAACTTCTTCATTGGAGAAAGAATCAGTCAGTGTGACACCTCTTTGCTGCCGACAATCAACACAGGCACACCTCAAGGATACGTGCTTAACCTACCACTCTACTTTCACCACACTCATGACTGTGTGGCTAAACACAGCTCAAACGCTATTTATAACTTTGGAGATGACACCACTGCTGTTGGTAAAATCTCAGATGGCGACAAGGAGGCAGTCAGGAGTTAGATCACCTGGTTGAGTGGCGTCACGACAACAAATCCACACTCAACATCAGCGGGACCAAAGTGATTGTAGACTTCAGAAAGGGAGATCTAGAAGATCACACATCAGTTCTCATTAAGGGGGCAGGGGTGGAAAGCACGAGGAGCTTCAAGATCTTGGGTGTCAATATCTTTGACAATCGATCCTGGACCCAACACATTGATGTAATCTTGAAGAAGGCACCCCAGCGGCTCTACTTTGTTAGCACTACGAGAAGATTTGGTATGTCACCAAACACTCCTGCAAATTTCTGCATCTCAGTCTGGCATGGAGGCTCCAATGTACTGGACTAGATGAGGATGCATTGGGTTGTAGATTCAACCAACTCCATCACCGGCACAAGACTTCCTACCACTGAAGATATCTTCGGGAGGAATCCATCACTAAGGACCCTCAGTACTGGAACATTCCCTCTTCTCATTACTACCATCAGAGAGGAGGTACAGCAGTTTGAAAACCCACATCAAATGATTCAGAAACAGCTTTTTCCCCTCTAATATCAGATTTCAGAATAGTCCATGAACCCATGTACACTACTACATTATTCCTTTTATGGCACTTTATTTTGTAATTTATTCTATTTTTAAATCTTTGCACTGCATTGTTGCAAAACAACAAACTCGATGTCATAAAAGACAACAGTAACTATAAACCTGACTCTATGCTTCTCAGGATTACTGAAATCAACTATAACTTTAAGTGCTTATTTTCAGCATGTCTCACTATTAATTGTGGTGCTTTTAAAATTTCTTTCAACAATCTTATGAGGATTCAATTAATTAAAGGCAGAATAAAATTCAAATTCTATTGATGGGGAGGCACTGCGTTTTTAATGTGCATTTACTTGAAGGGATTCTTCGCTTTACATTGAAACGCTTTCGAGCACCATACAAAAATGGGGGAGGAGAGGGGAGGATCCCAGTGGTATAAAACCTAGCAGTGACCCAAGAGATAAACTGCATTTACATTAGCTTCTGACAAGAATCAAATTAGGGCCTTTTGGACACAAGAACAGGCTTCTAGACTGCAACAGATGGGCCTGAATGTGCTCCCTAGGCAAACTACCAGCGACATCTGTAGCCTCCGAATTCTGGTGGTCTCAACCAATTAACGGGAAAGAAAAGGAGGCCTCTGCATCCATCCAATCGAAGCACCAGCACGCACGTTATTGAAACTGAGCCGGGCATGGGTAAAATGAGGATTAATCACAAAAAAAAAATCCACAGAGCTGCAAAGAGGCCCTGAAAGAGCTATAATGGAGATATTCAACATGCTAAATCGGATTTTTCTTTTTTTTAGACTCCTTCTATGAGGGAAATTTAATCCATAAATTGTATTTCTCCAGTCTCTCATTTCCCATCATTTGCTCTTTAATAAAAGAAGGAACCTGTCTTTATCTAATTGGATTTTTTGAAAAAAAAGCATTAGCAAATAATAATGTTGCCGCAAGTGATAATTGTGAGGATGGAGAGGTCCAGGGAGCGAGGAATAAACTCAGTGCCTCAGCTAATCTGATGATGCCTCAATACAATTCCATTTGCCCGACTCTGTGGAGTTTCTAACACCCACAGTTTGAGGTATTCTTTTTCAATGTTAATGAGACCAAGAAGGCTCTCCTCTCATACATATGTATGAACTTTGGACGTCTGCTGTGACAAACTCATGGAAGTGTAAGAAATAAAGCGGCTGAATGTGCTGAAATGCTATTAACTAATAAAAGCTTGGTTCTAAAATGATACCTTTATTAAAGTATAAAGAGGAGAAGTCCTTTTGGCAACAAAACAGAATTTACAATTAAAATTCTATAATTAAACAAGATTTTTAAAAATTTCTATGTAGCTTGAGGCATTCCTTACCAGAGTGTATGCATATCTCAAAATCTTAAGCATCTATATGGTGATGGGCAGGAGTAATGCAGATCCTATCATCTCATTCAAAAGGAACCCGGTAAGACAAAATTGAGATCATAACTTTACAAAGCTAAATTAATAATCTAGTACAATCTTATTATATTATCCTTTTTACATGAAACTGTATGTTAGTGATGAAGTGCCCCCTTAAGTCTAAGACCATTCTTGTTCCTCTGAGAAAGTGACCCAGGACTTCTGACTGCTCCAAATCACATGCTCCTATTTGGAGGGTCACATTACCTTGCTTTAGCCAGGAGTCTCCTGTTACAAAAAGTATCCATAAAGCAGCTCCCAGGGGCTCAGTGCTTTAGATGTCAGAACAGAGATTTACTTCTTCATTTGCACCTCTCCTACCACACAACCTCTTTGCATTATCATCATCATCATCATCAACAGCACTACTGTTACTACCGCCGCTCAGAAAAAGTCTCTGTCTATCTGATGTCACCTTGCCACCCTGGTAAAGCATCACCATCAACTATTGCAGAGCGAAATGATAGATAGAAGAGCAACACACACAAAATGCTGGAGGAACTCAGCAGGCCAGGCAACATCTATGGAAAAGAGTACAGTCAACATTTCTGATGAAGGGTCTCAGGCCGAAACGTTGACTGTTTACTCTTTTCCATAGATGCTGCCTGGCCTGCTGCATTGTGTGCAATCCTTCAGCATTGTGTGTGTGTTGCTTGGATTTCCAGTGTCTGCAGATTTTCTTGTGTTTGGGATGGTAGAATACATTGGCTAATTTGTATTGGAGTGTTGGGTTCAGGAAGAAAGGGGACAGAAGTTGTTTGAGACTGGCATCAGGGAGTGGGATGGACACTATGTAATGGGATTTCCATGTGAAAGGTAAAAAGATGGAGAGTAGTGAATGGGGGATCTAAGAGTGGGAGACAGAGACTAGGAATGGAGGTGAGGAGAGGTGACCGGAATGACAGGGAGATGATAGATGGTAACAATCAAATGAAGGCTGAAGTGAAGAGAAATCAGGAATAAGGAATGGGATTACAGATATTGGTTACAAGTGCAATCTGAAAGACACTAGCATTGCTTTAGGTCATCCACGTAAATACCTGGATACTGATAGCTACTGGTGTAATTAAAATTTCTCCTACCTCATGTTCACTCTCTCAAATTATTCTCATACATTTGATTTGCCCTCCTCACATGTTCTCAGTCAGATTCTTGGTTGTTGAAATATTTGTTGATTGCACAAAACCATAAAGACACTGCAGCAAACTAAGCATAATCAGATATTTGCAGTAACGTTAAGTAATGCATGTGGTCCAATCAGACTGCCAGGGATTCCTATCCCTCCTTCCACCAGGCTCCATTTGCTCCCATCGTTTTCTCTATTTCTACCACTCGCCTCCACCCCCCCATCCCCATCACCTCCCCTTCACCTTCTTCACCTATCACCTGCCAGCCCCTGCTTTACTTCTTTTTTTCCTCTCACCTCTTTATACTGTCTATCTCCTCTTTAACTACTCCCCTCTGTTATACTTGTTCTTCATGCCAGTTTGTCTTCCCTCATTTCTGTGGCCTTCTCACCCTTTCCCTTCCCCTCCCTCACAACCTGCCCATCAACTCTGAAGCTTCCCCACCTGCTTCCCTTTATTCCATGGCCTATTGTCCTCTCCTATCAGTTTCCTCCTTTTCTCATCACCTCACCTCTTCCACCTATCACCTCCTAGCTCTCACATCATTCCCCTTCATTTCCCCCTCCCCCATCCACCTAACTTTCCTCTCACCTGGTTCACCTATTTCCTGCCAGAATGTGTTCCTACCCACGCTCTACCTTTTAAATCTGGTTTCTGCTGCTTCCCTTCCAGTCTTGACAAAGGGTCTCAGCCCAAAACATTGATGCAGTAGTTTGTTTTCCTCCATTGATGCTGGCTGACCTGCTGACTCCCTCCGACATTTTGTGTGTTGCTCAAGATTTCTAGCATCTGCAGAATCTCCTGTCACAGCAATGAGGAAGTCACACTTGAGGTTTTATAACCATCTACTGATTAAAATCTAAACTGCATTATGATATGATCCCAGGTTCGCTGAGTAATTCTTTGAACCTATCTTTAAAATGATTTATTTCTCAATAGAAACATACTAGCAGCAATCTCTATGCCTATTGCTAGCATCATAGATCCCCACTACCTAGGTCATGCTTTCTTCTCGTTGCTGCCATCAGGGAGAAGGCACAAGAACCTCAGGACTCACTCCACCAGGTTCAAGAACAGTTTCCACCCCTCAACTATTGGGCTCTTGAATTAAAGGAGATAAATTCACTCACTTACCCCAACAATGAGTTGTTTCCTATAACCAATGATCTCACTTTAAGGGCTCTTTATCTTCTTTTTGCATGTTCTTGTTATTTATTGCAATTTATTTACATTTGCATGCGCACAGCTTTTTGCCTTCTGCACTCTGGTTGACCTTTCATTGATCCTGTTTTAGATACTATTCTATACATCTGCTGAGTATGCCCACAGGAAAATTAATCACAGGATTGTATATGATGACATATATGTACTTTCATAATAAATTTACTTTGAACTGTGAGATAAGTTCCAAAATATATAAAGATCATGTCTACAAAACTACACATCCTGTACATTCTAAACAATCCCTTAATTCACGTAATGACTGTACTGAGAAATCTGATTCCATCTTCTCAGTCAATACTCATGTAGGCCAACATGGGCTGACAATACTCAGCTGATGGCTCAGTTTCTGTTCCTATTTGGACTTTAAGTTTGGCTAAATGACAGGTAAGAATTGCCCAAATCTACTCAAATTGAGACCTGGCACTAAAATAAGGTGATCTGTGTTGTTTAACTTCATCCTCCGTAACCAGTTTCCCCCATTCCCCATGTCCCATCCCCCAACTTTCCCTACTTCCCAGTTCATACCAGGACCAAGGCGTCAACAGACTCAAGTTGAATTTAATCTCCTTTATCTAAGTCAGGTCTACTAATTCTTGTGTATGGGGCAACATGAAACATCATGTGATGGTATGTATAAAATTTCACTCCCCAAGATGTGGGTCAGTTGAGAAGTACAGTAAAAATTTTAGAACTTTCAAAGAGAAACAAAGACCATCATGAACATTTTCAATTATGGTTTTAATTAAGAGGGGTAATTAATCTCTTCTCAGGGATCAGTGAAGCCCTTCAAGGATGTTGCGTGCATCCATTTTAGCAACATTTATATCTATTAATAATTTTCATCCATGTTTATTTGCTCTCTGAGAATCCTGGCAAGGAAAAGGGCATGAGAAGAGCAGAGCGTAACTGTAATTTGTGGGGTAGATGTGACAGGAATTCTAGGTCCTGCAGGTTTATCTGATAATTCCATCCAACCTACATAGCCTGTTACCAATACTCCACACACACTAAACAGTACACTACATCTCCAACTGAACCCTCCATAATTATCTGACTGCACTATAATCACTCAACTCTCCCATCTCCCCATGGAATCTACCAGTTACCCAGCCCTTTCTTCCATCACCCCAGACCCACAATCACCCTCCACGTTTGCTCTTTGAAACTCTCCAGATACCCGGTAACAGTGATAAGGTGTACCAAGGCTGTGCAATCTCTCTGAGATTCAGGGAGTCTCCCAGGAGTTGAAAAACATTTACACAACATTGATTTCAAAAAAATCGTACTTTTAAAGTTTTTGTACCACGTCCACTTCTACCTCAATGCTCCAGAACCAATCCTCCGAAATTTTAAAGTAATTAGACCTTAACCAATTTTTCTTCACTGAGAATCTGTCCAGAAATATAAACCTATCCCTCTTGTTCTTGTGACCCAGAATTTCACAGAGCATTAGAAGTGCAATGGCCCCAAGTGATACCGTTTCCTATTCTTGCTCAGTACTAACCTTTCCAAGCATCTGATTTATTTTATCTATTCTTATTGTTGTGATGGCTTCAATTTGCATCAATCATGCAAAGACCCTCAAATCACTTTCATTTCCCACATTAAGTTCTTGCTATTTAAGCAATAATCCCAGCTGGAGTGTTTTTTGCTACCATGTGAAGCACTTTCACGGATTTCATGAAAGCTTATTAATAATTCAATTTGACTCCACTGAAAGGGGATGCTTTCCATAATTTGCAAACAGAAAGTAATTTACATCATTCAGGAAATAAATCTACATCAGATATCACCTTGTGGCCACAACACAATATTGCACCCAATTAATTTTCACTAAGTACTGTTAGCATTACATCACAAATTCTTCCTTCCTTATTGATATGACAGAAACTGAGCCTTGATAACTTAAACTTCTATCCAGCAACCTACACACAGTATAAACTCCACATTTGCATTGAAAGGCTCATCATTTGAGTGACACACATCAAAGTTGCTGGTGAACGCAGCAGGCCAGGCAGCATCTCTAGGAAGAGGTACAGTCGATGTTTCAGGCCGAGACCCTTCGTCAGGACTAACTGAAGGAAGAGTTAGTAAGAAATTTGAAAGTGGGAGGGGGAGGGGGAGATCCAAAATGATAGGACAAGACAGGAGGGGGAGGGATGGAGCCAAGAGCTGGACAGGTGATTGGCAAAGGGGATACAAGAGGATCATGGGACAGGAGGTCCGGGGAGAAAGACGGGGGGTGGGGGAAACCAGAGGATGGGCAAGGGAAATAGTCAGAGGGACAGAGGGAGAAAAAGGAGAGTGAGAGAAAGAAAATGTGTATAAAAATAAATAACAGATGGGGTACGAGGGGGAAGTGGGGCATTAGCGGAAGTTAGAGAAGTCAATGTTCATGCCATCAGGTTGGAGGCTACCCAGACAGAATATAAGGTGTTGTTCCTCCAACCTGAGTGTGGCTTCATCTTTATAGTAGAGGAGGCCGTGGATAGACATGTCAGAATGGGAATGGGATGTGGAATTAAAATGTGTGGCCACTGGGAGATCCTGCTTTCTCTGGCAGACAGAGCGTAGGTGTTCAGCAAAGCGGTCTCCCAGTCTACGTTGGGTCTTGTCAATATATAGAAGGCCACAACGGGAGCACCGGACGCAGTATATCACCCCAGCCGACCCACAGGTGAAGTGTCGCCTCACCTGGAAGGACTGTCTGGGGCCCTGAATGGTGGTAAGGGAGGAAATGTAAGGGCATGTGTAGCACTTGTTCCGCTTACAAGGATAAGTGCCAGGAGGGAGATCAGTGGGGAGGGAAGGGAGGGACGAATGGACAAGGGAGTCGCATAGGGAGCGATCCCTGCGGAAAGCAGGGGGGGGGGAAAGAAAGATGTGCTTAGTGGTGGGATCCCGTTGGAGGTGGCAGAAGTTATGGAGAATAATATGTTGGACCCGGAGGCTGGTGGGGTGGTAGGTGAGGACCAGGGGAACCCTATTCCTAGTGGGGTGGTGGGAGGATGGAGTGAGAGCAGATGTACGTGAAATGGGGGAGATGCGTTTGAGAGCAGAGTTGATAGTGGAGGAGGGGAAGCGGATACCTCCTCTTATTTACCCCTCGATCGTGACCCCACCAAGGAGCACCAGGCCATTGTCTCCCACATCATCACCGACTTTATCTGCTCAGGGGATCTCCCATCCACTGCTACCAACCTTATAGTTCCCACATCTCGCACTTCCTGTTTCTACCTCCTACCCAAGATCCACAAACCTGCCTGTCCTGGCAGACCTATTGTCTCAGCTTGCTCCTGCCCCACTGAACTCGTTTCTGCATACATCGACACGGTTTTATCCCCCCTTGTTCAATCCCTTCCTACCTATGTTCGTGACACTTCTCATGCTCTTAAACTTTTCGATGATTTTAAGTTCCCTGGCCCCCACCGCTTTATTTTCACCATGGATGTCCAGTCCCTATATACTTCCATCCCCCATCAGGAAAGTCTCAAAGCCCTCCACTTCTTTTTGGATTCCAGACCTAATCAGTTCCCCTCTACCACCACTCTGCTCCGTCTAGCAGAATTGGTCCTTACTCTTAATAATTTCTCCTTTGGCTCCTCCCACTTCCTCCAAACTAAAGGTGTAGCTATGGGCACCCATATGGGTCCCAGCTATGCCTGCCTTTTTGTTGGCTTTGTGGAACAATCTATGTTCCGTGCCTATTCTGGTATCTGTCCCCCACTTTTCCTTCGCTACATCGACGACTGCATTGGTGCTGCTTCCTGCACGCATGCTGAGCTCGTTGACGTTATTAGCTTTGCCTCCAACTTTCACCCTGCCCTCAAGATTACCTGGTCCATTTCCGACACCTCTCCCCCCTTTCTAGATCTTTCTGTCTCTGTCTCTGGAGACAGCTTATCCACTGATGTCTACTATAAGCCTACTGGCTCTCACAGCTATCTGGACTATTCCTCTTCTCACCCTGTCTCTTGCAAAAATGCCATCCCCTTCTCGCAATTCCTCCGTCTCCGCCGCATCTGCTCTCAGGATGAGGCTTTTCATTCCAGGACAAGGAAGATGTCCTACTTTTTTAAAGAAAGGGGCTTCCCTTCCTCCACTATCAACTCTGCTGTTAAACGCATCTCCCCCATTTCACGTACATCTGCTCTCACTCCATCCTCCCGCCACCCCACTAGGAATAGGGTTCCTCTGGTCCTCACCTACCACCCCACCAGCCTCCGGGTCCAACATATTATTCTCCATAACTTCCGCCACCTCCAACGGGATCCCACCACTAAGCACATCCTTCTCTCCCCCCACCTCTGCTTTCCGCAGGGATCGCTCCCTACACGACTCCCTTGCCCATTCGTCCCTCCCTTCCCTCCCCACTGATCTCCCTCCTGGCACTTATCCGTGTAAGCGGAACAAGTGCTACACATGCCCTTACACTTCCTCCCTTACCACTATTCAGGGCCCCAAACAGTTCTTCCAGGTGAGGCGACACTTCACCTGTGGGTCGGCTGGGGTGATATACTGCGTCCGGTGCTCCCGTTGTGGCCTTCTATATATTGGCAAGACCCAACGCAGACTGGGAGACCGCTTTGCTGAACACCTACGCTCTGTCTGCCAGAGAAAGCAGGATCTCCCAGTGGCCACACATTTTAATTCCACATCCCATTCCCATTCTGACATGTCTATCCACAGCCACCTCTACTGTAAAGATGAAGCCACACTCAGGTTGGAGGGACAACACCTTATATTCCGTCTGGGTAGCCTCCAACCTGATGGCATGAACATCGACTTCTCTAACTTCCGCTAATGCCCCACCTCCCCCTCGTACCCCATCTGTTATTTATTTTTATACCCACATTCTTTCTCTCACTCTCCTTGTTCTCCCTCTGTCCCTCTGACTATACCCCTTGCCCATCCTCTGCGTTCCCCCCCCTTGTCTTTCTCCCCGGACCTCCTGTCCCATGATCCTCTCATATCTCCTTTGCCAATCACCTGTCCAGCTCTTGGCTCCATCCCTCCCCCTCCTGTCTTCTCCTATCATTTTGGATCTCCCCTTCCCCCTCCCACTTTCAAATCTCTTACTAACTCTTCCTTCAGTTAGTTCTGACAAAGGGTCTTGGCCTGAAACGTCGACTGTACCTCTTCCTAGAGATGCTGCCTGGCCTGCTGTGTTCACCAGCAACTTTGATGTGTGTTCCTCATCATTTGAGTATTGTTTGATGGCTCTGGGCCTATACTCACTCAAATTCAGAAGAATGAGGGGTGACCTCATTGAAACCGATCGAATGTTGAAATGCCTCAATAGAGTGCATGTGGCGAGGATGTTTCCTACGGTGGGGGAGTCTAAGACCAGAGGACACAGCCTCAGAATAGAGGGACCTCTTTTTAGAATGGAGATGAGGAGGAATTTCTTCAGCCAGTGAGTGGTGAATCTGTAGAATTTGATGCCACAGGTGGCTGTGGAGGCCAAGTCTTTATGTATGTTTAAGGCAGAAGTTGATAGATTGTTGATTGGTCAGGGCATGGGGGGATATGGGGGAGGGGAACAGGAGATTGAGACTGAGAGGGAAATGAATCAGCCATGATGAAATGGTGGATCAGACTTGATTTACTGGTCTATTTTCTTCCACATTCTTTCAAATTAAATCATAATTTATCTCAACTTGCCTCCATTTGTATGTATACTTTACCCATATCAAAGCCCTGCCCACAACCATTGCTCTGAAATTGCTTGTTGCATAGCCAAATTAAAAAAAATAGCTTCAAGTTTAAAGGGGAATACGATCTGACGTGAATGAGAAGCTAGGATGTGCTAACAAATAGACACCCAAATTCATATTCCATATTTGCTTGCAAACAAATCCAGATCAAAACAGTAGAATGACCAGCTGATTTGGCTGCAAGGGGAATCCTTTGATTGGAGTCTCAATATAGTTTTCAGGGTGGATGGATCACTGTACAAGACTAGTGTCCATGGACCCATGAACTTTTGCACTTTTTGTTTATTTTGTAACTTTTAGCAATATTTATGTCTGGCACTGTACTGCAGCCACAAAACATCAAATTTCATCACATATGTCAGAGATAATAAACCCGATTCTAATGTTGATTCTGAAACTTCAAGAAGCATTTGGTTGCTAATCATAAGGCTAGCATTGTTCAAATAAGTGTTGCTTTAAATGTCACATTACATTCACTGGATAAGACTCAGTCTTATTCCCAAGTTCTCATGAGCTGCATCAGGTCAGGTTTAGTCTGGATTTGGGATCCTTTTGCAGATAAACACACACACACACACAGAAGTTATGGTGTGGAGTAAAGCTACATGAAATGAAATAAAAATGTGCAGCAGGGAGTGTACTTTGAAAGCCCTGATGCAATGTCTCCACCCCCCCACCCCCCCACCCCCCATTCCTTCACAGATGCTGTAAAACTTTCTGAGTTTCTTCAACTGTTAGTTTGTCACTGTGCGATTAAAAATTGGTTTAACCCAGAGTAAACTGCCGTTATGGCTCTCAAAGTCCACCCTACGTCCCCATCGTGAAGGTGGAAACGGGTAAGGCCAGCCAGCAGGCCGCTCCCCTATACAGTGGATACAATGGATTACAGAAACATTGATGAACTTCGATGAGAAACACTGACTTTGGGTGATGGAGGTGGGAAGGCATGGATGGCAGCAAAGGGCCCAGGAAGAAGAAGCAACTATCTTTATAACCATTTCTATGTCAAACCCCAAATATTGGATTGGGTGACAGGCTCAGAAAATTTTCCCTGGAGTGAAGGAGGCTGAATGGGTGACCTTTTAGAGGTTCATAAAATCAATAGTTAAGGTTATTTCCCCAGGGATGGGGGATAGGGGTGTCTGTAATCAAAAGTCATAGTTTAAAGTAAGAGATCAAAGGACCTGGTGGGTAACTTTTCACACAGATGGTGATGAGCCAATGGAAGGAATTGCCAGAGTAAGTGGTAGAGGCAGGTGCAATTATGGCATTTGGACAGTTACATAAATAGGCAGTGTTTAGAGCGATGTGAGCCAAATGCAGGAAAACAACTTGATTGGCACGGACCAGTTAGGCCAAAGGGCCTAATTCTATGACTCCATGACTATACTGTGAAATTCAGGAGTGCTTTTGTGTCAAGAAAACACATGATGAAGTCATTTCTTGTGCAATGATCTTTGTGCACAGTTGGCTTGGGAACCTGGGATATACGTTCCAAGACTATAGGACAGACCCAAGGGATTACTCCCATGGTACACAGCCCGGGTGCTCTGCAAGCAAGCGATTAAGTTAACTAAGTTGTTGCTCCCTTCCACAATCACGAACAATTCCCAGCAACTCCAATCTCCCAATTGCTAGCCAAACTTCTACAATTCCTTCTTTTTTTCTCTGCTGGCTGCCATTTCTAACCACACACCCTACAATGATGTCAGGATACCTTGTCCTGGTTTTCACCTTTCCCACCTACTTGATTCTCTCTTTCCTAATACCGGCTGACCTCCTCTACCAATATCAGACTGATTCCAACCCTCCCAACCATAGGCTCTACTCTGACCTCTCATCCTCTGCCCTGAACCAAAAGCATGACCAGCCTGTGGCCAGTCTCCCAAACCTAACATGGGATAAGAGCCATCTTAATATTTCTCCCCTCAATGAGGAAATCGGTTCAATTCGTCAATACCACTATAGATCAGTTGATACTTGTAACCTTTTGAATTCTGTAATCATTACAGTTAACATCCTTTCCGCACATCCAGACATCTATTGCTACAAATGAGAATCTGTTTTGTAGGTTATTCTGATCACATAGTTTGCAAATAATGAGGCAGGTTGTAAAGTGGGTAAAATATGCCCTCCCGTGGTGGGATGAATGTATGACAGGCACAGAGAATAATCCGTAGCTTTGTTAAATTTCCAGCTCCCAGAACTACAAAATATCAAAGCTCAAAGTAAATATTATTACAAAGTACATATATGTCACCATATACAACCCTGAGATTCATTTTCTTGTAGGCATATTCAACAAATCTATAGAATAGTAACTATAACAAGATCAATGAAAGATCAACCAGAGTGCAGAAGACAACAAACTGTGCAAATGCAAAAATAAATAAATAGCAATAAGTAATGAGAACATGAAGTAATGAGATAAAGAGTCCTTGAAAGTGAGATCACTAATTGTGGGCAAGTGAGGTTGTATAGCTATCCTCTTTTATACAGGAGCCTGATGGGTGAGGGCAGTAACTGGTCTTGAATCTGGTGATGCCAGTCCTGAGGCTCCTGTACCAGGTTCAAGAAATACTTTACTTTATTGTCGCCAAACAATTGATACTAGAGCATACAATTATCACAGCGATATTTGATTCTGTGCTTCGCGCTCCCTGCAGTACAACTCAATAGTAAATAGTAAAGATTTAAATTATAAACCATAAATAGAAAATAGAAAAGGGAAAGTAAGGTAGTGCAAAAAACCGAGAGGCAGGTCTGGATATTTGGAGGGTACGGCCCAGATCTGGGTCAGGATCCGTTCAGCAGTCTTATTACAGTTGGAAAGAAGCTGTTCCCAAATCTGGCCGTACAAGTCTTCAAGCTCCTGAGCCTTCTCCCGGAGGGAAGAGGGACGAAAAGTGTGTTGGCTAGGTGGGTCGTGTCCTTGATTATCCTGGCAGCACTGCTCTGACAGCATGCGGTGTAAAGTGAGTCCAAGGACGGAAGATTGTTTGTATGATGTGCTGGGCTGTGTTCACGATCTTTTGCAGCTTCTTCCGGTCTTGGACAGGACAATTTCCATACCAAGTTGTGATGCACCCTAGAAGAATGCTTTCTACGGTGCATCTATAAAAATTAGTGAGTCTTTTAGGGGACAGGCCAAATTTCTTTAGCTTTCTCAAGAAGTAAAGGCGCTGGAGGACCTTCTTGGCAGTGAACTCTGCTTGGTTGGACCAAGTCAGGTCATTTGGGATATTGACCCCGAGGAGCTCAAAGCTTTTGATCTGTTCCAATTGCGCACCACCGATGTAAGTTGGGTCGTGCGGTCCGCTACTCCTTCTGAAGTCAACAACCAATTCCTTCATCTTGCTGACGTTGAAGGATAGGTTATTGTCTTTGTACCATGCCACCAGGTTCTTAATTTCCTCTCTGTACTCAAACTCATCATTACCCAAGATACAGCCTACAATTGTGGTGTCAAATATAATGCCTCAGTGACAGAAGAGGATCTCTGACTCCATGACAGGATTCTGGACATACTATCTGTGAATGTCCAGAATGAGTTCTGAATGACTCAAGCATTAGATCTTCAAACTACAGTGGTTGGGGGGGGGGGTGGATTTTCTACTTCCTTTGAGTGTGCACATCGTCTGGTCAACAGCTTCTTAAATGAAAGCATCCAATACAATTCTAAACACAAAGACAGAAACCCCTATTAAATTTGAACTGCTACCAGGAACTATATCCAGAGCTGACTAATTTCCAATTTGATCTCACTTTCACATGGTCAGTCCCTGGTTCTTCCCTTTCTAACTCTCTATTTCCAGGTCAGGGGACAGGTACAAGCACATAGTCCCCATGTTATAAACTATCACCTTGCAACCTGCTTCCTGCAGACACTCTAGTTAATTTTCCTAGTTTCTTCAGCTCCATCAAAACTGTTGTGATCATGATGCCTTGTATCCCAGTCACTCAGAGAAGTTTCCTTTCTTCTTGATAATGGTTTTGCTCCACCCTGAACAAAAGGGGTCTCAGCCACTTGTGTTCGATCTGTCACACTGCTCCCCTGCCTACCTTCTCTCACCCACAGCAAGGGCAGCTTCCCTTTTTCTCACCTTTCACTTTATCAGTCACCACCCTCTGCTAGTGGCAGCACAGTGACACAGCCCCGCAACACCCAAGACCCAGGTTCAACCCTGACCTCGGGTGCTCTCTCTATAGGGTATGCACATTTCCCCTGGGACTATGTGGGCTTCCTTCCTGTGCTCTACCGCATTCCAAAAAGATGTGGGCTGTTAGCCATCGGCAGAAGGCCTGTGACTAGCGATGTGCAACAGCGGCGTCTGCTGAAACCTGTTGTTATTTGCATAAGGTCATTGGGTGTGAACGTACAAGTAAGTTTGCAGATGGTACTAAAATGGGTGGTATCATAGACCGAGAGGAAGATTATTAAAAATTATGGTGGGATCTTGATCAGCTATGTAAGTGGGCTGAAGATTCAAAGTTTAGCGTTCAAAGGAAATTTGTTATCAAAACTGATTGACAAACGACTTTCAATTCAGATAAGTGCAAAGCAGTTAAATTTTGGGAAGTTAAACTAGGGTAGGACTTATAGTGAATGGTCAACCCTGTGGATTGTTGAGCAATATTAGGAACACTAGCACATAGGTCTCCATAAGAGTGTCACAGGTAGACAGGGCAGTGAAGAAGCCATTTTGCAAACTGGCCTTCATCAGACAGAGCACTGAGTATGGGTTAGGGGCCCAGTCCTGACGAAGGGTCTCGGCCCGAAATATCGACTGTACCTCTTCCAATAGATGCTGCCTGGCCTGCTGCGTTCTACCAGCAATTTGTGTGTGTTGCTTGGATTTCCAGCATCTGCAGATTTCCTCATGACTGAGTATGGGGACCTGGATGCTATGTTGCAGGTCATTTGTTAGGTTGCAATTGAGTACTGCGTAGAATTTTGGTTGCTCTGTAATAGGGAAGGCATCATTAAATTGGAAAGACGGCAGAGAAGATTTACAATGACACGGTCAGGTTCTGAGGATTTGAGTTATTGTGAGAGGTTAAGCAGGTTAGGACTCTATTCCTTAGAATGTAGCAGGTAGAGGGGTGACCTTATAGAGGTGCATAAAACCATGCGTTAAATCAGGTGAAGACACATCGTCTTTTTCTCAGGCAAGGGAAATTAAATACTAGAGGCTATAAGTTGAAGGTGAATGACTTAAAATGAACCCAAGGTGAATTTTTTTCATGCAAAGGGTGATGTGTGTATGGAATTAGGTGCCAGAGAAAGTGGCTGAGGCAGGTACAAGAGCAATATTTGGTTAAGTACACGGATGGGTGGGATTTAGACATATTAGCAAGATGCGTTGTATGGGGTGGTTGGTCCTGACTAAATATCAGGAAATACCAATAACGATTATATAGCTTCTCCCACCCAAGACAACTCTGCCTTCATGTATTCTTTTTGAACTGTTTAATGGCATATATGGGTCTGGTGTATTGCCTGACGATCTCTTGAAATCAGTATTTATAACTCTGCCAAAAATTCCTGGAACTATTGACTGCGAAAATTATAGAACAATCAGTCTTACCAGTCACATAATAAAAATTTTGTTGAGAATGTTGTGAGTCGAATTAAAAACAAGTTAAGACTAGAAACTTCTAAACTGCAATATGGGTTTATTGAGGATAGAGGAACTAGGAATGCAATTTTCATACTACAAATGCTTTCAGAAAGGGCAGTTGAATATCAAAATGATGTCTTTTTATGTTTTATTGATTTCACTAAAACATTCAACAAAGTGCAACATGAAAAATGATTTCAATTTCTCGCTAAACTAAACATTGACAGAAGGGACCAACAACTGCTTCAAAATTTATATTGGAATCAAACGGCTGCAGTAAAAATTGATGATAATATAAGCAATTGGACTAAAATTCAAAGAGGAGTTAGACAGGGATGCGTTGCCTCACTGGAATTGTTTAATATCTATAGTGAAATCATTCTCAGAGAAATAGAAGACCTAGATGGGATAAAAATTGGAGGTGTTAACGTCAACAATATAAGATATGCAGACAATACCACTCTAATAGCAAGTGCTGCAGAAGACCTACAAATTCCCCTAGACAAAGTAGTACAAACAAGTACAGATTTTGGTCTAACCATCAACTGTAAAAAAACTAAATGTATGGTAATATCAAAACAGCAGGATACTCCCAACTGCCAATTGTACATCAGTAACCAAAAGATTGAACAAAAGACCAGCTTTAATTACCTTGGTAGCTTTATATCACAAGATGCTGGAAGTAAAGTAGAACTAAAAAGAAGAATTCCCATTGCCAAAACTAACTTCCAAAAAATGAAACCCATTTTTACCAACAGACACATTTCAACAAGGCTTAGGCTATTAAAATGTTACATGTGGTCAATCTTGTTGTATGCTTTGGAAACATGGACTATAACACCAAAACTCCAAAGAAACTTAGAAGCAACAGAAATGTGGTTTCTTAGAAGAATGCTGAAAATGTCATATAGAGATAGGGTAACTAACGAGACAGTACTCCAATGTGCCCATATAAAAAGATCTTTAATAAGAATATTAAATGAGAAGAAACTTAAATTCCTCGGCCATGTCATTAGAAAGGGAGAAATAGAATGCCTTATGTTACAAGGCTGTACACCTGGGAAACGAGAGGAAGGCAAAGAAGAAAATATATGGACACTGTGAAAGAACTAACAGATCTAACTGTGCGAGATATCATTGACGCTGCGAGGGATCATTCGATGTGGAGAGCCATGATCGCCCAAGCGTGTAATGCGCAAGGCACATGAAGTAGAAGATGAGCAAAATGCAGGCAAATGTGACTAGCTAGGTTGGCATGGTCAATGGATCTGTTTCCATGCTGTATTGCTGCATGAGTACATAATTATGTGGGTTGGTAGGTTAATGGCCATTGTAAATGGCCTCTTGTGTCTACGGGTGAGTGGCAGAACCTGAGAGCTGTTGAGAAAATAATGGGAAAGATAAAAAAGTTAGGATTAAGGTAAGATTAATTCAATGGGTGTTTGATGGTTGGAATGGACTGAGGGGTCTTATTCATAAATGCATCTCTCAAGAGGTCTATCATATCTCCCACCACCAAGCTCACATTGCCCTCCATCACTTTTCAGCACTGTGAAGAGTCTCTTCCATCCTCTCTCATTGCGTCTTCCCATACAACCACTAGAAATTTAACTCCTTCTCTTTTACCATTACTTCCTACCTTCCAGGAATAGACTGAGAATCAGAATCAGGTTTAATGCCATAACACAATGTATCATAAAATGCATAGCAATATATAATAAAAATAACTATAAATTGCAATAAGTATATATATATATATATATATATATATATATATATATAAAAGACCAGAAGATATAGGAGAAGAATTAGGCCATTTGGTCCATTGAGTCAGATTCATCATTTCATCATTGCTGCTACATTACCCTCTCAACTCCAATCTCCTGCCTTCTTCCTGTATTCCTTAATGCCCTGACTAATCACGAATCTATCAACCTCTGTCTTAATTATACACAATGGCTTGGCCTCCGCAGTCACTTGTGGCAACAAATTTCATAGATTCACCACTCCCTGGCTAAAGAAATTCCTCTTCATTGCCAAAAAATATGCTGGTGAACGCAGCAGGCCAGGCAGCATCTATAGGAAGAGGTACAGTCGACGTTTTGGGCCGAGACCCGTCCTGACGAACAAGAGACCCGAAACTCTTCCTATAGATGCTGCCTGGCCTGCTGCGTTCACCAGCGTTTTCTTTTTGTGTGTGTTGCTTGAATTTCCAGCATCTGCAGATTTCCTCGTGTTTGCGTCCTCTTCATCACTGTTCATATGGATGTCTCTCTATTCTGAGGCTGTGTCTCCTGGTCTTAGACTCTACCACCATAGGAAATATCCTCTCCATATCCTCCCTATTGAGTAGGTTTAAATGAGATCCCTGTCCCCCGCCCCCTTTCTTCTGAATTCCCGTGAGTGCAGGCTGAGAGCCATCAAATGTTCCTCATATGATAAGCCTTTCAATCCCAGAATCATTATTATGAACCTCATTTAAACCTTGTCCAATGTCAGCACATCCTTTCTTAGATAAGGGGCCCACAGTTGCTCATAATACTCTAAGTGAAAACTCTCCCATATTTATAAAGCTTCGATGTTACATCCTTAATTTTATATTCTTGTCCTCTTGAAATGAATGCTAACATCACATTTGCCTTCCCCACCACCGACTCAACCTGAAAATGAACCCTTAGGGAACCCTGCACAAGGATTCCCAAGTCCTTTTGCAACTCCGATTTTGAATTAACTCTACATTTAGAAAATAGTCTAAGCTTTTATCTTTTCTAACAAAGTGCATGACCACACACTTCACGACACTGTATTCTATATGCTGCTTCTTTGCCCATTCCCCTAATCTGTCTGTCTTTCTTTAGTCTCTTTACTTCTTCAAAACTACCTCCCCTTCCAACTATCTTTGTATTGTATACCCTCCTCACAGTCCCCCACCCTGCTCTCATGACTATACCCCTTCCCCACACGAAACCACCACGGTGGGCTTCACAGTTGAACAGGTGAGAAGACAGCTGAAATGTCTCAACCCAAGCAAGGCTGCAGGACCAGATGGTGTCAGTACCAGGGTGCTCAAAGCCTGTGCCCCTCAGCTATGTGGAGTACTTTGCCATGTCTTCAACCTGAGCCTGAGGCTCCGGAGGGTCCCTATGCTGTGGAAGATGTCCTGCCTCGTCCCTGTGCCGAAGACGCCGCGCCCCAGCGGCCTCAGTGATTACAGACCGGTGGCATTGACCTCCCACATCATGAAGACCCTGGAGAGACTTGTTCTGGAGCTGCTCCGGCCTATGGTCAGGCCACACTTAGATACCCTCCAGTTCACCTACCAGCCCCAACTAGGAGTTGAGGACAAACAACAGGAATACAATAGATGCTGGAAATTCAAGCAACATACATCAAAGTTGCTGGTGAACGCAGCAGGCCAAGCAGCATCTATAGGAAGAGGCGCAGTCGACGTTTCAGGCCGAGACCCTTCGTCAGGACTAACTGAAGGAAGAGTGAGTAAGGGATTTGAAAGCTGGAGGGGGAGGGGGAGATGTTCACTTATCCGTGTAAGCGGAACAAGTGCTACACATGCCCTTACACTTCCTCCCTTACCACCATTCAGGGCCCCAAACAGTCCTTCCAGGTGAGGCATCACTTCACCTGTGAGTCGACTGGGGTGATATACTGCGTCCGGTGCTCCCGATGTGGCCTTTTATATATTGGTGAGACCCGACGCAGACTGGGAGACCGCTTTGCTGAACATCTACGCTCTGTCCGCCAGAGAAAGCAGGATCTCCCAGTGGCCACACATTTTAATTCCACATCCCATTCCCATTCTGACATGTCTATCCACGGCCTCCTCTACTGTAAAGATGAAGCCACACTCAGGTTGGAGGAACAACACCTTATATTCCGTCTGGGTAGCCTCCAACCTGATGGCATGAACATTGACTTCTCTAACTTCCGCTAAGGCCCCACCTCCCCCTCGTACCCCATCTGTTACTCATTTTTATGCACACATTCTTTCTCTCACTCTCCTTTTTCTCCCTCTGTCCCTCTGAATATACCTCTTGCCCATCATCTGGGTCACCCCCCCCCTCCTTGTCTTTCTTCCCGGACCTCCTGTCCCATGATCCTCTCGTATCCCCTTTTGCCTATCACCTGTCCAGCTCTCGGCTCTATCCCTCCCCCTCCTGTCTTCTCCTATCATTTTGCATCTCCCCCTCCCCCTCCAGCTTTCAAATCCCTTACTCACTCTTCCTTCAGTTAGTCCTGACGAAGGGTCTCGGCCTGAAACATCGACTGCGCCTCTTCCTATAGATGCTGCTTGGCCTGCTGCGTTCACCAGCAACTTTGATATATGTTGTAGGAGTTGAGGATGCCATCGTCTACCTGCTGAACCGTGTCTATGCCCACCTGGACAAGCCAGCGAGAACTGTGAGGGTCATGTTTTTTGACTTCTCCAGTGCGTTCAACACCATCCACCCCGCTCTGCTGGGGGAGAAGCTGACAGCGATGCAGGTGGATGCTTTCCTGGTGTCATGGATTCTTGATTACCTGACTGGCAGACCACAGTACGTGTGTTTGCAACACTGTGTGTCCGACAGAGAGATCAGCAGCACTGGGGCTCCACAGGGGACTGCCTTGTCTCCCTTTCTCTTCATCATTTAAACCTCGGACTTCAACTACTGCACAAAGTCTTGTCATCTTCAGAAGTTTTCTGATGACTCTGCCATAGTTGGATGCATCAGCAGGGGAGATGAGGCTGAGTACAAGGCTACGGTCGGAAACTTTGTCACATGGTGTGAGCAGAATTATCTGCAGCTTAATGTGAAACAGACTAAGGAGCTGGTGGTAGACCTGAGGAGAGCTAAGGTACCGGTGACCCCTGTTTCCATCCAGGGGGTCGGTGTGGACATGGTGGAGGCTTACAAATACCTTGGGATACGAATTGACAATAAACTGAACTGGTCAAAGAACACAGAGACTGTCTACAAGAAGGGTCAGAGCCGTCTCTATTTCCTGAGGAGACTGAGGTCCTTTAACATCTGTCAGACGATGCTGAGGATATTCTACGAGTCTGTGGTGGCCAGTGCTATCATGTTTGCTGTTGTGTGCTGGGGCAGCAGGCTGAGGGTAGCAGACACCAACAGAATCAACAAACTCTTTCGTAAGGCCAGTGATGTTGTGGGGATGGAACTGGACTCTCTCATGGTGGTGTCTGAAAAGAGGATGCTGTCCAAGTTGCATGCCATCTTGGACAATGTCTCCCATCCACTACATAATGTACTGGTTGGGCACAGGAGTACATTCAGCCAGAGACTCATTCCACCGAGATGCAACACAGAGCGTCATAGGAAGTCATTCCTGCCTGTGGCCATCAAACTTTACAACTCCTCCCTTGGAGGATCAGACACCCTGAACCAATAGGCTGGTCCTGGACTTATTTCCTGGCATAATTTACATATTATTATTTAATTTTTTATGGTTTTATTACTATTTAATTATTTTGGTACAACTGTAACAAAAACCAATTTCCCCCAGGATCAATAACATATGACTATGACTATGACTATGACTATTGTCTGCAAACTTAGCCACAATGCCATCCATATCATTGACATATAAAGTAAAAAGAAGGGGTACCAACACAGACCTCTGTGGAACACCACTGGTCACTGGCAGCCAACCAGAAAAGGCTCCCTATATTCCCTCTTTTTGCCTCCTGCCAAGCAATACTATGATATATCTTTCCTGTAATACCATGGACTCTTAACTTACCAAGCAGTCTCTCGTGTGTTTCCTTGTCAAAGGCCTTCTGAAAATTCAAAAGGCAATATCTACCAATTCTCTTTTACCAATCCCGATTTTTATTTCTTCAAATAATTCCAAAAGATTTGTCAGGAAAAAATTTGTCAGGTAACCACTGATGAAATAAAGCAAGAACTAAAGGCTGAAATACAAGTTCAGCAGCATGTCACTGAAGAAATTCAAAGCTGCAGCCACGGTATTCTGACAACAAAAGCATAGAAGGAGGGAATGTGACCAACATTCCTGCTACAACTGTGGCCTGACCTTACCCTTTAACAATTTATTTTTGTGAAAATCTCCAAAGCCTAACAAGTTAAGTAGATTCATAGAGATTGATTGAGACAGCACAGAAACAGACCCTCTGACCCAACGTAACTATGTTGACCAAAATGTATATCTATATTAATCCCATTTGCCTGTCTTTAGTGCACATCCCTCTAAACCAGAGGCTCCCAACCTGGCGTCCATAGACCCCTTGGTTAATGGTAGGGGCCAATGGCACAAAACAAATTGGTAACCCCTGCTCAAACATGAGAAAATCTACAGATTTTCAAGCAACACACAGAAAATGCTGGTGGAATGCAGCAGGCCAGGCAGCATCTATGGGAAGAAGCACAGTCAACATTTCGAGTTGAGACCTTTCGTCAGGACTAATGGAAAAAAGATAGCAAAAGATTTTAAAGTGGGAGGGGGAGGGGGAGACCCAAAAAGATAGGAGAAGACGGGAGGGTGAGGGATGAAGCAAAGAACTGGGAAGTTGATTGGCAAAAGGGATACAAGGCTGGAGAAAGGGGAGTATCATAGGATGGAAGGCCTTGGAAGAAAGAAAGGGGGATGGGAGCACCAGAGGAAGATGAAGAACAAGCAAGGAGTTATTGTGAGAGGGAAAGAGAGAAGAAGAAGAAGGAAGGAAGGAATAAATAAATAAAATGAAAAAAAAATTAGGGATGGGGTAAGAAGGGGAGGAGGGGCATTAACGGAAGTTAGAGAAGTCGATGTTCATGCCGTCAGGTTGGAGGCTACCCAGACGGAATATAAGGTGTTGTTCCTCCAACCTGAGTGTGGCTTCAGCTCAACAGCAGAGGTGGCCATGGATTGACATATCAAAATGCGACAATCTGGTTCGAGGAACAACACCCTATATTCCGCCTGGGTAGCCTCCAACCTAATGGCAGGAACACTAACTTCTCTAACTTCTGTTAATGTTCCTACTCCCCTTCTTACCCCAACCCTAATTTTTATTTTAATTTTTTTTCTTCTCTCGAATAACTCCTTGCCTGTTCTTCATCTTCCTCTGGTGCTCCCCTCCCCCTTTCTTTCTTCCAAGGCTTTCCATCCCACGATACTCCCCCTTCT
Organism: Mobula hypostoma; assembly: GCF_963921235.1. Taxonomy (NCBI): domain Eukaryota; kingdom Metazoa; phylum Chordata; class Chondrichthyes; order Myliobatiformes; family Myliobatidae; genus Mobula; species Mobula hypostoma. The sequence goes on along the minus strand of NC_086100.1, from coordinate 112,482,479 downwards.
CCAGCCTTGCATCCCTTTTGCCAATCAACTTCCTAGTTCTTGGCTTCATCCCTCCCCCTCCTGTCTTCTCCTATCTTTTTGGGTCTCCCCCTCCCCCTCCCACTTTCAAATCTCTTGCTATCTTTTTCCCATTAGTCCTGACGAAGGGTCTCGACCCGAAATGTCGACTATACTTCTTCCTATAGATGCTGCCTGGCCTGCCGCGTTCCACCGGCATTTTGTGTGTGTTGTGAGAACCCCTGCTAAATGTTTCCTATAAACGTATATGTCTGAATGTCTTTCAAACATTGTAGCTGAGCCTGCATCTACCATCTCCTCTGGGACCTCTCTCCATATATCCACTACTAGGCTCTTATCTTAAAACTATGCTCTCTATTTTAGACATCCTGACCCTGGGAAAAAGACTGTAACTATCTAGCCTTTTCTCTGCCCCTCCTTTTATAACCCTCTACAGTATATTTTGTCCAAGGGAAAATAGCCCCAGCCTATCCAATTTCTTCTTATAACTCAAACACTTCAGTTCAAGCAATATTTCTGTGAATTTTCTCTCTCTCTCACTTAGTCACTTCCTTCCTCAAGCATGGTGACCTCAACGGCATAAAATACTCCAAGTGCAGCCTAACCAAAATAATATTTAACTGTAGCATGTCATTCCAGCTCCCACACTCTATCCCTGAGCTCAGCAAGCTTATTGTGCAATTTCTCACCACTCTGTTGACTTGTGTTGTCACTTTAATGGAACTACATACTCGTACTCCAAGGAATCACTGTTTAACGACACTCACCAAGGCCCTGTTATTCCCTGTATATGTCCTGACCTGGTTTAACTTCACAAAATGCATGCCTCTGTATTTGTGAGTTAAATTCCATCAGCCTTCTTCCCCAGTAGTAACCTTAAGATAGTCTTCTTCACTATCCACCATGCTACCAATGTTGGTGTCAACTGATAAGTTACTAATTATGCCGCCAATACTCTCTGCCAAATGGCTAGTACAAATGTTGAACAATAAAGGATGCAGTACCGTTCCCTGTGTCACACCACTGATTACAAATCTCCAATCCTCCACACCACCCTCTCCCTCCTACCACCAAACCCTGTGTCACACCGCTGATTACAAATCTCCATCCTCCATATCACCCTCTCCCTCCTACCACCAATCCCTGTCACACCACCGATTACAGGTTTCCAATTCTCCACAAACACCCTCTGTCTCTTACCACCACACCCTGAAGAAGGGTCCCGGCCTGAAACGTTGACTGTCTATTCATTTCCATAGATGTTGCCTGACCTGCTGAGTACCTCAGCATTTTGTGCGTGTTGCTTTGGATTTCCTGCGTGTACAGACTTTCTTGTGTTTACCATTTTGTATCCAGTTTGTCCACTCACCCCAATCCTAATGTATTCTAACCTTCTAGACCAACCTACCATATAGGACTTTGTCAAAGGCCTTGCTAAAGTCCATGTAGACAAAGTCATCCACTTTGCCCTCGTTAATCTTGGTCTCCATAAGAAAAATCAATTAAATTGTTGAGACGTGATTTCCCCTGATCAAAGCCAGACTGGATGTCCCAAACCACTCCTTTTCTTTCCAAACGCAAATAAATCCTATTGTGCAAAGTACAGTCCAGTAACTCTCCCACCATCGATGTGAAACTCACCACCCTGTGGCTCTCTGGATTGTCCTTGCAGCCCTTCTGAAATTAGGGCCCAGGATTAGACATCCACCAGTCTTTCAGTATCTTACTCGTGACTAACAAAGATACAAAAATCACTGTTCGCTCCTCCCTTCTTTCCCACAATGTTCTATGACACATGAGGTCAGTTCCTAGAGATGTATTGTACACTGTGGTTAAATGTATTCTCAAGCGTAGTGGTTAAGGCTCAGGCATCCAAGTTCAGAGTTCAATTCCAACATCCTGAATCAGTGTCTACTGAGTCTCTGTGGGTGGAAGTTAGAAACAGGAAGGGGCCAATAACTCCACAGGGTGTTTTTTATAGACCGCCCAATAGTAACTGGGGCATTGAGGAGCAGATAGGGAGACAGACTCTGGAAAGATGTAATAATAACAGGATTGTTGTGGTGGGAGATTTTATATTTCCTAAATATTGATTGGCATCTCCCTAGAACAAGGGGTTTAGATGGGGTGCAGTTTGTTAGGTGTGTTAAGGAATGTTTCCTAACACAATATGTAGATAAGCTGACAAGAGGAGAGGCTGTGCTTGATCTGGTATTGGGAAATGAACCTGGTAAGGTATCAGGTCTCTCAGTGGGAGAACATTTTGGAGATAGTGATCATAGTTCTATCTCCTTTACCATAGCATTGGAGTCAGATAGGAACAGACAAGTAAGGAAAGCATTTAATTGGAGTAAGGGGAAATATGAAGCTATCAGGCAGGAACTTGGAAGTATAAATTGGGAGGAGATGTTCTCAAGGAAATGTATGGCAGAAATGTGGCAAATGTTCAGGGGATATATGCATGGCGTTCTGCGTAGGTACGTTCCAATGAGACAGGGAAAGGATGGTAGGGTACAGGAACTGTGGTGTACAAAGGCAGTTGAAAATCTAGTCAAGAAGAAAAGAAAAGCTTACAAAAGGATCAGAAAACTAGGAAATGATAAGAGTTCTAGAAGATTATAAGTCTAGCAGGAAGGAGGTTCAGAATGAAATTAGGAGAGCCAGAAGGGGCCATAAGGCCTTGGCAAGCAGGATTAAAGAAAACCACAAGGCATTCTACAAGTATGTGAAGAACAGGAGGATAAGACGTGAGAGAATAGGACTAATCAAGTGTGACAGTGGAAAATTGTGTATGGAACTGGAGGAAGTAGCAGAGTTACTTAATGAATACCTTGCTTCAGTATTCACGACAGAAAAGGATCTTGGTGATTGCAGGGATGACTCACAGCAGATTGAAAAGAGCATATAGACATTAAGAAAGAGGATGTGCTGGAGCTTTCAGAAAGCATTAAGTTGGATAAGTCTCTGGGACCGGACAAGATATACCCCAGGCTACTGCGGGAGGCGAAGGAGGAGATTGCTAAGCCTCTGGCAATGATCTTTACATCATCAATGGTGATGGGAGAGGTTCTGAAGGATTGGAGGGTTGCAGATGTTGTTCCATTATTCAAGAAAGGGATTTGAGATAGCTCAGGAAATTATAGATCAGTGAGTTTTACTTTAGTAGTTGGCAAGTTGATGAGATCCTGAGAGGCAGGATTTATGAACATTTGGAGAGACATAATATGATTTGGATTAGTCAGCATGGCTTTGTCAAAGGCAGGTCGTGTCTTACGAGCCTGATTGAATTTTTTGAAGATGTGACTAAACACATTAATGAAGGTAGAGCAGTAGATGTAGTATATATGGATTTCAGCAAGGCATTTGATAAGGTACCCCATGCAAGGCTTATTGAGAAAGTATGGAGGCATGGGATCCAAGGGGACATTGCTTTGTGATTCCAGAGTTGGCTTGCACACAGAAGGCAAAGAGTGGTTGTAGATGGATCATATTCTGCATGGAGGTCGATGACCAGTGGTGTGCCTAAGGGATCTGTTCTGGGACCCCTTTTCTTTATGATTTTTATAAATGACCTGGATGAGGAAGTGGAGGGATGGGTTAATAAATTTGCTGATGACACAAAGATTGGGGCATTGTGGATAGTGTGGAGGGCTGTCAGATGTTACAGCGTGACATTGATAGAGTGCAAAACGGGGTTGAGAATTGGCAGATGGAGTTCAACCCAGATTAAGTGTGAGGTGGTTCATTTCGGTAGGTCAATTATGATGGCAGAATATAGTAATAATGGTAAGCCACCTGGCAGTGTGGAGGATCAGAGGGATCTTGGGATCTGAGTCCATAGGACACTCAAAGCTGCTGCGCAGGTGGACTCTGTGGTTAAGAAGGCATATGATACATTGGCCTTCATCAACAGTGGGTTTGAGTTTAAGAGCCGAGAGGTACTATTGCAACTATATAGGACCCTGGTCAGACCCCACTTGAAGTACTGTGCTCAGTTCTGGTCACCTCACTATAGGAAGGATGTCAAAACTATAGAAAGGGTGCAGAGGAGATTTACAAGGATATTGCCTGAATTGGGGAGCATGCCTTACGAGAATAGGTTGAGTGAACTTGGCCTTTTCTCCTTGGAGCAACGGAGGAGAAGTGACCTGATAGAGGTGTGTAAGATGATGAGAGGTATTGATCATGTGGATCGTCAGAGGCTTTTTCCCAGGACTGAAATAGCTATCATGAGAGGGCACAGTTTTAAGGTGCAATTTTAAGGTACAGAAGAGATGTCAGGGATAAGTTTTTTCATGCAGAGAGTGGTGAGTGTGTGGAATGGGCTGCCAGTGACGGTGGTGGAGGTGGATACGATAGGGTCTTTTAAGAGACTCCTGGATGGGTACATGGAGCTTAGAAAAATAGAGGGCTATGGGTACCCCTAGGTAAGTACACGTTCGGATTAGCATTGTGGGCCAAAGGGCCTGTATTGTGCTATAGGTTTTCTATGTTCTATGTTCTATCCTCTGTAGGCAAGTTTGTATATTCCATCCCATGTGCATGTCGGTTTCCTCCAGGTGCTGCAGTTTCCTCCCATAGTCCAAAGACGTATCAAATAGTAGGTTCACCTGGCATTGTAAATTGTCCTGTGATTAGGCCTGGGTTAAATCGGTAAGTTTATGGGCGGCCCAGATCAAAGAGTTGGAAGGACTTTTTCCACACTGTATCTCTAAATAGATAAATAAACAAACAAACAAACAAGGGACTTGCGTGATTCCAGCCGCCCAAAGTTGACTTTAAACGCAAACAACAGGAATTCTGCAGATGCTGGAAATTCAAGCAACATACATCAAAGTTGCTGGTGAACGCAGCAGGCCAAGCAGCATCTATAGGAAGAGGCGCAGTCGACGTTTCAGGCCGAGACCCTTCGTCAGGACTAACGACTTTGTTAGTCCTGACGAAGGGTCTCGGCCTGAAATGTCGACTGTGCCTCTTCCTATAGATGCTGCTTGGCCTGCTGCGTTCACCAGCAACTTTGATGTATGTTGCCCATAGTTGACATACACTTGTTTCTTTCTCCTGACGAGAGCCTCAATATCCCTCATCAACCAGGATTCCCTATTGCCCTTCAGTCAAAAATGAACATGGTGATCCTGAACTCTTCCCATCTCACCTCTGAAAGCCTCTTACTTGCCTGGTGACCCTTTACCTACAAACAGCTATTTACAAGCTCCTGTCTAATGTCATCAGAATTTGTCTTGCAAATTTAGGATTTTAACTTGTGGACCAGACCTCCTTTTTCAGTAATTATCTTGAAACTAATAGAATTGCAGCCATTGGTCATAAACCATTTTCCCTCCGATGCATCAGCCACAATTTCAAAGAGGAAGTCAAGTGTACTTCTTTCTTTCATAGGTCATCTGCACAATGCTTCAGAAAACTTTCCTGGACACACTAAACAAATTCTGCTCTATCTTATCCCTTAGCATTGTGACAATTCCAGTTGATATTAGGCAAGTAAACATTATTTAATTTTACAACCCTATTATCCTATATATACCTGCATATTTGCTCCTCCAATTCTCACTGGAATTATTGGTGAGGGAGCTATAGTATAATCCCATCCAAGTGATCTCGCTTTTTAAAATTTTTAAATTCTACCCATGTGGTCTTGCTGGACATTCTATGAAGTATTGCTGTCATAATCTCCCTATTCAAAAGTGCTACTCTCCCTTCTCCCTTATCTCCATTTCTAACACACCAGAAGAATCTGTACCCCATGAAACTGAGCTCTCAGTTAGCTATCTCTTAATCTTAAATTGTCATACTTCTATAGATTTTTAAAGCCATATATTCAAATGATTTCTATCTGAAACTGGAAAGTCAACAACAAAAGCATTTCAACTTGCCACAAATTTCCACAGATGGCTACATTTTTCAGACGCTCATAATCTGCAAACATAAGACATACATATGCCTCTGTTGTTTATGCTCACAGATAACTTTTCTAATAAATAAGATCAAAGACGAAGTCTTTGCTTTGTCCTGAGATCTCCACCACCATAGAAATCAATAACCAGCCGATTTGGTTTACTTGCTGTGGAAGAGAGCACAGGATATACTGAAGGCTATGGGATCAGACAGCATCTGAAATATACTACTGAAGATTCATTCTCCAGAAAGGTATAGCTCTAGCCAATCTGTTCCAGGTCGTTGGGTGACAGTCAGAGGGGGGAAAGTGAAGGTGAGCAGACAGGTAGTGCAGAGCACCCCTGTAGCCATTCCCCTGAATAATAAGTTTACCATCCTGGATACTGTTGGCGGGGATGACCGACCAGGTGTGAGCCATGGTGGCAGGGCCTCCGGCACTGAGTCTGACCCGGTGGTGCAGAAGGGTGGGACGGAGAAGAGGAGAGCTGTCGTCATTGGAGACTCTATAGTCAGGGGAGCAGACAGGAGATTTTGTGGACGTGAGAAGGACACCCGCATGGTTTGTTGCCTCCTGGGTGTCAGGGTCCAGGATGTCTCTGACCAGGTGCACGACATCCTGGTACGAGAGGGAAAACAACCAGAAGTCGTGATACATGTTGGGACCAATGACATAGGCAGGAAGAGGGATGAGGTCCTGAAGTGTGAGTTTCGGGAACTAGGCAGAAGGCTGAAGAACAGGACCTCAAGGGTGGCGTTCTCAGGATTGCTGCCAGTGCTACATGACAGTGATGGTAAGAATTGGCGGAGATGGCAGTTGAATGCGTGGCTGAGGAGTTGGTGCAGGGAGCAGGGTTTTAGATTTTTGGATCATTGGGATCTCTTCTGGGGAAAGTGGGACCTGTACAGATTGGATGGGTTGCACCTGAACTCGAGGGGAAGCAATATCCTTGCAGGTAGGTTTGCTAGCATGGTTCGGGAGCGTTTAAACTAATTTGCAAGGGGGATGGGACCCTGAGCGATAGAGCAGTGAAAGAAGTGCATGGAGTAAAGCCAGATCTTAGAGACGCCTTGAGGAAAGAGAAGCAGAATAAATGGTGTAAAGGTAGTAAGGCAGAAGGGCTGAAGTGTGTGTACCTCAATGCAAGAAGCATCAGGAACAAAGGTGATGAACTGAGAGCTTGGATACAAACATGGAATTATGATGTAGTGGCCATTACAGAGACTTGGCTGGCACCAGGGCAGGAATGGGTTCTCAATATTCCTGGATTTCAGTGCTTTAAAAGGGATAGAGAGGGGGGAGAAAGGGGAGGAGGGGTGGCATTACTGGTCAGGGATACTATTACAGCTACAGAAAGGGTGGGTAATGTAGCAGGATCCCCTTTTGAGTCAGTATGGGTGGAAGTCAGGAACAGGAAGGGAGCAGTTACTCTGTTCGGGGTATTCTATAGGCCCCCTGGTAGCAGCAGAGATACACAGGAGCAGATTGGGAGGCAGGTTTTGGAAAGGTGCTAAAATAACAGGGTTGTTATCATGGGTGACTTTAACTTCCCTAATATTGATTGGCACCTGATTAGTTCCAAGGGTTTAGATGCGGCAGAGTGTGTTAAGTGTGTCCAGGACGGACTCCTGTCACAGTATGTGGACAGGCCGACTGGGGGAATGCCATACTAGATCTAGTACTAGGTAATGAACCGGATCAAGTTACAGATCTCTCAGTGGGTGAGCATCTGGGGGACAGTGACCACCGCTCCCTGGCCTTTAGCATTATCATGGAAAAGGACAGAATCAGAGAGGACAGGAAAATTTTTAATTGGGGAAGGGCAAATTATGAGGCTATAAGGCTAGAACTTGTGGGTGTGAATTGGGATGATGTTTTTGCAGGGAAATGTACTATGGACATGTGGTCGGTGTTTAGAGATCTCTTGCAGGATGTTAGGGATAAATTTGTCCCGGTGAGGAAGATAAAGAATGGTAGGGTGAAGGAACCATGGGTGAGAAGTGAGGTGGAAAACCTATTCAGGGGGAAGAAGGCAGCATACATGAGGCTTAGGAAGCAAGGATCAGATGAGTCTATTGAGGAATATAGGGAAGCAAGAAAGGAGCTTAAGAAGGGGCTGAGAAGAGCAAGAAGGGGGCATGAGAAGGCCTTGGTGAGTAGGGTAAAGGAAAACCCCAAGGCATTCTTCAATTATGTGAAGAACAAAAGGTTGACAGGAGTGAAGGTAGGACCAATTAGAGATAAAGGTGGGAAGACGTGCCTGGAGGCTGTGGAAGTGAGCGAGGTCCTCAATGAATACTTCTCTTCGGTATTCACCAATGAGAGGGAACTTGATGATGGTGAGGACAATATGAGTGAGGTTGATGTTCTGGAGCATGTTGATATTAAGGGAGAGGAGGTGTTGGAGTTGTTAAAATACATTAGGACGGAGAAGTCCCCGGGGCCTGACGGAATATTCCCCAGGCTGCTCCACAAGGTGAGGGAAGAGATTGCTGAGCCTCTGGCTAGGATCTTTATGTCCTCGTTGTCCACGGGAATGGTACCGGAGGATTGGAGAGAGGTGAATCTTGTCCCCTTGTTCAAAAAAGGTAGTGGGGATAGTCCGGGTAATTATAGACTAGTGAACCTTACATCTGTGGTGGGAAAGCTGTTGGAAAAGATTCTTAGAGATGGGATCTGTGGGTATTTAGAGAATCATGGTCTGATCAGGGACAATCAGCATGGCTTTGTGAAGGGCAGATCGTGTCTAACAAGCCTGATAGAGTTCTTTGAGGAGGTGACCAGGCATATAGATGAGGGTAGTGCAGTGGATGTGACCTATATGGATTTTAGTAAGGCATTTGACAAGGTTCCACACAGTAGGCTTATTCAGAAAGTCAGAAGGCATGGGATCCAGGGGAAGTTTGGCCAGGTGGATTCAGAATTGGTTTGTCTGCAGAAGGCAGAGGGTTGTGGTGGAGGGAGTACATTCAGATTGGAGGATTGTGACTAGTGGTGTCCCACAAGGATCTGTTCTGGGACCTCTACTTTTCGTGATTTTTATTAATGATCTGGATGTGGGGGTAGAAGGGTGGGTTGGCAAGTTTACAGACGACACAAAGGTTGGTGGTGTTGTAGATAGTGTAGAGGATTGTCAAAGATTGCAGAGAGACATTGATAGGATGCAGAAGTGGGCTGAGAAGTGGCAGATGGAGTTCAACCCGGAGAAGTGTGAGGTGGTACACTTTGGAAGGACAAACTCCAAGGCAGAGTACAAAGTAAATGGCAGGATACTTGGTAGTGTGGAGGAGCAGAGGGATCTGCGGGTACATGTCCACAGATCTCTGAAAGTTGCCTCACAGGTAGATAGGGTAGTTAAGAAAGCTTATGGGGTGTTAGCTTTCATAAGTCGAGGGACAGCGTTTAAGAGTCGCGATGTAATGATGCAGCTCTATAAAACTCTGGTTAGGTCACACTCGGAGTACTGTGTCCAGTTCTGGTCGCCTCACTATAGGAAGGATGTGGAAGCATTGGAAAGGGTACAGAGGAGATTTACCAGGATGCTGCCTGGTTTAGAGTATGCATTATGATCAGAGATTAAGGGAGCTAGGACTTTACTCTTTGGAGAGAAGGAGGATGAGAAGAGACATGATAGAGGTGTACAAGATAATAAGAGGAATAGATAGAGTGGATAGCCAGCGGCTCTTCCCCAGGGTACCACTGCTCAATACAAGAGGACATGGCTTTACGGTAAGGGGTGGGAAGTTCAAGGGGATATTTGAGGAAAGTTTTTTACTCAGAGAGTGGTTTGGTGCGTGGAATGCACTGCCTGAGTCAGTGGTGGAAGCAGACACACTAGTGAAGTTTAAGAGACTACTAGACAGGTATATGGAGGAATTTGGGAGGCAAGGTTTGAGGGTCGGCACAACATTGTAGGCTGAAGGGCCTGTAATGTGCTGTACTATTCTATGTTCTATATTTACAGAACTGTCTTCTGTCCAGCAAAGTGGAAAATTACCTGTGTATGACCTGTTCACAAAAAAGCAGGATAAATATTCTATAGCTATATTTTACCCAGTCAGTCTGCTCTGAATTATCAGCAAATTGAATGATATCATAAACAGTACTAACAATTGGCAGTTATTCATCAATAACTTTCTCACTGTTGTTTCCAGCTTGGGCTTCACCAGGATCACATGTCACCAGATCTCAACAGAGTCTTGATCAGAACATAGACTGAAGTTGAAAGTGAGATCTCTCTGCTCAGCAACACTGTTCAGGTTCTTGCCCTTTACAGTGTACTGTCCCTTTGCACTTGCCCTACCGAGGTGCAACCCCTCACATTTATCTGGGTTAAACTCCAGCTGCCATTTCTCAGCCCATATCTGTATCTGATCTATATCGTACTGTATTCTTTGCCAGTCTTCTAGAGTATTCACAACTCCACCAATCCTGGTATCAACCGCAAGCTTACTAACTCATCCATCTACATTTTCATCCAGGTCATTTACATACGTCACAAACAGTAGAGGTCCCAGCACAGATCCCTGCGGAACTCCACTAGTTACAGACCTCCAGCTCGAATGAGTCCCTTCAACCACTCCCCTCTGTCTTCTATATGCAAGCCAGTTCTGAATCCAAATAGCCATTTCACCACAGATTCCATGTATCTTAATCTTCTGGATTCATCTCCCCTGTGGGACTTGGTCAAACACCTTACTAAGATTCATGCAGACAACATCCACTGCCCTATCCTGATCAATCTTCCTTGTCGCTTTGTCAGGAAACTCAATCAAGTTGGTAAGGCATGACCTGCCCAGCACAAAGCCATGCTGGTTCTTCCTAATTAGTCCATGGGTTTCCAAATGCTCATATATCCTATCCCCAAGAATTTTCTCCACCAATTTCCCTACATCTGATATGAGACTCAGCGGTCTACGATTCCCAGGATTTTCCCTTGTTTCCTTCTTAAATAGAGGTATCACTCACTAGTCCTCCAGGACCTCGCCTGTAGCTAGAGAGAACTTAAAGATACTGTTCAAGAGCCCTTCAATAACCTGGTGTAAATCCCAACAGGCCCTGGGGACTTATCCAATTTAATACTCATTAGGAGGTCCACCATTTCTACCTCCTTGACCTCTTAAACACCCTAACATATGTACACACTCAGTACTGTGAGGTCATCCACATTGGAATGAAGAATGGAAGATCAAATTATTATTTAAATGGTAAAAAATTGCAGCATGCTGCTATGCAGCAGGTCTTGGGAGTGGTTGTGCATACATCACAAAAGGTTGGTGTGCAGGTGCAGCAGCCTATCAAGAAGGCAAATGAAATGTTGGCCATCATTGCTCGACGGATTGAATTTAAGAGCAGGGAGATTATGCTGCAACTGTACAGGATACTGGTGAGGTGGCATCTAGAGTACTGCATGAATACCTGGTCTCCTTACTTGAGGAAGGATATACTGTCTTTGGAGGCGGTGCAGAGGAGGTCCAGGTTGATTCCAGAGATTGATGGGGTTAGACTATGAGAAGAGATTGAGTTGCCTGGAATTGTACTCGCTGGAATTCAGAAGAATGAGAGGAGGTCATAAAGAAACATATAAAATTATGAAAGGGATAGGTAAGATAGCGGCAGAGAAGTTGCTTCCACTGGTAGGTGAGACTAGAACTTGGGGACATAGCCTCAAGATACGGGGGAGTAGATTTAGGATGGAGATGAGGATGAACTGCTTTTCCCAGAGAGTGATGAATTTGTGGAATTCTCTGCCCAATGAAGCAGTGGAGGCTACCTCAGTAAATATATTAAGACAAGGTTGAATAGATTTTTGCATAGTAGGAGAATTAAGTGTAATGGGGAAAAGGCAGATAGTTTGAGATGAGTCCATGGCCAGATTAGCCATGATCTTATTGAATGACCGGTCAGATGGCCTACTCCTGCTCCTATTTCTTATGTTCTTAAATTCCTGGGTGTTACTATTTCAGAGGATCTGTCCTGGACCCAGCACGCGAGTGCAATTGAGAAGAAAGCGCGGCAGTGTGTCTACTTCCTCAGCAGTCTGCAGAGATTTGGCAAGACATCTAAAACTTTGTCAGACTTCTATAGATGTGTCGTGGAGAGTGTATTGACTGGCTGCATCACGGCCTGGTATGGATACACTAAAGACTTTTGAACCAGAAATCTTACAAAAGTTAGTGGATTCGGCCCAGTACATTGCGGGCTAAGCCCTCCCAACCATTGAGCACATCCACATGAAAAGCTGTCGTAGAAAAGTAGCATTCATCATCGACGATCCCCACTACCCAGGCCATGCTCTCTTCTTGCTGCTGCCATCAGATAGGTACAAGAGTCTCAGAACTTGCACCATCAGTTTCAAGAACAGTTACTACACCTCAACCATCAAGCTCTTTAATAAAAGAGGATAACTACACTCACTTGCTGCATCATTGAAATGTTCCCACAACCAGTTATCTCACTTTAAGGATTTTTAAATCTCATTATCTCATGTTCTTGCTATTTATTCCTATTTATTTATAGTTGCATTTACACAGTTCGGTGTGTTTTGCACTCTGGTTGATTTTTCTTTGATCCTGTTATAGTTATTATTCTATAGATTTGCCAAGTATGCCCACAAGAAAATGTAACTCAGGGTTGTATACGGAGATGTATATGTAACTTGATAATAAACTTACTTGAACTTTGAATTTGAAGGAAAATGTGCATTGCTCTAAGGAAGAGTAGGAGAGCGGAAGGAGCAGAATTATTGAAGTGGGCTCAGATAAAGTAACTTTTGTTCTGAACTAGTTAGTGATATTGCAACTATTCAAAATCTGCTGAGCTTCAGGTCATCTATTCAACAGTCTGTTCCAAGCCTTTGAGACCAATCCTTTCCAAAGATTCCCAGCACCGGCCTTGACTGCATTTTAAACCGGACAGCAAACTACCTCCCACCTCAGCGCCTCTCCCATGATGCCTGACTTCGCTTATTCCTGGCATTTTAGTCATTACTGGATCTGCTTTCAAATTCCATCTCCAAGTTCCTGAACATTTAGCAGCTGCATTAGGTTACAGTATAAAATTCAGTGACTGCCCCTCTGCTCTCCTGGTGACATACTTATAAGTTAATAGAAACATAGAAAACCTACAGCGCAATACAGCCCCTTCGGCCCACAATGCTGTGCTGAACATGTACTTACTTTCGAAATTACCGAAGGTTATCCATAGCCCTCTATTTTTCTAAGCTCCATATACCTATCCAGGAGCCTCTTACAAGACCCTATTGTATCCGCCTCCACCACAGCCGCTGCCAGTCCATTCCATGTGCTCACCATTCTCTGCGTAAAAAACTTACCCCTGACATCCCCTCTGTACATACTTCCAAGCACCTTAATACTGTGCTAGCCATTTCAGCCTTGGGAAAAAGCCTCCGACTATTCACAAAATCAATGCCTCTCAGCATCTTATACAGCTCTATCAGGTCACCTCTCATCCTCAGTCACTCCAAGGAGAAAAGGCCAAGTTCACTCAACCTATTCTCATAAGGCATGCTCCCCAATCCAGGCAACATCTTTGTAAATCTCCTCTGCACCCTTTCTATGGTTTCCACATCCTTCCTGTAGTGAGGTGACCAAAACTGAGCACAGTTCTCCAAGTGGGATCTGACCAGATTTCTGTGAGTGCAGTTCTGTACTTACAGGGTTAATGTACATTTCATTTCAATGCAGCCCTCCACTGTGTTCTGCTTTGATGAGGAATGTGGCTTGACTGGTTCTTTAGCTCCAGTCTGCCCCATTTCTGGCTTGATACTTATAAGTCTAAAATGAAATACAATCCCCTGTCACTTCTAAGATCCTATCATACCTCCTTACAAGCAATGACATCAGCTGTCCCACACTATTCCTGAGTCAACCTCTGATGTTGTGGGATAATCTTGCAAATTCCTTTGCGTTCGTCTCACCCATTCCCTGAACTGTGCTGGTGGATCTTCTGCCATCTTTGCCTTCTCCATCCAAAGGGCCACTCCACTTGCAAACACGGCCAACTGCAAAAACCCTTACTGTTTTCTCTATTCAGCCCACAGCGTATACATTACTTTTTATATAACCATTACAGTCTGTTCTTTCCTTTCTCAAAAGCTTACATTCAGTATTCCTTTCCTTATCACTGCTAAGTTTTCCTTTGCTAATTTCTGAAATTCTCAGGTTTAAAACTTCTTTTAGTAAAATTATAACCTTTCCTTTGACCTAATTCGATCTGTACTTCCTATTGCTAGCGTCATACGATTGCTTCTGCTGTTGTGCTTTTGTGGTCTTAAGGGGATATATAATTTGTTGTAAGCTATATATTTACCCTTTACTGTAACTGTTCTCTGTAGCTTTCTCAATCTGAAATCACTGACTCACGCTCAGAATTGCTTGTTGTTGACAATCTGGTTTCAGATTGAATTTAATAAACTTCAATCCTGATATCTCTGCTGCCCAACACTGCGCTGGTGTTTCGGGCAGCAATGAAGGTCATCCATCTCTGGTGGTGTTCAGGGCTTCCTTCATTGTATCAGTAGCTTGGATTTCACTACTGTCAGACATGCAAATTACACATGGAAACCCAGGCATACCATCACACTCAGATGTAGGAGACTTTTTCATTGCTGTTTCAATACAATTTTGTTTTACCAGTCAGGGTTGTTAGCCCTGAGCTGAACCCCTGAACCTGGAGGACTGGTGGACCACTCTTAGTCTGGTCTCTACCCTTTGACCCATTTAGCATGGGTGACCCTAAATAGAGCATAGAGCCCTGACTCTGTCCTACATAGCTCTCCAGGTCATTGAGGCACACAAGCCTCCTTACCCTATGACAAGATTGAGGTCCTCTTGGGAGAAATCCTGATATAATATTTTATATTATGATCACTCTTCACTATAGACCTCTAAATTACTAAGTTATTCATTAAGCCTTTCTCATTTTGAAATACTAGACAGCTTGTCCCATTGTTGGTTCTTAACTCATTGATACACAAAAAAACCTTTCTTATTAATAACTGAATTCATTCTCCACACTCTCACCGTTGACTTGGTTGGTGCAGAATCAAGGCAAATGACCATCGTTTAACTTCCTAAACCTTCTAAATTTCCCCCTCATCTAAATCAGAACACAGGCCCCACACACACATCCAACAAGCATTAATCTCATCAACACTAATAGTTTAATGCCTCATCTACAATCATGGTTATTTGATTCATTTGGAGACGGAACCCTGCTGATGAATATAAAGCCCATTCCAATGAAACACACCCCTTTTTCTCCAGTACCTAGAGGCCAGTTCCTCCTAAACTGATAACCCATTTCTATCATGCCAACCTCTGAGACATTTTTTAAACTTTCTGATCACACTGACCCATACCGATTTGTACATTTCTTCAATAGTAAGTCAGAGTTTATTGCCTTTGCCCTTCTGCTTTCCAATTCAGACACTAAGCTGCCTATATTCCTTCAGTTGAATGTCCTTTGACCTTTCTATGTTGTTGGTATCCAAGCCGACTATCACAAATGGCCCTCCCACTCTAAATCCTTTCCAATCTGGAGGAGATCTCCGAAGAACTGTCTGCAGGCAGGTACTGTGGCCTACAAGACTTAAGACGCAAGACTGAGAGAACAGTATCTGTCCCATTAACTACACAATTACTATATTGTCTTTCACTTTTCCAACTTATTTTGGACGCATCACTGTGGTGTGTTTGCTCACTCTGCATACAGTCTCTGCATTTGTTCATAAAGGGGGCAAAAGTCGAGGGTGGGAGAAAAGGAGGAGTCAGAGAGGCAGAGGGCAGAGAGACGGGTGGGAGAGGCAAACTTGAACACACCGCTGAGATCTGTTTACCCATCCTTCATAAAGTCTCTGCTATTGTTCGTAAAAAGGGGGGAAGAATTGAGGGAGGGGGAGGGGATGAGGGAGGGGGTGACGGGGAGGGGTGAGGAGAGGGGTGGGGGAGGGGGAGGGGAGAGTAGAGAGAGAAGGGAGGGGTAGAGAGAGTGGGGAGAGGGCTGGGGAGGAGAGGGAAGGGTTTGGGGAATGGGGAGGGGGAAGAGAAGGGGAGAGAGGGAAGGGGTTGATGAAGGGAAGGGGAGAGGGGAGAAAGGGAGGGGGTGTGTGAAGGGGAGGGGGAGGGGTGAGGGGGGAGGCGGAAGAGTGGGCAAAGAGGGGCAGGGGGTGAAGGGTAAGAGAGGGAAAGGGGAGGGGTAGAGGGGGAAGGGGAGAGGAGAAAGGGAAAAGGAGGGGAGAAAGGGGAGGGTAAAGAGGGAAAGGGGAAGGGTAAGAGAGAGGGAAGGGGAGATAAGGAAGTGGAAGAGAGGGATGGTGGAAAGAGAGGGGAAAGGGGGAGAGCGTGGAGGGGGTGAAGGAGAGAGTGGGAGGGAGAAGAGAGGGTAAGGGATGGAGGGAGGGAGAGTGGAGAAAGGGAGGGAAAGAGAGGGAGAGGGGGAGAGAGGGAGGTGGAAGAGGAGAGAGGGGAAGGAGGAGAGAGCAGAGCTAGATGGAGGGGGAAGAGAGGGAGGGGAAGAGAGGGAGAGGGAGTTGGAAAAGGGGAGGTGGAAAAGAGGGAGGGGAGAGAGGGAGGAGTGGAGCGGGAAAGGGAGGGTAGAGACGTAGGGGAAGAGGGGTAAGGGATGGAGGAGGAGAGAGGGAAAGAGAAAGGGGAGAGGGCAAGAGGGAAAGAGGGGGAGGGAAGAGGGAGAGGGGAGGGAGGGGACAGAGGGAGAGGACTGAGGGGGAAGAGGGAGGGGTGGAGGAAGAAGGGGAGGAGAGGAGGGTGGAAGACACTGTATCAGATATTCACTTTGTCACCATTCTATTTACCTGCCTATCTCTTTGCTTACAACCTGACACATTAGTAACATCTTCCAGTCTGGCAACAGATCTCTGGTCTGAAATGTTAACACTTATTTTCCTCTCTGCAGATGAACACTTATTTCTCTCTGCTCAAATGCTGAAAATTTCAAGCATTTTCTGCTTGTTTCTTAAATCCTTGGATGGAACTTGCTGGGAAATTCCAGCAGTTTGCAATTAACTCCACCTGGAGGAAAACCGTGGAGCATGAGTACACTGTAATTCCCCAACAAATATACTGTGGAGATTACTGACCGGATAGATATGTCACAGTCATAGGAAGCTTGCTCATTGAAGGATGGAAAAGACAAGGAAAGTTTGAAGGAACTTACTTTTAAGTTTCTTAAAGATGTTTAAAGGGCCTGAAGTGCTTTCAAGTGTTACTTTTTGATTTTAACAAATTATTACATTGTAGAATTGATTTTATTTATTTTTATCTACCTCCTTGTTGAAATACAGCGTGGAAAAGGCCCTTCCAACCCCACGAACCACACTGCTCAGCAATCCCTCAGTCTAATACCAGCCTAACCACGGTACAATGTACGATGACCAACCAGCAGGGTCTCAGGAAACCGAAGCACCCAGAGGAAATTCACACAGTCCTGGGGAGAACGTGGAAACTCCTTAAAGACAACAGTGGGAATTGAACCCGTGTTGCTGGTAATATAGAGCATTGTGCTAACCACTACACCATCGTGCCACCCTAGTTTTTAAGTTTCTGAATGGGAGCTCAGAAGCATTCAAAGTCTCAGGGTCATGGATTAGCCAATGGTATTGAAATTTTCAGCCAGTTCATCAACGAGACTTCATTTGTGCATTCCCATTTAGCAACCCTCTCTCACCTGTCCCCAACAACACTACATCCAGTATGGCCCTGCCACAGAAGAATCATATCAAGCAACCAACTCAAGTCTTCAGATGAGATGTATGCCAGAGGTATGTGGTAAGTGCAGAAGCCTCAGCACTGGCAGAAAATTCTTGGCCCTTAAACTTGTTGCTCTAATGGTCATAAGGTTATAATTCCTCATTTGCATGTGGCATTATCCAGAGGGCACAGAACCACAGAAAAGCTCATTGAGTCATCCAATGTAGAGCACACGGATCCCATTTGCTTCTTTATGGCCTTTGAATGCAGCCTCATCCCTAACAATCTCTGTATACAAACTCCATGAACTTTAAGCTTCCATATTCTGATTAGAATCTGACTCTTTAAAATAGATGTTTATTCTCAGGATTTAGATATAACTAGCAAGATCACATTTACTCTTCATTCTTTCCGCTTGGACACTAAGAATCAACTGGTAAAGCACTAAATAACCAAGTGTAGAAGGTTCCTTCTCTAAACTGGACCTACCAGGAACCTGCTCTTTCTGTTAACTTGCCTATACACTCCTGCAAGCTCTGTACTGGTCCTTGTGATGTGAGGGTGATTGTCTTGTCCTGTAGTCAATAACACTATGGAACACTGGAGCCAAGTCAGTGATCATTGGCACATCTTTCTACATAGGCATTTCACATAACTTTATGTATCAGATCCAAAAACAACCAAGGGACACCAAAATCCTCAGCCCTGCTGAGACCTCACTGGGCTTCATGACTCAACTAAGAGAGTTGTCCACAGACCAGTTAAGCTCGACAAAATTATACATAGAACCATATCTATCAGGCGATAGGGTTGATTGGTTGGCTATTTATCTACTTATTTATTTTGTTTGTTTCTCTATCTATTTATTTACTGAGAAAAAAGTGTGGAGTAGGCCCTTCCAACCATGCTGCACAGCAACCTAATCACGGAACAATTTACAATGACCAATTAACCTGCCAACCAGTACATCTTGGACTGTGGGAGGAAATTGGAGCACCCGGAGGAAACCCACGCGGTCTCGGGGAGAATGTACAAACTCCTTACAGGCAGCCACAGGAATCGAATCCGGCTTGCCTGTACTGTAAAGCATTGTGCTAACCACTACGCTACTGTCTAGGCTGAGGGGCAAGAGGTTTGGAGGAGAGCTGAGGAAGAACTTCTTTCCTAGAGGATGGATGGAATCTGTAATGGACTGCTTGGGGGATTAATGAACACAGGTGTTTTACACTATTTAAGAACTATATAAGCAAACACCTGAATTGCCAAGACATTGAAAGTCATGGGCCAAGTGCCAGTAAATGGGATTAGTATAGATAGAACAAGATGGTTGTCATGGATATGGTGGTTGAAAGCCATATTTCTGTGCTGACGGCCTACAGAGACCTTGCCTGAGCTGCTGAAGATCCCCAGCATGAACTTTTTGTTTATCACACCTTTCACACTTGTCATCGGAAGCTCACCAGTTCAGTGTAAGAAACATTTGATAATCATTTTGTGAAAAAAAATAAACAGAACCGTATTGGAAGGAATGCATCATAAAAATGTACGTTGAAGCTGTTTTTTCCTCCTTTTGTTTTGGTGCTTTTGATACATGTGCAATGGCTAAAAACGGGATTCATAAGGAATTTTAAAAAAAATAGATGTCTGACCCTCTGAGTGTTCCCAATATTGTTTTCCTTTTCTGTCCCAAGAGGTTAATGAAATGTCAGCTGGCAGAATTTGAAGCCTGAGAAATGAAAAAAAAGTTTTGTCAAAATTATCCGAATGCCGGGCCAGAGCAGCAAGTGTAAAATGCATCATCATAGTGAGCACACTCCTGAGGAGGGACGTCAGGCCTGCGAACACTAGGTGCCTTTTCTTCAATCAGCACAGATTACTACAAGTTGAGCATGGACGGAAGGAATTCCCACTCAATACTGCAAAATAGTACGTGTAGCACTGCATTGTGTGGCTGAATATATCACGGTCTGTGTTTTTCTCTTTCAAAAGTAAACATTCCTGAGACGAAACCATATACCGTACCTCTGCCGGAAACAGTGCGTCTTCTGTTCGAAGTTCAGTCCCGCATACTTTCCGTTCCGAATTTCGAGAAGGTTGGATCACTATCGTTTTATTTGGTGTTACTGTAAATTCACGAACTCAGGCAGAAGGACTTTGGCCTTGACGGAGGTGCTGCTGTCAGAAGCTGGAGCGGAGCCTTTGAAAACTCCCACTTTCCCCATGGGTCGCCGACAGTAACACAAGCCCGGCCCGGAACTTCCCGCTTCGGAATGATTCACCGCATCAGCCACAGTGGCTGTTGTAGCTCACTCCATCTTTCCACAACACATCTCCTTCCCTATCCACTTCCCAACCGCTCTCCCTCCTTCCGCGCCTCCCTCTCTGGCTGCCTTGTATCTTTTCTCTGTTCCCAATCTCTAAACTCCCTTTGCCCCTTCCCCTCATCCTCACCACTTTTCCCTGTCCTTCCCCAAATCTCTTCCTTTTCCCTCCTCTGTCCCGTTTCCCCTCATTCCACTACTCTTCCTCCATAACTCCCCCTCTCCTTAGCTTCTCATAAATTTTACAAAAAACACATCACCATTTCGAGGAGTGGTGTCGTCTCCTGAGAGCTGGTAAATGTTTAACATCCCTCCCCCTCCTGTCTTCTCCTGTCACTTCCGATCTCCCCCTCTCCCTCTCACTTTCAAATCTCTTACTACCTCTTCTTTCAGTTAGTCCTGACAAAGGGTCTTGGCCGGAAACGTCGACTGTATCTCTTCCTAGAGATGCTGCCTGGCCTGCTGCGTTCACCAGCATTTTGTGTGTGTTGCTTGAATTTCCAGCATCTGCAGATTTCCTCGTGTAAACGTTTAACCTTTACAGTACCTAGTGTTGCAAAACTGACCACCTGATCATTATCAGATTTTTAGGAACTGATTTTGAAACTCCCCCTCACCTTCTCAATAGTAGTTGAGACATACCTGCCAGAGTTTTAACTGAATTTAAACGCAAACAACAGGAATTCTGCAGATGCTGGAAATTCAAGCAACACACATCAAAGTTGCTGGTGAACGCAGGGTCTGACGAAGGGTCTCGGCCTGAAACGTCGACTGCGCCTCTTCCTGCAGATGCTGCTTGGCCTGCTGCGTTCACCAGCAACTTTGATGTGTGTTGCCAGAGTTTTAACTGCCTTGTGGCACATTGGGTGCCAACCTTGCTGTTTCTTTAGCAGTTTTTGTCTGTTTTTTCACGCTCAACCCAGCACGGACGGAAAGGGTGCAAGGTGCCAGCCAGATTCCAACCTGTGACCACACGCCTTGAAGCCTGCTACAATGCCACCACCACACCACCGGTCGGCTTGGGGAGTTTTTACGTTGTGCTTAATTTTCACTTTAGTGACAACCACAAGATCCTAGGCTGACTTGGGGATAGGAAAGGTGGTGGGGTGTCAACCTCTGGTTTCTCTGACATAGCGGTGTCAACCCCTGGTTTCTGTTAGAGATAGGGGTGTCAACCCCTGGTTTCTGTTAGAGATAGGGGTGTCAACCTCTGGTTTCTCTCAGAGATAGGGGTTCCATGGTAGTGAAGCTGAGGTGCCATGGTAGCATAGTGGTTAGTGAAATGCCAATAAAGCACTGAGCGTTGGAGTTCAATTCTGGTGCCGTCCACAAAGAGTTTGCATATTCCCCCCCACCGCTCATGTAAGTTTCTTCCATGTGATCCGGTTTCTTCAGCCAGTCCAAAGACATACGGGTCATTGTAAATTATCTGGACATTAGGTGAAGGGGTTAAATAGGTAGGTTGCTGGGTGGTGTGACTGGTTGTGCTGGAAGGACCTGTCTGCACTGTATTTCCAAACAAGTAAATACAGAAATTCTACAAAAAACACATCACCATTTTGAGGAGTCATTATCTCCTGAGTTCTGATAAATGTTTAAGCTTTACTGTACCTAATATTGTAAAACTGGCTATCTGATCATTATCAGATTACAGGTACTGATTTTGAAACTG
The DNA here is from genome assembly GCF_963921235.1 of Mobula hypostoma. Classification (NCBI taxonomy): domain Eukaryota; kingdom Metazoa; phylum Chordata; class Chondrichthyes; order Myliobatiformes; family Myliobatidae; genus Mobula; species Mobula hypostoma. The sequence continues at coordinate 112,460,828 of NC_086100.1, read as the reverse complement.
TTAGGGGTAATTAGGTTGTTATATTTTCTATTGCTATGTTACCACTTTCCAGAAGTACTTCATTGGCTTAGCCCTGTCCAGGAAGAGTACAAAGACCCCAGTATCACTGTAAGGTTTTTGTTTCCCCATCTTCTCTACTCTTCTCCCCTGTTCTTTTAATGTCTTGTTTTCTGTTTCCCACCCTCCACATAACCCTCATTCTTTCCACTCACATTATCTCAATCCTGTCTTCTCCCTTCCATCTTTTTCTCTGCTGCACCTCCCTCTCCCACCCTCCAGCCTCCTCCCCAGCTCTCCCTCTCATTTCCCTCTTGGCCTCATACCTTCTCCCTCTCCCTCTTCCTCTTCCTCTTCCTCCCTGAATAGGGAGGCAACAGCAACGCCTCCACTTCCTGAGGAGATTGGGGCAAGTGAGGCTCACCCCAGCCCCATCTTAACTGAATTTCAGAGGAGCACCATTGAGAGCATCCTGACAAGTTGCATCTTCATCTGGTATGAGAGCAGCAGAGCATCAGACAGTTAGTCCTCACAAGGGACTGTGAGAATGGCTGAGAGGGTCATAGGGGTCTCCCTACTATCCAGTGGGGACATTTATCAGGAGCACTGCATACGCAGAGCCCTTGGTATTATCAAGGATCCCACCCATCCATCTAGCATCCTCTTTGACTTTCTACCATCAGGCAGGGGACTCTGATGCATAAAAACAAGAACAGTCTGGATGGGAAACAACTTCTTCCCTCAGGCCATTAAGCTTTTGAGCTCCCTGACACATCGCATGTCATTGGTTAATCTGTTCTGTACCTTAGGATATTTAATTTATGCATTTTCTTTGTCTATTTATGCATAATTCACCTGTAAATTTTCCTTACTTTCCTAAGTTATTGTGTATTATGTGCACTACTGCGCTTTACACCTTGGTCCGGAGAAACATATATATAGTCACGAGACAATAAACTTGACTTGACATATTGACATCAGGCAAATCAATGACTTGATAGTGTTACGTGCACTATCTTACATAGAAACATGTATTGAAATCATTGACAATCCTGATCTGAATTTTGTAATGGTCACTGATGATCAAAAGCTGGCAAGTTGATCTCTGGGTTGAAGAGAGCTAATTGATCGGAACTTGACTAGAGGAGGCATGTAGCTGAAACCTACACTGAGGACACTGTGGGCTCTTTTTTAACACTGTGTATTTGACTCCCATCATATGTTAAAGAAGTTAGAAACTGAAACATTTAAGAAATTAGCTTAAGAAATACTGTAGCTGAGGTCTGCATGAGTCATGGTTTGCTGCGATATTGCTAGCTGCAGAGAAATTTGCAGTCATTTGGGCACAAAATAGGAACTTTGTATTTTCACTAATATTCGCAATTTGATTTTACAAATAAAATGTGCAGCATTCCAAAGGCTGTTACTCAGAGGGTGGTGAGAGTGTGGAACGAGTTGCTAGGGCAAGTGGTGCATGCGAGCTCGATTTCAAGGTTTTAGAGAAATTCGGATAGGTACATGGATGGGAGTTGTGTGGAAGGCTCTGGTCCTGGTGCAGGTCAATGGGAGTAGCCAGTTTAAATGGTCTGGCACAAACTGGTCTGAAATTCCTGTTTCTATGACTCTATTACTAAGAAAATCTTGTTGAGATTTGGTAAAGCTAAGTTGGAATAGGGAAGCCATTAGAAAATAGATATCAAGAGAGGCATGTATCAACTATATTGAAAATCCAAGTAGGTATTGAAAGAGATAGTGTCACTGAAAGACCCTGCACCACATTTCCCCAGGCCTTCACAGTAGTCCCTCTGAAAACATGCAAGTTTGAAGCAGGTTGAAGGCAAACGGTATGCAGGCCTTTGTTGCAAGTGATTTTGAGTACAGGTGCAAGGATACGATTGTGCATGACCCTACTATTGTGTGCAATGTGCAGTTTGGTTTCCTTTCTGAAGAAAGGATATATTTGCCCATAGCAGGAGTGCAACCAAAGTTCACCGAACAGATTGCTGAGATGGGATCGTCTCACAGGAGGGGTGATTGGGTTGTCTCAGGCTGTATTCTGAGATGATGAGAGGAAATGTCATTGGATTGTACCCCAGGCTTTATGCAAGGAGGATTCCGCCCCCCCCCCCAGTTCTCGGTTCTAGAACTGGAGGTCATAGTAGGGTGTTTGGGGGAAAACAGGAGGAGAAATGCCTTTACTTAGAGGATGGTGAACCTGTCGATTTCTTTACCACAGAAGGCAGTAGAGGCCAAATTGTTGAATATGTTTAAGGTGGAGATAAATTTCTAAATAGAAAAATGCATCAAACAACATGGGGAGACAGTGAGAACGTGTGATTCAGGCAGAATCACTATCATACTGAATGGAAGAGCAGGGTCAACCTGCCTGCTCCAGGTTTTCCTGTTTCCATGTGCTAAATCCAAGACAGAATAACCCTTTCATAGTCTCTCTCTCTCTCTCTCTCTCAATCTCAATCTCTCTATATATATAGAACTGGGGCGGTGGGGGGGGCAAGAAAATGATAAGAACAATCTTTACAATACGGAAGAAATAGAAAGAAAAAACGTTTCCAGATTTCCCAAACAAATTGCAAACATAGTCCGAGATAATCTGCGAGGTTTAAGAAATGACCAATGACAGGGCACCTATTTTTATTTCAGATTTTAGCCACTTTTGTCAGAAAAAGTACCGCGCTCAGAGCAAGGGACGATAGGAAGGGCCAAACGCGAGAAAACTTTGTTCTGATTGGATATTTCGGCCGTCAATCAAAGAGAGGACCGCCTCGCTATTTGGGATTAGTGGAAGTAAATCAGAATGAGCTTTCGGAGTGCAGTGCTGTGTTGGGAAGGTGTGGCAGTCTGCGTATCTGTAGTGACAACGATCCAAACGAGACTGCGACAGGTTGGTACTGAGCGAGGGAGCAGCTGAACGCGCTCCAGTGGGATCTGTGGCAGGGTGCGGGGGTATAGGGACGCTCTTTGTAATTCTGGTGGTGGTGCATTCATGAGGACTCGTGATTAATAGGTACTTACATTTTGTGGTCTCTTTTATCGGTCCTGGTCGGACTGGTCGATTTTGCAAAGGCGAGCGATTTAGGCTATTTTCTTTTCATATATCAAAACGTAACATTGACGGAACCCCGATCGCCCAGCCCCAGTGAGAAATTAGTTATAGCTCACGACGCGTTTCTTTCTTCGGATCTACTCTCCCGCACGTAGTTTTAGTTTCAGATTGGCGAAGACGAGTTTGTTGTTTGGTTGACGACTGACTTCCTCTGTCCTTCGGGATACTGAGGTCGAACGCAACGGTTGTTTTGTTCATTACGAGATACTTACTGTGTCAGTCACTGTCACACTTGGCAGCTGTCACGTAATATTCCGCCCAATAAATATGCTCTGGGTGTAATAGCGGCAGATAGCAATTATTCCCATTAATAATAACGTTGCTGTGCAAGATTTAACGGTTTATATGAAAATTATTAGACTGTCTTACCAGCCTCTTTACAGTATGATAAACAACAAACGCTTGCATTTATTTAGCAGCGATGTTTTACCAAAGAAAAAGTGACATAGGCTCACAGAGTAAATTGTATTGCGCCGGCACCCTGGTAGTTTGGTCAAAGTTAAGCTTTTTAAAGTGAAAAAAAGACCATAAATGGAAATCAAATCTAGGGTCTTGGTAGCGGAAAAGATTAGATGTTTGAGCCATTAAATTGATATTGTAAGGCGGGAATTGGCAGAACATTGGGAATCGAGGCTGAAGGAGTTGGGAGGACGAAGGTGAAAAACTTTAAATGGGTTTAACTGGGAATAATTGAGAAACGCAGGGGACTGGGATTTATTTATGTATTTTATTCATTGAGATACACACGGAATTCATTGAGCCGCGTTGGTCAGGAATCCCTCGATTTAACGCGAGCCTAATCAGGGGACAAGGTACAATGACCAATTAACCTGCCAACCAGTATGTTTTTCATCTGTCGGAGGAAACCCACGAGGTCACGGGGAGAATGTTACAAATTCCGTACAGGCAGCGGCGGAAGTTGAACCCGTATCGCCTCTAAAGCGCAGTGCTAACGACTACTCTACCCTGCGTTGCAAGTCTGAATGAGCAGTGTAAGTTTGTGCCGTAGTAGTCTAAAATTTCGTCCACAATCTCCATCAGGTGCACCACAGAGCATGTGCTTCGCTACTTGCTTTATACTTACGACTGTGAGGCTAAGGACAGCTCCAATGCCATATTTAAATTTGCTGGCGACACCGCTGTCGTAGGCCGATATGGAGTGTGGGCTGCTGCTGGAAGCTGGCTGTGTTTTGCTTGATGCGTGAGTGTGTTTTGGAACCTGTTGAGAGAAAGAGAGTGGGGAAGGAACGGAAATTGCTGGGAGGGGGTCGTGTGGGTCCGGTAATGGTGGACAAGATAAGAGGTGGGGTTGAGGGAAAGAAAGTGGAGAAGGAGAGGGATAGAGACTTGGGACCAGAGGTAGGCAGCTGGGGAGAGGTGGATTATTGTGAAGGGAGAAATAAAGGGAATGAGGAGGTAGTGAGGGGTCGGATGAATAAAAACCAAGACAAAGGGAATAAAAGAATAAGAAATGATAGTGGAGAAAGCTCTGAAAGTGAGGAAGATGAACAAGCTCGGAGAGGAGGTGTTGTCATAATTAGGTTTAATGAGAAGGCTCAGGGACATATGAAGAAAATTAACCCGTTTGTGCTAACAACAACTCTGGCAAATAAGATAGGGGAAATAGTATTTGCAGAAGTCCTTAATGATGGCAACTTATTGGTAAAATGTGCGAATGAGGAACAACTTGAGAAAGCACTCAAGCTAAGAGAGATAGGAAAATGCAAGGTGGAATACACTGGGAGGGTGGGAGCACAAAACAGTGGTTGTAAAGGAGTGATCACAGGGATACCAATGAGTATAAATATGGAGGAGATAAAGAGGAATATCAAAGGAGGGAAAGTAATGAATGTTCAAAGACTGAAAACAACAAAGGAGGGAGTGAAAAAGGAAAGTGAATCTGTATTGATTGAATTTGAAGAAGAAAGAGTGCCAAGGAAGGTGTTCCTGGGTTTCATGAGTTACCCAGTAAGGGTGTATGTGCCAAAGCCATTGAGGTGCTATAATTGTCAAAGGTTTGGACACATGGCTAAAAACTGTAAAAGGCAGAGGAGATGTGCTAGATGTGGGGGTGATCATGAATATGGAAAGTGCGGAACAGGAGTTCAACCAAAATGCTGCAATTGTGGAGGAGCTCATAATGTTGCATATAGTGGGTGTGAGGTTGTGAGACAGGAGACTAAAATTCAAGAAATAAGAGTGAAAAGAAAGATCACTTATGCAGAAGCTGTAAGAATGTCAAGAGAACAGAATAATGCTCCTAATGAACAGGGAGCAATAGGGATACGAGAGACGCAACAAAGAACAAATGACAGGATTTATGTAGACAAAAAGGCTCTAGTAACATTCATTGCAGGAGTGATTAATAGTTCTGCTGAGGTAAAGTCAAAAAGTGACAAAATTCAGCTGGTGGTAAAAGCAGCAGTAAACCATTTAGGGTTAGTAGGACTGACATGGGAGGAAGTGAGGGAGAACCTCAGTAATCAGTCAAGCCAGGAAGTGTCATGTGTTGGTTAATACTAATTATGGTGATTCTTTTACAATGGAATGCAAGGAGCTTACTGGCCAATAGCCAGGAATTCAAGCACTTTATTAAAGAAATGGTTGTAAAACCGGATGTAGTGTGTATTCAGGAAACTTGGTTGAAACCAACTTTAGACTTTGTGGTATATGGGTATACAATGATAAGGAAAGATAGAAATCTAGGGGGAGGAGGGGGTTGTGCTATGTTAATCAAGCAAGGTATACCATATAGGGTACTGGAGAAAGGAGATGATCAGGAATACATAGTGGTGGAAGTGTGGGAGAGAGGGGAGGGAGTGGTTATAATTAACTACTACAATCCATGTAAAAGGTTGGATTTGGACAGCCTATTAAAGATACAAGGACAAAACAGACATAAAGTAGTGTGGTGTGCAGATTTCAATGCTCATAGCACAATATGGGGGGATCTGATTACAGATCCAAATGGAAAGGTAATTGAAGATTTGATGGAAGAAAGGGATTTGGTGTGTATGAATGATGGTAGCGGCACAAGGAAAGATATAACAACAGGAACTGAGTCAGTGTTAGATATTACATTAGTGTCTAATACCTTGGCTGGCATTAGTAACTGGGGAGTTTGGACTGCTTCAACAGTGGGCAGTGATCACTACCCAGTTTTGTGTTCAGTGGGTGAAAGAGTTGAAGTAAGACCAGGTGGCGGAACCCCAAAGTGGGTGTTTGAAAAAGCTGACTGGGGTCAGTTCCAGAAGTTGAGTGAAGAAGGGTTGACAAAGATCGATATTTCTGGAAATGTAGATGAATTAAACAGTCAGGTGACTTCAGCAATTATCATGGCAGCAGAAGGATCTATACCTAGGAGTAAAAATAGGATGAATAGAAAACTGGTACCATGGTGGACAGAGGAATGTTGTCAGGCTGTAAAAAACAGAAATAGAGCATTCAGGCTAGTTAAAAGAACCCATAATGTGCAGCATTTGGTTCAATATAAGAAAGCACAGGCAGTGGTGAGAAGAACTATACGTCAAGCTAAAAGGGCAAGTTGGAGGAGTTTTTGCGACAAGGTAGGAAGAACAACACCTGTGGGAGAGATATGGGGAATGATTGAGGATGGGAGAAGATAGAAGGGAATGGGAATATCCAGTAATGATATCTGAGGAGGAAACTGCAGTCTCCAGTAGGGATAAGGCTGAGGTCATGGCCAAGTCATTTGTACTGATACACAGTTCAGAAAATTGGTCTGAAGAAGGGAGAAGAAGAAGGGAAAGAATAATGAGCCAACACCCAGGTGTGTTAAGCAGGAGGGAAGGAACAGATGATATAATTGATGATCCATTTACATTAGCAGAAATGGTGAGAGCAATAAAGAGATCAAGACCAACCTCCCCAGGGAAAGATCTGATATGCTCTGTGATGCTAAAAAATCTAGGAGAAGGAGCGCTCTTGAAGTTGCTTCATTTTTATAACAGAGTGTGGGAGGAGGGAAGATTACCAAGTGCATGGAAAGAAGCAGTAGTAATTCCAATAAGGAAGCCTGGCAAGGATCTGTCAAAACCCACTAGCTACAGACCAATTGCATTAACATCAAGTATATGTAAGTTAATGGAAAGGATGATAACAGAAAGGTTATCATATGAGCTTGAGAAAAGGGGAATGCTGGCAAGTTATCAGAGTGGTTTTAGAAAGGGAAGGAATTCCATGGACTCAGTGATTATGTTAGAGACTGAAATAAGGAAGGCCCAGGCAAATAGAGAGTCAGTAGTGGCAGTGTTCTTTGACATTGAAAAAGCCTATGATATGATGTGGAAGGAAGGATTATTAATTAAACTGCACAAGATGGGGGTTGGTGGGAGAGTTTTTAATTGAATTAAAGATTTTTTGTTTGGTAGAAAAATTCAAGTTCGGATTGGATCAGAATTATCAAAACAGTACGTAGTGGAAAATGGCACACCTCAAGGTAGTGTGATTAGCCCGTTACTTTTCATCATTATGATCAATGATGTCTTCACAAAGGTACCAGTGGATATAGGTAGGTCACTGTTTGCGGATGATGGGGCCTTGTGGAAAAGAGGCAGGAACATGGATCATATAATCAGGAAACTACAAGAAGCAATTGATGAAGTGGTGGAGTGGGGTTATGATTGGGGATGTAGATTTTCAGTAGATAAAACTCAAACTGTATTTTTTACCAGGAAAAGGGTTGAGGTAGGGAAGAAGTTGAGGATGTATGGGGTTGAATTAGAAAGGGTTGCATCATTTAAATTTCTGGGAGTTATATTTGATTCACGATTAACATGGGCAGACCATATCAGGAAAGTTGAGGAGAAATGTAAAAAAGTAGTAAGTGTGATGAGATGTTTGACTGGTAGGGAATGGGGAGCAAGTTGTTCAGCTTTGAAGAGAATGTATGTGGCTTTAGTGAGATCTGTATTGGATTATGGAAATATAGTATATGGATCAGCAGCTAGGTCTCTTATAAGGAAACTGGATGTGATTCAGGCTCAGGCCTTGAGAGTGTGCAGTGGGGCTTTTAAAACGTCACCAGTGTCAGCACTACAGGTAGAAATGGGAATAATGCCTTTGGAACTAAGAAGGATGCAACTGTTGGCAAACTACTGGGCTAACTTGCAGGGGCACAATGATTCTCACCCTACTAAAGGAGTGTTGCAGGAGTGCTGGGAAAATGGGAGGTTTCAGAGGGATACCTTTAGTCGGGTAGGGAATGATATCGCGAAAGAATGTGGAGTATTTGATCTGAGGATAAGTCCTTCAGTAGTTTATCCGGTTGTAGCTCCATGGAAGCTTGTATGGCCTGACATAGACTGGCATTTGTTAGAGGTAAAAAGGAAAGAAAGATATAAAACAGATTTGGTAAATGCATTTAACTGTCATGTGATGGAAAAGTATAGTGATTATACTCACATTTATACGGATGGTGCGAAGCAACCTGAAACAGGAGAGACAGGGTTTGGGGTGGTAATACCAGCAAAAGAAATTGGAATCAGCAGAAGAACATCTAATAAGTTAGGGGTGTTTACAGTGGAGATGCTGGCAGTGTTGGTTGCGTTGCAATGGGTGCAGAAAGCCAGACAAGTCAAAGCATTGATATGTTCAGATTCATCCTCAGTTCTAGCAAGTTTAAGGTCTTTTCACACAAACAGTCGGCAAGATGTACTTTCTGAAGTCCTTCAGTTAGTTACAAGAATTGCATACAGGGAGGTCAGGTAAAATTTCTATGGGTTCCAGCACATGTAGGGGTGAAGGGAAATGAGAGGGTGGATGAGTTGGCAAAGAGGGCGTTAAAGAAAGAAAATGTGGAAATGCACATTAGTATCAGTAAAGCAGAGGTTAAGTGTGTAATCTGGGAAAAAGTCAATCGAATGTGGCAAGAAAGATGGGACAGGGAGGGGAAAGGGAGGCATTTATATCAAATACGAAAGAGTGTTGCAGTTACTAGGGTAGGTAATGGAAACAGAAGAGAGGAAATTGTGTGGACTAGGTTAAAGCTGGGGCGTTGTGCATTAAACAAAACATTGAAAATGATAGGGAAACACCAGACAGGATTGTGTGAGGAATGTCAGGAAGAGGAGTCAGTAGAACATGTAGTTTTGTGTTGCAGGAAGTATGGGATACAGAGAGAGATGATGGGAAATAAATTAAGGGAGTTGGGGATGCAGGAATTCACATTAAAAGGGTTGCTGGGCATGGGTGAGAGAGCACAAGTCCGGGTATTTTTAGCGTTTTTAAGGGGTACAGGGGTTTTTTATAGAATATGACGAATAAACAGGAATAGGATACTAGGATGGTCAAAGATGGGAGGGTGAAGTGTAGGTTTGTTTGTGTGTGTGTGTGTGTGTGAGAGTGGGTGAAGGGATGTAGAATGTATGTCTAGTGCACATTCTGGAGCAGAGGGTGGCGGTAATGCACCATTAAGCTGGATGCCAACCACCGTAAAACAAGATACAGACAGACAGACAGCTGTCGTAGGCCGAATCAGTGGTGGTAACGATTCAGTTTATAGCAGGGAGATTGAAAATCTGGCTAAGTGATGTATTCGTTCGGATCCGCCCGAGTCCTTGAACACCGCCCAGTCTACCGACTTGAAGTAATTTGGTAGCTGCACCTCAGCCTTCCACAACCACTCCTTTGTTGTCCTTTACTTTGGAGCCTTGATCTTTTGCCTCTGCCTGTATGCTGGTAGAAGGAGGACTGCTAAGTAATCACATTTCCCCAAATGTGGTCTGGGCATGGAAAGGCAGGCGTTCCCAATTGTAGTGTAAAAGTAATCTAATGTGTTGGGATCTCTGGTGCTGCAGGTGATATGTTGATGATAATTGGGCTGAGATTTCTTCAAAGCAAGCCTGATTGAAGTACCTGACTATGATTTGAAAAGTGTCCTGGTAGCCTGTTTCTTGTTTGCTAATCATGGCATTCAAAACATCTTGTGCTTAGCTTTTGGTGGTATGTAAACTGCCGTCAGGATCATGGAGGAGAACTCTTTTGGTAAGTAGAATGGTCTGCACTTAATCATCAAATGTTCCAGGTTGCAGGAACAGAAATGTGACAAGCCCGCTGCATCCAAGCACCACAAAGAACTTATCATGAATTACAGACTCCCACTATTTGCCTTCTCTGAATCTGCAAATCAGTCCATCCGGCCTATTGAGAAGCCCTTGGATCTTTAACAACTTATCTGTGGTGTCTGGAGTGAGCCATGTCTCTGTAAAGTGCAGAATATGGCAATTCCTCATTTTCTGCCAATACATCGATCTTGCCTTGAGGTCTTCAATCTTGTTCTCCAATGACTACATTTGCTAACAAGATGCTGGTTAGAGGGACTTGCATTCCTCGGCCTTTTGGCCTGGCTTTTAGTCCTCCCCTCCTCTCTCTGTTCTGGCCATGGTGATGTACTGTACCTTTGTCTGCGTAAAGGTACAGTACCCGCATGCCTATGTTAAGTTCACCGAGTCCTTAAGATTGTGAAATCGCTAGTTCATTAAGACAGTTCAAAATGACATTGTTTAATGAGAAATTACAGGGTGCAGATTGCATTGAGAGAAATTCAGAAGAAGTATATTTAGAAGTTTTGTAAGCAGCTTGCAACACATTGCCGCAGATCACCAATGCCAACTCGAAAAAGATTATTGACCTCAACATGAGGAAACGAGAGATCCATGAGCCAGTCCTCATCGGTGGATCAGAGGAGATGAGAGTCAGCAACTTTAAATTCCTTGATGTTATCATTTCAAAGGATATGTCCTGGGTCCAGTACCTAAGTACCATTATGAAGAAAACCTGGCAGCTCCTCTACCTTCTTAGAAGTTTGTCAGATTCAGCATGTCATATGAAACTTTGACGAACTCTTCTAGATGTGCAGAGGAGAGTATATTCACTGGTTGTATCATTGCCTGATATGGAAACACCAATACCCTTGAATGGAAAATCCTACAAAAAGTCATTGGACACAGCCAGGTCTATCATGGATAAAGCCCTCCCTGCCATTTAGCACATCTACGACTAACGCTGTTGCAAGCAAACAGCATCTCCCCCCACCATCTAAACCATGCTCTCTTGCTGCTGCCATCAGGAAGGAGGTACAGGAGCCTTAGACCTCAGGAACAGTTATTACCCCTCAGCCATCAGGCTCTTGAACCAGGGGGATAACTTCACTCAATGTCACTCACCCCATCACTGAACTGCTCCCACAACCTATGGACTCACTTTCAAGCACACGTCATCTCATGTCTTTGATATTTAGTGCCAATTTATTTATCTATTATTATTCTTTCTTCTTTTTGTATTTGCACAGTTTTTTGTTTTTTGCACATTGGTTTTCTGTCTGTCCTGTTGGGTACAGTCCTTCATTGATTCCATTGTTTTTTGTATTTACAGCGAATCTCAGGTTTGTATATGGTGACGTAAATGTACTAAGTGACAATAAATTTACTTTGGACTTTGAAAATTTGGATGATGGACTTGGAGGGTGGTGCAATTGTGACCGACCTGCAATGCACTGGGGTAGTGAAGTTTAGATGTAAAAAGGGCAAGGAAGGCAGTAGAAGATGAGCTGTGGCAGAACTTGAGATTGGTGGAGGCACAAATAGGCTGAGTTTGTGAGGGCAAGGACATGGGATCCATAATTCATCCAATTTTGGGGTGTGACATTCAATTTCAGGACATTGAAAAGTTTGGTTTAGTTTTGGATAGTTGACTTCATTTTTGTCTTTTCAATATTTTGGTAAAGTTTCTATTTGTGTTGTCTGCTAGACATTTTTTTTAAAGGGACGTGCATGGGATAGGAGTTGGCAAACTTGAAAATGAGAAATATTTAAAATTTTAGGATTGAAGTAATGGTATAAAATTAATCTGCCAGAGCCAGTGATGTTGATTAATTGTCTGTTTTTAAAAACTTTGTTTTATTTTGCTCAGTTAATTGCTATTCTTTATAAATTACAGGTACTTGGTGGCTTGTGATTTGGTACAGCAGGGCATCCAACTTATTGGAGTTGGGAACTTATGGATTTCTCCAGTTAATTGTAAGTGCAGATGCCTGAGTTGCTTGTCAGTTTTGGAGATCAGTGAAGAACTAGTGTTTGAGAATGCTAGCCTGGAATGTGGCTGGAATATTGGGGGGGGGGGTGAGAAAAGTGATATCTGGGGAAAGAAGAGTTGGGTTCGGGGATGGGAATGGTGGCTGGGTTTACAGTGCATGCAGATGGGATCTGGAGACTTCACCATTGCCAGCAGCCCAAGTTGGTGTGGCTGTATTCTGAGATCAAACCCTCTGTTCCTAGCTCTTCCACAGGAGGTAACATCTTCGTGTTTCTCATGTTAAGATTATAAATAATTCTGTGTTTCATTGAGATTGTCTGAGTACAGACCCCACTGATTCAATCAATCCTCCAGAAGCAATCTCTCCACTGCCTATGTAAGTTGGTCCATTCACTCATAAATCCCCCTACAGCAGGAATTCCCAACCATGGACCAATACCATTAAGCAAGGAATCCATGGACTCCAGGCTGGGAACGCCTGTCTCTACAGTTTTCCTATCCAAGTGTTTTTAAATGCTATTGTACATATCTCTTCCAGCTTTTCCCATTAATGCATTGACCTTTGTATTATGAAGTTGCCCTCTGGGCCCATAAGTCTTTCCCCTCTCTTGTCTTAAGCTATGCCCTCTGTTTTGTTTGTATTCTCTTTCCCTGTGGAAGAAGATTGTATGTATTCACCCTTCTATCTTTGTTGACTAACAGTTCCTGAATGAAATTGGCTAATGTCTGACCAACATGTATTCAAAAGGGCCACTTCCCAACCAATGCAACAACAAGGCTTTGGGAGCAGATAATTTGCTCTATGGAGATCTAAAACGTGGTTGGTATGAGCTTCAGTTACAAATGTCCACATAGAGATGTGCAAAGGAATCCTAGATGCTATAATGGTGATCTTCATCAAGCAAGAAGACGAGCACAAATATGGTAGTTATAGTGAGGACTTCCTGCTGTCTGCCATGGTGAAAGTTATTGCCAGGATTCAACTCTCACTGAAAAACTGCTTCACAAATTGCAGTGCAATCGTGTCCAACCAGTGTACGGGGCCATTACCAGATAATTCAGGGAGCAGCAACACTACACTGGACACTAATATTTCCTTTAAAGCTTATCAATTGGAAAGAACTATGGAATGCCCTCAAATCTGGCTGCCCACAGAAATTTGTCACCTTTTGATGTTTTCTTTATGGTGGCATGAGAGCCATGATCCTAACCAGTGGTTCTATTACAGAACCAATCTTGTATCATTGCTCCAAAGGTTCTCCCTATTTTACTTCCTGTAGTGTTGCATCTTGCTTCTCATAAATTTTCTGCTATGGACGTAATGAGACACTGTTCATCCTGCAGTGACAGCAGTCTAAAATCAATATTGTCCACACTCACTGGAGCACAGGAGACTAAGAAGTTCAGAAATTAATAAAATAGTCATAGTCATACTTTATTGATCCCGAGGGAAACTGGGTTTTGTTACAGTTGCACCAACCAAGAATAGAGTATAAATATAGCAATATAAAACCATAAATAATTAAATAATAATATGTAAATTATGCCAGGACCAGCCTATTGGCTGAGGGTGTCTGACCCTCCAAGGGAGGAGTTGTAAAGTTTGATGGCCACAGGCAGGAGTGACTTCCTATGACACTCCGTGTTGCATCTCGGTGGAATGAGTCTCTGGCTGAATGTACTCCTGTGCCCAACCAGTCCATTTTGTAGTGGATGGGAGACATTGTCCAAGGTGGCATGCAACTTGGACAGCATCCTCTTTTCAGACACCACCGTCAGAGAGTCCAGTTCCATCCCCACAACATCACTGGCCTTACGAATGAGTTTGTTGATTCTGTTGGTGTCTGCTACCCTCAGCCTGCTGCCCCAGCACACAACAGCAAACATGATCGCACTGGCCACCACAGACTCGTTGAACATCCTCAGCATCGTCCGACAGATGTTAAAGGACCTTAGTCTCCTCAGGAAATAGAGACGGCTCTGACCCTTCTTGTAGACAGCCTCAGTGTTCTTTGACCAGTCCAGTTTATTGTCAATTCGTATCCCCAGGTATTTGTAATCCTCCACGATGTCCACACCGACCCCCTGGATGGAAACAGGGGTCACCGGTGCCTTAGCCCTCCTCAGGTCTACCACCAGCTCCTTAGTCTTTTTCACATTAAGCTGCAGATAATTCTGCTTACATCATGTGACAAGTTTCTTACTGTAGCCCTGTACTCAGCCTCATCTCCCTTGCTGATGCATCCAACTATGGCAGAGTCATCCGAAAACTTCTGAAGATGGCAAGACTCTGTGCAGTAGTTGAAGTCCGAGGTGTAAATGGTGAAGAGAAAGGGAGACAAGACAGTCCCCTGTGGAGCCCCAGTGCTGCTGATCACTCTGTCGGACACAGTGTTGCAAGCACACGTATTGTGGTCTGCCAGTCAGGTAATCAATAATCCATGACACCAGGAAAGCATCCACCTGCATCGCGGTCAGCTTCTCCCCCAGCAGAGCAGGGTGGATGGTGTTGAACGCACTGGAGAAGTCAAAAAACGTGGCCCTCACAGTGCTCGCTGGCTTGTCCAGGTGGTCTAGACATGGTTCAGCAGGTAGACGATGGCATCCTCAACTCCTAGTCGGGGCTGGTAGGCGAACTGGAGGGGATCTAAGTGTGGCCTAACCATAGGCCGGAGCAGCTCCAGAACAAGTCTCTCCGGGGTCTTCATGATGTGGGAGGTCAATGCCACCGGTCTGTAGTCATTGAGACCGCTGGGGCGCGGCGTCTTCGGCACAGGGACGAGGCAGGACGTCTTCCACAGTACAGGAACCCTCTGGAGACTCAGGCTCAGGTTGAATACATGGCGAAGTACTCCACATAGCTGAGGGGCACAGGCTTTGAGCACCCTGGTACTGACACCATCCGGTCCTGCAGCCTTGCTTGGGTTGAGACGTTTCAACTGTCTTCTCACCTGTTCAGCTGTGAAGCCCACCGTGGTGGTTTCGTGTGGGGAAGGGGTATAGTCATGAGAGCAGGGTGGGGGACTGTGAGGAGGAGTGGGGGTGGAGTGGAATATGTGTTGGTTGGGGGCCGACAACAGATAAATCATGTGTGGGATGGGCAGGGGCCACAATGTCAAATCTGTTAAAGAACAGGTTAAGTTCGTTGGCCCTGTGCACACTGCCTTCAGCTCCTCTGTTGCTAGTTTGCCGGAACCCAGTGATGGTCCTCATCCCACTCCAGACCTCTCTCATGTTGTTCTGCTGGAGTTTCCACTCAGGCTTCCTCCTGTACCAGTCTTTAGCCTCCCTGATCCTGGCTTTCAGGTCCCTCTGTATTGCCCTCAGCTCCTCCCTATTTCCATCTCTAAACGCCCTCTTTTTAGCGTTCAGGATGTCCTTAATGTCCTTTGTCACCCATGGCTTGTTATTTGAATAACAAAGGACAGTTCTTGCCAGAACATTGCAGGCCACACAGAAGTTGATGTAATCAGTGATGCATTCTGTGAGCCCATCAATATCCTCTCCATGTGACTCACAGAGTGCCTGCCAGTCTGTCACCTCAAAACAACCCTGGAGCACCTCATAAGCCTCCTCTGACCATTTCCTCACTGTCTTCAAGGTTGCAGGTTTACTCTTCACCAGAGGCACGTAGCAGGGTTTGAGATGCACCAGGTTGTGATCTGACCTTTACAGTGGGGGGAGGGGAGAGGAGCTGTTTGCATCCTTAACATAAAATCATGAGATGTATGGCTAAGGTAGATGGTCATAGTCTTTTTTTTGACCCCACTCCCACCCCCAGGGTTGAGGAGTCCAAAACTAGAAGGCACAGGCACAAGATAAGAGACATGATTGGTAACTTTACTGAGTATTGAGTACAGTATCTGGAATGAGCTGCCTGAGCAAGTGGTGGGTAGAATTGCAACATTTCAGGGGTATTTAGATGGGCACATCGAAAGGAAAGGATTGAATGGTTACAGCCCAAATGCAGGCAAGTGGGACTAGCAGGGAGGACTCTGTGTTTGGTGTCCAGCCTTTGGGTTGAAGGGCCTGATTCTGTGCTGTATTTCTTAATGACTTCAATAATCAAGTTGCAGGCCAAGCTCCAAGCTGTCCTCAACTTTTTCATTGAAGTATACAAGAAGATGGGCTTTGTGTACAACATCCACAGGCTAAGTTCATCTGTCAGCCTGCCCCCGATGTAAAACTCTGCCCTCTGACAATAAATGTTCCTGGTGAAATTCACCATTGCCTTCAATGCGTCAACATTGCCTTTGATAAGAGGAAAAAGACTTGACATAAAACCCATGGTCTACGAGGCCAGAGTAATCCTTGCACTTCTCAGACCCTGACCACCTACACAGGCACATGAACGATGTACTGATACTGTCTTGACAAAATTCTCCGAAGTCACTGGAATGATGAGCAAATCTATGTCAGTGGTGTCTCTGTATTCTAAATGGAGAATACAGGATTAATAAATTAATGCCACAGTGCTCATACTGAAGCTATACAATTAATCCCTTTCTGCACTTGCTTATAGCTCTGTAAATGGTTACCCTTCCCATCACCTTATTCAGAAGATGAATATGGATCACAATAAGTTGTAAGGTAACAGAGAAGCTTGCTCCTTGTAAATTCTGATACATATGCTAGTCAAATTAAATCAGTGCCCTCTGCTGAATGTCCCTTCTTCCAAGAGAAATTTAGTGTATCAAAACCATCAATGAATTTAAGTACTTCCAAGATGACCATCGCTAATTTCTGCTGTCTCTCCATAAAGCTAAAGCACCAGCTCCACCCATTGTCATATCAATCTAGCAAAAACTCTGCATTCTCTGAGAATCCCTGATACCCTTTTTCAAATGTGGCAACCAATACTCCTCTGAATTACATTGTTATAAATGTGAGAATATAGAATTTGTTTGGGAGCTCGAACAAAATAAAAATGTTAACTCAAACATCAATTGTTCTGTTTAGAATGTATTAAGAATGAAGAACTCATTTTAAACAGATACCAAACATTTGATCACTTGGGTGAATAGTTTGTTTACTGTTCTTACTATATCAATTAAAATTTAGCATTTCAAAACAGGAGTTCTCAAAGATTGATACTAGTTGATGTACAGTGGATTCTGGTTAATTAGGACAAATTGGGATCAGTATGTTTAGCCCAATTAAGTGGCTGCCCTAATTATCAAAATTTCATGGAAATAGTTAAAAAGGTGTTTTTAAAAAAAAGACAAACTTTTGTTTACCTGAGTAACAAATTATGTATTTAAATGAAATACAGAACAAATTAGAACACTACCAATACTACTACAGCGCTACAGGTTTGTGCATTAGTTCATAATGGTTACCGACCAAAGAATTCATCGAATTCATTGCTGGCATGGTACTTGATTCGTAAGCTATCTATTCTGGGACCTTAAAGCATTGAGGCTTAACATTTTCCCAAATAACCAACATTTTCTTTGAATTCCTGACACATTTGAACAAAATACATTTATGGGATCCATTGCTTTCTTTGAACCTGATCGTCTGTGTTTGTAGCCAAGGGAACCATTTGTCGTAGTATGTTTATATTTGATCTTAAAAAAAAAGGGCCTGTTTCCTCAGCATTATAGATATCTGCACTTTTTTTTGAAGCGGGTTGGGGAGTGTGCATATCTCCTCATTTCTGCACGTAACATATTAGCACTAACTTTCTCTTCATGTGCTTTCTTGAAATTAATGTGGTGCCTACATTTCCATCGAGACAACCAACTATCTTTTGCTTTAAAATCGTTGCGACACAGCTTCTTAGCTAGCTCCTCTGACTTGTCTTTTAACATTGGTCCACTGACATGCACACGTCATCCAGTTATACTGGAAAACCATTGATTGAGGTTCTCTTCAACAAGTGGATCCTTGCCGTCATGCCTTTGTTTTTGGGATGTTGTCCCTTGCGTATTGCCCGTTCTTCTAGCAGTTTATCTTGCTGATGTATCAAGCGTGCAATAGTTATCTCAGCTAGCTGACCATGAATCATGTTAGGCAGATGACTTTTAATTTGGTCCAATAGGATAACACTTCCAGCTAGTGTCAAATCTTTTCATGACGATGGTCTCAACATTTTTCTTAAAAGTCAAAATTTTTTGTAAAAACTTATTAAAAATAATTAAAACTGCTTTTTGAATTGGCGTCCGTTGGCCCAAATGGGTAAAATAACACAAGCGCGCACACAACTGATCGCTCTAAGCATGGTTCAGTGTCTTACGGCCACACAAGTGCACGTGACTAACCATCTCCTGCCCCAGTTTAGTGGCAAGTGCCCCAAGGATGATGGGGTGGAGATGCATCTCGACTAAAGGGGGTGTAAGGCACTCCTTTCCTCTGTTAGTCACCCTTGGGCAAGGTGTAGCACCTGCTTAGGCATCCCCCATCCCCCCGATCAAGGTCATGTGAAACCATGGGCGCAACGGGTGCCTATCACAAGTTCTGGATATGCAACCACTGACTCCAGACAGACAATCTCTGAAGAGTATTGATGATGACTGGGTCACCAGTCTTGTAAAGACCCTGCCAATGGCAAACCACCTCTGTAGAAAAAAATTGCCAAGAACAATTATTGTCATAGAAGGACCATGATCGGCTATGCCATACGACACAACACATAACAAATAAACCGGGAGTCCTGGCTATGTTCTGTATTTGCTGTTGTTCATTAAGATTTGTCCCAAATAAGCAGCTGCCCCCATTAACCAATGACCCAATTAACTTTTTTTCATAACATTAATGTATTTTTGTGATGCAGCACTGCTGTAGAGGAAGGTTACACTAATGATATTTATTATTTTCACAGAAAAAGAAACTGTGACAGCATGTCCTTTGAAACTGATGAAACAGAAGAGACAATAACTTGTCTTCATATAAGAGTCTACCATCCACAGGCTTCAGTGTTTAGGTCCCTGAATTTCAATGAGAAACAGAAGCATCGGGGAGAAGAATCCATAAAGTTTGGCCGTGACTCTAAAGTATGCCAATTTCCTCTATTGGACAAACGCGCTTCACGAATTCAGTTTGTACTACAATCGTTCCGACATGCTGATAGCTCAGAGCTCTGTTTTGAAATCAAAAATGCAAGCTTGAGGACTCTACTATCTGTCAATGGTATCGCTTTGGATCATCTCAATAGAATTGATTTACCAAACAAGTGTATTTTGCGATTTGGTGAATTCCAATTCTATCTTGAAAAAGAGAGTGGAGAAGACAAAGAACATTTTGAGGTCAAATTTAATCTCTCTTTAGTTCCATTTTGTCAGGAGGGCACTGTGGAGACTCTATCCCATCCTGTGACTGAGAGTGGTGTTTTGAATGTTCCAGTGACCCTGCACCAATCTCAGTCTGCAGTAGAAACTGATGAAAATGAATTAATATCGTATTAATGGTAGGCTCTTCAGCTATCGTGTGATGTGAGGGAGGTGAGAAAATATGGCCCAAGTGTTCAAAAGGGAGTATTGGGAAACCTCACTAGAAATCATCAGGGTTTCCAAATAGTTGGTAAGTGGGATATCAATATATTACTGTACTGGGAAAATCAAATAAAAATCAGAATAGCAGAATTTCCCAGTGATGAAATATTTTAAATCCTACCCCCATTTTCATTCTGACATGCCAGGCCACAATGAGGCCACTCTCAAGGAGGGGGTACAGCACCTCATTCTATATAGGTAGCCTTCAACCTGGTGGCATAAACAGTGACTTCTCCTGCTAATTTCCCCCCTCCCCCTTTCCTCCTCTTCTACTCCCCACTCCAGCCTTTTGCCTCTTCTCCTCACCTGCCTTTCACCTCCCCTGGTGCTGCTCCTCTTTCACCTTCTGCTATGGTGCATTCTTCTATCAGATTCCTTCTCCAGTCCTCTGCCTTCCACCCACCTGGCTGTGCCTATCACCGTTTGTTGTCCTCCTCCTCTCCCCCACTTTTTATTCTGACATCTTCCCCACCCCGCTTCCTTTCCAGTCCAGATAAAGGGTCTCAGCCTGAGATGTTGACTGTTTATTCATTTCTACACATCCTGCCCGGCCTGACCTGACCTTGTGAGTTCCTCTAGCATTTTGCTGGCATTGCTCTGGATTTGCAGCATCTACTGAATCTCCTGTGTTTAGAATATTAAATGTTACCTTTATACAAACAGTGGCGGCAAAATGTTAAGATAACAATATTAAGGCCTTTGTCATACATACACACACAATGCTGAAGGAACTCAGCAGGTCAGGCAGTATCCATGGAAAAGATAAAGAGTTGATGTTTTGGGGCAAGACACTTCATCAGGATCCTGGTAGGACAGGGATTTCCAATTTGTGGTCCATGGACCCCTCAGCTAATAGTAGAGGTTCATGGTATAAGAAAGCTTGGGGACCCCCGTGGTAGGGGAACATCAGGGGTAGGGAGAGACCAATTAAATGGTCAAGCTGCTGCCAGCAGTCAATAAGATCTGATTGTAATCTCAACTCTTCATTTTTATCTACATGTTATAACAATGTCCCTCCCTACCCCTTGCTTATTGAGTACCTCTCCATCTCTGCCTTAAATATAATCAGACTTACTAACAATGCCTTCAGAGGAATTTTAAAAAAAGTCTCATCTGTCTTGACAGTCAAAAATTACTGCAGATGCTGGACATCTGAAATAAAAGCAGATGCTGGAAAGTCTTAGTAGACCAGGCAGCATCTGTATAAAGAGAGACTGAGTCAATGGGTTAAAGTGTATTCAGCTTTTGGTAGTGGTCCTCTGCTTAGGTCAGTGCATTCCTGACATTTTTGTCTGCTCATCGTAGCACAGGAATTGGGAATGAGCTGGAGGTTACAGGTTTTCTGACCTCCTTCTGGACTCCAGTAACAGCCAGAAAGTTTTGTCATACTGAACTGAGGAGCTAGATACACTCAGTTCAATGTAAATTTATTATCAAAGTACATACTGTGTATGTCACCATATACAACCCTGAGAAACACTGGAGGAACTCAGCAGGTCAGGCAGCATCTATGGAAAAGAAAACAGTCAACATTTTGGGCTGAGACACTTCATCAGGACTGGAAAAAAATATGAGCCAGAGTAAGAAAGTGGGCAGAGGGGAGGGGTAAAGTAAAGAGCTGGCAAGTTGATTGGTGAAAGAGATATAGGGCTGGAGAAGGAAGAATCTGATAGGAGAGGACAAAGGGCCATGGCAGAAAGCAGAAGGGGAGTATCTCCAGAGGGAGGTGATGGGCAGGTAAGGGGAGAAATGGGAATGTGGAATGGTGAAGTGGGGGGGGGGCAATTATCAGATGCTTGAGAAATTGACGTTCATGCCATCATGTTGAAGACTACCCAAATGGATTATAGGGTGTTGCTCCTCCAACCTGAGTGTGGTCAACCCGGAGATTAGTTTTCTTGTGGGCATACACAGTAAATCCAAGAAACACAATAGAATCAATGAAATACCACACCCAACAGGATGGAGAACCAACCAATGTACAGAAGGCAACAAGCTGCAAATATGAAAGAGAAAAAAATAATAAATAACTAATAAATATTGAGAACATGAGATAAACAGTCCTTGAAAGTGAATCCACTGGTTGTGGGAACAGTTCAGTGAAAGGGCGATTGAAGTTATCCCCTTGGCTTCAAGAGCCTGATGGTTGAAGGGTAATAACTGTTCCTGAACTGTGTGCATGTGCGGTCCTGAGCTTCCTGTACCACCATCCTGATGGCAGCAATGAGAAGAGAACATGGTCTGGGTAGTGGAGTTTCTTAATGATGAATGCTGATTTCCTGCGACAGCACTCCATCTGGATGAGCTTTACCCATGATGGACTGGGCCGTAAACAGTACTTTTTGTAGGCTTTTCCATACCAGGCCGTGACACTATTCAATAAACTCTCCACAGCACATGTATAGAAGTTGGGCAAAGTTTTAGATGTCATGCAAAATCTTTGTAATCTACTAAGGAAGTAGAAGTGTGCTTTCTTCATAATTGGACTTGTGTGCTGGACCCAAGACACAGAGTAACTTGCCCCTCGGAATAATTGCTTAAATAATGTATGTACACTCAGTGACATGTCCATTTTTGCTTCATTGCTATGAAGTGAAACTCATTTATATATGAAACTAATTTAGAATTCATCTGCATTAATATCTCCTTTAGCTCAATTTCCCTTAAAGTCACTTTCTTGAATATTCAGGCTCATAAATCATAATTAAAGCAAGTTGATTCAAGGACATAGTGTTCCAGAAACGTGTCAAGTATATTCTCAAAAAAATCTTGCCACCTTTGGAACACAGCCTGTTTCTGCTTTTCCCAGTTTATGAAAATTGAAATGTCTGTATATAATAAATTACTTTTGCTGCAAACTTCTCTTGTTTTTGCACATTTGTGTCCTGCTGCATTATCACTGGTAATAGTTATAAACAATTTCTATTCCTTAATAGCCCAGAGATAATGTACAAATTTTGCTTTGTCAATGTTCTGAAATCTAATAAATCCACTAAATTATAGACAGTCACAAGAGAAAATGAAAATGATTGTCAACTTTCTTATTTTGATCTGGTTTTACTCTTGTATTATGGGGTTGACTTGTAATGGTAACCAGAGTAGTCAAATTACCCAGTAATTTAATGAGTCAGCATTAAGATCTTTAAGCAACTTGGAATGAGTAATAACTTCTGCTGTGAGTGCACACATTGACAACATAAATCGAAAGTATCAGAAAGGATTTGCAATAAGATTCATGAGAAGAGGATTTGTCAAAATTATTGTCCAGATCTCAATTCGCTTGGGTGCTTCCTCAATAAGCTGTAGCTCTGCCTGCCCCCCTCTCCTGATCAGTCTACCCTGCAGCTTCTATGCTGACCCTTTCCTGATTTTTGTGGAAGTACCTTCAAGCTTTGCAATTCCCAGTTTTTCTTTCTTTGCCCTTCTGCTTAATATCATTCAGATCCCAAAGCATTCACATTCTTCCAATATTTAAGGTGCACAGTCTGGTCCTACGAGACAAAACTACATGTCTGAGAGAGATTCTGTGTGTGTCAGGTATACTCAATATGGACAATCAGTGGGAACAAGCAGACGTTTAAGATGCCAAGCTCATTGCATAGATACAGGGTAATGGGGAGAGTTGTAGGGAGTAGGGGTAGCGGAGGGGAGTAAGAGAATTGAATCTTGGAAAAAATAAACAAAATTCTTGATCAGCTCCACTCTTGGATTAGATTAATTTCCATATTGATTCTGAACAATGAAAGCATTAAATCAGAGCAGAATTTTCTGAATCAAACAAGATTTGCCAGATTTATACAATCATTTCATTTCAAAAATTGAGGCAGAAAAGGAATTTGTGTGATTTAATAACACTTGAGTTAGTGATAATATAGCTTCATGAGATCTTTGATCATGACCTGGTTTGGCTTAGAGTGATCCAGCCACCATAAATAAGGAACTTGAAGATCAGATGCCATGGCTTAACTAAATATATACATTATACAATGTTGTTTAACCATTGCCATGAAAATATGCTTGATGGTGAAACTCTGCTGTATATGTCAAGCACAAGCACGTGTCTAACTAGTGGTTTTCTTTTAAATCAGTAACCAAAATGCAAGATTGTACATACGAGAAAGTCTACAGATACTGGAAATCCAAAGCAACACAGAAAATGCTGGAGGAAATCAGGAGGTCAGGCAGCATCTATGGAAATGAATAGTCGACATTTTGGGCTGAGACCCTTCTTCAGGACTGAGAAGGAAGGGGGAAGATGTCAGAATAAAAGGTGGGGGGAGGGGAAGGAGGCTAGCAGGAAGGTGATAGGTGAAGCCAGGTGGGTTGGAAAGGTCAAGGGCTAGAGGAGGAATCTGATAGGAGAGGAGAGTGGACAATAGGAGAAGGGGAGAGAGGAGGGGACCCTGGGGGAGGTAAACCAGTGAGAAGAGCTAAGAGGCCAGAGTGGAGAATAGAGGAAGAGGGGAGGGGGAGGGAAATTATTTTTTGACCAGAAAGAGTGATATTCATGCCATCAGGTTGGAGGCTACCCAGATGGAATTCAAAGTGTTGCTCCTCTACACTGAGGGTGGCCTCATCTTGGCACAAGAGGCCATGGACTGACATGTCGGAACTGGAATTAAAATGTTTGGCCAAATGGAAGTTCCGCTTGTAGCAATTGGAGCAGAGGTGCTCAATGAAGCGGTCACCCAATTGTACAGTTGACTTCAGCAACTACAAACTTTCTTGTAGAAATCTCTAATGGCATCTAACACCTGTAGTTGCTCATACCTCCAAAATTCTTTAGATAAGCTGGATGGGGTGTGTGTGGAAGCTGGGGTTTACAAATTCACAATAAAATGTAACCATCCAGCACCAGGATGAAAAGAAAATTCTCTATCCACAATGTTCAGAAATCACTACTGAAGAGGGTCAGGGAAAATTGGTCAGAGAATTAAGGGGATATTAAGGGGATCAAAAGATGTGAGGATAACACAGCGAAGTGGAGCTCATTCACAATCTAATTGAATAGTATGGCAGCCACAAGGAGTTTTGTTTCTCACACTGTTAAATGCTGTTTGAATTGTCATGAGAATGTAAACTTTCTGAAAGTCATCTTACTTTAAAAACAACCTTGGTTATTGTTAAATTTTCCCTTTGCTTCATTAAAGATCATGGGCAAGTAACAATATCAAGTTAAGGCAGAGTGGTGGCTTTAGGACCCTATTGCAACTCTTACCCGGAGACTGGCTTAAAAATAGACCCATCAGTGGGAAGCTGATTGGTCAAAGACAGTCAGTCAAAATCAATATGAAAGTCATACAATAGCAACACACACATTACGTTGGATATACTTAGTAAGTCAGGCATCTATAGAAGGGAATAAGTAGTCAATGTTTTGGGCCAAGTCCCTTCATCAGGACAGGAAAGGAAAGGAAGGGCAAGTCATGCATTGTCTCACACTTAAGATGCAAATATTGACTAGGTGATTCAGAAGTAGAAAGGCAGGATATAGTCTTCTAGTGATTAAATAGCCTGCACACAAGTGCACAGGGAGATGAATTGGCTCAGCCTGGTGAAATAAATGGGAGGTTAGATGATACAGATCTCAGACACATGATCTGGACATTGAATGAGCATTGCTGTGCCCGGAGAGAAAGTGGGTTTTTGGAGGATCGATCAGGCAGTTTGATCCAAATTGCTATTCCAGCTTGAAGGGGTTGACTGGTGGGGAGTTGTCTATGTGTCCACCCTTGCCAGGGTGATAGCTCCACCATAGGAAAACTGGTCCTCCGGTTAAAGTCACAGTCGGTGACTTGTAGAGGATTTCAGAGGATGACGAGAAGATCGATGGCATCAGCTCACCTGAAGACTCAACTCTCTCTCTCTCTGTCTCCATCACTACTCAACTAAATGTCACAAACTGAACTGAACTTTACTCAACATCATAAGACTATCTTTTTACCCCTAGACTTAAAGAAGCTTGGTTTTTCATACATTTATATTCTACACTTACTTTTATATATAATCATTGCTCACCTGTTTGATTTATCTATCTTTATATTACTGTATTGCATAGTTACCAATAAATATTATTAGTTTATAGCAATACGGGACTCCAAAGTGGTTTCTATTTCTGCTGGTTCTTTATCCCCATCACAGGGTACGTGACATTAATTGGGGGCTCATCCGGGATATGAACAAATTGGTCGGGAGGCTGGTTTGAATTGATTGGGGAGAATCCCTTTTGATTTGGACTTCTGATTTGGTTGTGTGGAAAAACAGCAGAAATGGATGATAGAGTCTTTCTGAAACCACCAGACCAGGTGACTTTGAAGTTAGCCAAAAAGTATGAGTTGCGAGACATTGCTAAAGAATTGAGAACTGAGGTAAAGAAGGGTGTGACTAAGGTAGAAATTCAAAGAAAAATAGTTGAATATTATATAGATAAGGGAACATTTGATGAAGGGGCGTTAGGGTTGTTTGTGGAAGGTGAACCTACTGAGGACGAGTTTCAGCTTCTGTTGGAAATATTAAGAAGGGAGCATGAATTGAGATTAAAACAGCTCAAGAGAGAGGTCAGAGAGGCAGAGAAACAGAGAGAAGAGGCAGAAAGATAGAGACAGCTTGAGAGGGAGAAATGGCAACGTGAAGATCATGTGGCAGAAAGGCAGAGACAGTTTAAAAGGGAGAGGTTGCAGCAAAGAGGTTTAGTGTTGGACCCTGATGATTTTTACAGCTCGGAAGGGCTTGTTTCATGTGATGAATTTAAAAGTTGTGTTCCTGATGAGGTAAGGGCATACCCAGTGGCAGAGGATGCCCCTAGCCTGCAGGGGTCTGTTAAGAAAGCAGACGAAGAAGTTTTAACCCATGAGGTTGAATTTACTCTAGAAAGGAGTTGGCCAGAGAATAGCTGGGAGGTTCGAGATGACCTTGAATTTGAAACTGGGACAAATGATGACAGCCCAGAAGAGGCAGTTGTTCCGATTGAATGTGTTCAGGTCGTTGAAGTACCTGTGAATTCACAGGATTCTGAACCTTATGTTGAGGCTCAGTTGAAGTCTGAGGTGCCTGACTTGGTTGGAGAGGAATGCAGTTTTTGTGTGTCAGATGGACTTGGTTCAGTGAGCAAGGGGTACCAAGGAGTATCTTGGTACCAGTAGAATATAAGGATTCTCAGTCATTTGTAGTAGACCGTGTTTTAAAAGCTGGTGAGGTTAGTGTTGCTGGAAGTAATGGGAAAAGTGCTGTTCCTGGACTTTTGGATAAAGTGATGGAAATGGTTGGATTGGTTGCGCGACCTTTGACCCTGCTTGCAGGACAAAGGCCTGCTGAGACAGGATGCGCTAGTTTGTTGAATTTTGTTTGGACATTTAAGCACCTGCAAGGTCATGCTGTTATTCAGAGTGATGTTATGAAGGAGAAAAAGAAGAATTGTTGTGGTTTTGGAGTGGAAGTTGCTATGGATACAAGTCGAAGTATAGGTCTTAATCAGATGGGTAGTTTTTTTGGTCTCTTTCATAATGTATACATGATTCTGATCAGCCTGATGATGGTACTGAGTTTGGTAAACAATGGAGGCATTTGGTAAGAGTGTTTCAGCAATTCAGTTGATGAGCAAAGTTGCTATTGAGACCTATGATAGGAAAACGAGAGGTTTAAATTATAATGATGTGTCACAGACTTTTCTACCTTCCAGATTTCAGCAGGACTTAGAGGGTAGTACAATTGATAAGGGTAAGGTGTATAAGAAAGGTTTGTCTTTGCTGAGAAAGGAATGTATCGAGGAACAGAAGCGAGATTCTGAAATAGTGGCTTTAAGGGAGATGGCTCTCACAGGAGAGGAGGTTCAGAGAGAGTCAGTTGGATGTTACCTTAAAGATGAGGTGTTGATGAGGAAGTGGAGACCAGCCACAGTGCCTGCAAGTCACATGGTGGTTTTGAAAGGTTACAAGGCTGAAATTTTAAACATAGCTTACAGTGTGCCTTTAGGTGGACGTCGTTGCGTGAGAAATGAGGAAAATTGGAACGAGGGGGCTCCCCTCCTTTTATTTATTGTTGGAGATTCGATTCAGAAGGCAGTGAAGGGTAATTTGTTGGAACCTGTGTTCAGTTACAGGACAAAAGGACCTTTGACCCTACTCAGAGAACTCTGGAAGGGATTTAGTAAGCTTTGTGACTTTGCCAAAGAAAGTTTACAAAATGGTCGAGTCAAAATAAGACACTTGTTTACTGGAATTGCAGCTGGGAGAATGGTTGTAGAACAAAATGGAGTCGTGAAATCTGATAAGGGAATGGAAAAACATGTTTACTCATTGAATCTAGACTCACCCAGATGTCAGAATTCCATCGTTTTGGAAAATATTACTGATAAAGTCCACCAGTTGGACCCAAAGCTGAAAGAACAAGTAAAAGGACTAATTGGTGTTTTGAAATGGTGCACAGGTGCAGTGCATCACGTCATTATGAATTTAGCCCAGCTTATGAAATGGCATCTTCACAGAGTGAACTTTGAGAGAAGTAAAATGGTTGAAGAAGAAATTAGAAACAAGAAAGAACAAAGAATGAGAATGGTTGACTGTATTGATAGAGTGGGGAAGGCTAACTACCTTATTAAGATTGAGTTGTTAAAAGTATACCGGGGTGTTCCTTTAACAGGGAGGGTTACAGAGATATCAACATTTGTGACACCGTCTAGACTGTATGAATACAATGTTTTACACCAGGATGAAAAATCCTCTGGAGACATTTCAAAGAATAATCAATTCTCTGATTGGAGGGGTAGAAAGCACAGGAGTTCATATCAGTGATTTAGTGGTCTGGAATGACACGTGGGAAGAGCATATTGCAGCAGTAGAAAAATGGTTTGACAGACTTTCCAAGGCCAATCTTACGGTGAACCTTGCTAAAAATGAGTTTGGCCATGCCACAGTTACATATCTGGGTTATGTGGTGGGCCAAGGCCAAATGGCTCCTGTACAGGCCAACGTTCAAGCTATTGCTGAAGTTCCTGTTCCAACTAGCAAGAAAGCTTTGAGAATGGTTTTAGGAATGGTTGGGTATTATCATAAGTTATGGACATACTTTGCTGACATCACTCTTCCCCTAACAAAACTCCTGGGGAAGAGTGAAAGATTTGAATGGAGTGACCTTTGCCAGGAGGCATTTGAAGGTCTGGAAACCATCCTGTGTTATCATCCTGTGCTCAAAGCACCTGAATTTTCAAAGCCATTTTCTATAACAACCGGTGTTAGTGATGAAGCTGCTGGGGCAGTATTGTTACAAAATGGAGTGGATGACATCAAACATCCAGTAGCTTATTTCTCAAAGAACTTTAATGTACACCAGAAAAATTATTCAACTGTTGAAAAGGAATTACTAGCACTTATTATGGCTTTACAGCATTTTGAGGCCTATGATCAGAGACCTCAAAACCTTTCTGTTGCTCAGGGACCACTTGTGGTTTACATGGGTTATAATCCGTTGATGTTTCTAACTAAGCTGAAGGATAAGAATAGAACGTTGTTAAATTGGAGTCTGATATTGCAGGAAGGTGACTTAAAAATCAAACATGTAAAAGGTACTGATAACATCATAGCTGATTGCTTATCCTGATGTTAAGTTGAAAACTGTAACCATTTTTGCTTTGTCATCTGATGTTTTTTCCCTGTATTGTTTAAAACCCTGTGATGGACATTTAAAAAAAATCGTCTTCGACAATTTTTTTTCCCTGAGGAAGGGGGTTTCTATTTCTGCCGGTTCTTTATCCCCGAAACAGGGTACGTGGCATTGTTAAATTCACTTTCACTTCTCTTCCAGAAATTTATTTAGATCTCCACTCCTCTGTAAATTGTCCCTCAACCCTGTTTACTTGTTTCAGCTTGTTCTTGTCCTCAGGACTAATTTCTTCACATTTAGTTTTTAACTCCTTGTTAGTCTCTTCTCATCTACACTTGCAACACCTCACACCTTGTACCACATCAATACACTGTTTCCTCCTCCAAACCACAACACCTCTTACCCCAACCAAGACATTACGAAGGCTTTCTCCAAAGTCGTCCAACCCCAGCCCCTTCAATCACCACCACTCTCCTCCAGCTGTCTGAAAATAATCTCCCAACAAACAACTGGTCCAGGCTGTTGCCCCTCTTAATGGGATGAAGAACGTTCTTTGTAATGGTCCTCACTTTTTCTGGTGCATTAAGGACAGGATCAGTGTCATATTATACTTACGTTCCACGTACAACATTTCTCACCATTGTTTCCAAATTACCTCCTGGTCTCATTTTCAAATGGACCACCTGCTACCTATCTTTCTTTGCCTTCTCTAGCTCTATGTTAAGGGATAACATCAAAAATAAAATACTTTGTTTCAGAAGGACAGGCAGGAAGGCATGGCAGTGGTGTGGCTCTGTTGGTAAGAGATGGAATTACATCTTTAAAAAGAGGTGACATAGGGTCAGAAAATGTTGAATCTTTGTGGGTAGAGTTAAGAAATTGCAAGGGTAAAAGAAAACATTATGGAAATCATATATAACTCTCCAAATAGTGGCCAAATGTGGGGTTAAGATTGCAAAGGGAACTGGAAAATGCATGTAATAAGGGTAATGACACAATTGTAATGGGGAACTTCAATATGCAAGGGGGAACTTCAATATGCAAGGGGATTGGGAAAATCAGGTGGGTGTCAGATTACAAGAGAGGGAACTTGTTGAATGCCTATGAGATGGCTTTTTAGAGCAGCTTGTGTTTGAGTCTACTCAGGGAAAGGCTATATTAGATTGGGTGTTGTGCAATAACCCAGATCTTATTAGGGAGCTTAAAGGAACCCTTAGGGGGCAGTGACTCTAATATTATTGAATTCATACTGCAATTTGAGAGGGGAAGCATAACTCACATATATCAGTTTCACAATGGAATAAAGGGAATTACAGATGCATGAGAGAGGAACTTGCCCAGGCGCATTGAAGGATACTGACGGGGATGATGGCAGAGCAGAAATGGCTGAAGTTTCTGGGAATAGTTCACAAGGCGCATGATAAATATGTCCGACAGAGGAAGGAATTCTCAAATGACAGGGGTAGGCAACCGTGGCTAACAAAGAAAATTAAGGACTGCATAAAAGTCAAGGAAAGGGCATATAAGGTAGCAAAAGTAAGTGGGAAGTTGGATGATTTGGAAGCTTTGAAAATCCAACAAAAGGCAACTAAAAAAGCTATAAGGGAAAAGATGAAATATGAGGGCAGACTAGCCAATAATATAAAGCGGGATACCAAAACTTCTTT
Organism: Mobula hypostoma; assembly: GCF_963921235.1. Taxonomy (NCBI): domain Eukaryota; kingdom Metazoa; phylum Chordata; class Chondrichthyes; order Myliobatiformes; family Myliobatidae; genus Mobula; species Mobula hypostoma. The sequence continues at coordinate 112,429,896 of NC_086100.1, read as the reverse complement.
CAGTTATATAAAGAGTAAAAGGGAGGAGAAGAGCAGAGACATAGCATTGTCTTCAAAGGTCCATATAGTCATGTCTATGTTATTTCCAGTTGTGATATATGGCTCTGAGAAGTGGACTTAAGTATGAGACAAAATCTCAAATATTTTGGCCACATCATGAGAAGTCAGGATTCCTTGGAGAAGACTCTCATGTCAGGCAAAACAGAAGGTAAAAGAAGCAGAGGATGATGGAGGCCATGATGGATAAATAATATTACTCAGACAATGCGCATGACCTTGGGGGTGGGAATCTTAGAGAGGCAGTTTCCAACAAGAAGGCTTGGTGTGCAGGGGTCCATGAAGTCATGAAGAGTCGGACTCGACTTAACGACTGAACAATAAAAAAGGGAGGTCAAAGTTGATATTGGACCATTGGAAATTGGTGCTGGTGAGGTAGTAATAGGGGATAGTGAAATGGCAGATGAACTTAATGGGTACTTTGCAACTACCTTCACTGTGGAAGACATTAGCAGTGTGCCAGAGGTCCATGAGTGTCAAGGAGTTGGAGTGAGTGCCATCACTATTATAAAGGAAAAAGTGCAAGGCAAGCTCAAAGGTCTTAACATGGATAAATCACCTGGGCCAGATGGACTACATCCCAGAGTCCCGAGAGAGGTTGCTGAAGAGATAGTGGATGCATTGGTCATGATCTTTCAAGAATCACTTGATTCTGGCATAGTCCTGGAGGACTGGAAGAGTGCAAATGTCACTCCACTCTTTAAGAAAGGAGGAAGGCAAAAGAAAGGAAATTATAGGCCAGTTAGCCTAATCTCAGTGGTTGGGGAAGTGTTGGAGACTATTATTAAGGATGAGGTTTTGGGGTACTTGGAGACTAATGATAGAATAAGTCAAAGTCAGCATGGTTTCTGTAAAGGGAAATCATGCTTGACAAATCTGTTAAGAGTTCTTTGAGGAAGTAAAAAGCAGGGTGGGCAAAGGAAAGGCAGTGGATGTCATTTACTTGTATTTTCAGAAGGCATGTTTGATAAGGTGCCACACACGAGGCTACTTAAGATAAAATCCAATGACATTACAGGAAAGTTAGCATGGATAGCAGAATAGCTGACAGGCAGGAGGCAGCAAGTGGGGAAAAACAGGGTCTTTTCTGGTTGGCTGATGGTGAATAGTGGTGTTCCTCAGGGGTCAGTATTGGGACTGCTGTTTTTCACATTGTTTGAGAATGATTTAGAATATAGAATTGATGGCTTTGTGGAAAGTTTGTTAATGATACGAAGGTAGGTGGAGGGATAGGTAACACTGAGGAAGCAATGCAATTGCAGCAGGACTTAGACAAATTGGAAGAATGGGCAAAAAAGTGGCAGATGGAATATAGTGTTAGGAAATGTATGATTTGGTGGCAAAAATAGGAAAACAGATTATTATCTGAATGGTGGCCGATTAGGAAAAGGGGAGGTGCAACGAGACCTGGGTGTCATTATACACCAGTCATTGAAAGTGGGCATGCAGGTACAGCAGGCGGTGAAAAAGGCGAATGGTTTGCTGGCATTTATAGCGAGAGGATTCGAGTACAGGAGCAGGGAGGTACTACTGCAGTTGTACAAGGCCTTGGTGAGACCACACCTGGAGTATTGTGTGCAGTTTTGGTCCCCTAATCTGAGGAAAGACATCTTTGCCATAGAGGGAGTACAAAGAAGGTTCACCAGATTGATTCCTGGGATGGCAGGACTTTCATATGAAGAAAGACTGGATGAACTGGGCTTGTACTGGTTGGAATTTAGAAGATTGAGGGGGGATCTGATTGAAACGTATAAGATCCTAAAGGGATTGGACAGGCTAGATGCAGGAAGATTGTTCCCGATGTTGGGGAAGTCCAGAACGAGGGGTCACAGTTTGAGGATAGAGGGGAAGCCTTTTAGGACCGAGATTAGGAAAAACTTCTTCACACAGAGAGTGGTGAATCTGTGGAATTCTCTGCCACAGCAAACTGTTGAGGCCAGTTCATTGGCTATGTTTAAGAGGGAGTTAGATATGGCCCTTGTGGCTACAGGGGTCAGGGGGTATGGAGGGAAGGCTGGGGCGGGGTTCTGAGTTGGATGATCAGCCATGATCATAATAAATGGCGGTGCAGGCTCGAAGGGCCGAGTGGCCTACTCCTGCACCTATTTTCTATGTTTCTATAATGCATTTTGGTAAAAGGAACAATAGTGCGGACTGTTATCTAAATGGGGAGAAGGTTCAAACATCAGAAGTACAAAGGGACTTAGGAGTCCTCGTGCAGACTCCCACAAGGTTAATTTACAGATTGAGTCTGTGGTAAAGGCAGCAAATGCAATGTTGGCGTTTATTTCAAGGGGAATAGAAAATAAAAGCGAGGGGATAATGCTGAGCCTTTATAAGTGTAATGTGACCACGGGTTTCCTTTACTGTGGGCGTGACTTCAAGCCCTGGACGAGGCGGGAGTCAGTATAACAAAATGCGGACAGACTCCTGGGACACGGGAGGGGGAGGGGGAGTGGGAACGAGGACTGCGAGATGGGGCTCGCTACAGTAATGGGTGAAGTTTGATACTTCCCCATGCCCAAAGGATTGGGTGAATGAGCAACACACAGTGCATATTGGATATGTGACTGTCACTTCTTATGATCCATACGTGTATTCTGTGGCGACCACTTTCGTTAACCCTTACCTGGATTCGAGTGTGTTACGAGTGTCCATTTGCGCTACGGAATATTCCGTGAGTCACTTGTAATATCTCTACATGGATTTCGGAATACAACTCGAGGGCTGAGATCTCTGTGACTGTTACTTCGTTTTCCCAGCGTGGAACCTGTGGAATTCTTCGTGATCGCCCCCTTGTTGCATTTTAATATGGCTTTACAAAGTTTCTCTCCTCACCTATTCCGTGGATAGTTGAAACTTTTCAGCTTGCCATCTTAGAACTTTAAGAACTGTTCCTAAGGTTGACGGTTTGGGAGCCACAAACGCGTAACACTTAACTTCTGTTTAGAAGAGTAGTTTTTGTTTAATTTTCTATATTTTGAGTAGATACTAATAAATATAGTGATTTAACATTAAACCCTGACTCAGTTTGTGGTCTACTGCTGTTGGTACGTAACATAAGACACTAGCCAGGCTGCACTTGGAGTATTGCCAACAGTTTTGGGCCGCACATCTCAGAATGGATGTCTTGTCATTGGAGAGAGCCACGAGGATGTTTCCGGGAGTGAAGAGTTAACATATGAGGAATGTTTGGCAGCTTTAAGCCTGTACTCACTGGAATTTAGAAGAATGCTGGGGTATCTAATTGAAACCTGCCGAATGTTGAAAGAACTAGATAGGGTGGATGTGGAGAGGATGTTCCCTCTGGTGGGGTATCCAGAACTAGAGGGCATAGCCTCAAATTTTTTTTTTTGGGGGGCGACCCTTTAGAACAGAAGTAAGGTGGAATTTTTTTTTAGCCAGAGGGTAGTGAATCTGTGGAATGCTCTGCCACTGACTGCGGTGGAGGCCAAATCCGTGTGTTTATTTAAGACAGAAGTTGATTGTTTCCTGATCAGTCAGGGCATCATCGGATATGGTGAGAAGACAGATGTGTGGGGCTGATTGGGATCCGGGATCAGCCATGATAGAATGGTGAAGCAGACTTGAAGGGCTGAATGACATAATTCTGCTCCTGTCTTGGCTGGCAACCAGCGTCCAGAATAAACCCACCAACACCAAAGCTACCTTGCCTAGACTTTCTCCCATGCACTTCTTGTAAGAACTCCATTCTGTTTTTCCAGCTTTTGTTTTTAAATCACATCTGCTCTGATGATGTCCGCCTACAACATAATTCTCCTAGCATGCTTTTCATTTTTTTTCTCTCACCACCCAGTTTGACTCGACCCTATGTCTTTCTACAATGCTGTTCTCTCTTCCCTTTCATTCCACACTCTTCATACACAATAGATCAATGTCAGCCAATTCCAATGTGATACTGGTCCCCTCCTCCTGCTTTATCAATTTCCACATACCTTCCTACACAAGGTGGAACAGTTGCTTTTTCCACCTTCCCACCTGTCATAGGATCTTCGTTTTCCAGATGAAGTAGGAATTTACTTCTACATTCAATTCAGAATACTGCATTCACCAACTCTTTTCTCACTAGTCCTATGCCTTCAAAATTTCCCCATAGAATGGGGATAATCTTCAGAACTAATGGGAAACTCTTCAACCTACAGTGATTACATTCCAAGATCACACAATCTTCAGATGCTGAGCTCAGCAGAACTCGCCATGGAAATTTCTGAATACTTTGGCCACCACTTGGTGAAGAAAGTTTATCATTGCCTGCAATGTGACAGAACAGTCTTTGTTCAACTGAGGAAACTCAAGACTTCACACAAAACTCATTGTCTACCGGGCAGCAGTGATCGCTGCCTTCCTATGTTCCTGAAACCTGGGCTATCTACAACAAGCTGAACAAGGAACTGCAAAGAAATCACTAATATTATCTTTACAAATTCACTGGAAAGTTCTGAATCAGCCAGTGTCATCTCCTAGGCCAAGTTGTTGAGATACCAGACTCTCATTCATGAGCTGCATAACAGGAAAAGATTCAATGCTGTGCTCAAAGTCTCCTTGAACAATTGCAACATCTCCACTTACTTTTGTGATTTTCTTGGTCTATCACCATTCAATATAGGGGAGCAGCTTTGAAGATTATATTGAGAACTTCTAGCCCATGCATGGGGAGTGCACAGAAGCCCTGTGTAGGTAACAGAGTACACCACATTCTGTTCCAAATGTGAAGAAGCTGTACTTTCCACATTGAGTTAAATGGGTTCAAAGGTGGTTATTGAGCCAGAGTTGAAGGCAGTCTTCCTTGAAGGAGAGGAAGACTGTAGTTGTTGCTTCTTTATAATGGAGAGATAAAACACAAATTGGGTGATCACTATGAAATAACACTGTTCAATCTGCAAACATCTCAGACTTCAGTCACTTAACATCTGAGTTCTCCATTCTCTCCTTAGTCTCCTACACAGTTCCAACAAAGCTGGCACAAATTTGAGAAGGTGGACTTTGTCTTTTGCATCAATAAATCTCAGCATTAGGACATCAAATAAGCACAATCATTTGCCTTTCAGATTTCCAGAATTAGGGTTCTGGGTAATTTCAGATCATTGTTCTATTGACAACTCCTCCAGATTAACATTTTGTTCTCTTGTCCCTATATCAGCCTTCTTCATTTTGCACTATCATCTCTTCTGTCATTTAATCTCTTTTGTCCTTTACCTTTGGTTCCACACCACCTTTTTTGGATATTATATTCTGTTTCCCTAACTTTCCTCAATTCTAATGAAAGGTCCGATTTTAATTATTAATCATGTTTCTCTATGTACAAGTGCTGCCCAATCTGAGCATTTTCAGCATTTCCTGTTCCTATTTCACATATCCGGTCTCTGCAACATTTAAGAAGTATTAGAATTATTCAGCACACCAGGGCAGCATCTGTGATAAGATCACATTTAGTATTTCAGGTCAATGATGTTTCATTAGGTGCTGCCTCAACTGCTGACAATAGCTAGCATCTTTTTATGTAAAATATAGCCTGGAAAGTTAAAAGTCATGGTGATGATCATTAACCTGAAACAGAAACAGTTTCTTGGTCTACAGATGCTGCCTGACATTGTACTTCCTGTATTGTTTTTATTTAACACTTCCAACATTTGCAGCTTTCTAATTTTAGAATCCTTTCTAAATGTTCTTGGGGCTTCTAAAGGGGGAAAAGCTGCAGATGTTGGAATAGAATACAGGAAGTGGAAGCAAACCTATGACACTATGCTTATAAAACTGAATTAGAGGCATAACAAAGACAAGTGGCAGCTCAAAACTGACAAATTGTAATCTTTACTGAGCTATAACATAGCCATAGCACTGTCAAAATGGAATGTCTGAACACAAGCTTCGAGATGCTACTTAGACCAATGTGATCCTGCCGCAAGTGAGAAAGGAAGCATCAGATGAGAAATAAAGGTGGATAGTTTGTGAGGCAGTACACGCCTTCCACCATTCAATGTGCTCCCAATGAATGGATTAATTAAAGGAAATATTACAGAGGCTAGAAATCCACAACAAAGTATCAGGGGATCCATGGAATGAGAAAGTTATCTTTTCAGGTCAAAGATCTTGATGAAGCCTCTTAGTGCATAACATCGCCTCCTTCTCTTTCCATGGATGCTGTAAGACAATTATATGGAATTACTAACCATGAAAATATAAAGTTAACATAGATAAGGTCCATAAGGGCTTTCGGAGACCCCTGTCCATTTATAAAATAATCTAGGCTGAACACATAGGCCAAGATAAAAGTACCAAAATCTTACACAATGAAAAGGATTGCTTGTAACCAGATCTGTACCTGGAATACACAAAACCAACTTTGACTAAAAATCAACCAAAATTTCTATCTCTCCACGAAGAAGCACGACATTTTAATAAAAAACCTTGAACAGACTGCAAGCTGAATCCTGACTATGTTAAACTTATTGCATTAATAGGTTTTTAAAATTAATTTTCAAGGTTAAAGTAAGCCCAAAGATCTTCCCTGCAAAACAACTTGTGAAAGTTGATGGAAAGGACTAATCAATCCCCAAATGCATGACATAAGGAAAAGACTGAACACAAATGGTAGAAAAGGAAGGCGTTTCTATCAAACACCAGATATCTGACTCGAATCTTGCAGACAAATGTCTCGGGAATCTGCAAGAGATTTAGGACAGAAATGATTATCTGTATAGATGGCAGGTTCCTTTGAGTAATTGTTGGAATAAGTTGCATTCAGAATCAGAGCTAGACAGACATTCACGTAAATTGAAATTGCAGTTATATTATTAGAATATAAAAGATATTACAACACAGTATTTTGTTGTACATTTTGGCAGCTTCTCGTGACTTTTTCTAGTTTATATTTTATTGTATTAAAAATAATACACTTTTTAGTAGCTCCAGGCTGAACTGTGAAATTGAGGCATACAAGCTTTTACCCCACTTGGATAGTTTCAGGCTGAACACAACAGATAAGTGAAATCTACTCACTTATTGGATTTCAGGCCTCTAAGGGGGTAATATTAGGCATTCATCATCAGCAGATTAAAAATAGATAAATAATAGACCAAACTAGTTAAGAATGCATTGTTTGGTTGGATGACAGGTAAATTGCTCCATAAAATGAACATGCAACTTCACGGTACAGACCTCCCCCAATCCCAAGTCTCAGAAAAATCATTGAATAATCAGGACAACCATTCTGGCTATCTGCACTTGTCTCAGTCATCGCTGTGATTAAAGGCAACATACTGACTAAATTGTACTAGACCTTGCTTTATTTGCTCATGGGTGAGAAGTAGAGAAAAATGAACATTTATTTCCTTTGTGTTCAGATGATAAATCTAATTATAAAACTGTAAAACAAACTATATCCTGCATGATCAATCACAAGGATACCACCAATAAACCATGGATTATTATAACAACTTGTAGGTTGCATTCCACACTCAGAGTGCACGTACATTTCGTATAAAGGACAAGGAAAATAATGAAACATCAATACATCCTTCACTAACAAAACCCTCCTGCATGTGTTACATGTCTCTATGACTTTGAACTACAATCAGTTCAGCCTACTCTGATAACAGCAGTTAACCACAAAATCATCTTTCAGATTCAGTTGGGAGGACCCAATAAAGAGCAGTAATTCCATCTGGAATCAAACTCATCCTCTTATTCAGTGTAAGAAATACCTTAGAAGCATTTTCTTGGAAATATTTGAAAATGCAACAGAGAAAGGCGTCTGATCTCTTCAATTCCTCATGGAAGAGTATGTTAGTATCATCCTTGGATTGGACTAATTCATATAGTTCTGCTATGTACATAACATTTTTTGTAGAAATTTGCAACTATAGATTGTCAAATTTGAAAACTTTTTTTGTGCATTTCTCTAAATACTTAACTGTGAGAGTCAACCATAGCTGGGAGTTTTTTCCCTCCAGATTTCAAGTATACTTAACTGATGAAAGGAATTCAAATCTTATGATCTGGCTCAACAAGCTCCAGACCGATGTTAATTAGCATATTTTCACACCTGAGAATCAGAATCAATTTTATTATCAATCTTACATGATGTGGAACTTGTTGTTTTGCGGCAGCAGTACATTGCAAAGACACAAAATTACTATAAATTACAAAATAAATAGTGCCAAAACAAGGAATAATAAGGTAGTGTTGATGGACTATCCAGAAATCTGATGGCAGAGGGGAAGAAACTGTTTCTGAATCATTGAGTGTGGGGTCTTCAGATTCCTGTCCCAGCTCCCTGATGGTAGTAATGAAAAGAGAGCATGTCTCCCGACGGTAACGGTGGGATAGTTTCCTTCACTGATTGATCTTCTGTATGGTGTTGTTGGCAACTCTAAAGAAATGACCAGAATATATAGTCCCACCTGCACATTGTACCCTGGACTGTGGTACTTTGAAACTAGATTGCATAATTTGATTCCAACTGTTCTAACTAACCGAAAAATTACGCTTTCAATTACCATGTTATAAATAGTGGAGAGGAAGAGAAACACACAGTAAATATTGGGGTGAGGCAGGAAACAAATTGCAAAGTTGAATAAAATACATTGTAACTGGAGAAAATTATTTTCCCTCCATCCATATATCAATGTAAAGTAAACCTAGCTGCTGTCACACAGATTTTCCCAATATCTTGTTTAAAAATTCCTCAAGATGTGACTATATTCAGATTGCTGTGGAGGTAATGTCATTTGGTATACAGGTGGTGGAGACTAAGCCCCGGGAGAAAATTCAGCAGCAGTACACGCAAGCCCACTGTTTAAAGGATTGAAATGATTATATCTACTGTAGATGAAGGATTACAATTTGCACCATGTTCTGATACCATTACTTCATTTCTCAAAAGGGGATCATCTTATTCTTTGATGAAATCATGTGATAATATGGAGATAAACTTTCCTTTACTGCTTTACATTTAAAAATGTCTTCACTAGGACTGAAATTTGGCAGATAATATTGCAGTAATTTTTAAAATTTGTACATTTTTTTGTGGAGAGAAAGATAGATAACATTGAAAGTCAATGATTTTCAGTAGACCCAGAGAAGTTAAAGCAGCTGTATTTGCACAGGGTTTCGGATATCACATGGTGAACCTGATTGCTTAAGGAGGCTCTGGCAGTATCTGCTGGCTAATTTTATCCACATTGCAAGAAAACTAATACAAAGGATGTCACAAGGGAAGTTTTGATATTTTTGTCAAAGTTAAAACAGAAAAAAAGTTAAAGCATATTTTGTCATAAATGGAGAAGGTTGACAGGTTCTAAAGTCAAATGTAGCATACTAGGAAAAAACAGGAACCTCAAACACAGTTTAAAGATTTTCCTACTCAGTGAACACAGCTGAAAAAGTTAACTACTGAAGTGAAAAATTTACTTTCATATTGGAAGGGATCACAGAATACACAACAGAAACTAAGGGTGTGTTAGAAATCACTGGAAGCCATATTTTGAATCCTTCAAGTGAAACACATTGATTGTGGGTCTGTCCATTTCATTCTGTTAATTAAGGCTGGCCATTATTAATTGTATTCCTAACCTGCATTTAAGACCTTTGGGAGCACTATTCAGAAAAGGCAGCAATTGATGGAATCACTGCCTTTCAGGAAATGCATATGTTACTACCATTTTGTAGTTACATTTTACCCCCATTTCTTAAACAAGAGACTTACTGTTGAATGTATTAGGAATCAAAAAATCATCTTGTGATTATCAGAACCAATTGGAACACCACCAAAGGATGATGTTTGAGGTGCCTAAACCTAAAAATTTTGAGATGGGACTTCAAAGGAGATTAATTTTGCTCTTTTTCCTTCAAGTTTTTAAAATTTGTCACAACCAGCCATGTAATTAAAAAAAAACTGACATGGAAAATGGTGTTGAAAGTATTCTGAGCCAAATTAAACAAAACACCACATTTCTACTGCCAAGATTTCCTGGTTCCACATAGTGGAAAGAAAAGGCTGAACTTAGGTTCAGAGTTGAGTGGTCCAGTCATCTGCTCTTCACTAATTAGATTTATGCTGGGACTAAGAGAACACACTTCGAATGATTTTAAAAAAATGTATAACATCAATTAAGGGTTAGGACAGTGACATTTTTCACTACAGCAGGAAGAATATTTCCTTGGAGGGGTGGCATCAGAAACCACGAGTCTTCAGAAGGTATTTATTAAACAGATTACTCATTTAGCTTGGTACCAAGAACCTTGGTGCAAATGACCAAACATTGATTTGTTCAATGTTTGCACGAACTATTTAATAATATGTGCAGTATTTAAATTATTAAAGTTGTTCAATAATAATAAATTATTTATAGAGAACTTTTCATACAGACAATGTAGTTCAAAGTGCTTTACAATGGAATAAGATGCAAACATGAAAATAAAAGACAAAGATGTTAGTTAAGAGCAAAGGTTAAATAAACAGGTTTTGGGCTGGCGTTTAAAAGTATCAACTGAGTCTGAATTCCTTATAGTTTTAGGTATTGAATTTCGACGTTTTGGTGCATAGTCCATAATTGAACAAAAGAATAACTACACTCATTCTATTTCTGGTGTTCCCACAACTGATGGATTCACTTTAAGGACTCTATATCGTTACTTCATGCTTTTGTTATTTATTGCTATTTATTTATATTTGTGTTTGCACCGTTCGTTGTTCATTGATCCTATTTACAGTTACTGTTCTGTAGATTAGCTAATTGTGTCTGCAAGAAAAATAATCTCAGGGTTGTATGTGGTGACATGCATGTACTCTGATAATAAATTTTACTTTGAACTTTATTTCAACAAATAGATAAATCTAGTCTATTTGATACAAAGACATGAGTTAGTTTTTCACCATCATTATGTGACAGACACAGACGTACCTTTACAATATTTCCTAAGTTGCTGCTCAGGTCACATTCATTATGTGGGATTTAAATTTCAGATCTGAATCCAGGAAAACACCCAGGCTTATTCCTTCTGATTGTACAAGGGGAGCCAAGTTCCCAAGTTTATCAATAAGTTTATCTCTTTTGGCTTTGGGACCAACCAAAAGTATTCCCCCATTTTAATTTTACTTCCCATTCTGATATGTCTATTCATGGCCTCCTCTACTGCTACGGTGAGGCCACACTCAGGTTGGAGGAGCAACACCTTATATTCTGTCTGGGTAGCCTCCAACCTGATGGCATGAACATCGATTTCTCGAACTTCACTTCATCTCTTTACCTGCCCATCACCTCCCTCTAATGCTTCTCCCCCTTCTCTTTCTTCCATAGCCTTCTGTTCTCTCCTATCAGATTTCCCCTTCTCCAGCCCTGTATCTCTCTCAATAAACAACTTCCCAAGATCTTTACTTCACCTCTCTCACCCTCCAGGTTTCACCTAGCACCAACTACCCTGTATTTCTTCCTCCCTTCCTACCACCTACTTGCTTTGATTTCTCATCTTTTTTTCTCTAGTTCTAATGAAGGGTCTCAGCCCGAAACATTGACTGTTTACTCTTTTCCATTGATGCTGTCTGGCCTGCTGAGTTCCTCCAGCATTTTGTGAGTGCTTTATTTTAGTTTTATCTTCATTTGGTTTTAGGAAATTATTGCTCATCTGGTTGTTTTTTTGCAGCCAGACCATAAGTCGGAGAAGATGGGGTGTTATCATCATCAGATTTAAACATGATAAACAATTGTGTGTCATCTGCCTAACTCTGGAAATCAAAGTCTATGCTCTCTAATGATGTCTTCTGAAGGGACAATGTATAAGGAAGAGAGTAGGAGCCAAGACAGCTTCCCTGAGCAACACCAAAAGACACATCAAATCTCTTAGAAAATTGGTCTCCAGACAGACAAATGAAAAAAACTAATTAAGGGCACAGCCAGAGAGGCCAACCCAGTTCTCAAGACAATCTGGAATGTTGTGGTCAATTGTGTCAAAGGCAGCACTTAGATCTAGGAGAATTAGAATCGAGACTCTACTGGCATCTGCACTGAGCTTAAGGCTGCTGACAATTTTGGTAACGGCGCGCACTGCTTGCTCTAAAACCTGACTGAAATTTTCTAGGAAATGTTGTTCTCATTCAGAAAGTCGGTTGAAAATGACTTTCTTAAGAATCTTGCCCAGGAAGGGAAGACTCCATATAGGCCTGTACCTCACTATCAAGGTTTGGATTTCAGGTTCACAATTGATTAGAACAATTCACTGGTTCACAAAACAAAACAAAGACAACTGCAACAATTGGTGGTGTATTTAAAAAGAGGCAGAGGCATACACTCCAAAAAGCTTACAAGTTCATTATTGCCATTAAGAGCAAGAAATATCTTTAAGAATAGTCACATTAAAAAACAGAATTTAAGTTTCTCTTTTTTTTGGACAGTGATCAAAGCACATTTTAAAGCAATTATACCTGTATATTTCACTCTAAATCCAACTTTACATTTATTTTGTCATTATTAATATATTAATTCATGAGTATATTATAATAAAGAGAATTTGATGTCACAATGCCCTTTTCAACGAGTGATCATTAGAATGAGTTAAGCAACAATATTTAGCTCTGCTGAAACTGGAACGATGGAAGGCAATTGAGCACAGAGTATTTCATCATCAGCAATGACTTTAGTAAGAATCTATACATGCTCTAAAGGATATTTAAGAGTGATGGAAATGATCAAATGTGAATATGCCAACAGTTCTGATGGACAAGGTTATAGAAATAAAAGTGCATTAAAATATCCTTGGGACGTAATGAACAAACTGCATTCAGATTCAGGTAACAGAATTTACAGCAAGTACCTGCAACATCCCAACAAGATCATGCTGGTATTTGGGTACAAACCAATTTTCCTCATAGTTTGCTACATCACACTCATCCTTCTGTTCCTGTCCTATACACATCTTTCACTACTTCCCCAAGCATTTATTGAAGTTTCTTTTCATGGGTTTTCCAAGCTGTAGCTTCCAGTGTTCTGCTGCATTACAGAATTGGTTTTACATTCATTTATTTCATACCCACTGTGATTTTTTTCCATCACACTTTGGGGAATGCAGAATATACATGAGGTTTAACACGGATACCCTTACAGGGCAGCTGCCTACATTCCAGAAGACAGTCAAGGTAAAAGGACCACCAACATGCCTAAAAAGCTGTAAATGTTTTGGAGGACTACATAAAGGACTTTGACTTACAGTTGATGAACAAAACATTTTTAGAATACAATTTCCTTACAAAATTCCCAGTTCTATATTTAACTTCTCAATAAACAAACTGAAGAACAAATTTTGTTTGGGAAATATCTTGTGCACATTGTAACATGCCAGAGATAAGGAATAGAATAATATTCTCAAGTACTCCAGGTCAGATTTTGCAGATGAAAGGTAAAAGCCTTTGTGTTAAACAAGGTGCCACCTTTTTAATTCCACAACTGTTCTCTACAGTACACTGGCATGATTTCTAATCCATTTCTTAAGCAAGATATACTAATGGCTTCTCTAAGTGAGAACGTTATTTTATATTAAGGACAGTTGTCTGTTGTGCTTCCTACTAGAAAAGGGCATATTTTAACATTATGTAATTGAATTTTCGCAGGACTCCTGCAGCCAGCACAAAAAAGTGGAAAATCAGAGTCATCTTTGAATCCATGTTTAAGGACAACAGCACAATATGTTAACCCATTAAACTATTAACCTTGGTGACTTTCTAGGCATAGTACATTTAATTACAATACTTAAAGTTCAGAAACTGAATACAAGATAAATTATAATATTGTGTGTTAGTTGCACAAGGCCAAGGCTGAATTGTTACCCTACTGATTCTGTACTAGGAGACCAAAATGGATTGCCAGCTTGTGGAATTCATAATTCTTGTGAATTCTATAAAACATGGATGAAGTTATTAGTAGTTATGCTTTAAAGTAAAACAATTCTAGCTAAATGTCTCCTGGTACCTGTCACATAATAACAAAAATCTCCTACTACCTTATCTATTTTATTAGATTAAAAAGTGTCAGAAGATGGAAAAAATCAATGGATTTAACAAAATGAAATATCTATAATTTGGAATATTGGAATGATCTTCATTGAAGAAAAAGTATAAAGCAAATTGGAGAAATAATACTTGAAATATTCAACAGATCAAGCAGCATCTACGGAGACGGAGGAACAAAGCTAGAACTTCAGGTTGATGACATTTCAGTAGTATTCTCCAGGCCACCATGTTGGATTGCTAGATCTGTTTCTTTCACCACGGAGATGTCTGAATGGCTGATTATTTCATTGTTTCAGATTTCTAACAACTACTGTATTTTGCTTTTTGATAGTTCGGAGAAATATCTGTGAACATTCAACCATGAATAATTTCCAATATAAAGAACAATAGAACATTAGAGAAGGCTTATTTTTGTAAACTAACGTAGCTGCTAAATAATAAGTTTAATCCAGTGTCACTGCTATTCCTTGTAAAACTACAGCAACAATGACTCCTAGCAATGAATACCTACCCACATGCATCATGTAGCTAGAAAGTTTCACCAAGTAAACCGTGTCACATTTCCCTTTACCACACACTTTAATCAACACCAAAGGTAATGGCTTAAAATTTTCATTCATAAGATGAAAGTTTACAAGAATTGCACTTAATTATAAATTGTATGTGCGAGCACAATACAAAGCAGCTATGTTGCTTTGCACTATGTCGAGTCAGAGCACTAGTTAACAAAAAACAAAAGTCCCATGAAAATCGAAAAACATTTTTATAGTGTCTTAAAATTTTGGTTTAAACCAATCCACGTTACCTGGCAAGGACACTATCTACCTTGCTGATTAGCATCTGTTGTTTTCACATCACTAGGAGAGAGTTCTAGAACTGGGTTTACAAAACCAGCATATTCAGAATTCCCATTATCATCCACCTCAGCACTGACAAAATCATTCTCCCATTCTAGTCCGGTTGAATCATCTGATGCAGACAAGGGATTGCTTCCAGGTCTATGAGTGCTGTGCCTCATGGCTGCTTGGAGAATATCTTCCTCTGTTCGAGAACGTTCTCTCATTGGAATCATTCTGTTAATTCCTTGAATCATTTACAAAAGGACACATACATTAGGTTTAACATATGGAGTAGTATAATACGACAATTAAGAACCAGTTTTGCTGTACAACAGTACATTGAGAATAA
This sequence comes from Mobula hypostoma, assembly GCF_963921235.1. Taxonomy (NCBI): domain Eukaryota; kingdom Metazoa; phylum Chordata; class Chondrichthyes; order Myliobatiformes; family Myliobatidae; genus Mobula; species Mobula hypostoma. Next base: position 112,414,628 of record NC_086100.1, on the reverse strand, counting down.
TTTTCTACCATTTGTACAAATGGAAAAACTCAGTTTTAATATTTTATAAAATTAAAAAACCATCATCTATACACCACATAATCTGAAGCATCTAACATTAGCAGAGTAATAAAGACATTTAGAGAGTATAATCAAACAAGTGTATTTGGAGAAAGAAATAAAATATTAGGTTAGGTGATCAAACGCTTCGTCAAAGTTTAAAGAATAAGATAGGTTGGAGGGAAATGAGGAGATAATCCCCATTTATAGCTTCAGCATCTTTGGATGTGACTGCCAAAAAAGATGGGCTAAAGTAACCAGTGGTGCAGTGCAGACCAATATTAGAGCAAGGTAGTTGCTTAAAGGATTGCACGAGGGAGGAGCAAGGCCATGGGAGGATTTATTGGGTTGGAATTCTACATGGGCCAGATCAAACCTGTCCTCACATCCATCCTGCACATTTTAATTACTGAGGCCTTCAGGGTTAATGGACGTGGTTTGAATTCCCATTCTCCATTCCCTAATCCCAGTGGATCAACTTTATGATGACTAACATATCATTGAAGAGCTAAGAACATGAGCAGTAGGTTCTTTGAATGGATCAGCAGAACACTCCTTTCCTTCTTTTACTACCAGTCCTACTTTCTTTTACTACCAATTTCCATAAACCAGCAAATAAGACAATTAGGCAGGAGCTGGAGAGGGTCACAGAGTTACTCTAGCCTACCCTACCATTCAATAAGATCCTGATTCGTCTGTCCCATCTCATCTCCATGCCAGCTCCCTGGAGCCCTCAATTCACCAAACCTTCAAATATTTATCCATGTCCTCTTTATGACTGAGGAAAGCATGGGGGTGCAAATTCCTGGGTTTCACAACCCTCCGTGAGAAGAATTTTCTACTCAGTTCAGTTTTAATTTTGCAAGCATCTTCCACTTGTAATCTACCACCATCTGAAACTGTTTAGCGGCAATAAAATTTAACAATGCATGGTGTGGGCACAGTATAAATCAAGAACCTTGTCATCCAAAAGAGAATGGGTATGCACCCATTCTACAGGCAACACTTCCCTGTAATTAAGCTTTAACCTCAACTGGCAGTGGCATCTTCTATCCTGTTGCCTGGAGTTTATTTTACTTTTGGGTGGTACTGTGGCAAACAAAAAAACTTTTTATTTTAAAAAAGAAAGGTTAAAAAGAAATACCAAGCACTACAAAATGTTTTTAATTGTTTAAGATACTCCCAGACATTTAGTACCAGTAACTGCTTTGTTGGCAGGTAGCTTGGGGGCAATGTGGTGCCAGCTGCCATAGCCATTCTATGATTGTCTGTATTGAGGCTTTCCCTGTGCTGCAGCCTGTAGCATTATGTTGCTGGCATCAGTTTCCCAGTATGATCAAAGCTACTTGTGGAGAGAAAATACAAAACTGCCTGGCTCAGGGTAAACAGGCAGCAATTTCAGGCTGACAGAAGGTTTATCCTATTATTTAGCCCTTATGACAAAACTAAAAGAACAAAAATGATAAAATGAGAGGGTAGGCTCCTATCATGAATTAAACATAGAAACATAGAAAATAGGTGCAGGAGTAGGCCATTCGGCCCTTCGAGCCTGCACCGCCATTTATTATGATCATGGCTGATCATCCAACTCAGAACCCCGCCCCAGCCTTCCCTCCATACCCCCTGACCCCCGTAGCCACAAGGGCCATATCTAACTCCCTCTCAAATATAGCCAATGAACTGGCCTCAACTGTTTCCTGTGGCAGAGAATTCCACAGATTCACCACTCTCTGTGTGAAGAAGTTTTTCCTAATCTCGGTCCTAAAAGGCTTCCCCTCTATCCTCAAACTGTGGCCCCTCGTTTTGGACTTCCCCAACATCGGGAACAATCTTCCTGCATCTAGCCTGTCCAATCTCTTTAGGATCTTATACGTTTCAATCAGATCCCCCCTCAATCTTCTAAATTCCAACCAGTACAAGCCCAGTTCATCCAGTCTTTCTTCATATGAAAGTCCTGCCATCCCAGGAATCAATCTGGTGAACCTTCTTTGTACTCCCTCTATGGCAAGGATGTCTTTCCTCAGATTAGGGGACCAAAACTGCACACAATACTCCAGGTGTGGTCTCACCAAGGCCTTGTACAACTGCAGTAGTACCTCCCTGTTCCTGTACTCGAATCCTCTCGCTATAAATGCCAGCATACCATTCGCCTTTTTCACCGCCTGCTGTACCTGCATGCCCACTTTCAATGACTGGTGTATAATGACACCCAGGTCTCGTTGCACCTCCCCTTTTCTCAATCGGCCACCATTCAGGTAATAATCTGTTTTCCTATTTTTGCCACCAAAGTGGATAACTTCACATTTATCCACATTAAATTGCATCTGCCATGAATTTGCCCACTCACCCAACCTATCCAAGTCACCCTGCATCCTCTTAGCATCCTCCTCACAGCTAACACTGCCACCCAGCTTCGTGTCATCCGCAAACTTGGAGATGCTGCATTTAATTCCCTCATCCAAGTCATTAATATGTATTGTAAACAACTGGGGTCACAGCACTGAGCGTTGCGGTACCCCACTAATCACCGCCTGCCATTCTGAAAAGGTCCCGTTTATTCCCACTCTTTGCTTCCTGTCTGCTAACCAATTCTCCACCCACACCAATACCTTACCCCCAATACCGTGTGCTTTAAGTTTGCACACTAATCTCCTGTGTGGGACCTTGTCAAAAGCCTTTTGAAAATCCAAATATACCACATCCACTGGTTCTCCCCTATCCACTCTACTGGTTACATCCTCAAAAAATTCTATGAGATTCGTCAGACATGATTTTCCTTTCACAATTGTCACATTAATTCTATGAGATTCATCAGACATGATTTTCCTTTCACAATTGTCACATTAACAGCCAGAATTGGTATTATAATCGGTAAAAAAAAAATGTGAGGGTGTAGTGATAGAATTAACTTCACTTTTGTTAATTTCCAATTATTTTGGGGGAAAAAGCATTGCAAGGTCCATGGCATTTTAAGAATTGTTTCTTATTCTGAAACTAACTTGTAAAGCATTCTAACCAGGTCAGTGCACAAGGCAGCAATTATTACGTGGAACAGCAATAGCTTTTATTTCCCTTCCTTTATAATGACGTGCCTGCATAGAACACTAATTTAATGTAATTTTGTATAATGATGCAGACATTTTTATTATTTAGAAATAGAAGTACATGGTTAATTTGTTCTTTGATATAATTGGCAGTGTTTTCTCTCAAATTTTACAGCACAGATTTGATCAACGTGAAGATTTATGATCAACAAAGAACGATACTTGTGAAACTCTTCCATATGACAAATGTTTCACTCATTACATATGTACTGCTAAACTGCTTTGGCAACTGCTTTGAAGAGCAGAGTATCTATGATGGAGAGACGATAAGGTGAAATACCATCTTGTCCCAAGTTATATTGTAGGATTTTTGCTTATCATAACTCTGGAATCTCTTTCTGCCATGGTACTAACATGGCATTAGAAATGTTCCGGCTTGACCTGATGTATAAGCACACAGAATCTAGTGCAGCTGAATGAGATGGCAATGTAGTGAGGCAGGAACAGTGAAAGCTCTACTTCTCCTCAGGAAGTCTGAGACAATTCAGGAGAGAAGAAGAAAGAGAAGTATTTTCAATTTAAGGTCTCTCCAACAAGCTCACTATGAGGGAGAGTTGGTTAAAACCTGACACACCAGAGGATGAAGTGAAACACTAGTCCTCAGATACTGGCCACAACTATGTTTCTGGAAGTGTGGAATCACTGGCAATGCGCACTGCAGCTCAGGCAGTATGTCATTGTGATCACTCCAGAAGGGGAAAAAAAGCATTAAATTGCAACTTATTTTGCTATTGAAGGATTATGGCCTTTCATGAATGGAGTATATTAGTAGGGAGGCTTGAGCATAGTAGTAGCTGTCTTGGCAGAGTCAGGGTTGAATTCTAGGATGACATCCAGCAGGCACTCACATTGGATAGAAACTGGTAGCAGCCCAATTCCATGCAAATTCTGTTTTGGCAGGTATAAAATATTTGTGAATGTAGAACATGGATGCCTTGCTGTAACTTGGAGCGGTAGTGAATATATCACTGCACATTATCCTTTTATTGAAATTTGGAAAAAAATGTGTATTCTGCAATTGACACATTCCTTCCTCTCAAATTTCAAGTAATTTCTGGCCAGAATATGTATTGACGAGGAGTAAAAATGCATCAAGTTTTAATTTGGATAACAAGCTGCATTGTCTCCCTGCATTAGTTCCATCACAGGACTTTCACTGACAGGAAATGCACCTTAATCAGAGATTTTTTTTGCATGCACAACAATTAATCATTTTGGGTTCTCAAATCAGTGTTAATTCAGTGAAAGAAGATAAAGTTTAAAATCATAAAGATTATAAATTATCACATCGCATGGATATAAATGGGAAGGGGTGGAAACTTGTCTTCAGTCACCCATGGTGTCTGCTCAAGGTGGTAGTGGATGAGATTTCACTCCACTTTCAAGTCAGTTTCATTGAAGTAAATGGAACTGAACTTCACTCAACTGCCTGTTTCTGGAAAGTGTAGGGAATGTGTGGAGAGTGTTAAATGCTCTCCACCACCTTTTGGCACTGAGTGCCAGATTCTACTACTCCTTTGGTTAAAGGAGGTCTTGGATCTCCTTTCATCTGGCCATCAATTAATTTATAGCAATGGCATTTAGTTATTTTACCTTGTTGCTAAGTAGGTCTTCTATTCACCATCTCTCAGCCACAGTTAATACATTTCCATTAAATTTATACCCAAGACTTCTTAGTTCCAGTAAAAATAATTCTGAGCTAGACTGTCTCTCCTTATAAACAACATTTTCCGGTAACAGAAACATTGTCATAAATCTCCTGTTTTCTCCTTATTCTTATCACATACTTCCTGCAGTATGATTTTACCATGAATTCCGTTGTTTGATGTGTTCTTCCCAAATGCACTATTGCGCATATCCCTTGATTCAACTTCACTTTCTTCTTTTATGTTACTCCAATCAATCCACTGATGTCTTTCCGTAGCTCATAACTTTGTTCTTCATTATAGTTGTCAATGCCTATGTGATCTAGTCACTTATTTAGCTTCGAGATTTATAAAAAAGTGTAAAATATGATATGCTGTTCATATTTTAAAGGATGAGAACTTATGTAAGCTTAGACAAGTTTTATTACAACAAATTTTACTCAAATGTCAGATTCCCATCTTCTGCTTAGTGAACCACTTGAAGCTAAGAATAAAAGATTAACAAATCATAATAGCGTTACCTTCTTCATCCTCCCACTCGAGGTCTAGTGATGTACTGTCATCATTTGTTGATTTGGTTTTCGTTGTTAGGTCACAGCTGCTTTCAGTGTTTGGCGTTAGGAGAGTAGGCTCTGCAAAGACTCCTAGCATGAAGGCAAGAACAATTCTTAATGAATACACAAAGAATTGACTTTCAGAAATAGAGCTTCTTGGTCAACCTAAATACTATTCCACCCCTATGACACAAACATTATTCTATGTTTAAGTTTATTAAGGCAATAAACATGATGATTTTACAACCACTCTCTCCCCGAGAAAAGTGTTTTGTATTCCACAAAGCAAGCCTGTTCTCTATAAATGCTGGCTGACCTACAGAGCTTTACCAACACTCATTTGACATTTTGCCTGCTTAGTATGATGAGGTGCTCTTATAAGATGATATTAAGTAGCTTATTAATTTCCCTTAAAATTAAAGGAAAAGTTGTATTCTGATAAGAGTTTAGCTCTGTAATATAAAAAGGAAGATAGCGGATAGAGGTTTACAGGCTAAGATATGGTTTGCTGTTAGTAATCCTCAAGGGCCAGTTTTATTTCATAGTTTTTGGTGCGATTTTGCCATGTGCAACTATTTAACTATTTCCCAACACTGAAGCACCAAGTAAAAGGAAGGTATGTATGTTTAATTTTATAACACAGCTATAAATGTTTAATTTTAAATTCATACACTCTGTTGCCCCCTACGTCAATGATTTGATTTAAAGAGCAGTTCTTACACCATGCTTTGCGTCAAAATCGGGCACAATCATACGGTTGAAAACACATTTTAAGCCCAAAATGCTGCATTAATAAGATCTAAGCGGTTCTTGAACTCAACAGAAAATGTAATTTAAATCTATTCCAGTCGAATCATTCATACATCTTAACACCTATTAATATATACAACAGCATCCAAAATATTTGTGGTTGCAGTACAAATACTCCAGTATTCATTAGTACCATCAGTAAATAATTAAGACGAGATAGGTTTTCTACATCTATATCTGGCATAAAAATTCAAGCACTGAATATTGACACCATGCAATGAAGAGGGAAAGATGTCCTGGTTTGCCAGCAGAATATAGCATTCCAAGGTATCACCTTTCAGATGTTACTGAGCCTTTATGAACCTCAATGGGGGGGGGGGGAAACTATCACTCAAAGAGGAACAAGCTGTTATTCATATTTAACACTTTAATCACCATCACTAGACAAATACAGTAAATTTGCAAGAATTTTGTTGAATGTATAACAGAATCAGAGTAATACAGCATTGAAAAAGGCCCTTTGGCCCAATTGTCTATGCTAACCATGATGCCCACCAAACAGTTGGTCTATTTTTGGCCCATATCCCTCTATCCACATACGAGGGGGATTGATAAGTTCATGGCCTAAGGTAGGATGAGTCAATTTTAGAAAACCTAGCACATTTATTTTTCAATGCATTTACACACTTAGTCCAGCGGTTGTGGAGCATACGGATCCCTTCTTTGTAGGAGTCGGTGTTATACAGCTCTCGTTACATGCACGTGCAGTTCAACTCTGAGTGATAATGCAGAAAGTTTGAAGTTAATAACTCATCTCCTTCTACCTTAGGCCATGAACGTATCCATCACCCCTGCTGTGGACCACTTTCTGGAGGTCCAAGGCGCCGACTTCTATAAAGAAGGGATCCGTATGCTCCACGACCGCTGGACTAAGTGTGTAAATGTAGGAGGGGACTATGTTGAAAAATAAATGTGTTAGGTTTTCTAAAATTGACTCCTTCTACCTTAGGTCACAAACTTATCAATCACCCCTCGTACTTACCTCAATTGTTTGTAAAATGTTGTCAATCAACTACTTGTGGTAGCTCATTCCATGTATGCACCATCTTTGGTTGATGGAGTTGCCCGTCAGATTTCTTTCAAATCTTTCACCTCTCACCTTAAATTGAAGCCCTCCAGTTTTAATTCTCATTCCATGGGGGAAGAAAAACACTAGGTACATTCATTCCATCCATTCTCATGATATTAAGGTCATATCTTAATCTCCTAGTTTTCCAAGGAATAAAGTCCTACCCTGGCCATTCTCTCCATACAATACAGATCCTTAATTTGTGGCATCCTCGTAAATCTTCTTAGCACTCTTTCCAGCTTAATGATGTCTTTCCTTAAACAGGGTGACCAGAACTGTACACAATACATCGAGTGCAGTCTTACTAATATCTAGTACAACTGTGACATTGTGACATAGTGCCCTACACATATACTCAATGCCCTGATGTAGGCCAGTTTGCCAAACACTTTCTTCACTACCCTCTCTGTGATGTCACTTTCAATGAACTATGTACTTGTAACTCCCAGGTCCCTCTGCTCTGCAGCATTCCCCAGAGCCTGATGCTTCACTGTACAGTTGTACACTAGTCTGACTTTCCAAATGCAACACTTTATCCAAATTGAAAACCACTTGCAAATACACTCAGTCCTGAGATACCAAGCAAGGTCATTTGATTCCAAATTGATTATTCCAGAAAGTCTCTTTGGTGCTTTCCACTCCCTCCCCTCCCCTTTCCCTTCCCCCTTTCCCAACCACAAGTCCCCTCGCCCCACCCTCTTCCCAGTCTCAGTCCACAATAGAGACCCATATTAGAACCAGGGTTATCATCACTCTTGAAACTTGTTTTTTTTGCAGCAGCGGCACAATGCAATGCATAAATTACTACAGTACTGTGCAAATGTTTGGGGCACTCTAGCTATATAAATGTGCCTAAGACTTTTGCACAGGACTGTACCTCTAAACAGGGTTTCTCAACCCGGGTTCTGTGGAGCCCTAGGTTCAGTGAGAGGTCACTAGGAGCTCTGTGAGAGATCATGATAAAATAAACACCATTTTTTGAATTTCACATATTTAGCCCAGTTAACAATTTCAGTCTAGTATGACAGTCCGCAGTTGGACTGTGATTATTCTCAGTTTTTAAACGTGAGAGAGAAGAGGGCATTGGTAGTTGGTGAGTGCTGTATTGCACGGAGGAGAGGACGGTAGATTGATAATTGGTGAGTGCTGTATTACATGGAGGGGAAGACGGTAGGCTGATACTTGGTGAGCGATGTATTACATGGAGGGGAGAACAGTAGACTGATAATTGGTGAGCACTGTATTGCATGGTGAGGATGGTAGGCTGATAATTGGTGAGTGTTGTATTACACGGAGGGGAGGATAGTAGGCTGATGAGAGAGAGAAGTGTGTTTTCTGAGCATTGAATGGACTCGCCCAACTTGGGCTGTGAAGCCAGCCTCTCCCTCCCGAATTACCACCCCCAACTTCCCCTTATGCGCCACTGACTGACTTAGGGGAGCGAACAGTCTCTGCTGGTGGAGTAGAAAACTGGAGGGAAATTTTCATTCTAAAGACGGTCCAGTGTGGCGATTTTTGAAGAGGAGATGTGAGATGGAAGAGGAGGATTCCAGGCCTAGGCCAATGGACAATTCTAATAAGGTTAATGATGAAGAATTACAATCTTCTGAGTCATTTCACAGAAGAAGCACAACAATGGACACAAAGACAGTCCATTTTTTAAAATAAAACCAAAAAAGTTTATTTACACAACAAATGCACATGTAGCGTTCTCAGTAATATTAACTGTAATGTTAACTGTTAACTGCTAATTATAAAACGGCTTCTCTGAAGTGTTATAATGACCTGGCTTCTTTGTAAGATTAACTATGAGGTACTGTTCTCTGTAGCTGAAATGTTTGGGTTATAGTTAAAGATAACGGAGGAACTACCCAATGGAAGCTATGTTATTCTATCTGTATGTGTGGGAACCTGGGTCAGTGCACGGGCTTTTCGGGAGGAGAACCGAAGAGGAAGGACGTGCTGGACACGCTCTGGTCGACCACCATGGTTGGTCCCAGGCGGCGGGTCGAGGAGGTCGAATGGTGGAACGAAGACCTGTTAATTGAGCTCCAATGGTTGTGTACGAAGTGGTTGAACTCTGATAAGTTTGGCGCCTTTTACTTTCCTTTTATATTGTATCTCTGTTAACTACCTAGTTCCAGTAAAATATATAAAGTGTAATCTGTAAATCGTACATCGTGTGCTGTCTGATATTTGATGTGTGAGTTTGTACCAGGGTGCATTACACAGCAACTACGCAACTGTGAGACACGGTTTTGGCGGGCGGACGGGGTTTCCCCTAGACAAACACGAGCCGATAGCCCTGAGCCTTACACACAAAGTGCAAACATTAAGTATTTACAAGACAGTGAATAAATTCAAATTCAAATATGATTACCACTGTCTATGAAACAGTCAATTCCCTGGGGGGAGGTACTCCCACTGCATTTATTGTGATCACATGCTCTCTCTCCAAGGACAGCAGGCACGAACAAATGCTTAGAACAGTGGCAGGCAGTCCGCCCTGTCAGAGCACTCGAATTTCTGTCTCCTAGACCTGTGACTGGTCTTCTTGGCCAGGCCCAGGCGCAAGCCTACCTATAGATTCTCCTCGTGGCCCACCCCTCTTCCATACTGGGTGCCCGTATATAAGAAGCGCGGAGCTGAAATGCAACCAAAACCTGAGCAGCAGCCCCTTCAGATACCCAAACAGGGGCTGCAACCTCACACTCCATATAAGCAAGACAGACCGACTCCTCCCGACCACAGAATGGACAGGTGGATGGGTGTCAGTATCTGTTGTACTGTACTGCCTGTGCAACACCTTCCATCCCAGATCCCCAGTGTACAGGGAAAGGACTCCGTGCATAATGAGATTTCAGCTGGGGACCTCCTTCACTGCCAGATCGTAAAACAGACCGTCAAGGTGAGTCTGGTCAGCAGACGAAGGCAAGGAAGTGACAAGTGTGCAAGAGCAGCCCATACAAGAAACGCTTTGGAGTGTCATGGAAGGCACAGTGGGAATCCTCGCGAGACAACTCATGTTAAGTGAGACCCTCTCCCACGTGGCATCCTGAAGCCTGAATCTGACAATAAACTTCCAGCCCATCATGTGGTGGTGTAGCTAGAAACTCTCCGCTTCCCTGAGTCCCCTCGACACCCACCGTGATTGGATAGGGACCAGTCCCCCTCGCAGCTACAGTGCCATCCCCCACCAGCGCAGGAGCACCAGTCTGGGAGAGACTAGACCCATACCCTCAACAGCACTTGGCAAAAGCGAGGCAGTTCCCCAAGGTGACGTGACTAATGCTGCTGTGTCCCCGGCGGAGAAAGCGCGTTGCCAGTGCATGCAAGCTCGGAGGGTGGTCACTATACAGGTATCTCTGCAGGGTCATGAGGCGGAGAGCTGCCAGCTGGGTGCGTGCACACACCAATGACTGACCGCCCTCCGCCATCGGAACACTCAGGACTGTAGCCAAGACCCACTGCCTCCTGTTGCCCCAGAGGAAGTCTACCAGCCTCTTCTGGGTCCTGGAGACAAAAGCAGTGGGCGGGAATAAAGTAATCCACCAGTATCATATCTTTACAATGAAAGCTACTTATCAGTGGGTTTTACATGGACTGGTGATCCAAATTGTCCTATTTCATTGTGCCCAGTCTGTGGCAAACAACTTACAAGTGTAGCAATGGCTCCAGCAAAATAGAAAAAAAAGCAGTTAACTACAAATCATAGCCATATGACACACAACAGTGCTGATTATTTTAAAAGACTATTGGAATCTCAAAAAACTATTAAAACTTTTGAAAATAAAGTCACGTCAGTAAAAAGACTCAGGAAGCAAGTTATTTAGTAGCTGTAAGTCCAGCTCACGAGAATGTTTAAAAAATTGTGTGAAAACCTGGACAAAAAGCTCACTAACCTCCTGCCACATACAGAAATCCGCTGGCTTAGCAGAGGAAGAATTCTCTTTCTTTCTTTCTTTTTAAATCTTTTTATTGAGTAAGTATACAAAAAAGGTAAGCCATATAAACATTAATACAATGTTAAAGTATAATAAAATTCCAAAAGATAACAATACCAAAAAGAAAATACTACAAACAATGTAATTTAAGCATAAGAAACCAAGATAACATAATAGTATACTAGATTTTATATATATCAATGGAAAAAAAGAAAAAAAAAAACCCCAAAAAAAAACCCACCGTGCAACTAACTAAAAGCAAAGCAAAGCAATGGGCTAACTTGAAACCAAACAGAGTTAAACTTAAAATCACGTCCTCAATCCCGACCTCCATTAAAACAGTGAAAAAAAAAACAAGAAGGGTAAATATTACATTAAATGAAAATATCGAATAAAAGGTCCCCAAATCTGTTCAAATTTAAATGAAGAATCATAAAGGTTACTTCTAATTTTCTCCAGATTCAAACATAAAATCGTCTGAGAAAACCAAAAAAAGGTAGTTGGAGCATTAAGCTCTTTCCAATGTTGTAAAATACATCTTTTCGCCATTAAAGTAAGAAATGCAATCATTCTACGGGCTGAAGGGGAAAGATTACTAGAAATTTTAGGTAGTCCAAAGATAGCAGTAATAGGGTGAGGAGAGATATCTATATTTAATACCTTAGAAATAATATTGAAAATATCTCTCCAAAAAGTTTCCAAAGTAGGGCAAGACCAAAACATATGAGTTAAAGAGGCTATCTGCCCCGAACATCTATCACAGAAAGGATTAATATGCGAGTAAAAACGCGCTAACTTATCTTTGGACATATGTGCTCTATGCACCACTTTAAATTGAATTAGGGAATGTTTAGCACAAATAGAGGAAGTATTAACTAATTGTAAAATCTGCCCCCAATCATCCACAGAAATGGTAAGCCCCAATTCCTGTTCCCAATCTACCCTAATCTTATCAAATGGAGCTTTCCTGAGTTTCATAATAATATTATAAATCATAGCCGATGCACCTTTCTGACATGGATTAAGGTTAATTATCGAATCTAAAATATATATAGGAGGAAGCATTGGAAAGGAAGGAAGTATAGTACTTAGAAAATTTCTAACTTGTAAATATCTAAAAAAATGTATTCTTGATAGGTTATATTTATTAGATAATTGTTCAAAAGACATAAGGGAACCATCTAAAAATAAATCCAAAAACCGTAAAATACCCTTAGTCTTCCAAGTTTGAAAAGCGCGATCCGTAAAAGAGGGAGGAAAAAATATGTTACCTAAAATAGGAATCGCTAACCCGAATTGATTAAGATCAAAAAATTTTCTGAATTGAAACCAAATACGCAAAGCATATTTAACGATCGGGTTAGAGACCTGCTTAAGGCGTTTCGAATCAAAAGGAAGAGATGAACCTAAAATAGAACCAAGTGTATAACCCTGAACAGATTGTAATTCCAATGCTACCCATTTAGGAATAGATAGTATATCCCGGTCAAGTAACCAAAATTTCATATGTCGAATATTAATAGCCCAATAATAAAATCTAAAGTTAGGTAATGCTAAACCTCCATCTCTCTTAGCTTTCTGTAAATGTATTTTACCCAGTCTCGGATTCTTATTCTGCCAAATAAATGAAGAAATTTTAGAGTCGACTTTATCAAAAAAAGATTTAGGAACGAAAATTGGTAATGCCTGAAACACATATAAAAATTTTGGCAAAAAAAACATCTTAACTGCATTAATACGACCAATCAAAGTTAAATATAAAGGAAACCATTTAGATGAAAGTTGAGTAATATGGTCTATTAATGGTAAAAAGTTAGTCTTAAATAAATCTTTATGTTTACAAGTAATTTTAATCCCAAGATATGAAAGGTAATTATTAATCAATTTAAATGGAAATTTATAATATAAGGGAAGATGTTTATTAATCGGAAAAAGTTCACTCTTACTAAGATTTAATTTATAACCTGAGAAAAGACCAAATTGTGCTAATAACTCTAAAACAGCAGGAATAGATCTCTCAGGATTAGAAATATATAAAAGTAAATCATCAGCATAGAGTGATAATTTATGGGACTTTAATCCCCGAGTTATCCCAGTAATATTTGAAGATTCTCGAATAGCAATTGCAAGAGGTTCTAATGCAATATCAAATAATAGGGGACTAAGAGGACAGCCTTGTCGAGTACCACGAAAGAGAGGAAAAAAAGGTGAGTTTAAAGAGTTAGTACGAACCGAGGCTACAGGGGAGTGATATAACAGTTTAATCCAGGATATAAATTTCAAGCTAAAATTAAACATTTCAAGCACCTTAAATAAATAAGGCCATTCTACTCTATCAAAAGCTTTCTCGGCATCTAAAGAAATAACACACTCAGGAACATTTTGTGAGGGAGTATAAACGATATTTAACAATGTACGAATATTATAAAAAGAGTAACGACCTTTAATAAAACCCGTTTGGTTTTCCGAAATAATAGAAGGAAGTACTTTTTCTAGTCTATTTGCTAATAACTTAGAAAAAACTTTAGAATCAACATTTAATAAAGATATTGGTCTATAAGATGCACATTGAGCAGGGTCTTTATCCTTCTTTAGTATTAAAGAAATTGATGCTCTATTAAAAGATTCCGGAAGTTTACCAAGTTTCAAAGAAGCCTCAAAAACCTTATAGAGCCAAGGAATCAATAAAGAAGCAAAACATTTATAAAATTCAACGGTAAACCCATCAGGGCCAGGAGCTTTCCCCAGATTCATAGAAAAAATAACATTCTTAATCTCATCCATTGTAATGGAAGTATCTAATAAAGAAGACATATCCTGTGAAATCTGAGGGAAGTCTAACTTATCTAAAAAATCATTCATATATTTAGAATCTCGAGGAGACTCTGATTGATATAAAGAAGAATAAAAATCACAAAAGGTTTGATTAATCCCCACATGATCCAATATCAATCGATCATTTTGGTTATAAATCTGATTGATTTGAGATTTAACATAATTAGATTTCAATTGATTAGCCAGCAGCTTGCCAATTTTATCACTGTGAACATAAAAATCACTTCTTGTTTTCTTTAATTGGTTTACAATCGAGGACGAGAGTAGTAAACTGTGTTCCATTTGAAGTTCAGTTCTTTGTTTGTATAGCTCCTCAGAAGGAGCCATAACATATTTCTTATCAATTTCTTTAATCTTGTCCACAATTGCCATCTCCTCCTGCTTCTGTTTCTTCCTCAAAGCAACGGAATACGAAATAATCTGACCCCGAATATAGGCTTTAAAAGTGTCCCAAAGAGTGTTAACCGAAATATCTTCTGTATGGTTAATTATAAAAAAAAGCTCAATCTGTTCATTCATAAAATTAACAAAGTCCGAGTCCTGAAGCAACAGCGAATTAAAACGCCATTGTCTATTGTTTGGTATATTGGCCATAATTTTAATAGAAAGCTTAAGTGGAGCATGATCCGAAATGGTTATAGAATCATAATCACATTTAATCACTGAAGGAATGAGACGAGAATCAATAAAAAAATAATCAATTCTTGAATAGGAATGATGAACATGTGAAAAAAAGGAAAAATCTTTTTCCTGAGGATGCAGAAAACGCCAAATATCCGTCGACCCAGAATCAGAAAGGAAAAAATTAATCAAATTTGCAGATTTATTAGGTAAAGTCCGTAAAGGAGCCGAACGGTCCAAAGCTGGAGATAAACAGGTATTAAGATCTCCGCCCCAAATCAATGAAAACTCGTTCAAATTCGGAAACTGATCAAACAATGATTTATAAAATTCCGGACAATCCATATTAGGAGCATAAACATTAACCAAAACTACTTTTTTATTAAATAGTAAACCACTAACCAATAAAAATCTACCATTCGGATCAGAGATAATATCCTGTTGTATAAAAGTAACTGAGGAATCTATAAAAATAGAGACGCCTCGAATCTTAGCATTGGAGTTCGAATGAAATTGTTGTCCCTTCCAGAATTTGAAAAAACGTAGTCTGTCCCCCCTCCGCACATGGGTCTCTTGTAAAAATAAAATTTGTGCTTTAAGTCTCCGGAACACTTTAAAAACTTTTTTTCTTTTAATAGGATGATTAAGACCATTAGTATTCCAGGAGACAAAATTAATAATAGACTCCATAAATCCTAAAGTCAACCCACGACAAGGAGGATTGACAATAGGCGCGACCCACAAACCCGGAGAGGAAACAGAACATACAAAAGATACCGGGGAAAAGGACGCAACCAGTACTTCAATAATGTATATAGCCCAAAGAAAAACAAACTAAAACGTGAAGCCCCTCCCGCCACCCCCCAGCCCAAGACCCCAAGGCAAAATCTAAAGCAGACCCGCCAGAAAGAAGCAAGCGCTAAAACTACCCCCATGACTTCCGGTATACGCTCCCTAAAAAAAAGGTATAAATATGAAAAGGATCAGCTAATTGTAAAACAGTAAAAAAATAAGTAAAAAAAAGTTAACTCAATTAGAATACACACAGAACAGAACAAAAGCCGGAAAATATATATTAAAAAAAACCCACAATAAACCTCAAACTCATGAATAGACACAGCAACAAAAAAAAATAGGATTATTAACATAAAGTGATTATAAAAAGCAAAACAGAATAAAATTTAAACAAAAACTACAAAATTTAAGGCCGCACAGGAAATACGTAAGATGACAAAAGGGAAGTAACCACCCAGAATCCCCTGGGAAAAGAAAGAAATGACGCAGTTAAAAAGAAAGTTTAGTAGCCATATTAAGAAATCGAAAGTAAACTTTTCTGCCCAAATAGGGCACAGAAAAGTTAAAACCAACCAATTCACAGCCTCCGATCGACGGAGAAAATTAAAAAGAAAGCAATTAAGATGTTGGAGATGAAAGTTGATCCAGATAACTCTGGGCATCCGATGGAGAATCAAAAAAACGAAGGGCTCCATCTGACATGCGAATCCTTAGACGTGCAGGGTACAGCAGCGCTGGTCTTAAATCCATCTTATAGAATTCCGACATCCCGGATCTGTAACGGACCCGTTGGTCCCAGATTGGTTTACTGAAATCTTCCACGAATCGGAACTTAAGATCCGAAAAATCAATGAAACCTTTAGATCGAGCGAATCGAAACAGTCTCTCCTTGTCTTGAAAGTAATGAAAACGTAAGATAACATGCCTAGGTCTATCTGACCTAGACGAGTATGATGGGATTCTGTGAACACGATCCAGTAGCGGTGGTTGGTCAGGAAATACAGTAGGGAATGCATCTTTTAAAAGTTGGGAGAAATATTTCATGGGGTTGTTACCTTCAGCGGCTTCCCTCACGCCAATCATTCGTAAATTCTGCCGTCGCATTCTAGATTCCAAGTCAGAGTTTTTAAAAGTCAAAAAGTCAAGTTTCTTCTTCATTACATTAATTGTTTCTTCGATTTTCCCCATCTTAAGCTCACTTTGTTGCGCGAATTTTTGAAGATCAGATATAGCCGACTGATGTTCCGCAATACATGTTTGCATCTTATCAATTAAATCGACAATTTTCTGGAAATTAGTTGAGATTTCCGTATGAATCAGGTCTTTAACAGGGCCTGCAATTTCCGTACGAATCATCTCCCTAACAGAGGTTGAGATTTCCCTCTGAATTAACTCCGCTATCGCTTTCAAAGTCACCGGTGATTCAGTCGGAGGGAGATCCGTAGCTTTCGGTTTAACCGGAGGTTTACCATCCTTGCCGTCTTTCTCGTTCTTAGACATAGCAGATCTAAGTTCCATCCAGTTGTCGGAGAATTCAGTTTAATTCAAAGTATTGTAAGAGTTGATGCCTTAATGGTTAATTAAAGTATAGCTGACCATAGAGAAAAAAAAACTCAGAGGTAATGGAGCGAGTCAAGAACGCGACTTCACTCCATGAGCGCTACCGGAAGTCTCAGGAAGAATTCTCAACACGGTGTTTGAACTGAAAGGTGAATTACAGGAGTACTTTCAAGAAAATAGTAGGCCAAGATGAAGAATGGCTGCAGAAACTAACTTACTCGTCAAACATTTTTCATCATATGAAGCAATTGAACAAGTCTCTGCAACGCCCTGGAGAAAATGTTTTGACTTCAAGTGACATTGATTCTTGGATTTAAAAGGAAACTGAATCTTTGGAAAAATCATGCTGCAAAAGGAAATCTTGAAATGTCTCCACTGCTTGGGCTTGAGAGTGAGGAAGGATATCAAAAAGTCCCAAGTCTTATTGAAAATCACCTGCACTGCAGAACAAAATTGAACAGCACTTTTCCTCCCTTTCAACACAAGTGTATGACTGGGTGAGGGACCCTTTCTCTGAATCTCCTGCACAGCCTGAGAACTTGACTTTGAGAGATGAAGAACTTTGCGCACTGCACTCTTGATTGTGCATTCAAGATGAGATTTACTGACCTGCCCCGAACAAGTTCTGGCTATCTATGAATGAACTATTCTGTCATTCATAGGAAAGCAATGACCATTTTGCTGCAATTTACAATTTCTAACATGTGACAGCAAGCTTTTTCTTGTTTAACAAGCATCAAGAGCAAAGATAGAAATTGTCTCATTCCAGTTGAAGGTAAAATTTGTGTGCTTATCTCAAGTTCAACCCATAATTGAGAAATTTATTATGTTTGCCTTATGAGTTTTTAAAATTTATGGAAGAGAAAGAAAGAGCAATTTCAAGCAAGGTAAGCTAAGCTTAGCTATCTTTTTTTCAAGAAAGGTCAGCTAAAAATTCATTCTGTACTCAAAAGAACATCAACAATTATTATTATTATATCTACAACTTACTGATCACACTAACATACTGTGAGCTCAAGATATAATAATTTTTATGCAGGGGTTCCCCGAGACCTGAAAATTATTTCGAGGGTTCCTCCAGGGCAAAAAGGTTGAGAAAGGCTGCTCTAAATAATCTTTAATAGGACCTATTCACTTCCTTGCAACCCTTTTACTTTTAATGTAACCCTAAAACCTTCTGGAATTTTTCTTAACCCTGTCTGCGTGATTCATCTCTTACCCTCTTTTTGTGCTCCTGATTTCCCTCAAGTGTACTTTGTATTGACAGAGGGTTTCTCTTGTTCCCAATTGTCTAGACCAGGGCTTCCCAAACTCTTTTATGCCTTGGTCCCCTACCATTAACCGAGGGGTCTGTGGACCCCTGCATGGGAGCCCCTAGTCTAGACCCACATACAGTACACTTCCTTCTACTAACCTCAACATTGCTCATCAGTCAGGGTTCCCTAAATTTGCCAGCTTTTCCCTTCACCTGACAAGACTGGTTGCCTCCAGGATATTTGATATTACACCTTTAAAAGCCTCCCACTTGTCAGTCATCCCTTAACCAGCAAACATCCTCACACAATCAACCTCTGTCAGATCCCACTGAATGTCTCCACAATTGGTCCTGCCTCAGTTTAGAAACTTAATCTGTAGAGTTGTCCATACTAATTTAAAAACTAATAGAATCATGGTCACTGGACTCAACATGCAACCTAAATCACAGCAATTGAACTGGTTTTGCCTCGATACACTGATCTACTTTCAAGTTCAAATGCACATTTAGCCACAGGTAACTAAAATAATTATGCATTAAGAAAAGTATTTGGGAGAATATCTTGCCCTCATCTTCCATCAAGAAAACTTACTGTGTTGGTTCCGGAAAGCTTCCGACTGAGATTTTGCATGCTGCAGATATGTGTCAAAGTCTTCTCCTGTTTCACTGCACAAAGTAGGAGAAAAATTAACAATCCATTAGTCAAGTTCACCACCAGTTTTAAAGACTTTTAGGACTGATTTGAAAAATGACCTCAGTAGTAGTCATGCCAAGCACTGAAGCAAATCTGGAAAGTACAGTCAAACTCCTCATAATTAAATTTGGCTGATTGTCTGCAGTGTTGCCTGCACAACAATGTCATGTACAAGTGCTGTAGCATTCTGTTTCAGTAGCAGAATGCTAAACTTATATAGCATTTATGATCACTTCAATATTTCATTAAAACTAACATCAGTGATATGGTAACACAATGGGGCAGATGTTCTGCTGTTCAAATACAGTACTATTCGACCTTCCTTGGATCACTGCTGTTTCCAAATGGTCCTGGACATCTTCTGCTGAGATGTTGGCTCTCAATGAACTGGTCTGGTCAAATGCAGCAAGGTGGTGCACAACGGAAAAAGCCCTGGAAGAAAGCTATGCCCCCAATACGGTACTGATAGCCAGAAGTTCACCCAGAAGTCTTTTTAAAGTGGTCAATTAACACTAAGTGAATACGGCCAGTTAGGAACCCAAGTAAAAAAATTAATAAGTTAAAAAAACTTAGGGAGCCATACTTAAAAGTCAGGAAATACATTTAAACTAAATCAAATCAAATTAAAAGCTTTTTGAAGATAATTTCTCTTTTGAATAGGGTGACTGTACTGGTGCCAAGATACATGATCGGTGGGTAAGTTTCCCTTGGAAATCAATGGACATTCATACTCCAGTTGGACTCCTCATATGCCAGAGTAGGACACACAGCAGAACTGGTGGTACAGCAGATTTCTGCAAGTACAATAAAAGTGATGGAAGATCTTTCTCAATGTGTTACAAAAATATTTATCATTTAGAGATGGAATAATTGATAGCAGTTTCCATCACATCCTGCAGTAGGTGATGACAGCATTTATAGGATTCAGGTTGTCTGGGGCAGATATTGTCAGTCAAAGTAATGGCTGCCTTCACTATGGCAGCCTCACTTCTCAGAACTGCCATACCACTTGACCCTCAGCCCATTTCAACTAGGCCTCACGGACAGTTCACACCATTGCATGTGCAAATCATTGCTGAGCAGCTGGTGGAGTACTGCACAGGCCGAGTAGATGTCCCTTTGAGCACTCAGAGTGGGGAATGAAGAGTAATGCGACCACATCAGCTCTCTGCAGGGTACTGCTAACACAGTACCACTGTAACACACACAAAGTGCTGGAGGAACTCAGACAGGCAGCACCTATGGAAATGAATAACTAGTTGATGTTTCAGGCAGAGATCTTCCTTCAGGACTGGAAAGGAATGGGGAAGATGCTGGAATAAAAAGGTGGCGAGGGTGGGGGAGGGGAAGGAGGCTAGCTAGAAGGTGATAGATTAAGGCAGGTGGGTAGGAAAGGTAAAGGACTGGAGAGGAAGAATCTGATAGGAGAGGAGAATGGACCATAGGAGAAAGAGAAGGAGTAGGGGACCCAGGGGAAACTAATAGGCAGATAAGAAGAAGCCAGAATGGGGAAAAGAAGAGGGCAAGGGAAGGGACACTTTTTTTTAAACTGCAAGGAGAAATCGATATTGATGCAATCAGGTTGGAGGCTACCTAGACAGAATATAAGGTGTTGCTCCTCCACCTGAGGGGGGCTATGTCGTGGCACAAGAAGGGGCTATGGACCAATATGTCGGAATGGGAATAGGAATTAATATATTTGGCCATCAGGAAATTCTGTTTTTGGCAGATGGAGTCAGGGTGCTCAACTAAGCAGTCCCCCAATTTATGATGGACCTCACCAATATAGAGGAAGCCACATCAGGAGCACCTGATATATTAGACGACCCGCAGCAAATTTGCATGCAAAAAGGACTGGAAGGACTGTTCGGAGCTCTGAATGGCAGGGAGGGAGATTAGCGGGAGACACCAGTGCACAGTGAATAGAAGCATACTTCCTTTGGCCATACCAGAGTTAATTGCTATTGTCTGGGAGTAGTTCTTTACTCTTGGAAGCAACAGTGATAAAATATGAAAACACTTACCAACAGTATTTAAATATCCTGGCATCTCTTTTCACCAGAAAATCTGGTTAAGAATAATCAGTTAACATCATTGATCCAAAAAAAAGGATTTAGCGCTTTCCTGGCATATACAAAGAATAAATTCTTCTCAGGCTTCCGGGTAGGTACCAATTAAAATCGATATCTGTACCCGCTGGAAGCCCGAGAAGGGTTTATTCATCATTGACCAACTTTTTCTCTGAATGACTGCCTTGCCTTCTTTAGTTCCCAAAGGGCATCTGAAAAAGTTGAGCACAACATCATTCTAAGAAAATGAAGTCTATATAACAGAAGTTGGATCTCATGGATGTGCCAAACCTAGATGTTTCAGAAAAAAGGGAAAGAGAAAAGACCCTGGGAAATTCTGGAATCTGTAACCAAAAGATAAAGAGACAGATACTGCAATTAATAAAGATATTCATCGACTCACCTGTTGGAGCTACATGAAGAAGCAGGTTTTAAGTAGCTGGTATTAGGAAAAAGTTGGTGTTCATTACAATGGTTACTTTGACAGTAGGTCATAGATCTCAAAATACTATCATTCATAAATGGAGTATTGGAAAAATGTTTTATTTCAAATGGGTATTATCTTCATTTTGACACAATACAATAAAATATACACAAAACCAATTTAAACCAAAAAGCCTTGATAACTTCCTTGGGAGACTGATCATTTAGACATTATTGTTTTGAGGCTTTTTCAGATTTTTGGCTAGACACTGAGTAGTAAAAACTAAATTTGCTTGATTTTCTTCCAGCTTGGCAAATATGTGTACTTTGCAACAAGATAACAGGAAGAAACCTATCTTCCTTCAATATATATATACACAATATTGAAAAGTGCAATGGGCAAACTGATGCAACAAAAGATTGACAAATTATTGGGACCTGATGTTTCTGTCCCAAGCAGTAATTTTCAAAAGACTCCCGAAGCAAGAATTAATCTCTTTTTGGGTAAAGCACTAGACATTCCATTATTTACACTAGGAAAATAAAACCAATAATTGCAGGCCCTTTAGTTGAAGGTCAGTTGCGGTGACGGACAATCAGTTGAACAAAAGTTACTACTGAGCATCATCAGGAAGTTGCAAAAATTTTTAAATCACGTCCAATGAACTCAGATGAACCTTTTGAGATGATATCAAACAGGACAGATAAAAAAGTATCTAATGGAATTTGTGTGAACTTTGAGAAACTACTTAAAATTGCACAATGAAAGTGGAACTGAGAACAACCTTTACTGGAAGGCAAGAAACAGTGGGGAAAATGAATGTATTTCAATTGGCTGAAAGGTATTTCTTACATTAGTGCCTCGGCTTTTCCCTGACTACACCAAAGACTTGTTGATACCACTGAGTTTGGTAGAATTTCAAAAATGTGATGGGAATGGTGAATGAAATGAAAAAGGAGCACTGACTGATTGAATGGGTGGGGGAAAACTGGTTCAAACTGTAAAAGCACAGAAAATGAAAAATGACCACCGTCATTATATTAAGGATAAGGAGCGAAGACTTATGGATGAGCAGAGAGATTTAGGGGCCCCAAGCAGAGAAATCATAAGAGCAAGTGGATAGACAAAACAAATTCAGAAAGGATAATAGAATACTGATCTATTTCTCAAGGATACTGAAATACTACGATATTATGGTTGCTCAGAGTTCTATTCCGTTCACATGATGTATTCAGTTCCAGGCTCCCCACTTCAAAATATTTATACTGTTCTTGGAATGCATATATCCAACAGCAAAATAGTACCATAGACTAAAAATTCTGACTACTAGACTGGGGTTGTATTTCCTTGATTATTTATACTTTGAGAAGAATGCTGCTAAACCCTCCCAAACTCTCTTTTGAACTAGTAATTATTCTAATACTGGCACCGTTAATGCAGCTTTGTCTTAGCTCAGCCTTGATGGGTGCTTCAATGTACACACAATTACAGGAAGGAACAGATACTTCCGTTATTAATTCAAAAGTGTTGAAGCCAATTTTGAAACTGCTATCACTGTTGGCCAAGATTGGGCAACTCTCTAAAGATTGTTGTTTTTAAATAGCTCAGTTGCTCATTTTCCCAGCTGCCTGCACAACAGAAGGAGGACATACATGACACTGGAAAAGCTTTAATATTAAGGAAGTCTCACCCATTTTGCTGATCAGGGCTTGCAGCAGACTTGGTCTTTTGCTTCATCTTTTGCAGCCTTTGTTGCTGTGGAGGACAAAGACTAATCAGTACATCATCTTTGCAGGCAGAATACTATAGCTTGATTTGCAAACCGGAACCCAGAGGAACAGAAACAAAATATACAATCGTTTACATGTGATTTTACTAATCAATTTTTATTTGGAATAGATTAAATAATAGACAGTTATAAAGGGCACAGAAAAGGTCAAGAAAATTTGAAAGTTTCAAAACAAAATCATTAATTTTCATATTGCACCTTAGAATGAACATACTAAGTAATTCTTCACAGAATGATCCCAAACTTACACAACAACACACACAAAATGCTGGAGGAACTCAGCAGGCCAGGCAGCATCTATGGAAAAGAGTAAACAGTTGACGTTTCGGTCGCGACCCTTCATCAGGACTGGAAAGAAAGAGGAGAAGTCAGATCAAGGTGGGGGAGAGGGTGAAGTAAAGTGCTGGGAAGTTGACTGATGAAAGAGATAAAGGGCTGGAGAAGGAGCACCAGAGGGAGGTGATGGGCAGGTAGGGAGATAAGGTGAGAGAGGGAAACAGGAATGGGGAATGGTGATGGTGGTGGGGGGGGGGGGGGGAGGCAATTACCCAATTACCAGAAGTTCGAGAAATTGACGTTCATGTCATCAGTTTGGAGGCTACCCAGATGGAATATAAGGTGTTGCTCCTCCAACCTGAGCACGGCCTCATCACGGCAGTAGAGGAGGCCATGGACTGACATGTTGGAATGGGAATGGGAATTAGAATTGAAATGGGTGGTTACCAGGAGATCCCGGTTTTTCTGGCAGTCAGAGCATAGGTGCTGAGTGAAGTGGTCTCCCAATCTACGTCGAGTCTCAGCTATGTACAAGAGGCCTCAGTGGGAGCACAAATACAGTAGATGACCCCAACAAAGTCACAGATGAAGTGTCACCTCACTTGGAAGGGCCTTTCAGAGCCCTGTACGGTAGTGAGGGAGATGCAGAGGCAGCCGTGGCACTTGTTCCACTTGCAAGGACAAATACTAGCATGGAGCTCCGTGGGGAGGGATGAGTGGACAAGGGAGTTGTGAAGGAGTGATCCCTGTGGAAAGCGGTATGTGGGGGCGGGGCTGGGGAGGGAAAGATGTGCTCGTGGTGGGATGCTGTTGGACATGGCAGAAGATACAGAGAATTATGTGCTGGACAGGGAAGCTAGTGGGGCAGTAAGGGACACTCCCTCCATGACTTCCTTGTCCACTCAACTTCCCAGCTCTTTACTTTACTCCTTCCTCTTCTCCCTATTTTACCTATCACGTACCACCTTGTGCTTCTTTTTCTCCTTCCCCCCCACCCCCTTCTTACTCTGACTCCTCTTTCTTTCCTGTCCTGATGAAGGGTCTCGGCCCGAAACGTCGACTGTTTATTCACTTCCATAGATGTTGCCTGACCTACTGAGTTCCTCCAGCATTTTGTGTGTTGCTTTGGATTGCCACCATTGGGAGATTTTGTCGTGTTTGTAGCCCAAACTTAATCCAACCTTGCCTTTCTCTTCCTGCATATTACTGTTTTGCGGCTACTTCAGGAATTTATAGCTTCACTTACTCAGGAAACACATAGAGACAGCTTTATGCATCAATCAGAGGAATAAATAGACATAAAACATTGAAATTGTGTTAGTAGGTATTGAATTCTAACTTGCACTATAATCAAAAACATTGTCACTCAGCCCAACAGTGAGATAAGTGGTCAGAAAGTTAGTTGGATGGTAGAATTTAAGGATTTTAGGAGAGTGAGGTGGAAAGGTTAAAGGAAGAATTCTGGAACTTCGAGCCCAGAAGGTTAAAGGAATGTTTTTTTTATAAAGGGGTACAAGAGTGGAAGGTATACAAAGGGCCAGGATTAAAGGAATGCAGAGGTCACAGTCATTTGTAGGGCTGGATGATGTCGCAAGGAGAGGCAAAGCCATGGAGAAGTTTGAACACAAAGATGATACCTTTGTGATACAGGATGCCAACATAATACAGCAAATAACTATATACCAGTATTCTTTATCAGCTGTAATTCCACTTGTGTTACAGTATGTAACATCTAATTTATCATGAATAATGATTTTCAATATTAAGGACTGATTATCAGAAAGTCATGGGTGACGGCAAGACAATGGGTTAAAATAGAGACGGCAGAAAACGTGCATTTTTTTTGTGAACTCGAAGACAGAAACCTAGTGGGACAACATTGGAATGGTACGGAGATAGCAGAAGCATGAATGCGGATACCAGCATACATGAATTGCTGCAGTCAGAGTGCAGGAAGACCAACTTAATTGACAGGGAATATGGTGCAGTAAAGTTCAGTTCAAGGGCTGAACTTAAGAAGTCTGGTTCAGGTAAAATATCTCCAGGGAAGTTGAGTATAGGGTTAGGTTTAGTTGCTTCTTTAAATTTTTTTTTTTTAGGTTCATAAGGATGGTTTTGGGGACAGAGGGAAGAGCTAAGGGGTCAGGTTAGGTTATAGGGACAGGGATGTGGGGGAAATAGAGGTTGGGCCAGAGTCTGTCTCCACTCCACGTTCGATGGCCAGCAATGAGGATGTGCGTCATCCACAGTCGAATGTCAGATGCCAGGCCAGCACAGGATAGATGATGGACCCCCAGGTCAGCAAGCTGCCGGGTGGGTGCCGGAGTAAAAAATTCTGATTAACCATGGGAGTCACAAGTTTGAGGCCTAGTGTTCAAGGTCCCATCGTCTACAAGTGCAGAATTTGAGGGCTAGTACTTAGTGATTGATTCCAAAGATCAAGGCCCAAGGGTCAAATTGGAAGTCTGGATGGCGAAGCCTATTGGCCAGAGCCAACTCTACGAATCCATGAGGAAGTCGAAGACCAAAGCCTGCAGGCCTAAGTCTGAGTCCAATGGAGGCTTGCCATGGAGTTAAAGGACTGAATAGACATGGGTGGGAGGGAGAAACAAGGTTTGTTTCGCTGCCTATTATATTCTGTTGAGCATTGTGGGCGTGCTATGCTGGTACTGGAAAGCGTGGCAAAACTTGTGGGCTGCCCCCAGTACACCCTCTGATATGTTGGTTGTTAACACAAATGACACATTTCGCTGTATGTTTCAATGTACGCATCATAAGTAAAATTGAATCTTGAAGACTTGGTAGTCAGTGAACAAACAATAAATCTTTAATCTGTCCATTGCATAAACCGAGAAACTTGTAGCACATCTAGGACCGGATGTCCCAGATGTACCACACACTTTCAGTCAAGATGGGGCTGAGCTGTGATATCCGATGCAGTGACTCAGACTGTTTATTTCTGTCTTTAATGATTGTTTTGGGGGCAGCACAGGGAGTTAGTTGTCAGATCAACGTTTGGGGACAGGGATGAAAGAGAGGAAGAGGTCAGGGGCAGGAGCAGGTGTTCGAGTCAAAATGGCACCAAACTGCTATGTCTCATGTTGTGGCTCACACTTGGCTGCTTTTTTTAGGTTTGTACAGATGTTTTGGGGACAGCGCGGGGACTTAAGGGGTCAAGTTAGGGCTTATGAATAGGGATGAGTGAGAGTGAAGGGTCAGGGGCAAAAAACTGTTTCCTACGTCAAGGTCAGAACACTCAGTGGTCAAAGGTAAGGCCAGGCTGCAAGCACCGAAGATACCAGTGATCTCCCAAGCCACTGGGATTGGAGGTGTACGTGAGTCTGGACTTCAAGGCCCAAAGCGCTCCACAGACTAGCGTCAACAATGCCAGAGGTCAGTTGGTTGAGGTACAAAGTTCACATCTGACCTGTGAGTCCTGGAGTCAATACCAAAGGGCAAAGCCAAACTGTGAAGTGCACAGCTTGCTGAGGCTGGAGGTAGAGAAATGTTGAAGACCTCAATTGACAAGCTCAGAAGTACAGACCCCAGGCCCAATGCCTGCAAGTCTGAGGAGGCCAAGGATGGCCGGGGGGTGGTGCGGGGCAGGGCAGAGACTTGATTTGCTGCAGCGATTTGTTCTGTGGTTGTTGCTGGTTGTGTTCTGCTGAACATTGTGGAAATGCTTTCTTGGTGCCAAAATGTGTAGTAATAATTCCAGGCTGCCCCACCACATCTTTGGGTGTGTTGGTTGTTATTGCAAACAACACATTTCACTGTACATGTGATAAATGTACAGTAAGCAGCGGAGTGCACAAAGGAGAAAGCCATATTAGATCTACAGGAGCATTAAAGAGGCTGTGGAGCAGAAGTGGAAAGATTCTGTTGACTTAAATAGACAAGAAAAGAAACAGACAGAGACTAAATTTAATTGACTGAAAGCAGTTTCCCTTTGGAAGTTCAGTTCTTTTTCTCTGCTTCCAGTGCATTTCATTATTTGTAGCCTATTAAACTTCAAAATTATCCCCTTAGGTGATTTGCACAGAGGCCGAGAAATTCACTCACACATGAAAATAGACGCTAAAGTGAAGCTGCCTGTGGGATTTGTGCCATCTTTCCCAGGTTTTACTTACACTAGATTTTCACATGCACCCATTGCATAAATCTGTGCACGCGCGACGCCAGTCAATGTTTTCCCCATGATTGCACGAACTGCAATAAATTTTAGGAATTTGAATTCTGCTCATCAGTGAAACTGCCTTGGGCTAATTTATGATGGTATCTTAAAGTGGAGATGTTGACCGTCGACACAATTTGTAATGAAACACTCTCGTTCTCACTGATCATGGGGCCCAACGCACAAGTATTTAAAGATGAGGCATGGCACGTGGAGAGGATGTGACACAGCGCCACTTCCTCCTGAGAGCCCCACTGCCACAGAAACTCACTCAGCAAGTCTGATTCACTCCTTGTAATAATCAAACTGCTGAGTGCATTTGAAGCAGCAAAAAGCAGTTCCAGTACTCTTACAACATTAGCATTTAACCATGAAAAGTGCAGACCTGTATCACAAAAATCAGAACAAATCTAATTACTGCCTAATCTGCTTACTCTTAATTATCCAGGTATTTTTTTTCTATCAGGTGGCAATTATTCACCATGAAACTGCTCACCAATAC
Organism: Mobula hypostoma; assembly: GCF_963921235.1. NCBI lineage: Eukaryota > Metazoa > Chordata > Chondrichthyes > Myliobatiformes > Myliobatidae > Mobula > Mobula hypostoma. The sequence continues at coordinate 112,386,468 of NC_086100.1, read as the reverse complement.
CCAGCCTGGGTTTCATCATCAACAGTGGACTTTAGACTTCATTGGCTTGGTACAAAAATGAACTAAGGAGTCAAATGCCTGAACTAAGGCTAGAGTGAGCATCTGTGGTATGAAAACAATATTTGACTCAGTGTGGCATCATATACAAGTTGGTTGTGGTTGTCACAGATCAATCGACACAGCTCCAGAATGTGACCAGGCAGCATCTCTAGGAAGAGGTGCAGTCGACGTTTCAGGCCGAGACCCTTTGTCAGGACTAACTGAAGGAAGAGTGAGTAAGGGAGTAAGTGAGTAAGAGTGAGTGAAAATCCCTTACTCACTCTTCCTTCAGTTAGTCCTGACGAAGGGTCTCGGCCTGAAACGTCGACTGCACCTCTTCCTAGAGATGCTGCCTGGCCTGCTGCGTTCACCAGCAACTTTTATGTGTGTTGCCTGAATTTCCAGCATCTGCAGAATTCCTGTTGTTTCCAGAATGTGACTGCAGGACTTACTCAGGAAAGGCCCATCAGCTGCTTTCTGTGAGACGTGGGTATCCACCTGCAATTCCTCTGCAAATGCCTGAATACTGTCTTGCTGCTAAGTACAGGTCGACCTTCACTAATCCGGCACCACTGGGACCTGAGGAGTTCCGGATAAGTGAAAATGTCAAATTACAGAAGGATCACATTAAGCATAATCAGTGCCGGATTATCAAAGGAACCAGATTACAGGTAGTCGGATTAGAGAAGGTCGACTGTAGCAAGTAATATTGGTACCACAGAAGTGCCAAACAATGCTTAATTCAAAGAGGGGAAGATTTTAATTCACCCAACTTGCAAGAACATTATCATTGCCAATCAACATCCTGGGGGGTGTGGTGGGAGGTCATTAAAGACCAGGAACATATTTGAAGCAACTATAATTGGAGTTACGTGGGCAGGTCACAAGTAGAGCATGCTATACGAGTAGCTCATATCACCCCCCAAAGGCTATCCCAGATAAGATAACCCAGTTGATTGTTTTTTCTTGTGTTGGCCCTAACTGCCAAGGGTGACTTCCTTCACTGTAAGTGTGCAACCATTCAACAGCTTGGCTTGTAGATACTGGAGATGTACTATGTAGCAGGAGGACAGGCAGACACAGGAAAGACAAGATTGCTGCAAAATGCACCAATTATTGAGCATCCCTAACTGGCTCTGAGGTGTGAAGAGGGAACATCCTGACCAGCTACAACACCTGTGGTGCGAGAACTCCAACAACATTGTGGGGCAACCTCAAGAGTCAACGAGTGATCAAACTGAAAGGGAAAATGTATGTTCAGCAAAGGATGGTATGTGAGGTGGAGTCACCTTTGTAGGTGTTAAAATATCCAAGGAGACAGTTGCCCTGGTTTTCTTAAGCGGTTCAGAGCAAAGATTTTCCTTGTGATGCGGGTGGGGGGGGGGAGCATTAACAAATTGCTGCCAGTTATTTGGTGCAGTGTGGCACTAGGTATGCAGTGGACTACTATGAATGTGAGACCAGGTCAGAGCTGATTACTATCGGATTAGGTTAAGCTTCTTCAGCATTTTTAGAGCAATGATTTTCATCATCTCCACAAGCAGAAGTGTCCAGCTGGAGTAGTTCAGTCTGCAAGTGTCAGATCTCATCACCAATGCCTTTGAAAATTGTACCCGCTGGCTGTCTTGCTACAGGGTTGGATAGACGTCAGTGTAAGGCTTCTTAGGACACCAGGCCCTCTGCTCCTCCTCATTTGATTTCCACTGTGAAGAAGCTCTAGATTTAGGATCCACTCTTGCTTTTTTTCTCTCTCCTCCTTTGCTGGAGGTTAACTGACCCGTACTTAAGCACACATTCCACCGCCTGTCCCCAAAAGAGGTTTTCAGAAACAATCAGACTACAAAGGTTAGTGCTGCTGATTCCAACAAATTCTGCTGTGAATAACTACCATTCAAAGGGCAGGCCCTTTAACTAGCTCAGGTGATGAGTGTGTTCCCACTATATCGATATTTCATTTCCTATGCATAGCCACAACACACATTATCTGTATATAGATGAAACATAGAATAGCAGTAATTTGGAGTTGTCAGTAGGATGATATTTAGTTAATATTCCATTTTTATTTACATTTAACAATGACTTTTCAGATTTTACTCATTAATGACGTAAAAAGTTAACTAATATTCCATTAGGGTTTGAAGAACACCACCAGACTATGACTATTGAATGCATATGGAAGTGAAGGTATAATTGTGAGTGACAGTATGATCATGCTGCTGTAAATATTTAGTGTTTTGGTGCAGGTGCCACTATAAGTCACAGAAGACTTCTGCTATCCTATGATTCTCGTTTCATAACCTTGACATTGGCTGTAGTCCACACCTACCAATTCCCTCAGTTATGATCTGAACACAATAGAAAGAATGTAACCAGTTTTATGCTGCAATTAGAATTTTAATCTTTGGAATTGGATTAAAATTAAAGCTGTAACAAGGTTGGTTATGTTCTTTCTATTCAGTCCTGATCATAACACTGGATGTCAAGATTATCAATTAAAAATTATAGTTCAGTGACTTAAAGTGGCACCTGGATTATAACACAATTACATTTATGGCAGTACAAATATACCATCAATTTTTTTGTTGGTTCACTAGTACAGGTCTGTATTTTAAGTTCTTCAAATATTCTGACCAGTGGTGGAATGTCAGTGAAATGTTTGTCATTGTAGGTTAATACTTGATTACAATGCAAGTTGAGGCAAAATGGAAGTGACTGTATGCACGTTTGTACATCTACATCACTGAAAAACCTTTAAGTATTGTGGACTAGATATTTAAATCACCTAGCTCATGTTATTTCAAGTGTATGGAGCTGAAATGTAGCGCCTCTCGCATGATGAAGCATTCTGTTCAGATTTTGTGCATGTACCAATGATGTCAGTCTGTTTAATTCAATGCACGTTGATGACCTCCTATAAAGAAAGTAGGTTTTGCAGCTTTGGAGTTGTACATAACGATTAGAAATGAGCACAGCTAGTATTGTTCTGGTGCAATCTAAACAAGATGAGATCTTTGATCACCTTAAAAGCTTATTGTAAAGTGCAGATGTATTAAATATGGTCCAGCAACAAAATATGGGTAAAGGCTTTTTCAGCTGAGAAACCGAACAGGGGCTTCATGCCCTCACCTCCAACAGCTTTTTCTGCTTTGCTGCCCTGGCTGCTTCACGCTGTGCAGCATAAAATGCTTCTTCTTCTATCCTTAACTGTTCCTCTTGTGCAGCTAACTGCATATGAATGAAATAAAAAAAGGGTTAACAAAATGATAAACCTCTCTAGAAAGCACTTGAGCAGTAGTACAAATACAACGCAAAATACATAACATAACCAGAAATTAAAATGAAGGAATAAGACATTTTAATAAATTGGGGGGAAACAAAGTTAAACAAAACAATATCCTAAAATATTGTGAGATATAGCTCATGTCAATTCATAATGCACAAATACATGATTTTTTATTTAGATAAGAACATGGGGATCCATGAAAGAGCACCAATAATCAGATGCAAGATGCAGGCTGGCAGCTTAGGGGAAAGGTCAGAGGCTGAATGCATGAGGGGGAGAGAGAATGCTTTTGAACCCCTGGGGTAGGAAAGTTTCTGAGCCTGGAGGGTCTGAGTTCGATTTAATCAATGGCGGATCAAGTCCAGGGGAGATGATGGGGGTGGGGCAGAACAGAAAGGTCGTCAGGACAGGTGATGGCAACCAAGAGGTGCAAGTGATATCAAGATAAATAATATGATTTATCTTTGTGTCGTTCCAGTCCAGCAAAGCATTAGGTGTATTGTGAATGACCAGTGATTGACACTCCTCATAACAACATTATTTAATTCTCACGCAGTGCTCCGAAAGGAACTCTACAAAGGGGAAGATCCTTTTTTGATGTACATCAAACTGGGAAATTGTTACCATGTTCACTCCAGGATATGTCCATCTTCAATCGTGGAATGTTGAAAGGATGTGATTAAACTTATATGCAAATATGTTGCATTCCTGTTATTTGTTTCACTGGACCTTTTTTTGGCATTTATTTCAAGTATCTACTTGTGGAATAGTTCTTCCTAAACACCTTATTTATTTCTACCTTCCCAATTGTTTTTGCCAAATTATTTTAAATTTAAAAACAAGAGTTGATGTTTGGATCAATTTAATATTAATTGCCTCTGTGATTCAGAAACTTATTTGATCATTGGAATCTTTTTCATAGTGGGGTAAAAACAAACTTTTGCAACCAGTCTCATCGAACTTATCAAGTTTTAGCCTCACTTTATTATGCTGCACCCTCCCAATGTTCCCTTCCACAGTTCAGCAAAACTTTACGGAACTCCAGATGGACAAACCCCTTCTCATATACCACCATTCATTTTGTTTTGAAATCTTTCTCATTCAGTGTAACACAGTATTTTATTTGTTCTTTTCACAGCAGCAATTGAACAGATTTGTCCCCAAGTTCAATGTTTTAACAAATAATCGAACTATCCCTACCTTTTCTTCACCAGCGAGTCAATCACCCTCAAATTTGGCAGGAAATAGAACAGTTGGAAGTGAAACAACATTCACTGTAAATTTCAGGGTCACTCATTATGGCATTGGCTAACACAGGGGTCCCCAACCTTTTTTGCACCGCAGGCCGGCCGGCGGGGGCGGGGGCGTTCAAGTTTAACAGTGCGTGACAGAGAATGAGGAAAGGTGCAGCTGACTCATATCATTTCATATCGCCAAACCATGTTGTTTTCTCGCGGCCCAGTAGCACATCTTTGCGGCCTGGTGGTTGGCGGCTACTGGACTAACAGAGTCTTAATCATAGTGGCTTGCCTTCTAGCATTATTATCCTAACAGGGAACATGTAAAGTTGCATTTAAATATAAAACTAAATAACATCTTACACATTCCTAAATTATATATAATCATTTTAACTTCAATTAATCTAATAACTTCAAAAGATGTTACTGGGGGCAGCTTGCTGGTTGATCAGCAGGAGAACCAATATGCCCAATTTTCCATGGTTACACTCTTCACAATCTAAGTAAGTGGAAGATACCAGACTGCAGTTCATCATGTATTTCTACATTTAACAGAATTTGAATTGAGATTGTTCAACTCTTACAAAATATTAACAGTTATAAAGAAAATGTAAGGATAGAAAATGTTATGTCACAGAGCAATCTAGCATGGACTCACGCCAACAAGCCCTGAGCTCAAGTAAACCAAAGCTGAATTTCAGTAGAGTCCATGTCCTTCTCTAGCAATGAATGGATGGATGGATAATTCAATTTATTTCTTGTCAGGTCAACAAAACCTGGTCTCTCACTTACACTGACAGCAGACATTTCTCAATCAGTTTTAGAATGGTGCTGAAGGATGCACGTGGTTGCTATTCAGCTAACAAATTATACAAAGACAATTTGTTTTCCAATTAAAAGTAGGTAGGACCATTATTATGCCTTATATATTCCCTGGCTTTTATGCAAACTCCAATGTTTCTTGGCTTTAAAGTTCAAAGCAATGAAGAATGGTAAATGGAATATTAGAAAAGATCTGTTATGGATTAAATATACAGCTTACCATAGGTTCTAATACAAATTTTGGCATAAGTATTTTAAAATATATCAAAATTATAAATGTTATATATCTAAATACTCTAATTCCAAAGAGCAATCTAAATCATCTCTATTGTACCTCAGACTGAATCTGTGTGTCCACTGCCACTTGCTTCTGAGTAAGTGCATCATACTGCCTATCGTGAAGGATCTGAACTTCATCTTCACTAATTGGTCTGCAAAAATTGGAACAGCAAAAAATGTGTTGACTGACAGACAGAAACATTGTAGTTGTTGACAAGCAACACAACAAAAACAGAATGCTCATCATAATGTTTGTAAGATTGTGAGTGCATGAAGTTCTTCACTACAAACTCTACAAGCCTCATCCTCAGCCCCACCACCTCCCCCTCCCCTCCCCACAAACCTTTTCTCTTGCTTCCTTGTGACAGGATGTTAGGTTGATGTACTGTGGCTACCACAGAAATTGTTCCTCAAAACCCAACATACCTTATGGGGCCATCTTGACAACATAGGTGTGATGTGTGTAGGCAGCCACTGCCAAGAACCAGAATTTTATCACGTAATTCAGTGCAAAAAAAAATCTTTTTAAAAATTCCCCACAAAAGATTGTTGTTTTTTTTGTATGGACTACCTGACTACATTCTGGCACTATATTGCAGTACTCATTTAATGTCCTCTTCTTTTATGGTACCAACTCCTTACCTCTGGTTGGATCCTGGACTTTCAGTCTGTAAATAACAATTTAAAAAATTCATTAAAAATTCAGTGTTTAAGCAATTATTGGTCATTTTTTACAAGCAGCTTAAATGCTTATATACAAAAATTTTATCTCCACCAAAACACAAGTACCGTAAAGCTTGTAAAGACTTTACTGTGCAGCCTGTAGCATTAACACTTAGGCTGAGTGAAAACTAAAGGTATAAAAACATTTTTATTTATGAATTATTTTACATTAACTAAAGAAAAAATGTCATCCATTATTTTGAAACCTAAATTTATATAGTCCGAATTAACCTAATAACCATGTCATAATTGTACAGAAAAAGATCTTTAGAATGCATAGTTTTACATTCTATATTGTTAACACACCACAGTTGATACATCTATACCCTATTTAGGCATGAGAATGAGGGATTCAACATGCTAGTGAAGTTTACAAACAGCCCATTTCTTGGTCACCAATGATAGACAACCAGTAGAAACAATAATTAACCTATAGAAAAACTTGTTCGTATTATGTTAATTGATCATTATTTTGTTATTCAGGGTACCAAAAAATATTTGCCAATTATCAGAGACCTTCCTCATTTTATATGTATATTTGTAATTACAAATTGAATCAATGAAGGACAGAAGTAATTTTGAAATACAAATCCAAAACATTATCCATAATTAGCAAGATGCTTTAATACACAATTGGTATATTTCTGTTTAAAAAAGACAAACCCCAAACGATTTTCCCATTAAAAAGCACGAGGAACTTACGTTAGGAAATATGGATCACACTACCCCCACCCCCCCAACCTTGCTGATTCCCAAATCACAAAATTTGGCACAATGACAATAGAAGCTCCTTTGCCATTTCACAGGGTCAGATCTTTTGTCTGGCTTCTAGTAATAATCTCAGTTCTGCTGAAAACACATCCATGATACAGTTACACAATGATGGCCTGAAATACAGTTTGTCAGATTTCCCAAGAAAGCTGAAGCAAACCTACCTCATCACTCTCCACCAAATTCTCAAACTGTAAGGAAACAAGAGAGTGTAATTAATTTTGAATGAGTGTCATGTACCACTAAGTGATGCTTTTGCTGATATGTGCAACCCAATTGGAAAAGGGCATCAGACAAGAGAACGGTGAACGTAGAACGACTGAAAAGCTATGGGAGTTTCAGAAAAACATGCAAAAAAGTGTATTTTTGCAACCAATGTTCCTTCCTGATATTTGTGGCTTCAGATTCACTATGATTATAACTTTCACAAGTTTGGAATAGATGTTGTAAGCATTCACTGAAAGTAAGGATGTTACATACATTACACAATGCATTTCTCCATAACCACATCCCCAAAAAATAAATGGGGACATCTATCAAAGACTCTCCAATCTGCTGCTTTAGAATTTGTACAAGGTCTCTCAACAGTGACCTCTAGTGAAGGAAGTTATTACAAACAAGTGATTCTACAAATGCTAGAATTCCAGAGCAACACACAAAAGTGCTGGAGGAACTCAGGTCAGGCAGTATCAAAGGAGGGGAAAAAATGTCAACAGTTCAGACCAAGTCTCAGGATTTTATTACTTCACGTTGGGTACATCTTAAGTACAGGAAAGTGGCTGCTGCACAACTAAGTGCTTGAACCATGTTGATGGGGGTGGCCCCCGCTAATCTCATGGTCATAAAGACATTAATATTGTCTCTGCTGCTGGGGAATCATTCATAACTCTGCTACGATTCGGAGCCTTCATTTGAATCTCCAGGTGTAAATGGTGACAAAGGAGTACTTTGCAATTAAACTTACTTTGAACTTTGAAGATGAAATACAAGGGTAAACTAACAAATAATAAGAGTCCAAAAGTGTAAAAAAAATTTATAAAAGGCAAGAGAGAGGCAAGAGCGGGCATTGGAGTGGTTGAAAATGACATTGGAGAAGTAGTTATGGGAAACAGAAAAAGTTCACATCTATTTTTACAATGGAAGACACCAGCAACATGCCAGAAATTCAAGAGTCGGGGGAGAGATGAGTGCAGTGGCCATTACCAAGGAGGAATTGTTGGGGTAGCTGTGAGGCCTGAAGATGGATAGATCACCTAGACCAGATGGTTCAGAGTTTTGAAAGAGATAGCTGAAGAGACTGTGGAAGCATTTGTAGTGATTTTTCAAGAATCACTGGAGTCAGGGAAAGACCCAAAGGACAGTAAAATTGCTAAAATGACACTGCTATTTAAGGGAGAGAGGGTGGCAAAAAACAGGAACTTATAGGCTGGTGAGTCTGTGGTAGGTAAGAGTTTTGAGTCTGTTATTATGGATGAAGCTTCATAGTAAGAAGCACACAATAAAACAAGATCAGGTCTGCACAGTTTCATGAAGGGGAGATCTTGCCTGACAAATCTGTTATAATTCTTTGACAAGGAACAGGGTAGACAAAGGAGTATGAGTGGATATTATTTACTTGGAATTATGGAAAACTTTTTATAAGCTGCCACAAAATTAAGAGTACTGCTGAAGGGTCTCAGCCTGAAATGTTGACTGTACTCTTTTCCATAGATGCTACCTGGCCTGTTGAGTTGCTCCAGCATTTTGTGTGTGTTGCTTTGGATTTTCAGCATCAGCAGATTTTCTCTTGTTCTAGATAAGAGTCCATTGTGTTAAAGATAAGGTATTAGCTGGAGAGAAAATTGGTTGACTTGCAGGAAGACTTGGACAGGATGGAAGAGTAAGCAAAGAAGTGGCAGATGGAATACTGTGTGGGGGATTGTGGGGTGTGCACTTTTGTAGGAAGAATAAAGGTCTAGATTATTTTCTAAATGGGGAGAAAATTCAGAAATCAGAGGTGTAAAGGGGCTAGGAGTCCTACATAGGGATATCCCCAAGATTAATTTGCAGGATAAGTCACTAGTAAAGAAGACAAATGGTATGTTAGCATTAATTTCAACAGGACTAGGTTGTCTGTAATAAAGAATGTGCTGTCCCTGAGGAGGGTTCAGAGGTGGTTCACAATAACGGTCCCTGGAACGAAAGGTCTGTATTGTATTTTGTGGCATGTTTATTATGCTAACCTTTCACATGAGTTGGGGTGTGGTATGTATTAACTCTAAGTTGGTTTAGTCTACTTGAGAGGGGGGCAAGGCAGGAGTTGATATTTTTTGGTTGACAGCTAATTTAGTTCGTCTTCTTAGTTATGCTAATTGGGACGTTATTGGAACACCAACTAGATCGCTAACTTTGCTTAAATACACTAGTTTGACCACTAGCTTTATTACTTCACTAGTTTGAATGCCAGATTGCTAACCTAGTTTCATTAGTTTTTTTTTTGCAATAAGGTTGTTCATCTTTGCTGGCTTTGTAATAAAGGATCTAAAGTATCTGTTCTGACTTTGGAACTTCGTTATTTTAGAAGCATATCATACAGTATTGATCTCCCGGCTTAGTCTCTCAGGGCTTTTGGTTTGTTTTAAAGTGAACATAACATTTTGTCAACAAAAAACAGGTATACCAAATGAACATCAGATTATGGCAAAGGATTGCCTTGGACCCATTGGTGAAATTGGAATTGTAACACCGAGAACATCATGCTAGAAACAGGAACAGCTTGGGGCAAGAAACAACCTTGTGTTGATTTATGATGTGTATTTGTGGTTTGAACACTGTTGTGAATGGTCAATGCTGCCTGTTCATTGAGGACTATTGCTCGATTGTGTGGTGTTTGCTTGAGGGCATGTTCCATTATTTTATTGAAGCGCCGAAATATTTCAGTTGCCGTCATTCGTTTGAAGGCTGTTTACGCGATCTGGTTTAAGAGCTGAGGATGCCTGGACAGTGTGCTGCCTAAATTTATTGAATCGAGTATTGCCAATGCTGTGAGCAAACAAAGTTAATTGCAAGTGACACAATTCGAAAAAGTAATATGAGTGAATCGAAGCAAGGAACTGACATCAGCGACAGTCACATGGGGGCTGACAAAAGTGAAATTAAACTTACTTTGAAAGTTTTAGCGGGTAGAATTGAAAGTCTTCAAGAGGAATATAAAACAAATGTGAACAAAATTAAAGGCTTAAACCATCAATTAAGGATCTTATCGGAAATAAGGAAAATGCCTTACAATTTAATCTTGATGACTTGATTAATCTCTATGAAGCTGTTGCTAAGCAACATCACATACTGAACTCATTACCTCCCAAGGTTGAGCAAGAAAGACAAAGCCAGTGTTTTTCAAACATATGGCGGGAGGAGAAGATGGCGGCGCGACGCAGCGTGCGTAGCCTCTCCGGTGAAATAATATCGTATTTGTTAAATAGGGGCTGTGCATAATTCTGATTTAATGGAGACAGCCGTGATAGCACGGAGGAACATCTGGAGTAACTTCTGAAATGCCTGGTTCGCTGCTGCTGCTACTGTGCGATCGAGAATCTCCGGAGGGAAGGCCCCAAAATCCTCGGCTTTGCCTGCTGCTGGCGGCCGGGGCTGAGGTTGAAGCTTTCGGCAGAGATGGTGCTCGGTGTCGGCGGGCTGATCGGAGCTCGAAGTTTTTGGATGACTCAGAGTCGGACTGTGGTCGGGTATGGCAGGAAGAGTTTTCTTTCTTCTCCCGTCTACGTGAGAAGTTTCGAGAGACTTTGAACTTTTTTACCGTGATCATGGCCTGTTCTTCATCAAATTAAGGTATTGCTTGCACTGTTGTAACTATATGTTATAACTATATGGTTTTTGTCAGTTTTTCAGTCTTGGTCTGTCCTGTGTTTCTGTGATATCATACCGGAGGAATACTGTATCATTTCTTAATGCATGCATTACTAAATGACAATAAAAGAGGACTGCGTGTCCTCATAACCTAATCTAATCTGGTGCCTTAGTAGTGCACTCATAAAGGATATGAAATAATTGTTGACCCAAACATGTTGCATTGAAGGTCACGTTGCTCCAACAATTGAAAATGTGTCTCACTTTTCATCAGACAATGTTTCTCAAATTCCAAGGCATGTTTTTTGAATACGCATATTGTAGAGACCCAAAGGATGACGTAGATCTGTGTGCCAGTGTATCTAATGTCAGTGTTTGAAGTTCTGCTGTGGGCAGAACACCTTCTGTATCTGATACCTCCTCTGCACATAAATTAGAGGCTGATTTAGCTGCATTAGTGGCAAGCTAACAATTACTGAAGGACAACCATGCACTGGATGTGCAAGAGGAACAGCTATGGAAAAAGGAGCAGCAGTTTAAGTTGCAGGAAGAAATTGCTGCACAGGTGGCCAAATTTAATGTACTAAGAGCTTCAAGTGAGGCGAGTGCTAAAAGTACAGGATAGTCCAATGGTGGGAATTCTTATACTGAAGAGGCACAGAGAAAAACAACGACACTCAATGTCAGAGCTGATAATTAACAGGATCTCGGTTTTGAACTTGGATCAGCTTTGGCAGCAGCAGTTCAAGGCAGTCTTCCCTGAAGCAGTCAGGATGAACAATCTGATTTGTCAAGTGAAGATCACAAGTTCATAGAGATGGTTATAAATTCTGCAAAACTGGTGGATAGCCACTTTCAGATTAGTTCACCGTTGAGAAAGAAGGAGGGTTAACATGCCAAATAATGGGAAGATTGCTGAACAGCAGGTTCTAAATTGAAGGAAGAAGTTTAAGAAGGATTTGTCATTTCACACAGACTACACAGCTTTCATGAAGGATGTCATCTCCAAAGGTTATGCCAAAAGAGTGTCAGCAGAGGATCTGGAATGAAGTGAAGGGAAAATCTGGTCTCTACCATATCATGGTGTTTTTCACCCCAAAAAAGGGAAACGTGATGTTGTGTTTAACCATGGAGTAATTTTTCAAGGAATATCACAATGCTCAGCTTTTACAGGGACCATATCTTATCAGCTCACTGATTGAAATTCTAACCAGATTCAGAAAAGAACCAGTGGTGATCATAGCAGATATTGAATCAATGTTTCATATTGAATCAATGTTTCATCAGGTTAAAGTACCAGCAGAAGATGCTGATTTGCTGAGGTTTATCTGGTGGCTTGATGGTGGTCTCAACTAAGATATGGTGGGCTTTAGAATGGTAGCACATCTCTTTGGAGCAACTTCATCACCGAGCTGTGTGAATTCTGCTCTTAGAAAATGCACAGAAGACAATGAAGAACAGTTCATCCATGAGACGGTGGATAAGGTTTTGCACTGCTTCTGTTAATGATGCCTTGTGCCAGTGTCCTCTGAAGAAGTGGCATCTCTCTGTCATGACCCTGTATCTATTTGTGCTAAAGGTAGCTTTCAATTCACAAAGTGGTTAAGTAACAGACATAGTGCACTATGATATCAGAAGAGCAAAGAGCAAAAGACACAAAAGATTTGGATTTGGATCAAGATATAGCTTCAGTGGAGAGAGTATTGGGTGTGCAATGGTGCATTCAGTCTGATACTTTCAAATTTAAGATTATGATCCAAGATAGACCACTCATCAGAAGGGGAATCCTTTCTACAGTTAGATTCATCTATGAACGTCTAGGAATTCTGAGTCCAGTGGTGCTATCTGCTAAGATGATCCTACAAGATCTATGTAAGAAAGAGATTGGTTGGGATGACACTATACTAACATCAGTTGCTCATGCATGGACAAACTGGCTGGAAGAACTTCGCCAGCTGGAGGAGTTCAAAGTTGTTAGATGTTTGAAACCTGTGGATTTTGGAGAAATTGCTGCTGCACAATTATACCACTTTAAAGACACAAGTGAAGATGGCTATGGAGCAGTGACTTACCTATTTTTGCACAGCATGCCCTCTCAGGTGCACAGTGCTTTCATCATGGCAAAATCTAAGGATAGCTCCGTTGAAGTCAGTTTCCATCCCTTGTATGGAGCTCATTGCTGCTACAATGGCATGCCATATACACACTCTGTGGAGGAAGGATTGCACATGGCAGATCTACCTCTGAACAGTTGCTCCAGACGAACTCATGTTTACACTCATAGGAGCAGACTACTTTCGACCTTTTGAGGTGAAGAGGAGATGGAGTACAGTGAAGAGGTATGGGGTTACATTTACCTGTCTAGCTGTACGAGCTATTCACATTGAAGTGGCATCTTACTTAGACACAGATTCCATTGTTAATGCACTTAAGATGCTTTATAGCAAGACCAGGACAGGTTCATGAACTATGCTCTGATAATTCAACAAACTTTGTTGGAGTTGAGTGTGAGTTGCAAGAAGGAATTGAGAAGAGGAATCATTCATGGATCAGTGATGTCCTTCTTCAAAAAGGAATTAAGTGGATTTTTAACCCCTTGGCTGGTTTACAACATGGAGGAACATGGGAGAGATTGATTAGGTCTGTGCAAAAGGTCCTCAGCTTCTCCATGAAGCTGCAGAATCTTGACGAAATGTCAATTGTACTTTTTTCTATAAATGCTGCCTGGCCTGCTGAGTTCCTCCAGCATTTTGTGTGTGTTGCTTGTATTTCCAGCATCTGCACATTTACTCTTGTTTGTGTTATATTGCTAATATAGTTCTGTTAGATTTTAATCACTACAAGATTGCTTGGCTTTGCTGGTTTCGTAACAAAGGATCGAAGGTACTTTCTTCAACTTTGGAACTTAGCTAATTTAGAAGTGCATTATGCATGTCAATCTCCTGCCTTAGCCTTTCCGTGGTTTTGGTTTGTTTAAAGTAACCGATACAGGATGGGGGGGGGGGCGCGTGGGATTTCATTGAAATTTACCGGATACTGAAAGGCCAGGATACATTTGATATGGAGAGAATGTTTCCATTAATAGCGGAGTCCAGAATCATGGGCACCACCTTATAGTGAAGGACATCCCTTTAAAACTGAGATGAGGAAGAATTTCTTCAGCCAGAGGGTGATGAATCTGTGGAATTCACTGCCACAGAATGCTGTGGAGGTCAAGTCAATGGGTGTTTACAAAGTGGAGATTAATGGGCTTCTGACTTGTAAAGGGGTTACGCGTTACAGGGAGAAAGCAGGACATTGGGGTTGAAAAAAAATCTGTGAACCCTGAATGGCAGACCAGACTCGATGGGCGAAATGGCCTAATTCTGCTCCTATGAATTATGGTCTTATAATTACAAACTGAAATAAATATACTAAATGCCACAAAGAATCTCCCAACTGAAGGTCTTAAATCTAAAGAAAATCCTTGCTAGAATGAAGACTGTATTTGGTCCAGTTATTTTTTCACAGTTCAGTAATATGTGCTTTAACAGAAGTAATTTGTTTTTATGAGACCATGAGACACAAGTACAGATTCTGGTCCACCAATTGAATATGGTTGAGTTATTTTCGCTCATCCCCATTCTCCTGTCTTCCCCGTAACCTTTGACACCCTTACTAACCAAGAACCTGTCATCTCCGCTTTAAACATTACCAATCACATAGTCTGCACAGCTGTCTACAGCAGGGGTTCCAAACCTGGGGTCCATGGCAAAGAAAAGGTTGGGAACGCTGGTCTATAAGCGATGAATTTCAAAGATTCACCACACTCTGGCTAAAGAAATTTAGCCTAATCTCTGTTCTAAAGGAACACCCTTGCATTTCAAGGTTGTGCCATCTGACCCTAGATTACCTGATTTTCGGAAACATTCTCTCCACATTCACTCTATCCTAGGCCTTTCAATATTTCAAGGAGATTTCCCCTTCATTCTTCTAAACTCCAGCAAGTATAGGTCCAGAGCCATCAAACACTCACCACATATTTTTATGGTGATGGCACAGAAAACCATAATGTTACACCATGACACAAAGCTTTCATCCAGAAAGTGGATACATTCCAAAACCATTTATCTAAAGCACAGCCTCATGTTTAGACATGCAGCAAAGCAAACCAAAAGGTACAACAATGAACTGAATATTACTTATAACACAGTTATGGCATACTTATTGCTCCTAACAGCATTATTCACTCGTCATTCCCTCTCCTGGAGTAGTATTGATTATGCAGATGGTAATAAATCATTTTTGAACAGTATTTAAATATTCCACCAGAGCTCTCAGTCAAGAAAGGCCAATTACATACAACTAGGTGATGCGCAATAAACAACATTTCACATACCTCTATAGTAAAGTGCTCTCCAACAGAAGTTGTTCTAAAATACTTTGATCTGGGGAGGAAAATATGTTGTTAACGTTTACTTGAAAACTTCATGACATCTCAAAAAGCAAAAGCATAATGAAAAATGATCAAGAATACAAGAACAACAGACCTTATTCAAAGCTTTCAAGGTGACGACACACACTGTATGTTAGAAAGGCAGCAGAATACACACATTGTATTCTGATTGATGTCTTTCATTTATCAGGAAATAATTTCAGTTGTTTTCTATACTTACCAATAAATTAAAATGGAATCAGTTGGGTGGTAAAATCAAAAAATATATTTTCAGCCTTGATACTTCTAAGTATTGTTTTGAAGCTTTTCTTCACCAGAAATTTTTCTGCATAATTACCACGATCATTGGAAGGAAACTATCAACATTTTAACACCTCATCATGTTTTCAATATTACTTGTAACTTTGGAGTTCTTTTAATGAAGAACAATCATTTCACAGGAGAGCAATGAAGATAGGTAGTATAGTGGCTAGTGCAACGCTTTACAATGCAGGTGACCTGGGTTCAATTCCCGCCGTTGCCAGTAAGGAGTTTGTAGGTTCTCCCTGTGACCGCAAGGGCTTCCTCTAGGTATTCCGGTTTCCTCCCACAAAGATGTACCAGTTGGTCATTGTAAACTGTCCCATGATTAGGCTAGGATTAAATTGGGAGAGTTGCTGGGTGGCGTTCTTTCGAAGGGCCTATACTGCACTGTATATTAATAAACAAAGGTGAAAAAATTGGAGTTGAAAAAGATGGAGAGAATAGTGGAGGAAAGGGATGAAGATGATGAAATGCAGAGTGTTCAGAATTAGTTAGTTATGTTTTTCATCTGTTGCTGTACAACTTTCCCTGTAAAAGACCAACTCATTGTTCCTGCAAAACAGCAAATTTGTAATACATAAGCAAATTAAGAAGTCCTCATTGTAAATAATATTGAAAATGTCTCATTTTAGGTTTCGCTGCATTGATTTCCCACTCCTTCCATGGAGTAACTTCCTAAATAACTCTGTAGATTCCTCTATATTTTCCATATTGATACTGTGTGTGTGTGTATATATATATATATATATATATATATATATATATACACATACATACATACATACATACACACACAACCAGTGCTGATCCCAGTGAGATCAGCTGTGTTACTGAGCAGACAAATGAATGATTGGGAAAAGAGACAGGCCAATGATCACTCATTATCACTCATTATTACACATTGTCCCAGCCATGGCAATACTTATATCACAAGAAGATGGAGGCAATTTTCTCACTGTTACTCTGTATACAAAACCTAGTTCTTTCACCCTCTAACTACTCCCATTCACTCACTGGCCAGACACCCTTGTTTACAAATTATCCATACGGTCACCCAGTTTTCATTAGAAATCCCTGCTTTCAATTTATCAGAGACAGCCCCTACTCAATAAATCATGCAAAGGAATTACATTGCATGATGAGCAGATTTGAGCTTGCTCCCCTAATCCCAAATTCCCCTCAAATTTAATCCGTGCAAGGCCATTGCTGAGATATCTTAACAACTATTTTGTTAGATAGAATGAGATTCCCCACCCCCCAAAAAAAAGTGTTCTTTTCTTTCACCAAAGGAAAAACCAAAGCTTGGCATCAAGCAGAGTTTAGAAGGGAATTAGATTTAGTCAGTAGTTGTTCAAAAATGATTTCTTAGAAGTTGGAAATGCAGCATTAGCATTTTCAAATGTCTGCAAATTGAGAAAGAAGTCAGAGGGGAGGTTGTAAAAACAAATTATACAGTGTGCTTGCATAACGTTTACTATTTATTTGCATGAAGTCTGTGGTGATTTATTTCAGTATTTGAGATTTAACCTAAATGAGGCAGGAGTATTATCTGGTAAACTACAAAAGAAATGGTCTAAATTGATATAGCCAAAACAACATAAACCAGGTATAGTGGATTCTGGTTAATTGGGCCACTGGTTAATCGGGACAGCTGCTGATTAGGGCCAACTCTTAAAGAACAAACACAAACTGAGAAAATTGCCAGAATTCACTTCGTTTATTTGGGACACTATGCCACTTAATTGGGGAAAAAGAATGTCTTCTAACTACGTCAGTTGCGTGGCCGTTAGACACGACACCGTGTTTAGAGCGAACAGTTTTTAAGTAACATTACTTGCGAGTTTGTGTTCAAAAAGCAGTGATTTTTCTCACTGATAGCTGGCGAGTAATAAACAGGAAGAACTGTTTTGCTCGCTGAGGTTTCAAACACTCAAGCTTGGAGATGCTAGAAACAGCTGGAAGTTAAAATTATGATAAATTACAAAATAAATAATGCAGAAAAAAGAACAACAAGGTATTGCTTTTGGACTATTCAGAAATCTGATGGAGGGGAATGTGGGTCTTCAGGTTCCTGTACATCCTCCCAAGGGTAATAATGCGACGCAGGCATGTTGTGGATGGTGAGAATCCTTAGTGATCACGCTACCTTCCTGAGGCACTGTCTCTTGAGCGAGCCAGGGAACCAGTGAGATTGCATCTACGGTAGCCCTGTTGAGGTGGTGGATGAACTGCAGCAGGTCCAGGCCCTTGCTGAGGGAGGAGTTAACTCGAGCCATGACCAACCTCTCAAAGTACTTCTTTACAGCAGATGTGCTATCAGTTGATAGTCCCTGAAGCACCTTGCTACGTTCTTCCAGGGCACCAGTATGATTGCTGCCCTTTTGAAGCAGCGGGAGGTTGAAGATGAACTTTAACACTCCAGCCAGTTGGTTGACACAGGTTTTCAGCATCCTTCCAGGTACACCATCAGGGCCTGATGCTTTGCAAAAGTTCACCTTCTTGAAAGATGTTCTGGTGTAGGCCTCCAAGGCAGAGATCACAGAGTGCCGGATGCTGTAGGAATATGTACAAGTGTTCTGAACTGAAGTCCACGAAGAGAGTCTATCCACTGAACTTAGAGTCTGTGGATCGACTCTCTTTGTGGACCAGTTCAGTACGCTATTTGCTTGCGATTATTGTTTGTCCGATTTGTTTCTTTTTCTCTACACATTGGGTGTTTGACAGTCTTTTTTTTAAAATGGGTTCTTGTGGGTTTCTTTGTTTTGTGGCTGCCTGTTAGGAAACCGATCTCAAGCTTGTATAATATATACATACTTTGATAAAAAAAAATGTACTTTGAACTTTGAAGTGTAGTCTTAAGTCTGATTTATACTTCTGCGTTAACTGGACGCTGTAACCTACGCAAGTGCCCTGCACGCGTTCTGAGCATTTATACTTGTGTGTTGGTGTGTGTGCATCGCTCTGCAATTCGCGCACACACCTGCCCGTGCAAGGCTTCATGGTCATGGTAGTCTTTCTCGGGGTAAACAAGAAGCGAGCATCTTTTTTTCGTAAAAGCGAAATGTGTCCTCCATAATTTTTTTTAGATTATGAAGACACGCAGTCCTCTTTTATTGTCATTTAGTAATGCATGCGTTAAGAAATGATACATTATTTCCTCCGGTGTGATATCATAAAGCACAGGACAGACCAAGACTGAAAAAACTAACAAAACCACATAATTATAACATATAGTTACAACAGTGCAACAATACCATAACTTGATGAAGAAGTCCATGAGCACAGGAAAAAGTTCAGAGTCACTCAGATGTCCCACATCTCACGCAGACAGCAGAAGGAAGAAAAACTCTCCCTGCCATGCCCGACCACAGTCCGACTCTGAGTTGTCCGAAAACTTTGAGCCTCCGATCAGCTCTCTGACACCGAGTACCGAGCATCTATTCGAGCGATTTGACCTTAATCTCGGTCGCCAACAGCAGGCAAAGCCGGGGATTTTGAGGCCTTCCCTCCGGAAGATTCATGATCGCGCAGTAACGACAGCAGTGAACGGGCATTTCAGAAATTTCTCCAGATGTTCCTCTGTGCTTTCACATCTGTCTCCATCAAATCAGAATTGTCCACGGCCCCTATTTAATGGATACAATATCATTTTTCACCGGAGGGCTGTACTCTCTTCCCGCCTCCTAATTTCGGAAGTCTATAAAGCTTTATGGAAAGCATTGCAGCCAGAGTTCCTTCCCTGCCCTTCAGTCGCCCAATGGGAAGCTATTGCAGTGTAGGATAACATACGATGCTACCAAGCGGGCTAATCACAGTTCTTATGGTCTGCGTTGCCACGACGTGTGGTTATATTTTGGGAGAGGTGCGTGTCGCAGCAACGCAGGCTCTCGCATAGGATTCTGTGGCGGATTTGCGGCAACACAGTAGTTACAGCGACACGTTGACGCAGAAGTATAAATCAGGCTTAATTCTGCCTTCAAATCTTGCATAAAAGGCTTTGAACGCATGAGGGAGTGAAGCATACTGTGTAGGAGTGTCGACAAAAATTGACACGAGTTTAATTACTTATGTACACTTTATTAAACTCGCAAACAAATGGCGACATTGTACATATAAGAAAAAATCCCACCCCTAAAACGTAATAACGTACAACGTAACACGTAACACATATGGAAATCTTAACCCATAAAAGTCTGGGTGAATTCTGCCTAATGAAAGTAAGGAGTCCTTACAATTGCCATTCAGGGCCCTGTGTTACAATATTACCTGCAGTCCTCTCAGCACCATATTTCCTAAGGCAATGGAGATGTTCCCTAAACCTCCAGCTACTGCACTCACTCCCTGGATGATCTGGAGTCTCCAGTCTGTCAGCTCTCAAGATTGCTGGTTCTTTTAAACAACATGAAACAACATTATTTGTCTCAGTGTCTGTGTACAGTTCCTCTATAAATGAAGCTGTCCATACCTACATTACAGCAAAACCTCCCAGATAGTATTGAAACCTGGGCTGAAAAGTAGCAAGTAACATATTACTGGCACTGTGTAGCATGGATGACCATTTTTAACAACAGAGTAAAGCCACCTAAACCAGATATTTAGTGGGATTACACTCCAAGTCTACATCCTCAATATACTGGTGATCACCAGTGATCAGAACTCAACTTCGTCAACCACAAGAGTACTGAATGGATACTGTAGGAAGCAAACCATTCACTCATCCCTATAATCTATTCACTAACTATGAAGCATAAATGAAGAGCATGATAGAATATATTCCACCTACCTGGAAAAGGACAACACGGGAAAATTCTACACAATCCAAGGCAAAGGATCCTACTTGTCGCATGCCCAACCATCCTAAACATTCATTCCCTCCACCTTTACACTGTGCTTTCAGTGTGTAATATATAGCAAATGCACCAGTGTTATTCACCCCACCCAATCAACTCTATCCTCAAAAAGGACAAGGTGAACAATGCAATCTGCAGTTTACTTGACAAATTACATACTGTTTTCCTAAATCCTGGAACTCCTGTCCGATAATAGAAGTCCTTCACAAGGGGTTTGCAGTGCTTCACCATAAAACATAGGACCAGAGCTGGGCCATTTGGCCTATCAAAACTGCTGCCACTATCCCATCATGTCTAATTTATTATCCCTCTGAACCATTGTTCGCTCCAAGGTGTTTGCTACTAGTGCACAAAGGAATTTAAATTGTGCACAAAAGGTTGCCTCCCTCTACCTCGATTGACGCCCTGTTAAGTATATGTCATGATTGTATACAATCACATTTCCTTTTCCGATTTCTGATGCACATAGTGTTGACAACGTGGTGTTTGCGATGATTTGTCTGCAGATTTTAAAACAGGCTTATTTATACTGTTTTAATTGAAGATATTATTGATTCACTATTTCAAATTCCAAAGAAGCAGAGGGCACGAAGCACAAAAGGACTACTAGTTCATTTAAGGCAGAATGGCTGAATGGAACAGTAGAAACTGCTACGCTGAAAGCCCATGAGGTCAGGAATGTGCAGCTATGAGAAATTTACGTACTATACAGAAACTGGTATTACCTGCATGTATTGTTGCGATGCACAAGTTGTTGGAGAATTTGCAAGTGGGAAGAAGTGGAGTGATATTTGGAAACTTGACTTTTAAAGTGTCATTTAGCAAGCAAGTCACATATGGACGGTGTGCAAACGCTCCAGCGAGAAAATCCTTCATTACCCACTACAGGCCTGCTACGTATATTTTGTGAAACTGTAGATGAACGAGAATGAAAATGATCAAACCCAGAGGAGACCAAAGTTCTTAATGACAGTGTTTTGCTAGCTGTTAAAATGAATACCTCTATACATAAAATTCAGTGTGCATATGCTGTTGTCACTAGGCAAAAAAAATGCACAGCACAACTTTGTGCACACTGGTCATTACAAATTAGAGGAAACATTGCTCTCAACCACATTCACCTGCCTTCTCCCTGTAACCTTTGACACCCTGGCTAATCAAGAAACTATCTAACCAAGAACCCATCAGTCTCCATTTTAAATATACCCAATGATTTACCCTCCACAGCTGTCTGTGGCAATGAATTCCACAGATTCTCCACCTTCTGGTTAAAGAAGTTCTTCCCAACCTCTGTTCTAAAGGGATGTCCTCCTAATCTGAGGCTGCGCTCCCTAGTCCTAGACTTCCTCACATAGGAAACATCCTCTCCACATCCACTCTATCTAGGCCTTTCAATATTCAATAGGTTTCAATGACATAACCTCTCATTTTTCTAAACTCCACTGAGTACCCACAGGTTAACCCTTTCATCTCTGGGATCATTTTCATGAAACTCCTCTGGACACTCTCCGATGCTGGTACATCTTTTTTTAGACAGGAGGCTCAAAACTGTTCACAATACTCTCGGCGTGGTCTGACCAATGCCTACTTGCTTCTATATTCTAGTCCTTTCAAAATAAATACCAAAATTGTATTTGCCTTCCTTATCACCAACACAACCTGCAAGTTAACCTTTAAGGAATCTGCACAAGGACTCTCAAGTCCCTTTGCTCTTCTGATATGAATTTGCTCCCCATTTCGAAAATAATCTACGCCTTTATTCCTTCTACCCAAGGTCATGACCATACACTTCACTACACTACACTATATTCCATCTGCCACACCTTTGTCCATTTTCCTAATCTGATTCCTTCTGCAGCCTCCCTGCTTCCTCAACACCATCATTGTATTGTCCACAAACTTGGCCTCAAAGCCATCTATTCTGTCGTCCAAATTACTGATATATAACATGAAAAGAAGTGGTCCTAACACGGTCCCTGTGGAACACCACTAGTCACTGGCAGCCAAACAGAAAAGGATACCTTTATTCCCACACTTTGCCTCTTGCCAGTCAGCCAATCTTCTATCCATGCTGATCTCTTTCCTGTTATACCATGGACTCTTGTCTCGTTCAGCAACCTCGTGTGCAGCAGGTCTTCTGAAAATCCAAGTAAACAACATCCACTGACTCTCTTGGCTATCCTGCCTGTTATTTCCTCAAAGAATTCACTTGTCCTTACTGAGACCTCCCTAGCAACCTCTTGTCGAAAACTACTTTGCTGTAATTCTGGGTGGTGACGAGTATGGGGCCGGGGTGTAGAGGCAGTGTGATCTATGGCTTCATGGGCAAAGAACTTCGGGCCCCACTTTTCCCCAGATTGGCAAAAACAGAAGAGATCACTCCAGACTAGAACAAAAAGTGAGTTTTATTAAACAGCTCAATTATTTAAAATTTATTATTAAATATTACGAGATGTCATTGAAGGAATGTGTCTAAACTTTGATGTTATGTACATACTGTAAGGGTTCTGATATCCTGGTGTCAAGAGGCACTGTTTTTACACCTCTGTGGGACAGCTGCAGCTTTTCCTTGGGGCCAAATCAGAGGTTACTGCTGCACGGTATATCATTTCC
Source organism: Mobula hypostoma (assembly GCF_963921235.1). Lineage (NCBI taxonomy): Eukaryota > Metazoa > Chordata > Chondrichthyes > Myliobatiformes > Myliobatidae > Mobula > Mobula hypostoma. The sequence continues at coordinate 112,363,269 of NC_086100.1, read as the reverse complement.
GTACCAACTTTCTGAAAGAGCAATCCAGCTACTTCAATTCCCCCGCCCTCTCCACAGCCCTGAATATTAGGGTCATAGAGCAAAGAAACAGGCCCTTCCGCCCATCCAACCCATACTGAACTGTTATTCTGCGTCGTCCCATCAACCTGCAACCAGACCATAGCCCTGTCCACCACTTCCACTGACAGCTCGTTTCACACTCACACCACTTGCTGCCAAGTTTCACTTAAATATTTCACTCTTAACCTATAACCTCTAGTTCTAGTCTCACGTCAGTTCAAAAAGCCTGCATTTACCCTATCTATACTTCTCATAATTTTGTGTATCTCCCTTTTTAATATAACAACTGAAATTGCTCAACCACAACCTTGCAATGCATTGCAATCCCTGGCCATTTGCTGCTTAAGTTGATTTTCCTCATGTTACTCTTGGCCATTCTGTCAATCATTTTTAATTCCAGTACCACTTCTTGATCCTTCCAGCAATGCTTCCCCCTGCCCTGCTTCCTGCTAACCACATGGGCAATCTGTAAACTTTATCATGCAACAAAAAGCAGGGTGTCCAACAGATATTTGAGATGACCCGCTACCTTGAATTTCCAGGTGAAAATGAGCAAGCAGAAGTCAAAAATATTTGCCATATATTTCCAACAGTCAAGCTAAAGAAACTTTAAATATGTTTCGGGGTCACTTAGTAATAGGCCTTTCAAGAGCCACCTGCCATGAAAAAAACAACTATACGTCATTTAGTTCAAAATATTTCATTAAAATCTGAAGCTAAATTTAGTGAATTTAATTAAAATGTAGATTTGTTGCTGTCAATGCCAGCCTGCCAATCATTATATTATCAGATTTTCTCAAGCGTATGCTGAGTACATTGGAGTAGGAATGCAATTATAACAGAGCACAACTTCCTTCATCAAGCTTTCTTTTAAGTATTTACATGAAAATTATAGAAATGGCCTGTGCTATTTGAGTTTTGGTAAACTTAGAAAAGGAAGCAATTAAGCACTTGATTATCTGTGAATGTCAAACAAGAGAAAATCTGCGGATGCTGGAAATCCGAGCAACACATACAAAATGCTGGAGAAACTCAGCAGGCCAGGCAGCATCTATGGAAAAAAAGTACAGTCGATGTTTCAGACCACTGAAGGGTGTCCTGCTGAAGGGTTTCGGCCTGAAACGTCGACTGTACTTCTTTCTATAGATGCTGCCTGGCCTGCTGAATTCCTCCAGGATTTTGTGTTGTTACCTGTGTATGTCTGCAGCTAAAGGTTTCAGTCAAGGGCGTTCTACGCTACCAGGAACACTGCAGCCAATCCCACAACAAGCAGATCATTAAGTGCACCAACATTAAAGAGGTTAGTTGACAACTCTGTGGCCTTCACACACCAATATTACTGTAAGCAACCAAGGGGCCTATTGAACATAAAGAGATTGTGAATTGAAGGAAACAAAGTAAATGTTGACATGATGTATTTGAGAGGTTCAATTATCTATTTTTTTCTCTGAAACTCTGTAGTCAAGATTTACAAGTCAACATGTTAAAAAAAAGACATCCTGATCAGAAGCTGTGGGTTTGCAAGTCAGGCTTCTTGTCATCATGACATTTAACTTTAATAACGATGAACTGGTTCACTAAATTGACAAAATCATAGATTTAAACTGAATAGGAAAAAGATGGGTCACGTTCAAAAAAGTACACTTAAATGCAGTGAACTAATTATGGACCTATAACCTATTGAAATTGTACCAAAACAAAAGTTCAGTTGTCACAAGGCAAACAAGAAAGCAGTTAGTGACAAACTCTTGCATTTTGCAGTTTGTGGCTAAGGGTTAGTTAAAACTGTGGCTGCAAGGTCATGCACAAAAAAAGAGAATAGAGAACAACGTAGCTGGGGAGACAGCTTCTGTTAGCCAGAGGAGATACGCACCTTAAAGGACGGCCTGTCAGCCACCATGACGCACCAAGGTGGTGATTAGTCAGCAGAAAATACACATGGTCTGGTCAGTGGATTGACCAGTGAGACGGCTGTGAATGCCTGTTATTAAATTTGTGAGAGTTTTCAGAAGTTATGTCAGAATTGTTGCTAAATTACTGTAATCTCTAAGTTAAATTGATCACAGAATAAGATGTCATCATTAACTAAATCCCTGAGTTGGACACTAACCCTGCTCACAGGTAAACAGTTGATGGCTGTGATAGATCTTAATTACTGTCATCAGTATAATTCTAACCTTGCTCTTCCAAGCTCTGAAGAGGAAAAATCACTGCAATGTCACAAATCATACAAGAGAAAGTCTGCAGAAGCTGGAAATCCAAAGCAATACACACAAAATTCTGGAGGAACTCAGCAGGTCAGGCAGCATCTATGGAAATGAATAGATGGTTGACATTTCAGGCTGAGACCCTTCTTCAGCACAGTCCTGAAGAAGGGTCTTGGCCAAAACATCGAATGTTTATTCATTTCAAGAAAATGGAAATTATAGTCCAGTGAGATTTACTTCAGTGGTTGACAATTTGTTGGAGAAGATCCTGACAGGCAGAATTTATGAGCATTTGGAGAGACATAATCCTATTAGGGATAGTCAGCATGGGTTTGTTAAGATCAGGTTGTGCCTTCCGAACCTGATTGAATTTTTTGAAGATGTGACAAAACACATTGCTGAAGGTAGAGCAGTGGATGCAGTGTATATGGATTTCAGTAAGGCACTTGATAAGGTTCCCAGTGCAAGGCTCATTCAGAAAGTAAGGAGGCATGGGATCCAAGGAGACCTTGCTTTGTGGATCCGGAACTGGCTTGCCCACAGAAGGCAAAGAGGGTTGTAGATGGTTTGTATTCTGCATGGAGGACTGCGACAATGGTGTTCTGTAGGGATCTGTTCTGGGACCCATCCTCTTTGTAATTTTTATAACTGACATGGATGAGGAAATAGAAGGCTGGGTTTGTAAGTTTGTTGATGACACAAAGTTGGGGGTGTTGTGGATAGTCTGGAGGGTTGTCAGAGGTTACAGTGGGACATTGATAGGATGCAGAACTGGGCTGAGAAGTGCCAGATGGAGTTCAACCCAGACAAGTGTCAAGTGGTTCATTTTGGTAGGTCAAACTGAAGATAATATAATATTAATGGTAAGACTTTTGGCAGTATGGAGTATCAGCAAGACCTTAGGGTCTGTGTCTATAGGACACTCAAAGCTGCTGTACAGGTTGACAGTGTTATTAAGAAGGCATATGGTGTGATGGCCTTCATCAACCATGGGATTAAGTTCAAGAGCTGTGAGGTAATGTTAAAGATATAGAAGACCTCAGTTAGACCCCACTTGGAGTGCTGTGTTCAGTTCTGGTCACCTCACTACAGGAAGGATGTGGATGCTATAGAGAGAGTGCCAAGGTGATTTACAAGGACGTTTCCTGAACTGGTGAGCATGCCTTATGAGAATACGTTGAGTGTACTTGGCCTTCTCTCCTTGGAATGATGGAGGATGAGAGGTGACCTGATGGAGGTGTATAAGATGAGAGAAGCATTGATTGTGTGGATAGCCAGAGGCTTTTTCCCAGGGTTGAAATGGCTAACACGAGGGGGTATAGTTTTAAGGTGCTTGGAAGTAGGTATAAGGGGGATGTCAGAGGTAAGTTTTTCCACATAGAGAGTGGTGGGTGTGTGGAATGCACTGCCAGCGATGGTAGTAGAGGCGGATACAACAGGATCTTTTAGGAGACTCTGAGATAGGTACATGGAGCTCAGTAAAACAGAGGGCTATGCAGTAGGAAAATTCTAGGCAGTTTCTAGATTAGGTTACATGGTCAACACAACATTGTGGGCCGAAGGGCCAGTAATGTGCTGTAGATTTATATGTTGTACGTTCTATTTTCATAGATGCTAACTGACCTGCTGAGTTACTCCAGTATTTCGTGTGTGTTGCTTTGCAATGTCACAAATGGTGCTAACTGGTATGCAATGGGCAATGCAATTGTTCTGTATGTGCACTCCCAGAAGATGCTTGATTAATTACTACTTATTGGGTATGTTACAAAACTGGAAGTTTACCAAAAATGTTGTAACCCAACAAACACAACACTAACCTAGGAAGTGAAAGCACGAAACATCGACTAATGGCTATTTTTCAGACTGAAGTAGGTCATGAAGTTCCTCAAATTACTACTAGAATGATTGCCTTAAGTTTGGGGATGGGATGGGTGGGAAGGAGAGGAGTAAGAAGGCACACTGAATCACTTAAAACTTGCAAGTGATACAAACCTTGAAAGTAAAATTACTAAGAGGAAGATGGGAAGAGATCTCAAGGGTACATCGACAGATGAAATGCACGGCAAAAAGGTCTGGCGTGAAGAAAGAAATACTTTCTAATTGTGCAAATTTTAAAGTGGGTGTAATTAGAGACTAGGACGTTCTGGAGGGGCTGAAGAGAAGGGAGTTTACACATTTTATTGAATAGCAGAAAAAGTGAACAGAATAGTTAAACAACATAGAATTTTGCATTTTATAAAGTGAAGCAAAGTATCAAAATCATACTAAACCTATACAACTGACAAGTGTGACCCTGCTGGGAATTATTGCCCAAGAGCAATTCTGATTGAAACACACACCAGTCCTCATTGAGGGATCAGAATGGGAAAGGGTGAGCAGTTTTAAGTTCCTGGGTGTCAATATCTCTGAGGATCTAACTTGGGCCCAACATACTGATGCAGTTACAAAGAAGGCACGACAGTGGCTATATTTCATTAGCAGATTGAGGAGATTGGTATGTCATCAAAGACGCTTGCAAGTTTCTGCCGATGTACCGTGGAGATGATTCTAACTGGCTGCATCGTCATCCGGAATGGGGGAGGGAATGACTGTACAGGAACAAAAAAAGCTGCAGAAAGATGCAAACTTAGTCAGTTCCATCATAGCACCCAGGACATCTTCAATTAAAAAAAGGCGGCATCCATCATTAAGGACCCCCATTATTTAATACATGGTCTTTTGACATTGTTACCATCAGGGAGGACGAACAGGAGGCTGAAGGTACATACTCAATGACTCAGGAACAGTTTCTTCCCCTTTGCCATCTGATTTTTGAATGGACAGTGAACCCATGAACATTACCTCACTACTTTTTTTTTGCACTATTTAACTTAACTATTTAATATATACTTACTGCAATTCACACTTTTTATTATGTATTGCAATGTACCGCTGAATCAGAAACAACACATTTTATGACATATGCCAGTGATATGAAACCTGATTCTGAACAATAGGTAGCTTTAATAGCAAGCATAGCACTATGAGGTTCAAAAGTTGTATGTACATTACTGCTTAGGTGATTCAAAGTTGCAAGACTCATATTTAGTAATTCACTCAAATCATCCTTGCTGGTTATGACAAGTAATCATGATCTTTGCCCTAGGATTTTGTCAAGCTAGGACAAGATGCATGGAATCAGCACCACGCTGATCAATTAAGCTGTGATTCAGCATAAGCTGGTTTAAAAAGGCAACCTCCACAGAAATTGGAAACTAATGTCATACCTGAGTCAAAAATTGTGTTGAACTGAGGAAATTGTTGGAAAAAAAGGAAAGAGGAAGTATCATCTTCCTCACTCCCACCAGGGGGAAAAAAATCCCTAATCAAAAGAGTTGACATGCCATTCAATCACATTATAGCAATGACCAAGGATTGAAAGTAAAATACCTTTTACAGTCTGGAACTCCAAGACAGCAAAACATGTTTTACTTTTAGATCCCAGTAAAATGAAGGGTTCCAATAATATAATATGCACAACACTTAACACACGATTCATTTTATGCCATCATGTAGCCTTGTGTGACCTTTCTCTGAAAGGACAGAAGCAGAAAAGTTCATCATTCTCTTTAGGTTTACTTTCATGTCTCATCCAAATCAATTATAAATTATGAATCTGTCAGAATCACTCTTGGAGGATATCCTGGAAGCTGCTATCACATTGTTTGCAAGAACACTACCAATGCACCACAAGTTATTGAACATTAACTTTCCGATGCTATTAATGATAGGCATTAATTATTTCACTCACAACACCTTAATGAATTTTTAAACATCAGCGAACAAACACTCACTTAAAAGGCACTGATCTGGATTAAAATCACGAACTAAAAGATATAAAAGAAAATAAACAGCTGCTGCTCCTCCTAAACTTTATCAGGGGAATATACTGTAGGGCAAAAGGAGAAAGTAATTTTAAACAGTCTAATTAAATAATTGAAACATCCAGAGAATGTGAGGAGAAACAAAATGAGTAACACTTCAGTATGGAAATAGTGAAGCTATAATGTTACTGCCATTTGCTACTTTTATTACATAAATATCCGGAAGATCAGAAAATCCAAGGAGGTGAAACTGGTTATCCACAGTAGACCACTGGGCCAATGCCAGTGGTATAAATCACTCATCGGCAATTCCTTGCACACAATGCTGTAATATTGCTTCCATTGTCCATAACAAACTCAGGTTTCTGATTTACCACTAAATGTTGGCATAATCCTGATGAAAAGTCTCGACCCAAAACATCGATTGTCCTTCACAGACGCTGTCTGACTCACTAAATTTCTTCATTGCCTTTGTGTTGGTGCAGACTTCCAACATCTGCATCTCGTGTCTCAATTTCATGTCCCTAAAGCTTTTCAATACTCAGAGCCAAGTGTTAAGAATTAATTGGAAATTCATGCATATTGCCATAAATTATCTGTAATAATTGAATTCAATTGACTATTTTTTACACCTTCCACATACATGAGGGAGTGAAAATTTTTACGTTACGGCTCTGTCTAAATGTGCAATGTATAGTAATTTGTAGTAAGTAGTATATACAACATTACAGTCAATATAACATAGTAATGCAATTGTATCGGCATGAATTAATCAGCCTGATGGCCTGTTGGTCCTGGCTTTAATTTCCCAGATGGTAGCAGCTGGAACAGTTTGTAGTTTGGGTGACTCAGATCCCCAGTGATCCTCCAGGCCCTTTTTAAGCAGGCCCTGTCACTGTAAATGTCCTGAATCATGGAAGTTCACATCTACAGATGCGCTGGGCTGTCTGCACCATTCTCTGTAGAGTCCTGCGATTGAGGGAAGTACAGTTCCCATACCAGGCAGTGATGCAGCCAGTCAGAATACTCCCAATTGTGCCCCTGTAGAAAGTCCTTAGGATTTGGGGACTCATGCCAAACTCCTTCAACCATCTGAGGTGAAAGAGGCACTGTTGTGTTTTTTTCACTGCACAGCCTGTATGTACAGACCACGTGAGATCCTAGGTGATGTGTATGCTGAGGAACTTGAAGCTCTCAACCCTGGAACCATTGACGTCAATCGGGGTTAGCTTGTCTCCATTCCTCCTGTAGTCCACAACCAGCTCCTTTGTTTTTGCAACATTGTGGGAAGGGTTGTTCTCTTGACACCACTGCGTAAGGATGATGACTTCCTCTCTGTAGGCTGCCTCGTTATTATTTGAGATAAAACCAATCAATGTAGTATCGTTAGAAATTTAATTAGCAGATTAGAACTGTGGGTGGCAACACAGTCATGGGTATACAGGAAGTAAAGGAGGGGGTTTAGGACACAGCCTTGAGGGGTTCCTGTGTTGAGAATCAGAGGGGCAGAGGTGAGGGAGCCCACTCTTACCACCTACTGGTGATCTGACAGTAAGTCCAGATCAAGCTACACAAGGCAGGGTGAAGGCTGAGGTCTCTGAGCTTCTTGTCAAGCCTGGAGGGAATTATGATGTTGAATGCTTAACTCTAGTCCAAGAACAACATTCTCACATAAGCATCATTTTTCTCCAGATATGTAAGGACAGTGCACAGAGCTGTGGCTATTGCGTCATCTGTTGTGTTGTGTCGGTAGGCGAACTGTAGAGGGTTCAGTGTGGGTGGTAGCATTCAGTCCTTGACCAGCCTCTCAAAGCATTTGCTTATTATTGAGGTGAGTGCGACAGGACACCAGTTGTTCAGATATGTTACCTTGGGCTTTTTAAGTACAGGAACAATGGTTGTTTTTAGAAAAGTAAGTCTTAATTAAGGACAAGAGAATATAGGTGGTAGACTTGAATTTAGGCACCAGAATGAAATATTATCAAAAAGTACGATTGAGTAGCAGCTTAATAGTGCATATAAAATAGTGCAAGCGGAGGTTCTTTGCCTTCCATCACAACATGACAGAGGGGCCATGAGTGATACAGTATTTATCTTTCTATAAATAGCACTCGGTGCCATCATTCTAGTCGAGGTTGGGAATGCAGACATTTTTCCAACATAACATGCTGAAGCAAAAAAAACTGAAAGAACTTTTTAAAATAGACCAACATTTTATTTTAAAGTGAATGATGCACTCAATTTTATTGTGTAGAAAATATAAGATCCAGTTAGAAATGAACATATTTGAATGTTGGAGGTGGTGTGGTGAACAACTGCTGGGCTGATTTCCAGTTTTAGGAATCTGGCATAAAAGGAAAATTTAAAGAACACTCTTGGGCTTTGCAGCTTGTAATAGAAGCACTGGAGTGAATGGCTAACAACAAATTGATATTACTCTTGGAAATTTTTATGCAATTGGCCTAAGAGGGTCATCTACATTAAAACTGAGTTAACTTCCCCAGAACAAAAAATTAATTTCTGAATTATAACTTCTGGGAATGCAACTAAAATAGCAAAAATAAAGATGATGCCATTAAAGATAGTGAGGAGATCTCATTAAAATGTACAAAATTCTGATAAGGCTTGATATAGTGGATATAGGAATGGATAAAAACATCATCTATTACAATCTAGCATCTGCAATCCAAGTTCACAGTCTTGGGATATGGGGCTACTTGACTGGTACAGGAAGTGTTTCACTGGAAGAAAGTTGGATTGACCATGAAGGTAGATTAGTCATCTATACCAGATGGACGACAACTCAGGGTTCTGAAATATGTAGCTGAAGAGATTGTGGAGGCATTAGTTACGATTTTTCAAGAATCACTAGATTCTGGAATGGTTCCAGAGGACCGCAAAATTGCTAATGTCACTCCACTCTTCAAGAAGGGAAGGAGGCAGAGAAAAGGAAATTATAGGCCAGTTAGATTGACTTCAGTGGTTGGGAAGATGCTGGGAGTCCTTTATTAAGGATTAGGTTTCAAGATACTTGGATACATAGGATAAAATTGACCACAATTAGCATGGTTTCCCGAAGAGGAAATTTTTGCTTGACTGATCTGTTGGAATTCTTTAAGGAAATAACAGGCAGGATAGACAAAAGAGGGTCTGCAGATGTTCTTTATTTGGATCTTCAGAAGACTTGTGACAAAGTGCCATATACTTAACAAGGCTCCTTAACATGATAAGAGCCCATGGCACTACAGGAAAGAGACAAGCATGGATTGAAGATTGGCTGACTGTCAGCAGGCAAAGAGTGGGAAAAGGGGGGGGGCCTTTTCTGGTTGGCTGCTGATGACTAGAGGTGTTCCGCAGGGAGTAGTGTTGGGATCACTGCTTTTTACGTCATATGACAATGGTGGAATTTCTGGCTTTGAGGCCTGGTTTGCAGACAATAAGAAGATAGGCGAAGAAGTAGATAGTGTTGAGGAAGCAGGGAGTCTGTCCATTCTCCTGATCTGTGTAAGCTCTTCAGCAAAGTAGCAGATGGAATATAGCAAAGGGAACTGTATCCACTTCAGTCGAAGGAAAAAAGGCACAGACTATTTTCTAAATGGGGGAAAAAAATCAAAAATCAAAGACCTGGACCCATTGCATTTGCCTATCGCTACAATAAATCAACGGCAGACACAATCTCAATGGCTCTCCACATGGGTTTAGACCACCTGCACACCACAAACACCTATGTCAGGATGCTGTTCATCAGTTATAGCTCAGCATTTAATACCATCATTCCCACAAGCCTGATTGAGAAGTTGCAGGACCTGGGCCTCTGTACCTCTCTCTGCAATTGGATCCTCAACTTCCTAACCAGAAGACCACAATCTGTGCGGACTGGTGATAACATATTCTCCTTGCTGATGATCAACACTGGTGCACCTCAGGGGTGTGTGCTTAGCCCACTGCTCTACTCTCTGTATACACATGACTGTGTGACTAGGCATAGCTCAAATACCATCTACAAATTTGCTGATGATACAAATCATTGTTGGTAGAATCTCAGGTGGTGACAAGAGGGTGTACAGGAGTGAGATATGCCAACTAGTGGAGTGGTGCCGCAGCAACAATGTCAGTAAGACGAAAGTGCTGGTTGTGGACTTCAGGAAGGATAAGACGAAGGAACACATACCAATCCTCAGAGGGATCAGAAATGGAGAGAGTGAGCAGCTTCAAGTTCCTGGGTGTCAAGATCTCTGAGGATCTAACCTGGTCCCAACATGTCGACACAGTTATAAAGAGGGCAAGACAGCAGGTATACTTTATTCGGAGTTTGAACAGATTTGGCACGTTAACAAATACACTCAAAAACTTCTATAATTGTACCCGTCTGGCATTGGGCGGAAAGTGGGGGGTGGGGGGGCTACTGCACAGGACCAAAAGAAACTGCAGAGGGTTGTAAATCTAGTCAGCTCCATCTTGGGTACTAGCCTTCAAAATACCCAGGACATCTTCATGGAACGGTGTCTCAGAAAGGCAGCATCCATTATTAAGGACCTCCAGCACCCAGGGCATGCCCTTTTCTCACTGTTATCATCAGGTAGGAGGTACAGAAGCCTGAAGGCACACACTCAATGATTCAGGAACAGCTTCTTCCCCTCTGCCATCCAATTCCTAAATGGACAATGAATCCTTGGACACTACCTCACTTTTTTAAATATACAGTATTTGTTTTTTGCACTCTTAAAAAATCTATTCAATATACATATACTGTAATTGATTTACTTGTTTATTTATCATTTTTATTTTTTTTCTCTTCTAGATTATGTATTGCATTGAACTGCTGCTGCTAAGTTAACAGATTTCACATCACATTCTGGTGATAATAAACCTGATTCTGATTCTGAGATGAAAAGGGACTTGAGAGTCCTTGTGCAGGATTCCCTAAAGGTTAACTTACATGTTGAGTCAGCAGTAAGGATGACAACTGCAATGCTAGCATTCATTTTGAGAGGACCAGAATATAAAGGCAAGGGTGCAATGTTGAGGCTTTCTAAGGCATTGGTCAGAACGCATTTGAGTATTGTGAGCAGATTTGGGCTCCTTATCTAAAAGATGTGATAGCATTCGAGAATTTCCAGAGGAGGTACACAAGAATGAAAGGGTTAATGTACGAGGAGCATCTGATGGCACTGGGCTTTACATGCTGGAGTTTAGAAGAATGAGGGGGTCTCATGGAAATCTGTCGAATATTGAAAAGCCTCGAAAGAATGGATGCGGAGAGAACATTTCCTATAGTGAGGGAGTCTCGGTCCAGAGGGCACAGCCTCAGAATAGGGGGACATCCATTTAGAGCAGAGATGAGAAGGAATTTTTTTAGCTAGGGTGTGGCAAATCTGTGGAATTCTTTGCTACAGACAACCTGTGAAGGCCAAGTCATGGGTATAATTAAAGTGGAGGTTCATAGGTTCTTGATTAGTTAAAGTGTCAAAGATTATAGGGAGAAGGCAAGAGAATGGGGTTAAGAGGGATAATGGATCAGGCATGACGGAATGGTGGAGTAGATTCAGAAGAGAATTAGGTCATTCAGGGCAAAGTCTTATGTCTAAGTCCCATAATGGTTGTTTCCATTTGAATTTACAAATGAATGCCTAATACATCTAATAGTATAGCTGCATATTTTAACTTATGAATAAGTGCAAAACTAATGATAAATGACAGCTCAGCTGAGGAAGCAATTATCTGACAGGCTGAGCCAAAAAGTATAATATTCTGGGTTACACTAGATTAACTTTTTCCAGTACGCTCTAAAAATACACTCTAATTTCTCACTGTTCATACTGTGTTGCAAACAAATCAGAGCCTCAGTCATGCTGGATAGGAGGTGCTAATTACTTCTCAGATACATTTTTATTTAGACAAACAAACTGTTTTCTAACAGGGGAAACTTGAAAATCTCAAGTAAAACTGCCTAGGGTGGGGAAATTAAAAAAAAAATCTGCAAATGTATTATTAACATGAAAAACATTCAAAGACATATTTAATGTTCAATAGTCATGAGGGATTTCAATATACAGGTAGACTGGGAAAATCAGATTGGTGCTGGATCCCAAGAGAGGGAATTTGTAGAATGGCAGCAAGATGGCTTTTTAGAGCAGCTTGTGGTTGAGCCCACTAGGGAAAAGGACAATTCTGGATTGGGGGTTGTGTAACGAACAAGATTTGAGTAGGGATCTCAAGGTAAAGGAACCCTTGGGAGACAATGATCATACTATAATTCACCCTGCAGTTTGAAAGGGAGAAAATAAATCCAGATATATCAGCATTACAATGCAGTGAAGGGAATTACAGAGGCATGACAGGGCAGCTGGCTGAAGTTGATTTGAAGGGGACACTAGCAGGGCTGACATCAGAACTGCAATGGCTTGAGTTTCTGGGGGAAATTCAGAAGGTGCAGAATAGATACATCCCAAAGATGAAGGAGTATTCTATAAGGGAGGAAGAGGCAACTGGGGGTGACAAGGGAAGTCAAAGAAAGCATAAAAACAAAAGTGAGGGCATATAACAAAAAAATTATGGTAAGTTAGAGAGTTGGAAAGCTCTTAAAAACCAACAGAAGGCAACTAAAAAAAAGGAGAGAAAAAATGAAATATGAAGATAAGCTAGCCAAAGTATCAAAGAGGATACAAAAAGTTTTTTTTTTCTAGATATATAAAGAGCAAAAGAGAAGCTAGAGTAAATATTAGACAGCTGGAAAATGTCACTGGAGGGGAAGTAATTGGGGCAGGGACAAAGAAATTGTGGATGAACTTAAGTATTTTGTGTCAGTCTTCACTGTGGAAGACACTAGCAGTATGTCAGAAATTTGAGTGTGTCGGGGGCAGAAGAAAGTGTAGTTGCTATCACAAGGAGAAGGTGCTTAGGAAGCTGAAAGGTCTAAAAGGTAGATAAGTCACCTGTACCATATGGACTATACCCCAGGATTCTGAAGGAGGTAGCTGAAGAGATTGCAGTGGCATTAGTAATTATCTTCAAGAATCACTAGATACTGGAATGGTACTGGAGGAATGGAAATCTGCAAATGTCACTCCATTCTTTAAGAAGGGACAGAGGCAGAAGAAACAAAATTATAGGCTAGTCAGCTTGACTACAGCAATTGGGAAGGCATTGAATTTCATTATTGAGAATGATGTTTTGGGGTACTTAAAGTCAGTCAAAAATCAGCATGGTTTCCTTAAGGGGAAATCTTGCTTGATAAATTTACTGGAATTCTTTGAGAAAATAACAGGCAGGATAGACAAAGGAGAGTCAGTGGATGTTGTTTACATTGGATTTTCAAAAGGGCTTTGATAAAGCGCTGCACAGGAGGTGACCGATCAAGATAACAACCTGTGGTATTACAGGAAAGATACTAGCATGGATAGAAAATTAGCCATTTGACAGGAGGCAAAGAGTGAAAATAAGGGAAGCCTCCTCTGTTTGCCTGCTTGAGATGAGTGGTGTTTCACAGGGGTCAGTACTGGGACTGTTTCTTTTCATGTTATATGTCAATGATTTGGATGACGGAACTAAAGGCTTTGTGGCCAAGTCAGGTAGCAGGGAGTCTGCAGAAAGACTTGGAACGATTTGGAGAATGGACAGAGAAGTCGCAGGTGGGATATAGTGTACGGAACTATATGATCGTGTACTTCAATACAAGAAATAAAGGCAGAGAATATTTTCTAAATGGGGAGAAAATTCAAAAATTAGGAGGTGCAAAGGGACTTGGGAGTCCTCGTGCAGGATTCTCTAAAGGTTATTTTGTAGGTTGGGTCAGTGGTAAGGAAGGCAAATACGATGTTAGCATTCATTTCAAAAGGACTAGAATATAAGAGCAAGGAAGTGATTCTGAGGCTTTATAAGGCGCTTGGGAATATTGTGAGAAGCTCTGAGCTCATTACCCAAGAAAAAGATGTGCTGAGATTGCAGAACGTCCAGAGGAAGTTTACGAGAATGATTCTGGGAAAGGGTCAACATATGAGGAGCATTTTATGGCTCTGAGCCTGTACTCGATGGAGTTTAGAAGAATGTGGGGGGATCTCATTGAAATCTATTGAATATTGAAAGGCCTAGACAGAGTGAATGTGGAGGAGGATGTTTCCCATAGTGGGTGGGTCTTGGACCAGGGAGCACAGCCTCAGAATAGAGGGATGTTCATTTCGAACAGAGATGAAAAGGAATTTCTTTAGCTAGTGGGTGATGAATCTATGTAACTCATTGCCACAAATGGCTGTGGAGGCCAAGACATTGAGTACATTTAAAACAGAGGTTGACAAGTTCTTGATTTAGTCGAGACATTAGAGGTTACAGGGAAAAGACAGGAGAATGGTATTAAGAGGGATAATAAATCAGCCATGATGGCTTGGCTGAGCAGATTCAATGGGCCAAGTGGCTTAATTCTGCTCCTATGTCATATGGCCTTATGATTTATGAATTGCTGAAAGCTGCCAGACGATTTGCCTTCCTTGCCCACTTGCTACCTAGAAACTGCACCTAAATTAACCATCCTGAGTGTCATAAGGTTGCTGCAATCACTCTCAGTTAATCGTGCCACAAAAAGACAAGACTTTAATAGTTCAAGGACCTTTTAAAATAATATTACAATTAATAAAGACTGGCAATTATCCTAGCCAAGCTTCAAAGTGAATAATTTAAATTGTGCAGTTTCCAATCACTCAGTGAACGAAAAGCATTCAAAAACCGGATTTAAAAATAATGAAGTTTTACTTTCCATTTGCTACTTTTTGAAAAGCAAACTGTTCCTACAATCTTTCCTTCCCTTTATTTTTCTTTGATTGACTTATTCAAATTCACCCCCCCCCTCAATTTTTGCACCATTTGTCAATCCTCTGGCCAAAGCAGTAACTGTTGATTCCAAAACTTCCTTTCAGATAAACATTTTCAGCTGTTGACATGCACAATTTGCATGTGTAATACCATTCAATAAAGAAGAAATATTCCATAAGCCACTTCAGGTTGTCTCATCATTCAAGGAATAAATCAGTATGTGGATACTATGTAGATTCTCTATATTTATTGTATTTCTTAATAAATAAGAAAATAACTTTTCAGAAAAAGATCTTATATCATTGAGAAAAAAAATGACTGTCATAGCAGCAAGATCAATAGATCACCAAGGCCTGCACATCCATTGAATGCCTGGGTTTGCTCCCGTACTGAAGTGGTTTCTCTTTTTTCAGATTTGCTGTACAGACCCCTCGGTTAATGGGTCCATGGCGTTAAAGAAGGTTGGGAATCCCTGATCTTCATGGCCGTCTTGACCGATTTGTTGAGGCTGCTACTGTGCCATAACTCCTGCAACTATTTTTGCTTCCACAGTATTAATTTATGGAACTAAATTAGTAAGGTTACAATGGAAGTGACTGAGTCAAATTGGTACCAACGACATAGGCAGGAAAAGGGAGGAGGTCCTGAAAGCAGACTACAGGGGGTTAGTAAAGAAGTTGAGAAGCAGGATGAAAAAGGCAGTCATCTCGGAATTACTGCCTGAGCCACGTGACAGTGAGTACAGGAATAGAGTGAGGTGGAGGATAAATGCCTGGCTGAGGGACTGGAGCAGGGCGCAGGGATTCAGATTTCTGGATCATTGGGACCTATTTTGGGGCAGGAGTGACCTGTTTAAAAAAAAGGAAGGGTTGCACTTGAATCCCAGGGGGACCAATATCCTGGTGGGGAGGTTTGCTTAGGCTTTGGGGAGAGTTTAAACTAGGATTGCTAGGACTGGGGAAGAGGTGGTTGGCTCACAAATAGAGAAAACTTGGAGACAGTGCAAGAGGGAGGATAGGCAGATGATAGAGAAGGGACACGCTCAGACCGATGGCTTGAGATGTATCTACTTTCATGCAAGGAGTATTGTGTACAAAGCGGATGAGCTTAGAGTGTGAATCAGTACTTGGAACTTTGATGTTGTGGCCATTACAGAGACTTGGATGGCTCAGGGGCAGGAATGGTTACTTTGAGTGCCAGGCTTTAGATATTTCAGAGGACAGGGAAGGAGGCAAAAGAGGTAGGGGAGTGGTACTGTTGATCAGAGAAGAAGGAAGACATGGAGGGGTTGTCTACAGGGTCCCTGTGGGTACAAGATAGGAACAGGAAGGGGTCAATAACTCTACTGGGTGCTTTTTTATAGACCACCCAATAGTAATAGGGACATCGAGGAGCAGACAGGGAGACAGATTCTGGTAAGTTGTAATAATAACAGGGTTGTCGCGATGGGAAATTTTAATTTCCAAAATATCGATTGACATGTCCCTAGAGTGAGGGGTTTAGATGGGGTGGAGATTGTTAGGTGTGTTCAAGAAGGCTTCTTGACACAATACGTATTTGAGCCTACAAGAGGAGAGCCCTTACTTGATCTGGTATTGGGAAACGAACCTGGTCAGGTATCAGATCTCTCTGTGGGAGAGCATTTTGGAGATAGCGATCACAATTCTATCTCCTTTATCATAGCATTGGAGAGGGATAGGAATAGACAAGTTAGGAAAACATTTAATTAGAGTAAGGGGAAATATGAGGCTATCAGGCAGGAACTTGGAAGCACAAATTGGGAACTGATGTTCTCAGGGAAACATATGGAAGAAATGTGGCAAATGTTCCGGGGATATTTGTGTGAAGTTCTGCATTGGTACATTCCAATGAGACAGGGAAGGATGGTAGGGTACAAGAACCGTGGTGTACAAAGGCTGTTGTAAATCTAGACAAGAAGAAAAGATGAGCTTATGAAAAGTTCAAAAAGACTAGGTAATCATAGAGATCTAGAAGATTATGAGGCTAGCAGGAAAGGAGTTTAAGAAAGAAATTAGGAGAGCCAGATGGGGCCATGAGGAGGCCTTGGCAGACAGGATTAAGGAAAACCCCAAGGCATTCTACGAGTATGTGACGAGTAAGCGGATAAGACAAGAGAGAATAGGACCAATTAAGTGTGACAGTGGACAAGTGTGTATGGAACTACAGGAGATAGGAGATGTACTTAATGAGTACTTTGCTTCAGTATTCACTACAGAAAAGGATCTTGGCGATTGTAGGGACGACTTACAGCGGGCTGAAAAGCTTGAGCATGTAGATATGAAGAAAGAGGAAGTGCTAGAGATTTTGGAAGGCATCAAGTTGGATAAGTCACCGGGACCGGATGAGATCTACCCCAGGCTACTGTGGGAGGTGAGGGAGGAGATTGCTGAGCCTCTGGCGATGATCCTCGCATCATCAATGGGGACGGGAAAGGTTCTGGAGGATTGGAGGGTTGCGGATGTTGTTCCATTATTCAAGAAAGGGAGTAGAGATAGCCCAGGAAATTATAGACCAGTGAGTCTTACTTCATTGGTTGGTAAGTTGATGGAGAAGATTCTGAGAGGCAGGATTTATGAACATTTGGGGAGGCATAATATGATTAGGAATAGTCAGCATGGCTTTGCCAAAGGCAGGTCGTGTCTTACAAGCCTGATTGAATTCTTTGAGGATGTACAGCAGTAGATGTAGTGTATATGGATTTCAGCAAGGCATTTGATACAGTACCCCAGGCAAGGCTTATTGAGAAAGTAAGGAGGCATGGAATCCAAGGGGACGTTGCTTTGCGGATCCAGAACTGGCTTGCCCACAGAAGGCAAACAGTGGTTGTAGAAGGGTCATATTCTGCATGGAGGTTGGTCACCAGTGGTGTGCCTCATGAATCTGTTCTGGGACCCACTCTCTTCATAATTTTTATAATTGACCTGGGTAAGGAAGTGGAGAGATGGGTTAGTAACTTTGCTGATGACACAAAGGTTGGAGGTGTTGTGGATAGCGTGGACGGCTGTCAGAGGTTACAGCGGGACATTGATAGGATGCAAAACTGGGCTGAGAAGTGGCAGATGAAGTTCAACCCAGATAAGTGTGAGGTGGTTCATTTTGGTAGGTCAAATATGATGACAGAATATAGTATTAATGGTAAGACTCTTGGCAGTGTGAAGGATCAGAAGGATCTCGGGGTCTGAGTCCAAAGGGCACTCAAAGCTGCTGTGCTGGTTGACTCTGTGGTTAAGACAGCATAGACGCGTTGGCATTCATCAATCATAAGATTGAGTTTAGGAGACGAGAGGAAATGTTGCAGCTATATAGGACCCTGGTCAGACCCCACTTGGAGTACTGTGCTCAGTTCTGGTTGCCTCACTACAGGAAGGATGTGGAAACCACAGAAAGGGTGCAGAGGAGATCTACAAGGATGTTGCCTGGATTGGGGAGCATGCCTTATGAGAATAAGTTCAGTGAACTCGGCCTTTTCTCCTTGGAGTGACAGAGGATGAGAGGTGACCTTATAGAGGTGTATAAGATGACAACAGCCATTGATTGTGTGGATAATCAGAGGCCTTTGCCTTTTTCCCAGGGCTGAAATGACTAGCACGAGAGGACACAATTTTAAGGTGCTTGGAAGTAGGTACAGAGGAGATATCAGGGGTAAGTTTTTTTTTTACGCAGAGAGTGATGTGTGTGGGGAATGGGCTGCCGCCGGCGATGGTGGTGGAGGTGGATACGATAGGGTCTTTTGAGAGACTCCTGAACAGGTACATGGAGCTCAGAAAAATAGAGGTCTATCGGTAACTCTAGGTTATTTCTAAGGTAAGGCCATGTTTGGCTCAGCTTTGTGGGCCAAAGGGCCTGCATTGTGCTGTAGGTTTTCTATGTTTCTAAAACCAATATCACCTTTCTCTACACTACCAATTTTGAGAAAAGTTAGGAAAGTAGACCTTCATTAAACTAGATGCAAAGGCAAACCCTTATCTTAACAAGCATTTCATTAGCTGGATTTTGTTAAACAGACAAATTGGCCTTACCAACAATTTCCCCATGTATTGAATTTCTGCTGAGTCACATACTGTCTGGGCTGAGGCACAGGATTAATAACGTGGCCTCTAGTTTTCCCTGTTGTGGGCATCTGTGAGAGAGCGATAATACACATGTTGCGAGGGAATAAACACAAGTCCACAAAGATGCTAGTTCCGTATCCTTCTGTTTCTCAGTCTCCTTCATTTGCGCTCTGTAAACACGCAGTCTTGCTCATGAGCACTACACATGCCTTCCTTAAGTGGCACACACAAAGGCACCTGTTGCTCTTTCAAATACTTCTGCTGTGCTTGGAAGCTAAGCAACAGGGTTCTCTTAACACACTGGGATGGGAATATAAATGTAAATGTAGTTAAAGTAGCTGATTTATTACAAGAGCAGGTCTTCTTTCCAGCGCAGTGTTCTGCACCAGTCAAGAAAGCGTAATTTCCAAACCATTCCAATTATTCAAGTTTATTGTCAAGTGCACAAGTACAGTGGCTACAGTACAACTAAAAATTTGCTCACAGCAGCATCACAGCACACTGAATACAAATATCATACAGTACAAAAGAAAGAAAAGGCTATGCACACAAAAGAGATGAGTGCCAAAGAAAGAAAGACACAAAGACCAGTTCATGGTACTGCAAGAGGTGGTTGCCAGGATTCTGGTGCTGGGGGGTTGGGATTGTGCACGCAGGGTCAAGAGCCTGCTGATTGTAGGACGGTATCTCTTTCTGAACCTGGTGTGGGACTCAAAGTTTCTATATTCCTACTTGATGCTAGGAGTGAAAAGAGGGCATGACCAGGATGGTGGACTTCCTTGATGACAGGTGTCACCTTCTTGAGACAGCACCTCCTGCAGATGCTGTCATTAGTGCTGAGGGCGGTGCCAGTGATGGACCAGGTTGCATTAGTGCCGAGGTCGGTGCCAGTGACTGACCAGGTTGCATTAGTGCCGAGGGCGGTGCCAGTGACTGACCAGGTTGCATTAGTGCTGAGGGCGGTGCCAGTGACTGACCAGGTTGCATTAGTGCCGGGGGCGGTGCCAGTGATGGACCAGGTTGCATTAGTGCCGAGGGCGGTGCCAGTGACTGACCAGGTTGCATTAGTGCCGAGGGCGGTGCCAGTGAGGATCAGGATGCATTAGTGCCGAGGGCCCCAGGCTGCATTAGTGCGGAGGGCGGTGCCAGTGATGGACCAGGTTGCATTAGTGCAGAGGGCCGTTCCAGTGACGGACCAGGTTGCATTCATGACTGTCTGCAGCCTCTTGCACTCCTTAGGCTTCTGAGAAACTGCAGGCTCTGGCGCATCTTTTTCGTGATTACACTAAGCCCCAAACAGGTCATCTGACCCTAATCAACATGAATACAAAACTCTTTCCATCCACTTTAAAAGGAGTATGCCGTTGGGGTGGGGGGGGGGGAGAGAGGGAGGCACAGTAGTGTAGTGGTTAGCACAACCCTTTACAGTACAGGTGGCCCGGGTTCAATACCGCCACTGCCTATAAGGAGTTTGTACGTTCTCCTTGTGACCACATGGGTTTCCTCTGGGTGGTCCAGTTCTCTCCACCCCACAACCACAGTCCAAAGATGTACTGGTTGGTAGTTTAAGTGGTCATTGTAAATTGTTCCAGGATTAAACTAGGAGACTGCTGGGTGAGGCCACTCGAAGGGTCGGAAGGGCCTATTGTATGCTGGATCCCAATTAATTAATTAAACTGCTTCTTGGTTGAGACTTCAACCCTTTACAAAGAATACACAAGGTCTTAACAATTATGCACCATATGCAGTTGTATTATCAGGACATCCTGCAGTGCATTAGGTCTGTTCCTGAACATGCTTACATTTACCACATGCAAGGGTGACACTCTCCTCTTTTTGTCCATTTCTCATTAATTTCTAAGTTTTGCATCCAGCAAAACCAATCTGCAATTGCAATAACACTATGGATTATGTTATTCCCCACGCCCCCCCCCCGCAATCCCCAATGTCAATTGGCTTATTTCATTTTGCATCAGTTAAAACATGAAACTTGCTTGGCAAAGACACAATGATCTGTTTCTCTGCAATAGCAGAAGCTGACCAGCCCAGATCATTAATTTTACTGCCATTCTATCTGCCTGTCTTCTCGGGTTCCAGTTACTCACTCATGATGGCAAGGACACAAAATGGCAGTGTGATTTGCCAGTTTACTTAAACTTCTTGATCAATCAGCATATTTCTTTTCTGTAACAAACCCTAGAAACTATTCTTACAGCACAGTTCTCTCAACACTGTATCCATTACTTAAATTAGTTTCAATAATGCATGTAGCTCCTGAAACAGAGTCACAGATCTCATGCAACGAAATGTATAAATTTCATTAAAACTGTAATGCAAACTGAAAACTTAGGACATCTCTATTCCTCCCTTTTCTTCCTCATATCTTTACACACATCTACCCCACAGAGGTCCAGGCACTCAAATATTTTTAAATAATGTTGCACAAAAACAAAACAGATGTTTAATGCATCACCTATTTCAGGTCTGAACAAAGTCATCATCAACTAAGTCTCAAAATCCCTTGGGCCCCTTTTCAGGTTTTACTCTTTGATCCACGACTTATTAGTATTTTTTCTGAAATACTATTTCCAACAATTTACCCAAGAATAAAATTTACTACAGTTTATATTGGTCTTTGGATGGAATTGAGATATTATTACTATAAAGTCTTCAGCAAGAATCTTTGTGCCCAGCACACTATGAGTCTCAAAGGACAAGCTCACTCATGCACTAATTGAATTATATTGGCTCCAGATCCAACAAGTTCCCAGATGAAAAACTCTTATCACTGTGTGCAGACCAGTCCATGACTCTTGCCCCTTCGTAGCTCTGACTGCTATCACCCTAAGACTGCCATATCCTTCAATTCTGGTCTCCTGCCTGCCTTTTAATATCATCATCAATCTACCATCTGTGCTCCTACCTTCAGCTACAAAGACCCTGTGTTGTAGCATTCCCTTCCCAAAACTCTTCTCCCAATCTTCCTTTACAACCTAAACACAAGAGATTCTACAGATGTTGCAAATCCAGAAAAACACACACAAAATGCTGGAGGAACTCAGCAGCCAGGCAGCATCTACGGGAATGAATAAACAGTGAACATTTTGGGCTGAGACCCTTCATCAGGATTGGAAAAGAAGGGGGATGACGCTAGAATAAAAAGATGGTGGGAGGAGAAGGTCAAGCTAGAAGATGACAGGTAAAGCCAGGTGGGTGGGGGAGGGGGAAGAAGAAGCTGGGAGGTGATTGGTGGAAAAGGCAAAGGGCTGAAGAAGAAGGAATCCGACAGGAATGGAGAGTGGACGATGGGAGAAAGGCAAGGGAAAGGGCACTGGGGAGGTGAAAGGCAAGTAAGAAGAGGTAAGAGAGAAGGAAGAGAGAAAATGATATCTGTGTCATAAGGTTGGAGGCTACCTAGACGGAATGTGATGTTCTTCCTCCACCCTGAGTGGCTTCATCACAGCACAAGAGCAGGCCAGGTGAGGACGGGAATGGGGAGAGAAATTAAAATGGTTGGCTACAGGGAAACGCTGCTTGTTGCAGATGGAGTGGAGGTGCTTGACAAAGAGGTCCTCAATTTATGTCACATCTACCAATGTAGGGAAGACTGCATTGGGAGCACCATATATAGTAGACCAGGGGTCCCCAACATTTTTTGCACTGCGGACCGGTTTAATATTGATAATATTCTTGCGGACCGGCTGACGGGGAGGCGGGGGGGGAGGATGTTGGGATGCCAACGGACAAGAGTGGCAGTCAAGTACGTCATGTTTACTCGAGAAAGACTACCATGACCATGAAGTCTTGTGCAGGCACCAGTGCACATGCGTGTACGTGCTGATTTTTTTCCTACAACTCGTTTTTGCCGATTCTGTTCCGGGGGGGGGGGGTGTTAATCACGACCGGAATATAGGTGATAAATGGCTAATGCACTCAATTTCGTTTCTAAAAGGGTTTATCTAACGAATTTAATATTAAAAGCGCATATTTTCCTCGCATGAATATAATAGAAGAACTGAAAACTTGCCTGGCCAGTAGAAGTGGTAGAGGCAGGTTCGATATTATCATTTAAAGAAAAATTGGGTAGGTATATGGACAGGAAAAGAATGGAGGGTTATGGGCTGAGTGCAGATCGGAGGGACGAGGTGAGAGTAGCGTTTGGCACGGACTGGAAGGCCAGAGATCGCCTGTTTCCGTGCTGTAATTGTTATATGGTTATATAAGTAAGTCAATAGCATCATAACATTTTAAGTAATGTTTGGATATTAAATACACAGCACATATTTTCCCCGTATGAACATATAAAATCATTGCAACACACCAATATCGCTGAATCAGTGGGAGCCCTGGGCTTGTTTCCCTGCAACAAGACGGTCCCATCGAGGGGTGATGGGAGACAGCGATACTCGAAGGGGGTTCTTATGTCCAGTCTATTCCACAATTTAGTTTTCGTTGCATTTATTGCAGAGATATGTTGGAAATGGAAGCAACGTTTTCAGTGCTTTCGTGGATATCTCAGGATATTTAGCCTTGACTTTGATCCGGAATGCCGGCAGAGCTGTTATGTCAAACATACTTTTCAGCCCGCCGTCATTTGCAAGCTCGAGGAGGTGATCTCCTTCCTGCGCTGACATGGATAACGCGCGCGTAATGACCTCGCGTGCATTCAAGTTCAACAGTAGCCGTGACAGGGAATGAGGAAAGGTGCAGCTGACTCTTATTGCCAAATCATAGTGTTTCCTCGCAGCCCGGTAGCACATACTTTGCGGCCCGGTACTGGTCCACAGCCCAGTGGTTGGGGACCCCTGTAGTAGATGACCCCAGCAGATTCACAGGTAAAGTGTTGCCTCACCTGAAAGGACTGTTTGGGGCCCTGAATGGAAGTGAAGGAGGTGGTGAATGGGCAGGTGTAGCATTTCTGCTGCTTGCATGGATACGTGCCAGGAGAGACGAATCAACAAGGGAATCATGGAAGGAGTGATCCTTGCAGGAAGGAGAGAGTGGGGGGGATGTAAAGATGTGTTTGGGGTCAGATCCCGTAGAAGGTGGTGGAAATTTTAGAGAATTATGTATTAGATGCAGAGGCTCATGGGGTGGTAGGTGAGGACAAGAGGAATTCTATTCCCATTAAGAAGGGGTGAGAACTGAAAACTTGTTGAATGCTTTAGGTTTCATGAGTAAAATCAAAAGAACGGGGAATCCATTTCAACTTGTGGGGCTAAACTGAAGAGATTGATCAAGCATTGGCAGTTCAGTGATGGGCATAATAATGCACCGAGAGATCATTTAGTTTGTGGAATCTTACAAGACAGCATTCTAAAAGAGATCCTAACTGAAGCATAACTCACATTTAAAAGAGCAGTTGAAACCACTCTATTAACGGAAACCATAGCCAGAGATGTAATTGTGTTGTAGTTAGGAATGAAAATGAACATGAAAAAAATTGCAATGTCTAAACAGAAACCTGCCTGGCCAAACAAATTGTGTTACCTTCGTGGCAAGGGTTCACATACACCAGACTAATGCAAGTTTAAAGGCAAAGCTTGCATAAAATGCAACAAAGTTTAAGATGGCAATACTGAAGATGTGCAACAGCTTATTGGAAATCATAAGGCAAGAGAATCGACTAAAAACACTGTGTATAACATCTTTTCTGAAGGAAATTGTGGTGGAAGACAGTGAGGAGGCAGGTGGAGGCAAGACTGCTTCAGGGATGAGCTGTGCTGGGCCATTGCGAGGTGTAACATGTTCAAGCCGGGGTAGCAGACAGAGTTTGCCTCGCTATGGGAGATGGAGTGAGCGATTTGGAGAAGAGTTGATGCAGAAGAGTTTCAATGCTCATCTACTTGACCTAGGTGCAAAGATGGATCACTCCAAACACTGAGCAGATTTGGTGAGATCAAGAACAGCTTCAGACTGGGCGGCCCGGGTATGTCGCTGTGCCTAGATTCAGATTCTGGAGTATGGCACAGCTCGGTGCTTGGACAATTTAAATATCGGCCCAGATAGATTGAAAGCCAAAGTATCGGGCTGATTTCACTTGCTCACCCGCGTATGTTTATTCCTTCCTCAGCGTCAAGTCTGTGAACTGATCTGACTGCTGTGCGTTTCTACCCCCCCCCCCTCCCGGGTGTGATGAACTGGGGACCGAGGCATGGGCCTACTCCGGTTACTATGGGAGCAGATCTGAGGCTCAGTCTAGTTCGGGATACTGCTGGCTTGCTTCTATTGTTTGAATGATGTGTGTTTTTTTTTCCTGTCTTGCTCTGCACAGTGGATTTTGGTCCTTTTTTAAAAAAATTGGGTTATTCAGATTTCTTGCTTTGTGGCTGCCTGTAAGCAGACAAATTTCAGGATGTATAATTTATACATTTGAATCTTTGAAAGTAGGACACATACAAAGAGCATATTGAGCAGACAAAAATAAATGGAATGCACAGGGAAGATAAGAAGAAAAGTTGCACTAATCTGTATATAGTTGATGAAAAATCTGATGATGAGAGTGACACAGGACTGGGTGTCTTGAGGTTAACAATGTGAAAGCCAACAAGAGACAAGCAATATGGCTTAAACGAGAAGTGAATGGAAAATAAATTAAAATGGAATTGTACGATGGTTCAGCTATTTCAGTCATTCCGCAAAATGAGTTTGAATGGCATTTCAAAGATACTGAACTGAAGCCTGCAGAAATCCAACGAATAATTTATACTGGAGAGAAGATAACTCCTGTGGGAATGGCATTTATAAAAGTGAAATACAACAACAAGCCACATTGGGCTTTTATGTGGTAAAACAGGAGGACCAACATTGCGGGGATGTGATTGGCTGAGCCAACTACAACTTGATTGGAGATCCATTCACAGTTTGCAAGCCACATCCCTACAATAGAGTCAACTGAAAGCAAATGAAATAAGGTGCTGGATTTCGCCACAGCAGTGTTCAAGGACGGCATTGAAAAGAATAAAACATATCAAGGGTAAAATGGTGTTAAATGAAAATACTGCACCCAGGTTTTACAAACCCCCATCCGCTCCTTAGACTATGAAGACACGCAGTCCTCTTTTATTGTCATTTAGTAATGCATGCATTAAGAAATGATACAATATTTCCTCCAGTGTGATATCACAAAACACAGGACAGACCAAGACTGAAAAAAACTGACAAAACCACATAATTATAACATATAGCTACGATAGTGCAACAATACCATAACTTGATAAAGAAGTCCATGAGCACAGTAAAAAGTTCAAAGTCTCTCAAATGTCCCACATCTCACCCAGACAGGAGAAGGAAGAAAAACTCTCCCTGCCATGCCCGACCACAATCTGTCCCCGAGTCATCCGAAAACTTCGAGCCTCCAAATCAATTCTCCGACACCGACTACTGAGTGCCATCTCTGTCCAAATGATTCGACCTCAATCTCGGTCGCCAACAGCGGGCAAAGCCGGGGATTTTGAGACCTTCCCTCCGGAAGATTCCCGACCGCGCAGTAACAGCAGCAGCGAACCAGCGTTTCAAAAGTTTCTCCAGATGTTCCTCTGTGCTTTCACGTCCATCTCCATCAAATCAGAATTGTCCACAGCCCCTACTTAACAGATACTATATCATTTTTCACTGGAGGGCTGCGCACGCGTGGTGCGCTGCTCCCTCCTCCCGCCGAATACCATCCGTGATAAAGTAGCCAGTGAGCTGGATCGCATGGAGGTTGAAGGAATTCTTTCCAAGGTTGAGTGGAGCCCCATGGACAATGCCAGTGGTCCCAGTAGCCAAGAAGAATGGGTCTGTCAGGATCTGTAGGGATTTTAATGTCACCATCAACCCAGTCCTGAAAGTAGATCAATATCCTCTGCCCAGAATAGAGGATATCCCAAGGCCAAAAGATGTGTCACAGCTGCAGATCCTTTTAGGATTTGTCAGTTACTATAACAATTTCCTGTCAAACCTGGCTACTGTGCTACTGCTCTTGAACTCATTACCACTCATCAGGAAGAAATGGCAAATGGACAAAGCAGTGCAAGGTGGCTTTCCAAAAGGCAAAGGAAATGGTGACGCCAGACACTGCACTCACACATTATAATCCACATCATCCAGTAAAGTTTGCCTGTGACATCTCACCTCATGGTCTCGGTGCATTCATGTCATGTTATGAGTGATGGAAGTCATGTTATGAGTGATGGAAGTGTACACCGCATAGCCTTTGCATCACGTTCCCTTACTGCTACACAGAAAAATTATGCACAGTTTGACAGAGAGATTTTGAGTTTGATTTGGGATGCAAAACATTTCAACCAGTACTTATATGAGAGAGAGCTTACCCTCGCTACTGATCATCAATAACTCTTCTCAGGTGTTCCAGAACACTTAGTCAGTGACAATGGACCACAGCATGCTGTGGAACAGTTTCAGTCATTCTTGAAATGAATGGATTAAGGCATTACATCTGCACCGTACCACCCAGCTCTAAATGGCTTGGTTGAAAGGTTTGTCTAGAGGCTAAAGAACGTACTGTGAGCAATGAGAGCAGAACACACTACAATGACATGGAATCTGAAGCTTGCCAATTTCCTCTCTGCACATTCTACAATCAAAAACTCATGCTTGGATCTCCTCAAACCCAATCTCAGGGGGAGTATGCAGGACAATCAGCTGAGACAAATTGAGGGCTCCTCAAGGAGATTTGATGTTTCGCTCCTGGACAAGCAGTCCTGGCGAGGGACTACAGACATGATCAAACGTGGGTACTGGAAAGATTAAGGGTAGAGCTGGACCACTCTCCTACACAGTGGAGTTTGCATCTGATGTCATCAGGAGACAACACATCGATCAGCTGAGGAAAGCAGAGTCAGCTGTTGGAGAAATAAATATGGCTAGAGCAGTTAGAACCACTTCCTGCAGTCCCAAAGTCAACTGCTACAACCACCATGGAGAAGGCCCCAGAAACTGAGATGTTTTCATACTAGGGTTGCCAACTTTCCCGTATTTGCTGGGACATCCCATACATTGGGCTAAATTGGTTTGACCCACACGGGACTGCCCTTGTCCCGTATTTCCCCCGCTAAGGTAGAGCATTCCTATGAAACCATTCGTAAGCCGAAATGGTGTAAAGTGAAGAAGCAATTACCATTAATTTATATGGGAAAAATTTTTGAGCGTTCTCAGACCCAAAAAATAATCTACCAAATCATACCAAGTAACACATAAAACTTAAAATAACATTAACATATAGTAAAAGCAGGAATGATATGATAAATACACAGCTTATATAAAGTAGAAGTAATGTATGTACAGTGTAGCTTCACTTAACAGAATCTGGAAGTTTAAGCCAAAACCGATCTGTAGAAAAAAAATCAGCACAGACATGCATGCGCACACAGGTATCCGCGCAAGGCTTCATGGTCATGGTAGTCTTTCTCGGGGTAAACACAAGTGTCCCGTATTTGACTGCTACTTTTGTCCCTTATTTGGGAGTAAGAAAGTTGGCAACCCTATTTCATAGCCACGTCTCAGCTACCAAGCACAGTGATCTCTTTTGTCAGGAAAGACACTATCAGAATCAGGTTTAATATCACTGACATATGCCATGAAATTTGTTAAATAGTTAAATTAAATAGAATTAAAGGAAGTACTGAGGTGGTGTTCATGGGTTCAATATCTATTCAGATCTGGGATGGCAGAGGGATAAAAGCTGTTTCTGAAACTTTGAATGTGTGCCTTCAGCCTTCTGTACCTCCTCCCTAATGGCAGCAATGAGAAGAGAACATGTCCTGGGTGGTGGGGATGTGTAATGATGGATGCTGTTTTTTTGAGGCACTGCTCCTTGCAAGTGTCCTGGATACTACCAAGGCTAGTGACCAAAATGGAGCTAAGTTTACAACTCTCTGCAGCTTATTTCGATCCTGTGCAGTAACCCTCCCCTCCCCCATACCAGATGGTGATGCAGCCAGTTTAAATGCTCTCCATCATCCATCTGTAGAAATCTGAGTGGTTTTGGTGATATACCAAATCAAACTCTGAATGAAGTATAGCTGCTGTCTTGCCTTCTTTGTAACAGCATCAATACTTTGGGTCCAGGATAGACCCTCAGAGATCTTGACACCCAGGAACTTGAAATTGCTCACTCTCTCCACTTCTGATCCATCTATGAGGACTGGTGTGTGTTCCTTCATTTTACCCTTTCTGAACTACACAATCAGTTCATTGGTCTTACTGATACTGAGTTTTGACCACTCAACTAGCTGGTATATCCTGCTCCTGTACACTCTTGCATCACCAAGTTCTCTTTGTAAAGAGAACTGAGCAGTGGGCTAAGCACATATCCCTGTGGAGCGCCAGTGTTAATTGTCAGAGAGTTGGAGATGTTATTTCTGATCTGCACAGATTGTGATCTTCCGATGTCCAGTGTTCTAAGCAGTTGTAAAAGCTCACTCAGTGCTTGTAATTGCTTCTCTATCAGTAATACAGCCTGTGAGATCACAAGATCCTTTTCATTCTCTGCACCCAAAGTAATTCTAAGGACAACTTGATTAATGGCCAAGTTAATTTTGTTCCCATAACAAAAAGATTTCAAAATCATAAAGTGAAATAATTGTGTTTTTTGAATTAAGTACCATTAATTTTAAAATGCAGCATTCTTCTTTTTTTACAGTTGTAAAATTGTTATTGAAATAAATGGGTTCATGACCCCACACCAAGTCAAACAGACTGCAGGATCCACAAGCATGTTCCCCAGCAGGTACCTGGCAGGGTCTCAACAACTTCAAAGTTTTAGTATTTGGAAAACGTGGGTTGAAACCCTGAACTTGGTTGTTATTGCAGACAGGTTTTGTTCCATTATTGGTTTACACGTTAGAGAGTCTGAGAAGCTGCAGGAAATGACTCACCTCCGGACAGAAAAAACTCTTTCCACCATCAGGGAATCCCATGTTGTGAATGTGTTTGAATTTTCACTGCTTACTTGGTTGAATGCAGCTCCAAGACAAAGGTACCCATCATTACAGATGGTACCATCCACCAAGTGGACTGCACTTACTCCCAAATGTTATCTCAACAGCAGCTCCCCAAACTCATTACCTCATCACCAAAAGAGTCAAGGAATATCATACACCACCACCTACAGATACCCTTCCAAGATGTACATCATGCACTGTTACTGGGTCAAAATGCTAAAACACTACCCAATAACACCGTGAAAGTACCTTTGCCAGTAATTCAAAGTCACAACCAACCTTTGTCTTCTCAAGGGCAACAAACTCTAGCTTTGCCAATGTCTGGAGCTCACTGCTTTTCCTATTGTCATTGAATGCATTATCTTTAACAACACACACAAAATGCTGGAGGAACTCAGCAGGTCAGGCGGCATCTATGGAAGTGAACAGATAATTGATGTTTCAGGCCAAGACCCTTCTTCAGGACTGAGAACAAATGAAGATGCCAGAATAAAAAGGTGGGGGGATGAAAAGGAGATCAGCTGGACGGTGATAGGTGAAGCCAGGCATGTAGGCAATTTCAAGGGCTGGAGAAGAAGGAACCTGATAGAAGAGGAGAGTGGATCATAGGAGAAAGGAAGGAAGAGGGAACCTGGGAGAACTAATAGGCAAGTGAGAAAAGGTAAAATATCAGCGTGGGGAATGGGGGGAGAGGTGGGAGGGGGAAAATATTTTTTACTGGAAGGAGTATCAAGTTAGAGGCTAACCAGACGGAATATAAGGTACTGCTCCTCCACTCTGTGGATAACCTCATTGTGACAAAAGAGGCAGCCGTGGACTGACATGTCAGAGCAGAAATAGGAATTGGAATTAAAATGTTTGGCCACCAGGAAGTCCCACTTGTAGTGGATGGAGCGGAGTTGCTCGACTACGCGCTCCCCAAATTACATTGGGTCCCACCAGTGTACAGGAGGCTGCATCAGGAGCACCGGGAGCTAGAAGACCCCAGCAAATTCACAGGTGAAGTGTTGCCTCTCCTGGAAAGACTGTCTGGGGCCATAACTGAGGTAAGGGAGGTGGTGTATGGGCAGGTGTATCACTTAGGCCACTCACAGGGATAAGTGCCAGGAGGGTGATGATTGAGGGAGGGAATTGTGGGGGGAGCAATCCCTGCAAAAACTGGGGGGGGGGGAGGGGGGGAAGGTTAAGATACGTTAGGTATCTTCATACCCAATTGAATTAAATACGCATTTTATATAAATTAGAAACTTGGCCTTGGCCCCAAGCACTCACTTCCTGATTTTCTAACCACTTTCTATAACTACACTGATTCCTACATTTTGTTTAAAAAACATGCAGCTTCTGGATTCAATGTCATTTTATACACTAGATTCCTATGAACTCTATTTAATTCTTTCTTGGAAGGCAGATTACAAAGTTCAGTGCTTACCACCAATTACTCACAAGTCAGCTGACTGTTGAGATGCTAAATTAAAATAGAAAATGCTAATAATACTCAGTATCAGGCAGCATTGGTCAACAACGAACCTATTTGTGAAGAAGAATCAATGAGCCATTAACTTTGTTTCTCTTTCTCCACAAATGTTGTTCATCTTCCAGCTCATTCACACCTTGGGTTTGGTATTCATTCCTGGGCTGAGTTTCTCACTGTGCCAGACTTCATAGCAATTCTTAACACTGCCCCAACATACTCGTTACTCCAACTCTAGCCTCGTCTAAAGAGGTAATACAAGAAGAAGCAGGAGTAAGATCTGACCACTTCCATATGCTCATTGACCAAAATCTATCTATTTTGGCCTTGATTTAGCCTATTGCTGCCTGGGTGGAGAATTTCAAAGATAAAAGAAATTCCTTCTTATCTTAATCTTAAATTCATAAGGACTCATTCAGAAACAATGCTTCTTAATTCATTTTTCCACAAAACACCTTCTTGGTGTCTACCTTATCAAAGCCCCTCAAAATATTACGATCATACAGCACAATAAATTCTCGTTGGCTCCCCCTTCCATGTCAGCCATTCATACTAGTCTTCAACACTTGATCAATAACTTTCCATGCCTAACAATTTCTTGTTTTAAGCACTGCTTAAATGTTGTAAGAATCTCTGTCTCCACCACCCTCTCAGGCAGTGCATTCCAAAATCCAACCACTCCCTGGGTGGAAAAATATGTTCCTTGTATCCTCTCTACACCTCTTACTGCTTCCCTTAAATGTATACCCCCGATTATAAGTACCTCAATTATGAAGGAATACACCTCAATCAGATTTCCCCTCAGCCTTCTCCAACTACAGAAAACAAACCTGGACTCTCCTTATAACCAAGACACTTCATTCCAGGCAATACCCTGGTAAACCTCCTCCACACTCTCTGCAGAGCAATCGTGTCCTTTCTATACCGTGCCAAAACTGCACACATTATAAACATAGACAACCAATGTTTTATAAAGCTGCGCCACAACTTCCCTGTGCTTTATTCTATGCCTTTGCTAATGAATGAAGCATCCCGTAAGCCTTCTTTACCAGCTCTGAAACTTTTCGATGATTTTAAGTTCCCTGGCCCCCACTGCTTTATTTTCACCATGGATGTCCAGTCCCTATATACTTCCATTCCCCATCAATAAGGTCTCAAAGCTCTCCACTTCTTTTTGGATTCCAGACCTAGCCAGTTCCCCTCTACCACCACTCTGCTCCGTCTAGCGGAATTAGTCCTTACTCTTAATAACTTCTCCTTTGGCTCCTCTCACTTCCTCCAAACTAAAGGTGTAGCTATGGGCACCCGTATGGGTCCTAGCTATGCCTGCCTTTTTGTTGGCTTTGTGGAACAACCTATTTTCCAAACCTATTCTGGTATCTGTCCCCCACTTTTCCTTCGCTACATCGACGACTGCATTGACGCTGCTTCCTGCACGCATGCTGAGCTCGTTGACTTCATTAACTTTGCCTCCAACTTTCACCCTGCCCTCAAGTTTACCTGGTCCATTTCCGACACCTCCCTCCCCTTTCTAGATCTTTCTGTCTCTATCTATGGAGACAGCTTGTCTACTGATGTCTACTATAAGCCTACTGACTCTCACAGCTATCTGGACTATTCCTCTTCTCACCCTGTCTCTTGCAAAAATGCCATCCCCTTCTCGCAATTCCTCTGTCTCCACCGCATCTGCTCTCAGGATGAGGCTTTTCATTCCAGGACGAAGGAGTTGTCCTCTTTTTTTTTAAAGAAAGGGGCTTCCCTTCCTCCACCAACTCTGCTGTCAAATGCATCTCCCCGCATTTCACGCACATCTGCTCTCACTCCATCCTCCCGCCACCCCACTAGGAATAGGGTTCCCCTGGTCCTCACTTACCACCCCACCAGCCTCTGGGTCCAACATGCAATTCTTCGTAACTTCTGCCACCTCCAACGGGATCCCACCACTAAGCACATCTTTCCCTACCCCCCAATCTCTCTGCTTTCCACAGGGATCGCTCCCTATGCGACTCCCTTGTCCATTTATACCCCCCATCCTTCCCCACCGATCTCCCTCATGGCACTTATCCTTGTAAGCGGAACAAGTGCTACACATGCCCTTACACTTCCTCCCTCGTTACCATTCAGGGCCCCAGACAGTTCTTCCAGGTGAGGCGACACTTCACCTGTGAGTCGGCTGGGAAGATATACCGCGTCTGGTGCTCCCGATACGGCCTTCTATATATTGGCAAGACCCGACACAGACTGGGAGATCGTTTCGCTGAACACCTAGGCTCTGTCCGCCAGAAAAAGCAGGATCTCCCAGTGGCCACACATTTTAACTCCACATCCCATTCCCATTCTGATATGTCAATCCACGGCCTCCTCTACTGTAAAGATGAAGCCACACTCAGGTTGGAGGAACAACACCTTATATTCTGTCTGGGTAGCCTCCAACCTGATGGCATGAACACTGACTTCTCAAACTTCCGCTAATGCCCCACCTCTCCCCAACCCCATCTGTTATTTATTTATATACACACATTCTTTTTTTCTCTCTCCTTTTTCTCCCTCTATCCCCCTCACTATACCCCTTGCCCATCCTCTGGTTTTTCCCCCTCCCCCTTTTCTTTCTCCCTGGGCCTCCTGTCCCATGATCCTCTCATATCCCCTTTGCCTATCACCTGTCCAGCTCTTGGCTCCATCCCTCCCCCTCCTGTCTTCTCCGATCATTTTGGATCTCCCCCTCCCCCTCCCACTTTCAAATCTCTTACTAGCTCTTCTTTCAGTTAATCCTGACGAAGGGTCTCGGCCCAAAACGTCGACTGTACCTCTTCCTAGAGATGCTGCCTGGCCTGCTGCGTTCACCAGCAACTTTTGCGAGCCTTCTTTACCATGCTATTTTCTTGTGCTTAATCTTTAGGGTTCTGGACTTTTATACCTTGCTGTCCCTGTTCCTCAGTACTCCTTACGATCCTACCATTCACCACTTTAGATGCACCATGATTAAATTTTATTCAAAACAGCTCTGCTCAACTTACCACCAGATGATATCTTTCAGTAGCCTGTGACTATCCTCCTCGTCATCCGCAATACCACCAACTTTTGTTACCCACAAATTTACTTCTCATTCTTCTATTTGCCTCAGCAAATAGACCCTGACATTCCTCAGAAGATAAACCCTTTTAATCCCAGGAATTAACCTTTTCTGAAATGCATTAAGTACATCTTGCTTCAATAAGGAAACCAAAACTTAAGCCTCCTTAGGCCTCCTTATGGATACCCACCAATACTCCATATTGCTGTATTAAGACCTGGCTAATTTAATACAACAGTCTTTTGTTCAATATGACCAACAATCCATTTACCTTCATCATTATTTGTTACACCTGTAATGTTGACATGTACAAGGTTACCTGGCTCCTTCAGTGTAGAAAATGGTGCTCTATCTAAACATTATTCCACATTTCTATTCCTCTTACCAAAAAATGGATAATCTCACGTTTGCTCTTTTCCCCCCAGTCTACTAATTTTTTGCCCATTTACTTAACCCAGTCTCTTATGCAACCTCCTATTTTCACCCACTTGAGTTCATCCAAAACTTTACCGCCCATCTGTTACCTCACATCAGTTATCATCTAACCCAGGCATTCTGAACCCGGAGTCCACAGAACCCTTGTCATCAACTGCACGGCATAAAAACGTTGGGAACTCCTGATCTAAACAATATTTGTCCTACTAAGCTGCAATGACTCCCAACTTGGCAACACCTTCATTTTTAAAATTCTCAACATTCACAAATGCTTTCCACTTCACACTTTCTAATTTTCGGTAACCCTACAAAATCCAAAATCCTCCACTTTGCTTCTGCAATAAATGATATCTTATTAGTCCCAACATTAACATGTCTTGTCTCTACGCTTTTTACTCTTTAGGAACCTCCATGAAATCTCATTGACAATCTTAGGATCATCTGTCCTAATACATTCTTACACTGCCTGATAGTAAATTTGATCTGGTGGAACTCCTGTGAAGAACCTTTGGAAATTTCATTATATTAAAATTTGGTACATTAGTGTGAGTGCTTTTCATATAGAACTTTACTATATCTGTTCTAAATTCTTAAAACTAAGTTGAATGCTATTGTCCCAAGAATTATGCCTTCCAAAAATATTTTTTCCCGGAGCTTCTAACATCTGAAGAATTTAACCTTATTTACATATATAAACATATCCAAATAGCTCCATTGCCATAGCCATCACCACCAAAAAGGCAAAGGTTACTGGGCAGCATCTTCCACAGATTTATTAATTAATATATAGAAGTTACTTGAAAACAAACCAAAACTGCTCTGAGACTAAGCACGGGGGCTGACACTGCATGAGGTGCTCCAAATAACTAAGTTCCAAAGTTCAAAAGAGTACATTCGATCCTTTACTAAGAATCTAGCAAAGGTGAACAATCTTGCAGTGATTTAAAAAAACTAACAAAACTAAAACTAGCAATATAACCAAATAAATAGCTAATAACGATATAACAGTCTAAGCATTAGCAGTAAACAACAAAGCTATTGGCTGCTTCCAACTTTAACCAGACTAGAGTGAACTCAGACAAATACATAGTTATACTCACTTGCTTCTACCACACCCCAACCCACGTGACAGATTACCATAATAAATCTGCCACAAAATAAAATACAGACAGAAAATAGATACTTAGTTCCTACAAATTATCATTTCTGTTGGAGATATTCCGTCAGCCATGTGGTTAAGGCGTCGGTCTAGTGATCTGAAGGTCGCTAGTTTGAGCCTCAGCTGAGGCAGCGTGTTGTGTCCTTGAGTAAGGCACTTAACCACACATTGCTCTGCGACGACACCGGTGCCGAGCTGTATCGGCCCTAGTGTCCTTCCCTTGGACAATATCAGTGGCATGGAGAGAGGAGACCTGCAGCATGGGCAACTGCCAGTCTTCCATACAACCTTGCCCAGGCCTGTCCCTGGAAACCTTCCAAGGCGCAAATCCATGGTCTCATGAGACCAACGGATGCCTATTCCATCAGATTACTTATTAGAATCAAAAACTAAACTACTGAAGGAACCCGGTGGTCAGGAAGCACCTGGCGGGGAAATGATGTGGTTTACATTTCAAGTAGTAACTACCTGAAGCGTCAAACACGCCTTTGCCTCTACAGATGCTGCCTGACCTGTCAGGTTTCTTCAACAATTTATTTATTGCTTCAACATTTGCGGTTTCTTTTGTTTCCATTAGAAAAGTTGTCACTATCGATCATCTTATTTCATATACTCAATAACCTATTGGTCACATGAGCAATAAAATGTCACAGATCAGGTGGTTCACTTAGGTTCTGATCATTACACAAGGTTGATTTTGCACTGAACAATCAGAAAAAAAATACACTAGATTATTGGCTCCTGCAGAACCATTGAACTGATGAACATAAAACTGTCCAAAGGAGGTGGTATTGTAATAGGATTCTTTATTTATTTATGAATTGATGTGGGAAATGGCTATGGGAAAATAAATTGGTAAGTCCATATTGCCAGTATCCAGAATGACATGAACAGACACTGAGTTAATCGAGCTAGAACATTGGGGTATTCTTTCTAATACAAGATAGTTGATTACATCAAGAGAAATTTTCCAAGACTACAGCTTGGAATTACCAGGGACATCTCCAAGGACACAAGTGCAGCATCAAAGTGGTTGAATTTTGGAGAAGCTTGCGTTGCAGACATATGTTTCTGGCAAGCCTACCTGCTCCTGTGAGCTGATAGAGTACTGCATACCTCCTCTCTCCCTAACCACCAGTGATCAGCAAACTGAGGTCAGGAAATACATCAGCAGGTGTAGGCTTGGAACAAGAAAACTGAGATTGACAGTGAGCAGCACTGAGACAGCAGTGCAAGAATGGGTGCGAGTTTCCACTTAAAACTTAAAAATCCTAGGAGTAATTTTGTGGAAGCATAATTTGCATAGATACTGGTCCACTATGAAATTAATTTAAGATCATTCCTTATGAAGCTTAGATGGAAGAGAAGTTGGGTGTGAGTCCTTGAAAGCTTCCTGTACTGTGGCCCCTGTGGGTACCTGGGAGACCATATTTTGCACAGTTATATTTATCCGTGAAGAGGAGGGTTCTATCTAGGCATGTCAACACTAGAAGGCAGTTTTATTTGCAGTTAACTGATGATGCGCCAAATGCTTAACTTCAACTTGAATGCAAGTTCTGAGCACACAAAGTGTACATTTAACAATAAATACAGACCCTATAAACAACAGCTAGTATGAGCCTTCAGCATTCACAAAAGGTGAAAATGAATCAGACCTGTTGTTAGATGAACACGTTTGAAAATCTCAGTGATTACAGTGGTTATACAATGTCAGATCATTACTCTGAACTTTATAGATCCAACAGGGTCAAATTAAATAATCGAACCATTGTCGTTATAGATGACCAACAAATTAAGTAAAATAAAAGATGCAAATTCAAACTTTTTGTTGCCATTTAGTCATCAACTTTCTTTTTAAAAGGATGGACCATATTAAAGCTTGGCAAATAACACATTTCATCCTTATAGTGTACCAACAACTGCAAAATGTTCTATATTCTCTTGAAAATAGTCTGCAACAAATTACATAGCAACTTCACAAAGTGCAGGACTTTTACAATTAAAATTATGAATTTTAAATTAAATTAGAGGTCATGCAACTTGTTTCTAAGCATTTCTAAGTGTTAATTTTAAATATTCGATGTTCTCTTTGACTTTACTCTTTTGCATATTTCTAGTCAGGTTCTTTGTGAAAAGCGACATCACGACGGATTGAAACGGAGCTCCAATTAAATGAGGGGAGTGGTTAAGGGAGGGACCCTGTGCTGATCCCAACAAATAACAAAGATTCAGCACTACAGAAGGACCTTCAGCAGATTTTATTTTGCAAACAATAGTTAAAGTAGCAGCACACCTTTTAGTCTTACACAATAAACTACAGAAAAACGAGCTTGCGCGGAACAGTTTAACCATTAAACTACCGTGCTTACACTGGCTTGGTGTTTATTTTTGAACTTGAATAAAACCCAAAAGATGAATGTACAACACTCTGAACAATGACAAAACGACTCACCCTCCACCACACTGGATCCTGTTGGCCTCCTTCCTGAACAACCTCATGCACCGAGCCCAGCAGTTCCCCATGGCACATGCTCGTCGGTCACCAACAAGACACTGGGCTAAAAAGAAGAGCAAACCCGGGTCCATAGGACAAGTCCATCCACCCAGGAATTACAAGTGCGAGGCATTGAAATAAAGTCAGCACCACAGGGAACCAGACAGCGGCTGCAGCACGATCCCCATCACCAGCTCTCGCAGCTTCTTCCGGCAGGCGCGGGTCACGTCGGTAACCCCGCCCATCCTGCTGTTCCAGCCCCCACCACCACAGTCTTCAGGGCGCTGTAGCTGGCGACAGCTGGGACCAAGCCCCGCCCTTCCACTGGTGGCGGCTCCGAACAAGCCCGGCCCTCCCTCTGGTGGCGGCGAGTCGTAATGACAAGTCCTCCCACCTCACAGATTTCCATAGTTATGCAATTTTTAAGAGCAGGTAATTGGCATTTTTCTTTGCTTTCAGAATTTGACCATAATGTCATTCATTACAGTTCTAAATAATGTATAGATAAGGTAAGAGAAGATTGCTAACCAAAGCAAGGTTGAGCAATGAGCTGTATACTGGTGTTGCAAGGGCTGAGAGAATATATTGCAGTGTTTGGAGCAATATTCTTGAGTGGACCTTAGCCTGTGCTGATAAGCTCTCACCTGAATAGAACTGACACAAGTACATTTGCAGATGTTGGAAATCCAAGCAACACATACAAAATGCTGGAGGAACTCAGTAGGCCAGGCAGCATTTATGGAAAAGAGTAAACAGACGACGTTTTGGGCTGAGACCCTTCAACAGGACTCTGAATAGAACTGAGCTGGTTAGCTTTAACTGCAAGCTGGGAAGCTTCAAAACAGAGATATGCACTTTATCTAAACCTAACAACAACAAGGCACACTGACATTGCTTACACATGGTGTGACATCATTTATGTTCTAAATCATATGACTTCTCTTCATACTGCATACACCACACTACTTTCTTTGAATAAAGTGTGTGAAAATTTGTTACACACATACATAGTCATTACTAGACAACGGGGTGACCCATTGGGGCACCCTTTGAGAGAAGGGTAGTGCAGTCTGATGTGACCAGAATGAACATTAAATTTTCCTGAATGCTATTGGTATCGCTTTGCTTTGGAAACTGTAGTAGAAAACCTCAGTTTATTAAAGAAGAACGATGCGTAGCAAAGCAAATATAGCTGCTCCTGATTTAACGAAGGTCACTTTTGATAGCATCATTTCTGGTTTATCTGCCACCCTTGTGCCTCTCGTTGTCATTCTGGAGACGTGCAGTCCTTTCATCCCCTGTCTCTTCATCTCTTCTGCTGTTTGTTGTTTGTCTCTGATCCTGGAGACGTGCATGCCTCTCCTCCTCTGTCTCTTCTTTTCTCATCTTTTTTTGGCCTGACTCTTTGATCCTGGAGTCTTGCGGCCCTGGCCTCATCCGATTCTTGTTCTCTCCCTCTCCTTGCCGCTTCCCGATGACGTTTGGCGTCATCTCTTGACCATAATGTCCCCTTCCCTTTCCACGCGGCATAATTAGGCTGACAACAGGAATTCTGCAGATGCTGGAAATTCAAGCAACGCACATAAAAGTTGCTGGTGAACGCAGCAGGCCAGGCAGCATCTCTAGGAAGAGGTGCAGTCGACGTTTCAGGCTGAGACCCTTCGTTAGAGATGCTGCCTGGCCTGCTGCGTTCACCAGCAACTTTTATAATTAGGCTGACCATTTTTTTTACCCTAATGCTGGACAGAAGATATGAAGCAGTAACACCAAATGATGCTGATTATTCTTGATGATGTGGTTGGTGCTCTTCTAAATATATGTGATATAGTCCCCGCTGTCCTTTGTCTGCAGCAAAGGGTTTTATGGGTGTCTCAAAGTACGTCATTACAATAAGATTTACTTATCTCTTATTGATGGGTGGCAGTTAGATCTGTCCCAATCCTGCACATGCTGATGGTGATTAGCAGAATGTGACCGCTCAAAATAGAGCTGCCCTGCCCTTTTGCTCTGGTAGGTGTCGCTATTGAAGCTGGGCATGCGCATGCATCGGGCTGTCGCGTCCCGATTTCCATGATGGCGGATTGGCTCTTGGGTTGAAAGGGAGCCTGTTGATTTTGGCGAGTGAGCAATTTTATATGAATATATAACCCTGAACTTTGCCTGCATTCTGTAAGTTAGCGCATTTTAATTCAATTTAGCCAAAAAAGTGCCGCTGTAATGCACTGCTTGCGCTAATTGGAGGTCACAAACAGACAAACAGACAAACAGAGCATGAGAGTTTTCGTAGTATATAGATGATTCTCTGTTGACTGGCTTCCTCAATTTATTTGTTCTCAGCTTTGTCCTTGGCCCCGACATTGTAGTTATTTATTGAGATAGAGCACGAAATAGGCCGTTTGACACGCACACCCAGCAACCCCTCGCCTAATCCTAGCCTAATCACGGGACAATTTATGATGGCTAATTAACCTGTCAACCAATTTGTCTTTGGACTGTGGGAGGAAACCGGAGCATCCAGAGGAAACCCGTACGGTCACAGGGAGACTGTACAGGCAGCGGCAGGAATTGAACCCAGGTCACCTGTACTGCGAATTGTTGTGCTTACCACTAACCACTATGCTACCATGCTGCCTTAAAACATTGCAGAACTCATTGCTGTCCCATGATTTTTCAGAATCAGCTGACATAAGGACTAGAATCATCATGACACCTCACTTAAGTTTCTTCAAATATGTCTCTTGCTGTGATTTCCCGATCAATACGGACAATCTAATTCTGTGTTTGATATGCACTATATACTTGTATGAACAACAGACTCAGACTACTTTATCGAGGTCCCATTGCTGTACCTCTCACATTTGCTAAGTGGTTTAGCAGTTCCCACTCTTTCATTTGGTAGAAATTACTATTTTTCACCTTGGAACATAGAACATAGACAAGTACAGCACAGCACAGCACAGGAAAAGTGCTGTACTTGCCCATGTTCTCCGTTCCAAGGTGAAAAATTGGCCCACAATGTTGACCCAATCCAGTTAAAAAGTAAATCAAATCCCACCTCCCCCCAAAAATTCCCTCCTACCTACACAATGTCCATATCCCTTCATCTTCCTCACATTTATGTGCCTATCTAAACATCTCTTAAAAGCCTCTCATGTATTTGCCTCTACCATCATACCAGGCAGTGCATTCCAGGCATCCACCACTCTCTGAGTAAAAAAACTTACCCCTCACATCCCCTTTGAACCTACCCCTTCTCACCTTCAATGCATGTCCTCTACTATTACACATTTCCATCCTGGGAAACAGATTCTCCCTGTGTACTCTTCCTAAGCCTCTCATAATCTTATAAACCTCTATCAGATCTCCCCTCAGTCTCTGCTGCTCCAGAGAAAACAACCCAAGTTTGTCCAGCCTCTCATGATAGCACATGCTTTCTAAACCAGGCAGCTCCTGGTAAACCTCTTCTGCACACTCTCCAAAGTCTCAACATCCTTCTTATTAATGGGACAAACAGAACTGTATGCAATACTCCAGATGTGGCCTGAACAGAGTTTTATAAAGTTGCAATATAACCTGTTGACTTTTGCAATCAATGCCTCAGCTAATAAACGCAAGCTTTCCATCAGCCTTCTTAACCACCTTATCAACCTGTGTAGCCACTTTCAATCAGCTATGAACTTGGATCCCAAGATCTCTCTGCTCAGCAACTTTGTGCAACACTTCACATTTTTCTGGGTTAAACTCCATCTGCCATTTTTCTGTCCATATCTGCCACTGATCTATATCATGCTGTATTATTTGCCAGTCTTCTACACAACTCCACCAATCTTGGTATAATTCACAAACTTACTAACCCACCCATCTACATTTTCATCCAGATCATTTACGTACATCACAAACAGTAGAGGTCCCAGCACAGATCCCTGTGGAACTCCAGTAATTACCGACCTCCAGCTCAAATGAGTCTCTTCAACCACTACCCTCTGTCTTCTGTGCGCAAGCCAACTCTGAATCCAAACAGCCAATTTGCCGCAGATCCCATGCATCTTAATCTTCTCGATTAGACTCCCATGAGGGATTTTGTCAAATGCCTTACTAAAATCCAGGTAAATAACATCCACTACCCTACCCTCATCAATCTCTCTCGTCACGTTGTCAAAAAACTCAATCAAGTTGGTAAGACACGACATTCTACACACAAAGCCATGCTGGCTCTCCCTAATGAGGCCATAGTTCTCCAAATGCTCATGTACCCTATCCCTAAGAATTTCCTCCAGCAATTTCCCTACAATTGACATGAGACCCACTGGTCTACAGTTCCTAGGATTTTCCCTTGATCCCTTCTTAAATGGAAGTACAACATCAGCCACTTGCCAGTCCTGCAAGACCTCGCCTGTGGCGAGAGGGGACACAAAGATATTGGTCAAGGGCCCAGCAATCTCGTCTCTTGCCTCCTTCAATAA
Organism: Mobula hypostoma; assembly: GCF_963921235.1. Lineage (NCBI taxonomy): Eukaryota > Metazoa > Chordata > Chondrichthyes > Myliobatiformes > Myliobatidae > Mobula > Mobula hypostoma. The sequence continues at coordinate 112,320,220 of NC_086100.1, read as the reverse complement.
CCTGGGGTAAATCCCATCAGGCCCCGGGGACAATGTTTAATACTCATTCAGAGGCTCAACACTTCCTCCTCTGTGACCACTAAATATTGTAACATATTTATACACTCAGCGCTGACCTCTTGGTCCTCCATATTATTTTCCTTGCTAAATTATGAAGCAAAGTACTCTTTAAGTACCTCAGTCACATTCTCTGCATCCAAACAAATGTTCTCTCCTTTATCCTTGAGTTATCCAACCCTCTCCCTAGTTATAGAACATAGAACATAGAATAGTACAGCACAGTACAGGCCCCTCGGCCCACAATGTTGTGCTGACCCTTAAACCCTGCCTCCCATATAACCCACCAACTTAAATTCCTCCATATACCTGTCCAGTAGTCTCTTAAACTTCACTAGTGTATCTGCCTTCACCAATGACTCAGGCAGTGCATTCCACGCACCAACCACTCTCTGAGTAAAAAACCTTCCTCTAATATTCCCTTTGAACTTCCCACCCCTTACCTTAAAGCCATGTCCTCTTGTATTGAGCAGTGGTGCCGTGGGGAAGAGGCGCTGGCTGTCCACTCTATCTATTCCTCTTAATATGTTGTATACATCTATCATATCTCCTCTTATCCTCCTTCTCTCTGAAGAGTAAAGCCCTAGCTCCCTTAATCTCTGATCATAATGCATACTTTCTAAACCAGGCAGCATCCTGTTAAATCTCCTTTGTACCCTTTCCAATGCTTCCACATCCTTCCTATAGTGAGGCGACCAGAACTGGACACAGTACTCCGAGTGTGGCCTAACCAGAGTTTTATAGAGCTGCATCATTACATCGTGACTCTTAAACTCTATCCCTTGACTTATGAAAGGTAACACCCCATAAGCTTTCTTAGCTACCCTAACTACCTGTGAGGCAACTTTCAGAGATCTGTGGACATGTACCCCGAGATCACTCTGCTCCTCCACACTACCAAGTATCCTGCCATTTACTTTGTACTCTGCCTTGGAGTTTGTCCTTCCAAAGTGTACCACCTCACACTTCTCCAGGTTGAACTCCATCTGCCACTTCTCAGCCCACTTCTGCATCCTATCAATGTCTCTCTGCAATCTTCGACAATCCTCTACTAGCATCAAGTAGGAATATAGAAACTTCGAGTCCCACACCAGGTTCAGAAAGAGATACCGTCCTACAATCAGCAGGCTCTTGACCCTGCATGCACAATCCCAACCCCCCAGCACCAGAATCCTGGCAACCACCTCTTGCAGTACCATGAACTGGTCTTTGTGTTTTTCTTTCTTTGGCACTCATCTCTTTTGTGTGCATAGCCTTTTCTTTCTTTTGTACTGTATGATATTTGTATTCAGTGTGCTGTGATGCTGCTGTGAGCAAATTTTTAGTTGTACTGTAGCCACTGTACTTGTGCACTTGACAATAAACTTGAATAATTGGAATGGTTTGGAAATTACGCTTTCTTGACTGGTGCAGAACACTGCGCTGGAAAGAAGACCTGCTCTTGTAATAAATCAGCTACTTTAACTACATTTACATTTATATTCCCATCCCAGTGTGTTAAGAGAACCCTGTTGCTTAGCTTCCAAGCACAGCAGAAGTATTTGAAAGAGCAACAGGTGCCTTTGTGTGTGCCACTTAAGGAAGGCATGTGTAGTGCTCATGAGCAAGACTGCGTGTTTACAGAGCGCAAATGAAGGAGACTGAGAAACAGAAGGATACGGAACTAGCATCTTTGTGGACTTGTGTTTATTCCCTCGCAACATGTGTATTATCGCTCTCTCACAGATGCCCACAACAGGGAAAACTAGAGGCCACGTTATTAATCCTGTGCCTCAGCCCAGACAGTATGTGGCTCAGCAGCAATTCAATACATGGGGAAATTGTTGGTAAGGCCAATTTGTCTGTTTAACAAAATCCAGCTAATGAAATGCTGGTTAAGATAAGGGTTTGCCTTTGCATCTAGTTTAATGAAGGTCTACTTTCCTAACTTTTCTCAAAATTGGTAGTGTAGGGAAAGGTGATATTGGCTTTAGAAACATAGAAAACCTACAGCACAATGCAGGCCCTTCGGCCCACAAAGCTGTGCCAAACATGGCCTTACCTTAGAAATGACCTAGGGTTACCGATAGACCTCTATTTTTCTGAGCTCCATGTACCTGCTCAGGAGTCTCTCAAAAGACCCTATCGTATCCACCTCCACCACCGTCGCCAGCGGCAGCCCATTCCCCGCACTCATCACTCTCTGCATAAGAAATTTACCCCTGACATCTCCACTATACCTACTTCTAAGTACCTTAAAACTGTGCCCTCTCGTGCTAGCCATTTCAGCCCTGGGAAAAAGCCCCTGACTATCCAATGCCTCTCATCATTTTATACACCTCTATCAGGTCACCTCTCAACCTTCATCACTCCAAGGGAAAAAGGCCGAGTTCACTCAACCTATTCTCATAAGGTGTGCTCCCCAATCCAGGCAACATCCTTGTAAATCTCCTCCGCACCCTTTCTATGGTTTCCACATCCTTCCTGTAGTGAGGTGACCAGAAATGAGCACAGTACTCCAAGTGGGGTCTGACCAGGGTCCTATATAGTTGTAACATTACCTCTCAGTTCTTAATCTCAATCCCACAGTTGATGAAGGCCACCCTATGACTTCTTAACCACAAAGTCAACCTGTGCAGCAGCTTTGAGTGTCCTATGGACTCGGACCCCAAGATTTCTCTGATCCTCCACAGTCCCAAGAGTCTTACCATTAATACTATATTCTGCCATCATATTTAACCTACCAAAATGAACCACCTCATACTTGTCTGGGTTGAACTCCATCTGCCACTTCTCAACCCAGTTTTGCACCCTGTCATTGTCTCTCTGCAATCTTTGACAATCCTCTACACTATCTACAACACCACCAACCTTTGTGTCGTCTGCAAAATTGCCAACCCACCCTTCTACCCCCACATCCAGGTCTTTAATAAAAATCACGAAAAGTAGAGGTCCCAGGACTGATCCTTGTGGGACACCACTAGTCACAACCCTCCAATCCGAATGTATTCCCTCCACCATGACCCTCTGCTTTCTGCAGGCAAGCCAATTCTGAATCCACCTGGCCAAACTTCCCTGGATCCCATGCCTTCTGACTTTCTGAATAAGCCTACCGTGTGGAACTTTATCAAATGCCTTACTAAAATCCATGTAGATCCCATCCACTGCACTACCCTTATTTATATGCCTGGTCACCACCTCAAAGAACTCTATCAGGCTTGGTAGACATGATCTGCCCTTCACAAAGCCATGCTGACTGTCCCTGATCAGACCATGATTGTCTAAATGCCCATAGATCCTACCTCTAAGAATCTTTTCCAACAGCTTTCCCACAACAGACGTAAGGCTCACTGGTCTATAATTACCCAGACTATCCCTACTACCTTTATTGAACAAGGGGACAACATTCGCTTCCCTCCAATCCTCCGGTACTATTCCTGTGGACAACGAGGACATAAAGATCCTAGCCAGAGGCTCAGCAATCTCTGCTCTTGCCTCGTGGAGCAGGCTGGGGAATATTCCGTCAGGCCCCGGGGACTTATCCATCCTAATGTATTTTAACAGCTCCAACACCTCCTCTCCCTTAATATCAACATGCTCCAGAATACCAACCTCACTCATATTGTCCTCACTGTCATCAAGTTCCCTCCCATTTATGAATACCGAAGAGAAGTATTCATTGAGAACATTGGTCACTTCCACAGCCTCCAGGCACATCTTCCCACCTTTATCTCTAATTGGTCCTACCTTCACTCCTGTTATCATTTTGTTCTTCACATAATTGAAGAATGCCATGGGGTTTTCCTTTACCCTACTCACCAAGGCCTTCTCATGCTCCCTTCTTGCTCTTCTCAGCCCCTTCTTAAGCTCCTTTCTTGCTACCCTATATTCCTCAATAGACCCATCTGATCCTTGCTTCCTAACCCTCATATATGCTGCCTTCTTCCACCTGACTAGATTTTCTACCGTACTTGTCACCCATGGTTTCTTCACCCTACCATTCTTTATCTTCCTCACTGGGACAAACTTATCCCTAACAACCTGCAAGAGATCCCTAAACATCAACCACATGTCTATAGTACATTTCCCTGCAAAAACCATCCCAATTCACACCCACAATTTGCCCTTCCCCAATTAAAAATTTTCCCGTCTTCTCTGATTCTATCCTTTCCCATGATAATGCTAAAGGCCAGGGAGTGGTGGTCACTATCCCCCAGATGCTCACCCAGTGAGAGATCTGTGACCTGACCCGGTTCGTTACCCAATACTAGATCTAGTATGGCATTCCTCCTGGTCGGCCTGTCCACATACTGTGACAGGAATCCATCCTAGACACACTTAACAAACTCTGCCCCATCTAAACCTTTGGAACTAATCAGGTGGCAATCAATATTAGGGAAGTTAAAGTCACCCATGATAACAACCCTGTTATTTTCGTACCTTTCCAAAATCTGCTTCCCAATCTGCTCCTCGGTATCTCGGTCTATAGAATATTTCCAATAGAGTAACTGCTCCCTTCCTGTTCATGACTTCCACCCATACTGACTCGAAAGAGGATCCTGCTACATTACCCACCCTTTCTGTAGCTGTAATAGTATCCCTGACCAGTAATGCCACCCCTCCTCTCCTTTTTCCGCCCTCTCTATCCCTTTTAAAGCACTGAAATCCAGGAATATTGAGAATCCATTCCTGCCCTGGTGCCAGCCAAGTCTCCGTAATGGCCACTACATCATAATTCCTTCTTTTCTTTTTAAATCTTTTTATTAATTTTTCAAAATTACGAACTCAATAACAAAGTTGGTACACAGAGATTGGAAAAATGTTCATCAACATATATAAAATGAATTTTAAGTAACATAGATCTAAAAGACTTCCAAACTCATAATGAGATTAAACGTTAAAAAAGAAATAAAAGGAAAATATATATATAAACATAAAAAAACCCCAAAAGAAAAAAAAGAAAGAAAAACCCTAAGAAAAAAAAACAAAACAGGGCTAGACCAACAGCTTATATCAGATATGTTCAATAATGTCGTTAACTCTGCTCCTCTCCTCATATAATTTAAGCTTAGAAAAAAGATTCGGAAAGGTCAGATTACATCATATGAAAATGTTGCATAAAAGGTTTCCAAGTTTCTTCAAATTTAACCGAAGGGTCAAAAATATCACTTCTAATTTTTTCCAAATTTAAACTTAATATGGTTTGAGAAAGCCATTGGAATGTAGTTGGAGGATTAGTTTCCTTCCAGTTCAACAAAATAGATCTTCTTGCCATTAAAGTAACAAAAGCTATCATTCGACAGGCTGAAGAAGACAAAGATCTATGTTCTACCATTGGCAATCCAAAGATTGCCGTAATAGGATGGGGTTTTAAATCGAAGCATAGAACTGTTGAAATAATATCAAAAATGTCTTTCCAATATTTTTCCAAAAGTGGACAGGACCAAAACATAATTCCATGTATGTATCCAGGCTCTCAGTTCATTACCTTTGTTCCTGATGCTTTTTGCATTGAAGTACACACATTTTAGCCCTTCTACCTTCCTACCTTTACACCATTTATTCTGCTTCTCTTTCCTCAAAGCCTCTTTATATGTTAGATCTGGCTTTACTCCATGCACTATACTTGCAGTTCTTGCATGACCTTTATCCTCCTCCACCTCACTATCTGCTCTAATACTCTGGTTCCCCTCCCCCTGCAAATATAGTTTAAACCCCCCGGAGCAGCACTAGCAAACCTTCCCTCTTGTTCTTGTTGTATGTACAAAATGCCTTGGGATTCACCTTAGTCCTACCTGCCAATGACTTTTCATGCCCCCCACCCCCCTCCCGGCTTTCCTCATTCCCTTCTTTAACTCTTTTTGGCTTCTTTATAATCCTCATGGGCTCCGTTTGATCCTGACTTCCGAAGCTTTACATACTTTTCCTTGTTATTCTTGACTAAGTTCATCACTTCTCTGGGCATCCAATGTTCTCTCATCTTTCCACCTCTGCCCTTCCTTCTAATGGGAATGTATATTTCCTGTACTCCGTGCAATTGATCTTTAGACACCTTCCACACGTCTGATGTGGACTTGTCAGAAAAAAAATGTTCCCAATTAACTCTTCTTAGTTCCTACCTAATGCCCTTGTAATTTGCCCTACTAGAATTTAAAACTCCCCTGCAAAACTATCCTTATCTATAACTATCCTGAAAGTTAAAGAGTTGTCACTGCTCCCTAACTGCTCACCCACTGAAAGGTCAGACACCTGGCCAGGCCCGACACCTGGCCAGGCCCATTACCTAACACCAGGTCCAGTACACCCCCTCCTCTAATTGGACTATCCACATATTGATTTAAGAAACCCTTCTGGATACACTATACAAATTCTGCCCCATTTAAACCCCTTGCACGAAGAAGGTCCTAATTTATATTAGGAAAGTTGAAATGACCCATAACAAGAACCCTATTATTTTCATATATTTTCTTAACCTGAATACATATCTATTTCTCACTGGCCCAGAGGTCATTGGGCAGTGGGGGGAGGGGTCTGTAGTACAATCACATCAGTGTGATTTACACTCTTCCTGTTCCTGAGTTCCACCCAGCGTCTGATCCTCCCTTATGTCTCCCAGCTGTGATATTGTCCCTGATTAGTAGTGCAACTCTCCCTCCTTTCACACCTTCTCTATGTTTTCTAAAACTTTGAAAACCTGGTACATTAATCACCCATTTCTTCCCCTCTCTCAACCAATTTTCAGTAATGGCTACAACATCATAGTTCCATGTACTGATCCACAGTCGAAGTTCATTACCCTTAATCATAATACTCCTGGAATTAAAAGAACACACTCCATACCTGTTATTTTGACCTTACCTTTCAACACTTTCCCTAACATCTCCCTTTCAGTCCAATCCATCCCTTACTGGCCTGGGGGGAGGGTCCAATACTCAACCCCTGCAAAACTAGTTTAAACCCTCCCGAGGAGCATTAACAAACCTCCTAGCCAGGATATTGGTTCCTGTCCAGTTCAGGTGCAACCTGTCTCTCTTGTGTGAGTCACCCTTTTCCCAGAGAAGGTTCCAATGGTCCAAGGACTTGAAACCCTGCCGACCTGCACCATCTCCTCAGCCACTCAGTCATCCGTACTATTACCCCATTCCTACCTGCAGCAGCCTGTGGCACCGAGAGTAATCCGAAGGTTACTTCTTTGGAGGCAACACACAAAAAATGCTGGAGGAACTCAGCAGGCCAGGCAGCATCTATGGAAAAAAGTACAGTCGACGTTTCAGGCTGAAACCCTTCGGCAGGACGGGAGAGAAAAATCTGAGGAGTAGATTTAAAAGGTGGGGGGAGGGGAAAGAGAAACGCAGGTGATAGGTGAAACCGGGAGGGGGAGGGTGAAGTAAAGAGCTGGAAGCTGATTGGTGAAAGAGACAGAAGGCTGTGGAAGAAAGAAAAAGGGGGGAGGACCACCGGGGGGGGCAAGGAGATAAGGTGAGAGAGGGAAAAGGGGATGGGAGATGGTGAAGAGGGGCATTACTAAAAGTTTGAGAAACCAATGTTCATGCCATCAGGTTGGAGGCTACCCAAACGGAATATAAGATGTTATTCCCCCAACCTAAGTGTGGCCTCATCATGACAGTGGAGGAAGCCGCGGATGGACATATCTGAATGGGAATGGGAAGTGGATTTAAAATGGGTGGCCACTGAGAGATCTGGCTTGTTCTGGCGGATGGAGCGTAGATGCTTGGTGAAGCGGTCTGCCAATCTACGTCAGGTCTCACTGATATACAGGAGGCCACACTGGGAACACTGAACACAGTAAATGACCCCAAGAGACTCACAGTTGAAGTGTCGCCTCACCTGGAAGGACTGATTAGGGCCCTGAATAGTAGTGAGGGAGGAGGTGTTGGGGCAGGTGTAGCACTTGTTCTGCTTGCAAGGATAAGTGCCAGGGAGGGAGATCAGTGAGGAGGGATGAATGGACAAGGGAGTGGAGTAGGGAGTGATCCCTGTGGTGGGGAGGAGGGAAAGTTTCACCAGGTGGTGGGATCTCATTGGAGATGGTGGAAGTTATGAAGAATTATGTGCTTTACTCGGAAGCTAGTGGGGTGGTAGGGAAGTTATGAAATATGCAGCGTGGGACTAGTGGACATTGTTTGTAGGCACATACTTACTGCGCTGAAGGTCCTATTTCTATGATCTATGAAAATGAAACAACCACACATAGCAACAATCCATTTTTATTCTGCAATAGTAATTTCTGCTACCACTTGAATCTCCAAAGTCTAACTTAGAGTCATGGGGTAAAGACCCTTTGACCTAGTTCATCAATTCTGGTAAAAACGTTCATCAAAGCCCACATTTGGCCCACATCCCTCTTAACCTTCCCTATCTACGTGCCTGTCTAAATATCTTTTAAATGTTGTAATTGTACCTGCCTCAGCCACTTCCTCTGGCAGCTCATTCCATGTACATATCACCCTCTGTCTGAGGAAGTTGCCCCTCAGGTCCCATTTAAATCTTTTCCTTGTCACCTTGAGCTCATTGCTTCTGAACTCCTTCCCCTGGGGAAAAACTGTTTGAATTCACTCTTTAGATGCCCCTCATACTTTAGACACCTCTGTAAGGTCACCAGTCGGTTTCCTACTATCCAAGGAATAAAGACCTAGACTACTTTTCTTCTCCCTATAACTCTGGCTCTCCAGTCATGGTGACATTCTCAAGATCATTTTTTTTCACCTTTTGCAGATTAATGATATCTTTCTTTTAACAATATGACTAAAACTGTACACAATACTCCAAGTACAGCCTCACCAAGGTCTTACACAATTGCAACATAACATACCAACTCCAAATACCACTGGCTATTCCTCAGCCCACTTACTGAGTTGATTAAGATCTTCATGCAAGTTTTGATAACTTTCTTTATTCTCTATGATACCGCCTATTTTAGAGTCATCAGCTACTTACAACCATGCCTTATACATTCTCATCTAAATAAGTTATTTAAGTGACAAACAACAGTGGGCCCAGCACCGATCCTTGTGACACACCACTAATCACAGGCCTCCAGTCCGAGAGAAGCAACTTTCCACCATCACTTTTTGTTTCCTACCAACAAGCCAACTCTGTATCCACTTAGTTAGGTCTCCCTGGATAGCATGCAATCTAATCTTCCACACTAGCCTTCCATAGCATCAGTGGTTAGGAACAAGGAGGAATTGTCAAGTGAAGCAAAGGAGCACTTACAGGACTTCTTTGAGTCAGGGGACTAGACATTATTCATGATTCATCTTCAACTATGAATGAATATGACAAAGTTGTCACCAACTTCATCAAGACCTGTGTGGATGCGAGTGTGCCTCTGAGGACATACCTGGACCATAAACCATGGATGAACCAGGATATTCACAGTCTGCCGAGGGCAAGATCTGTGGCTTCAAGACTGGTGATCTGGAACTAAACAAGAAGTCCAGGTATGACCTACTGAAGACGATTTTAAGGGCAAAAAGTAGAGTTCCAAATGAAGTTAAAGACAGAAGTGGATGCACGTCGGCTCTGGCAGGGTTTGTAGGCTATTACCTCCTACAAAGTGAAACCTGACATCATGTGATGCTTCTCTCCCAGATGAACTCAATGCCTCTTCTGCTTGCTATGAAAGGGAGAATAAAACTACACCTGTGTGATCTGTGCAGCATCCAGTGACCATGTGACCTCTGCCTCAGAGGCTGATGTTACAATCTCTTCTGGGAGGTGAACCCTTGCAAGGCATTGGACCCTGCTGGTGTACTGTACCTGGCAGGGCAATGGAAACCTGTGCCAACCAACTGATGAGAGTGTTCAAGGACATCTTCAATCTTTCACTGCTGCAGTCAGTGCTTCAAAAGGGCGAAAATCATACCAGCACCCGAGAAGAGCAGAGTGAGCTGCCTCAATGACTATCAACCAGTTGCACTCACATCTACAGTGATGAAGTGCTTTGAGAGGTTGGTCATGGCCAGAATCAACTCCTGCCTAAGCAAGGACCTTGACCCACTGCAATTTGCCTGCCTCCACAATAGGTCTCCAGCAGAAACAATCTCACTGGCTCTCCACTCCACCTTGGATCACCTGGACAATAGCAATATCTACATCAGGTTGCTGTTTGTTGATTATAGCTCAGCATTCAACACCATTATCCCCTCAAGGTCTAATTAACACACTCCAAAACCTGGGTGTCTGTACCTCCCTCTGCAACTGGATCCTTGACTTCTTCATTAAGTTACCACAGTCAGTGAAGATTGGAAGTAACATCTCCTCCTTGACGACAAGCAACACTGGCACACCTCAAGGATGTGTGCTTAGCCCACTGCTCTACTCTCTCTACAGCCATGTCTGTGTGGCTAGGCACAGTTCAAATGCCTTCTATAAATTTCCCAGTGACACAACTATTGTTGGCAGAATTTCTGATCTTGGTGATGAGCCGTACTGGAGTGAGATCGATCAGCTGGTTGAGTGGTGCTGTAACAACAACCTGGCACTCAATGTCAGTAAGACTAGGAATTGATTGTGGACTTCAAGAAGGGGAAGTCGAGGGAACACACACCAGTCCTCATTGAGGGATCAACAGTGGAAAGGGAGGGAGAGCAGTTTCAAATTCTTGAGCATCAACATCTCTGAATATCTATCCTGGGCCCAACATATTGATGCAGTTACAAAGAAGGCTCAACAGTGGCTATGTTCCTTCAGGAGTTTAAAGAGACTTGGTATGATACCAAAGGCTCTCGTAAGTTTCTATGGATACACCATGGAGAGCGTTCTAACTGGCAGCATCTGGTATCGAGGGGGAGCTGCATAGGATCGGAAGAAGTTGCAGACTCAGCCAGTTCCATCATGGGCACTATCCTCCCCAGCTTTGAGGACATCTTGAAAAAGTGATACCTCAAAAGGGCAGCATCCATTGTTAAGAACCCCTCACCCAGGCCATGCCCTCTTCTCATTGCTACCATTTCGCAGAAGGTACAGGGGTCTCAACGTTTTAAGAACAACTTCTTCCCCTGCACCGTCAGATTGCAGATTAGACAATGAACCCTTGTGTTGTGTATTTAATACTTCAGTAATATTTGAGTAGTCTTGTACATATATTGGTTGATTATGCATTCTTCGAGTCCTATAAAAGTACAGCACTGAAACAGGCCCTTCTGCCCATCTAGTCTGTGCAGAACCATTTAAACTGCCTACTCCCTTCAACCTGCACCGGCACTATAGCCCTCCATACCCCTACCATCCATGTAGCACTCCGATCCAAACTTCTCAAGCTCACACACATCACTTGTGCTGAAGCTTATTCCACATTCTCAGGACCCTCATGTTCCCCTTAAACCTGTCACCTTTCTCTCTTAACCCAACCTCCATGGAAAAAGCCTGTTTGCATTTACTCTATCCATACCTCTCATAATTTTATAAGTTAGAGTTGAAGTCTGTCCCGAGCCTTGTGGCCCATCAGGCCGGTGCTTATGCCGGTTTCTGTGGCGTGAAGCGACTGAGAGTACGAGACTCCCCCCCGGATAGGACGCCAGTCTATCGCGAGGTTAACCCCCAGCATTTGCCGGTACCCATTTTCAGCTGGGTGGACTGGAGCAGTGTGTGGTTAAGTGCCTTGCTCAAAGACACAACACGCTGCTCTGGCCGAGACTCGAGCCCACGACCTTCAGATCGTGAGCCCAACGCCCTAACCACTTGACCACATGCCACATAATTTTATATATTTTTATCAAATCTCCTCATGCTCTTCTAAATTCCAAGGAATAAAGTCCTAACCTATTCAGTCTTTCCTTATAACTCTGGTCCTCCAGACATGGCAAAATTCTTGTAAATTTTCTTTGTACTCTTTCAACTTTATTAACATCATTTCTGTAGGTAGGTGACCAAGTTGGCACTTCTTGTTCATTTAAATAATTTATTATGGGTTACATGTATAAATACATAAATTGTATATGTTGTGACACAACCATGTGATAGTGCGCTTGCCTCTCTTGAAGTAAAGATGAAATAAGACTCACACATTTTGGACTCCCATGTCTTCCTTTGAATTAGTTTTGAAGCATTCCTGTTGTAATATTTAAACAAAATTATTAAATTACCATCCTAATAGTTTCCGTTCCAGGAAGAAACATGGGAATAAAAATAAGCCAAATGGTCCATCAAATTCATCCCACTCTTCAGTCAGATCCTAGATGATGAGTTCAATTCCATTTTAATTAATCTGCCGTTCACTTCTGGTGTAAGCCATATTGCTACTCTATTGTTTGTTTTCACATTGAAAAACTCAAGGCTACTCAACCCTGTGTCACTCTCATCACTATCAGATTTTTCATCAAGAACATGCAGGTTAGTGCTCTTTTTGAAACTGGTCTTTGTATATGTCCTACTTCGTTGCATTTCCTACATGTTTCCTTTTACACCTGCTGAGTTGAGTTTCTCTCCATACCTTGTGGCACACCAGGTGGTAACTTTGCTGTTTCTTTAGCTTTCGTCTTTTTTTTATGAGGCTGAGTTGCTAGCTTGACACTCAACCCAGCATGGATGGAAAGTGTGTAAGCAGCCGGTCGGATTCAAACCTGGGAGCATTCACCTCATGCCACTACACCGCCGGCTGGCTAATTAAACCTGCATTGGTCTGGTGTATGTGAGCCTGTCATTTGTTTGGCCATGCAGGTTTCTGTTTAGACATTGCAATTTTGTTCACTCTCACTTTTATTCCTGACTGCAACTCAATTGTGTCTCTGTCTGCAGTTTCCATTGAAACAACGATTTCAACTGCTCTTTTAAATGTGAGCTGTGATTTAGTTAGGAGCCATTTTTGAATGCTTTTTTGTAAGATTCCACAAATTAAGTGATCTTTCAGTGCATCATTAAGCCCAGTACTGAAATGACAATGCTCAGAACATCACTTCAATTTAGCGACACACTTTGAAAATAGACACCCCTTTCTTTTGATTCCACTTAAACCTAAAGTATTCTGTAATGAACATGGTTTTGGTTTGAAATTTTACTGCATTATTTTCACAATATCAGCAAAGCTCATTTCGGCTGTTTTTGGTTGGAGCAGTCAAATTTCTAAGCAAACTTTATGTCTTTAAATACAATGCACTCAGCAAAATTGGTACTTGTTTCTCACTGACTATTCTATTTGCTTTAAAATACTGCTCAATCTATTCAGAAAACAAAATCTAGTTATCTGTTGTGTAATCAAATGCATCAGTCTTTCCAATGTAGCCAGCTATTTCTTCTCTTGTTTTAAATTTACAAATTATTATTATCACCCAGTACTCACTGCTTATACACCCATGAATTGTTCCATTTTCTGCCTTTTGTTTTTAAACTTAACTGTGTCTGTCTCCTTTTCTGAAGAAGCACGTACTGTGCTGTGTTTTTTCATTCAATCATTTCTCATTGTGCTTTTTTCAAGTTTGAATGTCCCGCTGCACTTCAACAGGTTGGTAGTCAACTTGGGTTTGTTTAAAACTTCCTCTTTGCCACTGTTATGTTTTGTAACTCCAAAAGATTAAACTAATTGAAAGGAAAAGATGGGAGTCCAAAATGTGAGTCTAACTTCGAGTTTACTTTGAGTAAGACCCGCATATATCGTGTAGTATTGTCATGACATATATAATTCACTTACTTTTACATTTAACCCATAATGAATTATGAAAATGAACATGACTGCTTAGGCAAACAATATATTTACAATACTACACAAATATTACCAAAATATTAAATATTAAATTAATGCGCCACTTGAACACAAGTCGGGGGCTGATCACCCCCGGCTGGGTCGACCAGGCGAGGGTGTCTGACGATTAAAGATCCGAAACACCTTATGACCCCAGGTTCATCACTGAAGACATGTCCAAGTAGCATCAGAAGGTGTATTCTACAAATACACAACAATCATAGAATAATGAATTATTAGAGATTCCTAAGTCAAACAATTTCTACAATGCTGGAGCCCAACTCCATTTCTTGTTCTTTGTGTGAAGCTTATTCAGCAGTTTTAGATCCATCAATAAATCAGACAAAAATCATAAATAATAGTAAATCATTTTTTTGAAAAGATGCAACATTGCTATTTTCAAGAACCCTTGGCCTTTAAGATTGTATTGACCTTATGTTTAATAGATTTCTGTTTGTTATCATCTATCTTCAGAGTGAAATCTTTTTCCCATGCTGAACTGGAAAACTATTGATGTAGATTTGTCTGTGTAGATTTCATTGTAGGTAAATAACCTGGGAAATATTCCTGATTGCCCTTTTCCACATTGAGCTCTATATAAACTTGCAAAATTCAAGTGCTATTAAAAGTGTGGATCCCATCAAATCCTTGTAAGCTGGTAACAGATATTTTGTTCATTGCTCCATTAAGGCGACTTTGCAGTGGCCCCCATCAATTTGATGTTTTATCTGCTGTACTTCTAAAGTTGCTCAGTCGCTATGAGTGACTGACCAAAATGCAATAATTTCTAATTTTTAAATGCCCACTTTTACTTAACTCTTGGATGAGAGAAGTATGGAGGGCTATGGTCTGGATGCAGCTAGATTGGACTAAGTAGAAGACCAGGTTGGTAGGGACTAGATGCACTGCAAGGCCTGTTTCTGTTCTGTAGTTCTCTATGACTCTTCAGGAAGTGAGGCACATTTTTGTAGGTATGACCACATCTGGGCAAATGACTGAGATATATATCCATGAGAATGTTGAGTATGTCCTTCAACTTTGACTTGCAATCAATTTTTACTCCACAGAGTTGGACATTTCATATGGTCTGTCACAACTATAACTAACTTGAGGTTCAGATCATCATTGTGCTTTAGGTATTGTATTTGCTCCAAGACCTTCCAAATGTGCTTTTTATCAAGGCTGGGGGACAAAGCTGGTTTCATATGTGCCCTTCCCATCAACAGAAAACTGTTGCATCTGTGTGGAACTTCATCTTTGACTGTAGACTAACGTCTATATTTATACTTAAAAAGGTAAGAGCCCATTGAATTGACTTTATTTCTTACATCCTTCTCATACATGAGGAGTAACAATCTTCATGTTACGTCATCATCTAAATGTGCAATGTGCAATCATAGTAACTTATAATAATTTATAATAAATAGAACAGTCAATGTAATATAGAGTACACTCAAATCAGCGTGAGTTCATCAGTCTGAAGGCCTGGTGGAAGAAGCTGTTCCGGAGCCTGTTGGTCCTGACTTTTATGCTGCGGTACCACTTCCTGGATGGTAGCTGCTGGTTGTGGTTGGGATAGCTTGGGTCCCCAATGATCCTATGGGCCCTTTTCACACACCTGTCCCTGCAAATGTCCTGAATCATGGGAAGTTCACAACTACAGATGTGGTGGGCTGTCCGCACCACTCTCTGCAGAGTCCTGTGATTAAGAGAGGTACAGTTTCCATACCAGGCAGTGATGCAGCCAGTCAAGATGCTCTCAATTGTGTCCCTGTAGAAGGTTGTTCGGATTTTGGGGCCCCCACCAAACTTCCTCAACAGTCTGAGGTGAAAGAGGCACTGCTGTGCCTTTTTCACAACACAGCTGGTGCGTACAGAGCACGTGAGGTCCTCGGTGATGTGGATGCCGAGGAACTTGAAGCTGTTTACCCTCTCAACTCCAGATCCATTGATGTCAATAGGTGTGAGCCTGTCTCCATTCCTTCTGTAATCCACAACCAGCTCCTTTGTTTTTGCGACATTGAGGGAGAGGTTGTTTTCTTGACACCACTGTGTCAGAGAGATGACTTCTTCCCTGCAGGCCACCTCGTTATTGTTTGAGATAAGGCCAATCAATGTAGTGTTGTTGGCAAATTTAGTTAGCAGATTGGAGCTATGGGTGTTGATACAGGGAAGATTACAGGAAAGATACTAGCATCGATAGAGCATACTGCAAGCCACTCTAGCTGTTTGCTCCTTCTGCAGTGACTCATCAGTACCAGTTACTTAAGAAGTTTTGATGTTAGATACCATTCTGCTGCTTTAACTTTGCCACCTGTGAGTCCTCCTGGAGTTCGTCGGTGAGTGCAATGTACTGTACCTGTGATACTTTGGAAATCCACAACTCTTTTTCTGTTGTTGGTCCCTATCAGGCACCCCTGTTTAAAGGGGTGTGGGAGGGCTGTGTTCCTGGAAAACAGTTTGTATCACCATTTTTCCATAACACAAAGGCATGCCATCTGTGCATCTTAAACACGAAAGATTCCGCATTTGCTGGAGATCTTGAACAACACAGACAAAATGCTGGAGGAGCTCAGCAAGTCAGGCAGCTTCTGTGGAGGGTTGACCTTGATAAAGTTTCTTGGCCTGAAACATCAACGGTTTATACCCCTTCACAGATGGTGAGATGGATATGTGAATTTTGTAAGGACAAATTTCCATAACCAAAACAGTCACAACACAGGGGGTTGCCTGTACTTCAAAGTACCTTTATTGCCTAATCTAATGAATTTTTGGGTGTACCTATGCTTGCAAAGCTGGTAGACTAACTATGAGGACACAGGGACATTAAACCAAGGGTGTGTATATTTTCCTTATTCCTCTAGCATGTCACAGAAGCATGTGGTATTTATGTCGACACACACAAAATGCTGGAGGAACTCAGCAGGCCAGGCAGCACCAATAGACAAAACTGCAGTTGACGTTTCAGGCTGAAAGGTTTTGGCCCAAAACGTCGACTGTACTCTTCTCCATAGATGCTGCCTGGTCTTCTGAGTTCCTTCAGCATTTTGTGTGTGTTGCTGAATTTTCCAGCATCTGCAGACTTTCTCTTGTTTGTAGTATTTGTTGTAGCGTGGATGAAATCACTGGAGAGGCAGTCACTGGTAGATACAAAGCAGCTTCTTTATTCGACACATCAAGGTACAGCAGGCATCACACGGACGAGACACTTTCGGTAGAAAGGTCTGCTAGCCCAATGTGGGCTCGATATTTATATGCTAAACACAAAGGCAATCGCTACTTAAAAAGTTATAGACAATGCATAGACAATACTTCCTTTTGAAGCTACATACAAACATCATACCTCCTAATTTCATCTCTTCCTTCCAACGCCAACATGTCTGGGTTGGTATCCACAGCCTTTAGGAATGCAAGTTAAATCCACAATACATTTATTAGGCATTTTACGTGCTAACATAGAAGGCAATTCATATCTATGAAGTATAGATAATACTGTCTTCGAAACTACCTATAAACTTCACACTTCCATCTGCAGCGTCTGGCTAGTATCCTGATAGTCACAGCTTTTAGGAAATGCATTATTGTGAACACAATCCACAGTACTTTGTCAAATAGAAGTCTGGTGGCCAGAGTCATTTAAGTGTAAATAAATCATCTACCCAAAAACTCACTCTAACAGTCCCTCCCCTTGGCCCTCCTGGACAAAAAATTAAATTTTTACCAGGAAAGGCCAATCTAGGAGGATCTGCTCAAATAGGGCAGCAAAAAATGCCCTGTCTCGAAATTTGCCCCAATTTTATGCACCTTGATATCTATCCTAGCATTCCCTAATCGCTACCTACCAAATGTTAAGCAGAGAGGCTGTTCCAAGTCTTTAGAAATGCGGCTCCTATCGGCTCTTTCCCTGCAGGCTGACTGCAGCTTAAGCACATTCCTTTGTCTTCAGCCCTTTATCCTCTGGTCACTGAAATTCTCCTTCCAGGAGCACCCACAGGCTCTCTCATCGATGTACAGGAAGGGGTTGGGGTGGCCTCCATGTAAACATCTGCAAGGACCTCTCCCCAGTGGCACCCCCTTCCAAACTGTCCGGTCGATCACTGGCCCAACTGCTGAAAAGGGCCCAGCTCCTCAGACTCGGGGTGACTGCTTCCAGATGCCGTGTGCAGTCTGAAATGCCATCGAAGTGGTGGAACTTGCCATTTCCGCTTTAACTCAAAAATCTGTCCCCGTCTATTTCACAATAATTTCTATACTATGCTATAAAATTAATTATCTACCTTCAGCAACCCGCCTTCTTTACAGAACACCATCATCATCACACTTTAGCAGGCTATTCATGGTTTTCCAACACGTTCTCGTGTTTTCTGCCACGTTCGGCGTTTTCTGCCTTTGCGTTTCCTCCAGCTATGTTTTCATCAGCTGTGGTCAGGTCTGGAATGGCTGGCTGGTGTTCCTCTCTTAGGTTCTCTGTAATTACGTGGTTACTGGGTACACTTAGTTCCCCCACCCTGTCTGTGGGTGCAACAAGAGGGTGAGTTGTATGCTTTAACCTGAGTCCAGTGTTTCCACTGGCTGCCTCGCTGAGTCTGTACACAGACACACCTGTCATTGATTAAGAGTATCGTCTGTAGTCCTATCTACTTGGGGGCAAACCCTGGCCTTCCCGGCAGCATCCTCACCATAACTTGGTCGCCGGGCTGTGGAAGGACTATCCCCTTTCCCTCTGGCTCTGTCTGGTCAGTGATTCCCCGCTCTTGTTTCGCTCAGTCCTTCAACACTTTAAGTTGGTTACAAAGGTTTTTCACATATTGGGTCATTCTATCCCTGTAAGCCCCAGGCTCCCCGCAACCCGTAATTACCCCATAGGGGGGTCGCATTGCTCGCCCCATCAATAATCCATGAGGGCTGAGACCCAATGTGCAGTTCGGGGTTGCGCGCAATCTCATCAGGATTCCTGGTAATACATCCACCCATGTCTTTCCTGTCTCAGCTATATAGCTTTGACTAATGCATTCTTGATTGTTCAGTTCATCCTTTCTACCATCCCTGAACTCTGGGGGTGGTCGGGTGCGTGGAACCGCTGTCGAATCCCTAGCAGTCGGCACATTTCCTTCATCACCTTCCCCATGAAATGTGCTCCCTGATCTGAATCCACCTGAACTGGGGTTCCCCACCTTGGGAGGATTTCCTGAACTGGGATCTATGCAGCGGTGTGGGCGGTGCAGTCCCTTGATGGGAAAGCCTCTACCCACCGGGTGAAGTGATCCATAATTACTAGACAAACAACAGGAATTCTGCAGATGCTGGAAATTCAAACAACACACATCAAAGTTGCTGGTGAACGCAGCAGGCCAGGCAGCATCTCTAGGAAGAGGTACAGTCAACGTTTCGGGCCGAGACCCTTCGTCAGGACTAACTGAAGGAAGAGTTAGTAAGAGATTTGAAAGTGGGAGGGGGAGGGGGAGATCCAAAATGATAAGAGAAGACAGGAGGGGGAGGGATGGAGCCAAGAGCTGGACAGGTGATTGGCAAAAGGGATATGAGAGGATCATGGGACAGGAGGCCCAGGGAGAAAGACAAGGGGGGGAACCCAGAGGATGGGCAAGGGGTATAGTCAGAGGGACAGAGGGAGAAAAAGGAGAGTGAGAGAAAGAATGTGTGTATAAAAATAAATAATGGATGGGGTACGAGGGGGAGGTGGGGCATTAGCGGAAGTTTGAGAAGTCAATGTTCATGCCATCAGGTTGGAGGCTCCCCAGACGGAATATAAGGTGTTGTTCCTCCAACCTGAGTGTGCTTCATCTTTACAGTAGAGGAGGCCATGGATAGACATATCAGAATGGGAATGGGATGTGGAATTAAAATGTGTGGCCACCGGGAGATCCTGCTTTCTCTGGCGGACAGAGCGTAGGTGTTCAGCAAAGCGGTCTCCCAGTCTGCGTCGGGTCTGTGTCGGCCTCCTGTCTTCTCCTATCATTTTGGATCTCCCCCTCCCCCTCCCACTTTCAAATCTCTTACTAACTCTTCTTTCAGATAGTCCTGACAAAGGGTCTCGGCCTGTAACGTCGACTGTACCTCTTCCTAGAGATACTGCCTGGCCTGCTGCGCTCACCAGCAACTTTGATGTGTGTTGCATAATTACTAGACAGTAGCTTTTCCCCCTGCTTTTTGGCAGGGGCCCTGTGAAGTCTATCTGGATGTTTTCCCAGGGTCCCCTTGGCCGAGGCTGATTTGCCAGCTGTAGCTTTCTGCCCTTACCAGGGTTATGCTGGGCACAAATGATACAATAGTGGCAGAATTTCTCAACATCTCCGCCCGTCCCTGGCCACCACCAGTCCTGCCGGAGGGTTGTGATCATGCTCTGCCTTCCCTGATGCATCACCCCATGATATAACTTCAGTAGTATCGGTCTAATACGGGGTGGGGCCACCTTGACTCTTTCCTCCCCATGTGTCCAGCACCCATCTGGTCCCTCCTTTGCTCCTTTTCTCCTCCATTTTTCCTTCTCTTCTGTCTCTAACCTCTTCATATAATTTTACTAAGCTGGCTTCTGTCGTTTCCTCCTGCACACTTGCAATTTCAATTGCCTCTTGTTCCCCTGCTGCTTTATTCACAGTAATGTCTGCCCTTAGAGGATCTGGGAAAACTTTATGTTCTGGAGTGGCAGCAGTCTCTCTGAGTATCCCCTGGTGTTCTTGTTCCGTCACTATACCCTGAACAGTGGTCAGTGTGTCAGTTTGTATAGGGTCCTGCTTATGGGGTTTATACAGACCCTCCTCTATTTTAATTGGGTTTATCTTTACTCGACCACAATCTTACTTGTGTGTAGCCCACGCTGCTGGGAACTGCTGACAAGGTAACCCATGGACCCCATCCGGGCTGCAGTCTCTGGTGATCGGGGCAGCTGCGACTATGCATGGGCCGAATTCAGACTGAGAAAACAAGATGGTTCAAGACTGGGAAATATGCTTGATAAAGGACATGCAAAGATTGTCCAAGAAAATAGTGAGTATATGAGAGCAGTGGTTGAGTCTCTAGCAAGGACAGACAGTGAATGACACAGTGGAATTTCTAACTCCAATGAGACCCTACCGCGATGCATTTATAGATTCATACAAACTAATCTGCACATCACTGACTCTACCTGTGACATCTGCCTCATGCAAACGGAGTTTCTCTTGCCTCAGAGGCCTCAAAAACTACCTAAGGAATAGCAGTGGCGATGCTCGGAACAGCAACTTGGCCCTGTTGGCCATAAACAGCCGGAGTGACCAAAGCACTTGACATCCAGAAAAACAATGATGCTTTCACCACCAATCACAACAGACAGATTGTGCTTCCCTGAAAACTTCAATGGTGAGTGCAGTCGATTTTTAAAAAAATTTGGTACAAGACTAATGCTGATTATAATTATTATTTTGTGGTTGATCCCCAATAGTCCTTATGTTTCCTGCAAATCCTAAAATATTACATTTACTGGTATTAAGCCTATTGGTTTTGCTTAGACTTCCAAGCAGCGATTCTGTTGGTCTTTGTTTTAAATTCAGTAGCCGAATTAATTGAGGTATTGCATGGTCAGAGTATGATTTGTCCAACTCCTGGTAAAGCCTTGCATCTGTTGTTTGCCTTTTTTGACTTTAATAACGGTGTATCTTTTGGCATTGTCTGTCTATGTAATGTAAGTAGCAGTGGACGTTATGGGTTAGTGTTATGTTATTCAGTTGAAAAGCACGCATTTGACGCTGATTCCGGGATTAGTGCGTGATTCATGTGGTACGCCGTGGGTCGGATGCTCTGTTGGTTTGTTTGTTTATGCTCTGTGCAGCCCGGGTTGTCTCCGATGCTGTTGACACTGTCACAGTTCACTTCTGTATTAGATCCATCAATTGCTGTTGCTTGTGAATCAGAGGCATTTATAGTAGGCACATAATACTTGAAACTGACTTTTGAACGCTACGCGTCTGGCCTTGTGAATACATATTACCATAGGGTACATCCCTCAACACCATCTCTGAATAATTCAGTCCCACTGTAGCACCAGCAAGAAAAAATCTCTGGTGCTGCCACTGGGTGGGGCTCATTAGCCTGGGTAGGCAGCACACCTAGGAGAAGGAAAACTCTGATTTAAAACCTCCGCTTCCCTGCAGCTATACCCACTGATGGGAAAGGCTTCGGGAGTAAACCCCGAGAAAGAAATCTGGAGTTGGAGCCCCCCTAAGACAGTCTGATGTTCGTTCAACGGCATTCTGGCAGCTCCTGCAAGTTCAGCCATCGTCAAAACATTATGCCTGGCATCACTTTTGCCATCAACGTCCAGACCGAGAGGGGGATCATGACGCTTGGGCAACTCTTAGTCTTCATACATCTCTGGCCCAGGATTTGATGATGCCAATCTCCACAACTCAAGACCTGGGGCGACAGGTGAGTGGTGATGGTGGCAGGCGTAAGATGGCGCTGGGAGCCACTAGTCACAGACTTGCACTCAGATGGCCAAGGCGGGATCGTCGCTCTCTTCTCACAAGGCAGGGGCGTTGTTTGGCAGCCATCTTGGCAACAGAACAGCCCTTTTCAGGGACCACACTGCTTCCCCCTCACTGGAAAGGGTCTGGGAAAGGTGACTTAA
The DNA here is from genome assembly GCF_963921235.1 of Mobula hypostoma. Taxonomy (NCBI): domain Eukaryota; kingdom Metazoa; phylum Chordata; class Chondrichthyes; order Myliobatiformes; family Myliobatidae; genus Mobula; species Mobula hypostoma. The sequence continues at coordinate 112,297,859 of NC_086100.1, read as the reverse complement.
AGAAAGCTTGGCTCACGCTATCCTGTCAGCATGTCGCAGCTGACTGGACATCTATTTTGCGGTCGAACTACCTCACAAACCACAAAAGAAAGAAGAACCACCAAAGAGCTGAGCAGACTCTGTGTTGGAGCCTGGAATGTCAGGACACTCGTGGACAACAAGTCCAGTAACAGACCAGTAGGACATGTGCTTCAGAACTACAACGTCGACATCGCAGCACTCAGTGAGACATGCCTGGCTGAGACTGGTGAAATCACAGAAATAGGAGCTGGCTACGTGTTTTTCTGGAGTGGTAAGGGAGAGAATGAGGCTACAGAAGCTGGAGTTGGTTATGCCATCCAGACCACAATTGTCAGGAACCTGGAGTCCTTCCCCAGAGGAATCAACGATCGCCTCATGGTAACGAGGCTGCCTCTGAAAGCCAAGACTCATCTGACTCTGATCAGTGCCTACGCACCCACCATGACCTACACCTCTGAACAGAAGGAACTGTTCTACCAGGAACTTGGCCAGCTACTACGCTCTGTCCCCAAAGACAAGATCCTGCTACTTGGCAACTTTAATGCCCGAGTAGGCAGTGACCATCAATCTTGGCTGGAAATCATTGGCAAGCATGGCCTTGGAAAGGAGAATTCAAATGGGCAGCTACTACTCACCTTCTGTGCAGAAAATAGGCTGACAATCACCAACACCCTCCTTCAGCTTCCACACATCCAACTGATCTGGCACCTGATCGATTACGTGATCACAAGGTGCTGGGATATTAGGGATATGATCATCACCAGAGTGGTGACGGGTGCAGACTGCTGGACTGACCACATCCTGCTGAGAAGCAAGCTGTCATTTCAGATCGCCAGGGCGCACAGACGCCAGCAGGCTGACGCTAAGCGGAAGCTGAACATTCAACAGCTCACTGACCCCAGCATCAAAGAAGAGCAGATCAACAAACTGGAGGAACAACTCGAACAGCTGCCTGAGGAAGCAGACCCAGAAACAGCTTGGGTTGTCCTCAGAGACAGCTTGTAAGCACTGCAAATGCCGTTCTCGGGCACCCCGAGAGGAAGCCTCAGGATTGGTTCGACGAGAACAGCTCTGATATTGTCACACTTCGCAAGCAGAGGCAAGAAGCCTTTGCAAGCTGGCTCAGTGACGAGCAGTCAACCTCCAAACGTGACTGCTTGAGGCACCTCCATAGTAGGGTGCAGGCTGAGCTGTGGAAGGTGAAGGATCGGTTGTGGGAGGCCAAAGTGGCAGAGCTTCAGCACCACGCTGACCATTACAACACAAAGACGTTTTCTGATGGTCTAAAAGCAGTGTACAGACCTTCCTCCAACATCATGGCGGCAGTCCACTCCTTGGATGGAGTGCTCCTCACTGACCACGGCGACATTGTCCAACACTGGGCAGACCATTTCAACCAGCTGCTGAACTAGACATCCCAGATAGCCGGCCAGACCATAGAAGACATGGCCCAGTGCCTAGTCTTGGGGGTCCTTGATGATTCCCCCACATTGGTAGAAGCTAGGAAGGAAGTCAACCAGCTGCAGGCAGGTAAGGCCCTGGCTCGGATGGGATCCTAGCAGAAGTCTTCAAGGAGGGTGGCAAACCCCTTTTTCAGAGGCTGACAGAGCTCATGCAGGAGTTCTGGGAGAAAGCCTGTGTACCACAGGACTTTAGGGATAAAAACATCATCCACTTGTACAAGAACAAGAGGGACAGGGCATCCTTAACCACAGAGGCATATCTCTCCTGAGCACAGCTGGGAAGATCATGGCTCGTATCATACTGAACAAGATCACCTTTCACCTCCTCGATGAGGTTGTCTCAGATAGCCAACATGGATTCAGATCTAATAGAGAGACAGTGCACATGATCTTTGCTGTCAGACAGACCCAGGAGAAGTGCCAGGGACAGAACCAGAACCTCTGCATCCTCCTTGTGGACCTGACAAAGGCATTTAATACCGTCAGTCGCACAGGCCTTTGGTGCATCCTTGCTGAATTAGGCTGTCCCCCAAGGCTGGTCAGCATTGTCAGGTCATACCATGATGGCATGATGGCCAGGGTCATTGAAAATGGCTGCACCTCTGACCCCTTCCTGGTAACTAACGGTGTTAAGCAGAGCTGTGTCCTCGCACCTACTCTTTCCAGCCTGCTGTTCTCTGCTCTCTCTCAGACTGATACGGGAATAACAATTCGCTACAAGACTGATGGATGCTTCCTTGATCTGTAATGCCTCAAGGCCAAGACCAAAGTGCTGGAAGCAATAGTAAATGACTTCCTTTGCAGATGACTGCACTCTCGCAGTGCGCAGTGAAAGGGACCTGCAGGAGCTGTGGCAGCAAGAAAATTTGGCCAAACCATCAGCCTGCAGAAGACAGCTCTACTTCAGCCCGCACCCCATGTCAACCCTGCAGAACCATGAATTGAGATTGAAGGCACACAGCTCAACAATGTTGACACCTTCACCGGGCTGGGAAGCTGCCTCACCTCCTCCTGCAGTCTAGATCGAGATCTCAAATAGACTTGCAAAAGCTGGGGCTTCCTTTGGCAGGCTGTGGACACGTGTGCGGGGAGAATGTGGCATCTGCCCAAAGACCAAGGCAGCAGTATACAGAGCAGTTGTCCTGACTGTGAAACCTGGAGCCCATACCGCAGGCACAGTAAGCTGCTTGAACAGTTCCACCTGCCGTGCCTCCGCAAGATCATGGGCCTCTCGTGGCAAGACAGTCCCCGCCACAGAAGTGCCATGAACGGCCGCGAGCTCTGGCACATAGACACTGATCACTCAACTTCGATGGGTTGGACGGTTGTCCTGATGGAAGACAACCACCTTCCAAAGACAGTATTCTTTTCCAAGCTGCACATAGCACCAGAACGCAGGAGGCTCTACAAAGCGATATAAAGACTGCGCGAAAGCCTCTTTGAAGGCATGCAATATCCCTGTGACTAGTTGGGAGGCCTTGGCCAAAGACCACAATGCCTGGTGCCTGTCAGACTGCAAAGGCAGCAGCACATTCGAAGAACAGCGGCTGAAGGACCTTAATCAAAAATGCCAGGACTGCAAGGAGAGACGCCCCGACCCTTCAATGGCCATAACGTGCCCGATCTGTGGGTGCGCCTGCACTTCCCAGTTCGGGCTTCGCTGTCATCAGGGGCATTACTGACGTCATCGTCATTCCCGACGGACTTCCAATAAAGGAAGACACATCTACACAAAGAAATAGCAGAAACCATGCAAGAGACTGCAGAAAGATAGGCTGGGCTGGTTAATGATGGCTATGGCTGTATCATAGACATAGAGTGACACAGCAAACAGCTTTGCATTATCTTTACTTTGCACAGATTTAAACAGTACAATTAACCTGAAAGTGAGTGTCACTGTTTGAAAATGTAAGCCAGTTTGGTCCATGACCTAGTTCTGACATTATATGCCAGGTAAGTCATTCAATTACATACCCTGTGGTTTTAAAAGACCCATTGGTATCTGATTCCACCAAGTTTACAGCCAACTCTAAGACCAGAGGAATGGAGGGGGCATCCTTTTAGAATGAAGATGAGGAGGAATTTCTTTAGCCAGGGAGTGGTGAATCTGTGGAATTCTTTGCCACAGGCAACTGAGGAGGCCAAGTCTTTACGTATATACCTGAACTCGAGGGGGAGCAATATCCTTGCAGGTAGGTTTGCTAGCATGGTTTGGGAGGGTTTAAACTAATTTGCAAGGGGGATGGGACCCGGAGCGATTGAGCAGTGAAAGAAGTGCATGGAGTAAAGCCAGATCTAACATATAGAGAGGCTTTGAGGAAAGAGAAGCAGAATAATCAGTGTAAAGGTAGTAAGGTAGAAGTGTTGCCTCACGTGGAAGAACTGTCTGGGGCCCTGAATGGTGGTGAGGGAGGAAATGTAAGGACATTGCTTCCTGCACACATGCTGAGCTCATTGACTTCATTAACTTTGCCTCCAACTTTCACTCTGCCCTCAAATTTACCTGGTCCATTTCTGACATCTCCCTCCCCTTTCTTGATCTTTCTGTCTCTATCTCTGGAGACAGCTTATCTACTGATGTCTACTTTAAGCCTACGGATTCTCACAGCTACCTGGACTATTCCTCTTCTCTCCTTGTTTCTTGCAAAAATGCTATCCCCTTCTCGTAATTCCTCCGCCTCCACCGCATCTGTTCTCAGGATGAAGCTTTTCATTCCAGGACGAAGGAGATGTCCTCCTTTTTTAAAGAAACGGTCTTCCCTTCCTCCACCATTAACTCTGCTCTCAAATGCATCTCTCCCATTTCACGCACATCTGCTCTCACCCCATCCTCCCGCCACCCCACTAGGGATAGGGTTCCCCTTGTCCTCACCTACCACCCCACCAGCCTCCGGGTCCAACATATAATTCTCCGTAACTTCCGCCACCTCCAACGGGATCCCACCACCAAGCACATCTTTCCCTCCCCCCTTTCTGGTTTCCGCAGCGATCGCTCCCTACGTGACTCCCTTGTCCATTCATCCCCCCCATCCCTCCCCACTGATCTCCCTCCTGGCACTTATCCTTGTAAGCGGAACAAGTGCTACATATGCCCTTACACTTCCTCCCTTACCACCATTCAGGGCTCCAGACAGTCCTTCCAGGTGAGGTGACACTTCACCTGTGAGTCGGCTGGGGTGATATACTGCGTCCGGTGCTCCCGATGTGGCCTTCTATATATTGGCGAGACCCAACGCAGACTGGGAGATCGTTTCGCTGAACACCTACGTTCTGTCCGCCAGAGAAAGCAGGATCTCCCAGTGGCCACACATTTTAATTCCACGTCCCATTCCCATTCTGATTATGTCTATCCACGGCCTCCTCTACTGTAAAGATGAAGCCACACTCAGGTTGGAGGAACAACACCTTATATTCCGTCTGGGTAGCCTCCAACCTGATGGCATGAACATTGACTTCTCAAACTTCCACTAATGCCCCACCTCCCCCTCGTACCCCATCTGTTATTTATTTATATACACACATTCTTTTTCTCTCTCTCCTTTTTCTCCCTCTGTCCCCCTCACTATATCCCTTGCCCATCCTCTGGTTCCCCCCCTCCCCCTTTTCTTTCTCCCTAGGCCTCCTGTCCCATGATCCTCTCATATCCCTTTTGCCAATCAACTGTCCAGCTCTTGACTCCATCCCTCCCCGTCCTGTCTTCTCCTATCATTTTGGATCTCCCCCTCCCCCTCCCACTTTCTAATCTCTTACTAGCTCTTCCTTCAGTTAGTCCTGATGAAGGGTCTCGGCCCGAAACTTCAACTGTACCTCTTCCTAGAGATGCTGCCTAGCCTGCTGCGTTCACCAGCAACTTTGATGTGTGTTACCGTACACCCGACACAGGTTTTTCCACAAGGGCTCAAGGACCAATGGAGACCATAGATGCCTATGTAATAGATTTGAAGAGCAAGGCATAAAACTGAGAGTTCGGAAAACTACATGACCCTTTAATACGTGACAGGATTGTGTGCGGCATACGGGATGATCAAGTGAGAGGCAAGCTATTGAGAGAGGCGGATCTTACATTAGAAAAGGCAATTGATGTTTAGTCATAGTCATAGTCATACTTTATTGATCCCGGGGGAAATTGGTTTTCGTTACAGTTGCACCATAAATAATAAATAGTAATAGTAATATTACTATTAGTAAATAGTAAATAGTAATAGTCATGGAAATAATAATAGTAATAGAATAGTAATAGAAAATAGTAATAAATAGTTAAATAGTAATATGTAAATTATGCCAGTAAATTATGAAATAAGACCAGGACCAGCCTATCGGCTCAGGGTGTCTGACCCTCCAAGGGAGGAGTTGTAAAGTTTGATGACCACACGCAGGAAGGTTTGCCGTGCCAGCGAGATCACGTCAAGTCAGGTTAAAGTGCTCAATGAAGAGATTGAAGTGCACAAAATAAAAACTGACAAGAGTAGGACAAAGCCAGCTCCATAGGATGATCAAAAGGAAGTTAACTGCAACAGATGTGGTTATAAACATGGATACAGAAAATGTCCAGCCTTTGGTCAGAATGCAAGTTATGCCAGAAAAGAAACCACTTTGCAAAGATGTGCAAATCAAAGGAGCACGCAAGGAAAATGCATGCTGTGGAACAGAGTGAGGGCAACAATGACATGTTCATTGGCACAGTTGAAGTGGAACAGGAGGTATGCATCAAGAATATTGACAATGCAGAGATGGAGGATGAAGATGATTGGACTCAAGATCTGATAATAAACAGGAGGAATGTGACACTTAAGCTTGACACTGGGGCAAAGTGCAATGTAACGTCAGCAGAAACATTCAACTCACTGGACATCAGAGGAAGACTGAGAAAATCTTGTTGCATATTTCAGCCACAATACGGCGCCACTGAGCATAAAAGCACTCACCTGTGTGCACAAAGGTCAACAATACAAGATTGAGTTTGAAACAATACAGCAACATATTCCAGCAATACTGGGCAAAGCAACATGCACAAAGCTAGGCCTGGTGAAGCAAAACTGTGGTGTTGAAAAAGAACATGACATTCTCAAAGACTTTGAGCAACATACATCAAAGTTGCTGGTGAACGCAGCATCTATAGGAAGAGGCGCAGTCGACGTTTCAGGCCGAGACCCTTCATCAGGACTAACTGAAGGAAGACTGAAGGAAAAATTCACTACTGCGAAGCCTCTTCCGGTGATGCCATGCTGCGTTCACCAGCAACTTTGATGTATGTTGCTTGAATTTCCAGCATCTGCAGAATTCCTGTTGTTTGCGTTTAAATTCACTACTGCGAAGCCTCTTCCGGTGATGCCATGCTGCGTTCACCAGCAACTTTGATGTATGTTGCTTGAATTTCCAGCATCTGCAGAATTCCTGTTGTTTGCGTTCTCAAAGACTTTGATGACTTGCTTTCTGGATTAGGATGTTTACCAGGGAAACATCATATCCAGATTGATCCAACTATTGCACCAGTCGTGCATGCCCCGAGAAGGATTCCAGCAGCTCTCAGGGATTAGGTAGTGGAGGAGCTACACAGAATGGAACAGATGGGAGTTGTTGTGGCGTGGATGAAATCACCAGAGAGACAGAGTCACTGGTAGATACAAAGCAGCTTCTTTATTCGACACAACAAGGTACAGCAGGCATCATACGGACAGAGACGCTTTCTGCAGAAATTTTGTCCTGGACAAAATTAAATTTGTATCAGGGAAGGCCAACCTAGGAGGATCTGCTCAAATAGGGCAGCAAAAATGCCCTGTCTCAAAATTCCCCCCCAATTTTATGTACCTCGATATCTATCCTAGCATTACCTACCAAATGTTAAGCAGAGAGGCTGTTCCAAGTCTTTAGGAATGCGGCTCCTTTGGTGTGCCTGCTCTTTCCCTGCAGGCTGACTGCAGCTTAATCACATTCTTTTGTCTTCAGCCCTTTATCCTCTGGTCGCTGAAACTCTCCTTCCAGGAGCACTAACTGGCTCTCTCGTCGATGTACAGGAAGGGGTTGGGGTGGCCTCTACGTAAATGTCTGCAAGGACCTCTCCCCAGTGGCACCCCTTTCCAAACTGTCCGGTCGATCACTGGCCCAACTGCTGAAAAGTGCCCAGCTCCTCAGACTCGGGGTGACTGCTTCCAGATGCCGTGTGCAGTCTGAAATGCCATCGAAGTGGTGGAACTTGCCGTCTCCGCTTTAACTCAAAAATCCCTCCCCGTCTATTTCACAATAATTTCTATACTATGCTATAAAATTAATTATCTACCTTCAGCAACCAGCCTTCTTTACAGAACACCATCATCATCACACTTTAGCAGGCTATTCATGGTTTTCCAACACGTTCTCGTGTTTTCTGCCACGTTCGGTGTTTTCTGCCTTTGCGTTTCCTCCAGCTATGTTTTCATCAGCTGTGGTCAGGTCTGGAATGGCTGGCTGGTGTTCCTCTCTTAGGTTCTCTGTGATTACGTGGTTACTGGGTACACTTGGTTCCCCACTCTGTCTGTAGGAGCAACAAGAGGGTGAGTTGTATGCTTTAACCTGAGTCCAGTGTTTCCACTGGCTGCCTCGCTGAGTCTGTACACAGACACACCTGTCATTGGTTAAGAGTATCGTCTGTAGTCCTATCTACTTGGGGGCAAACCCTGGCTTTTCTGGATGTTTTCCCAGGGTCCCCTTGGCTGAGGCTGATTTGCCAGCTGTAGCTTTCTGCCCTTACCAGGGTTATGCTGGGCACAAATGATAAAACGGTGGCAGACTTTCTCAATATCTCTGCCCGTCCCTGGCCACCACCAGTCCTGCCGGAGGGTTGTGATCATGCTCTGCCTTCCCTGATGCATCACCCCATGATATAACTTTAGTAGTATCTGTCTAATACAGGGTGGGGCCACCATGATTCTTTCCTCCCCATGTGTCCAGCACCCATCTGGTCCCTCCTTTGCTCCTTTTCTCCTCCATTTTTCCTTCTCTTCTGTCTCTAACCTCTTCATATAATTTTACTAAGCTGGCTTCTGTCGTTTCCTCCTGCACACTTGCAATTTCAATTGCCTCTTGACCCCCTGCTGCTTTATTCACAGTAATGTCTGCCCTTGGAGGATCTGGGAAAACTTTATGTTCTGGAATGGCAGCAGTCTCTCTGAGTATCCCCTGGTGTTTTTGTTCCTTCGCTATACCCTAAACAGTGGTCAGTGTGTCAGTTTGTATAGGGTCCTGCTTATGGGGTTTATACAGACCCTCTTCTATTTTAACTGGGTTTATCTTTACTCGACCACAATCTTGCTTGTGTGTAGCCCACACTGCTGGGAACTGCTGACAAGGTAACCCATGGACCCCATCCGGGCTGCAGTCTCTGGTGATCGGGGCAGCTGCGCCTATGCTAGGCAGGTTGTGTATTCTGTTGGTTGTGCGCGTTTGCTGCCCCTGACTCGTCCATATTATTTCCCCCTTTCCCGAATCTATAACAGCTCCTGCTTCCCTTAGGATGTCTATTCCAAGGATCATGCCCTCATTATTTGGACATACCCAGAGAAACACTGGAAGCTGAACTCCCCCGATTTCTAGTATTTGCTTCTCGCTTCTTTCTGCTTTTACTGTTTTCCCTCCTACACCCCTGATATAACTGGCCTGTCCAGTTGTTGGTAAGGGTAAGTCTGTTATCGATACCGATGCCCCTGTGTCCACTAACATATTGCATTGCCGTCCCCCTAACAATGCCGTTGTGTACATCCGCGGGTCACCAGAGCTGGCAATAAAACCCGCTGCCACATCTTTTTCTGCCCTAAGAGGCGCCGTCACTAACTCTTTGATCTGATCGACAGTCAGACTGGTTGCTTATGGAGTGAGTGACTGGGTGTCTGCTGTGATCTTTGCCTGGGTTTTCCCCCTCCCTTTTGGATACTGTCTTCAGCTGTGTCCCGTTAGGCCACAGCTGTAGCATATCAACTCCTTCACTGTCTTATACCTGGTCCATCAGTCCTTTGCTAGGTGCCCTGGCTGCCGGCAAGTAAAACAAACTCTCTGGGACATTACAGCAGCTGCATCCACTATACCCACTTTACGATTTCTCTTCCCTTTTCTTTGGTCTATCTCACTGGCCCACGAAACTATCGCAGAGTAGTTGGACCCTACCGTTATGCCTAAATCTTAAATGTCCTGGTGGGCTGAGCTCAGGCCTTCCTTCAGCATTTTTAAGAAGACTTGGTCATCCCTCCCTGGATTATCCAGCCCTGAATACTCCTCGTACACTCGGTATTTACGTTCTGCATAATCCATGGCTGTCTCATCAGCTTTTTGAATCACTACCATTATCATTCCCCAGCTACTCTTACCTTCCCCCAGCCGCTGCCTCATTTCCCCTTTAAAAGAGCAATATCTTTCTTCATTACTGGCGCTCCGGTAGTTGCCCATGTACCATCCCGCACCCCCTGGGCCATCCTGTCCCACATATTCCTCGGGCACTTGGCTTTCACTAACACATGTATATCTTTAGAGTGCATCTGGTGAATTTCAACCATTTCCTCGAGTTTGCGCCAGAATTCCGAATTCCCACAGGTGACTTTAAGTGAGGGCAGCTTGGACAAAATGCTCTGTTTCTCCCCGGGGGTGAAGGGCTTATGAATAGTCGTAACCAAGGTCAAGGGCTGGCTCGGATCGTCAGGGTTCTCAACCTGACGTTGCTTGATCTCAATAGGTGTCATTCTGGTAGATCTATCTGGGTAAAACCTCTCCCTGAGAATTCCGCACACTCATTTCCACACTACGCAAAATATCATAGACGGGTAGCAGTTCAACAGTACAAACTTAAAACCGCAGAGTATGTATTCCACAATCTGCCACCTTTGAGTACCCGAACTCATGATGCCTGTTGTATTCCCCTGCATCACACTTGCAAACACATACACTGAAATGCAGCTCCCCGAACTAGTATACACGCCCCCACACTGACGTCTCGAACCGTACCGTTGGTTACCACCTTTCGCAACTGGTGGTCCAACTCTCACCAAGTTAACATGCAAAGATTCCTCACGTACATAAACACACATGCACACGCACACTCTACTTTAATATCTACCAGTTCAGCTCTTCACGTTCGTGATTCCTCGCGTTCCCGTGTACCGCCGACCGAACAGATCCAAGTGTGAGTGCTAGCTTAGGAAAGTACTCAGCAATTTAAGACTGCTAGGAACGCTGGCCACACGGCGGGTCATGAAGGTATCCCACTCCTGACACCAAAAGTTGTGGTGTGGATGAAATCACTGGAGAGACAGAGTCACTGGTAGATACAAAGCAGCTTCTTTATTCGACACAACAAGGTACAGCAGGCATCTTAACGGATGAGACGCTTTCCGCAGAAAGGTCTGCTAGCTAAATGTGGGCTCGATATTTATATGCTAAACACAAAGGCAATCGCTACTTAAAAAGTTACAGACAATGCATAGACAATGCATCCTTTTGAAGTTACATACAAAATATCACACTATCCTTTCCGTCCAACACCAACATGTCTGCATTGGTATCCACACACTTTAGTTCAATGCACAATACATTTATTTGGCATTTTACGTGCTAACATAGAAGACAATTAATATTTATAACGTATAGATAAGACTGTCTTCGAAACTGCAGCATCAGGCACCAGAAGCATCTGGTATTTACACCTTTTAGGAAGCCCATTGTGGTGGACTCAATCCACAGTGCTTTGTCAAACAGTTAAAATAGAAGTCTGGTAGCCAAAGTCATTTAAGTGTAAAGAAATCATCTACCCAAAAAGAAATCCACTCTAAAAGGAGTCATAACAAGACAAATAAAACCGAATAGTATGGTGACAGTGGTCACAGAAAAAAAGATGAGGATTTGCATGGATCCACAAGATCTCAACCAAGCCATCAAAAGAGAGCACTATCCGCTACTCATTGTTGAAGAGGTTGTCTCCCGCATGCCTAATGTGAAATACTTTTCAGTAATAGACACAAATCAAGGTTTCTGGCAGATCAAGCTGGATGAAGAATGTTCCTAATTATGCACTTTCAACACACACATAGGGAGATATCGTTTCCTGCGTCTACCCTTTGGGATTTTTTCTGCATCAGAGGTATTCCAGAGATCCGTGGCACAAATGATTGAAGGCCTGGACGAGGTGGTCAACATCATTAATGATTTGCTGATATGGGGTGACACAGTTGAGGAACATGATCAGAGACTGAGGAAGCTCCTGGAGAGAGCACGTGAGTGCAACCTAAAACTGAACAAAAGTAAATGTAAGATCAGAACTACAGAGATCAAATACATAGGTCATGTACTCAGCGCTGATGGGTTAAAACCAGATGATGAAAAGGTTGGAGCTGTGGTACAGCTACCACCACCTGAAGACAAGTAAGAACTATTGAGGTTCATGGGCATGATACAGTATCTTGCCAAATTCATTCCCAACTTATCAGAGGTCAGCGCTCCACTCCGAAAGCTACTAGAGAGCAACACTGAATGGCATTGGGAAGATGAACAAAAGAAAAGTTTTGACACATTGAAGCATTTGGTTACCAATGCACCAGCACTCAAGTTCAATGATGTCAATAAACCGGTGAGGATGTCTGTGGATGCCAGTTCGGAGGGAATAGGAGCTGTTATACTGCAGGATAGGAGGCCTGTAGTGTATGGATCACGAGCACTTATGGACTGTCAAGGTCGATATGCTCAAATTGAGAAGGAATTGCTCGCCATTGTTTATGGGTGTGAGAAGTTCCACCAATGTTGCAAAGAAATCCAGGTTGAGAGTGATCACAAACTACTTGAGAGCATCTTCAAAAAGCCACTCCACCAAGCTCCTATGAGGCTGCAAAGGATGCTTCTCAGGCTACAGAGGTACACTCTCACAGTCACCTATAAGCCAGGAAAAGAACTGTACATCGCTGATGTTTTGGGCTGTACTTACCTCAAAGAGAAAAAGGAAGAGAGCTGGAGGTCAACTGGGTTACACCTCAGCTACCCATCTCTGAGGAGAAGTTGAACATGTTCAGGAAAGCGACTGCAGATGATCCTGAAATGCAAATGCTAAGAGACATTACAATGAATGGATGGCCAACAGAAAGAAAAGATGTTCCAAAGGAGATGCAGAAATACTGGACATTTAAAGAGGAAATCAGCTATGCCTCAGGACTAATGTTCAAAACGGCAGAACTCATTGTACCAAGCCAAATGAGACAGGAAATGCTCAACAGAATTCATGAGTCGCACCTGGGGATAGTGAAATGTAAAGAAAGAGCAAGAGACATTCTCTATTGGCCAGGCATGTCAACTCAGATAGAAGACATTGTGTCTCAGTGTGCTGTCTGTAATGAAAACAAAAACAGCAATCCAAGAGAGCCTCTGCTTCCCCACCCACTACCAGGAAGACCATGGGAGAAGATTGGCACAGATCTCTTTCACTACAATGGTACAGAATATCTGCTTTGTGTGGACTACTATTCAAAATATCCGGAGATCACTAAGTTAAGTGATGCGTCCAGTCGAGGTGTCATTACTGCAATGAAGTCGACATTTGCAAGACATGGTATTCCAGATATTGTCGTCAGTGACAATGGTCCACAATATGCCAGTGGTGAGTTCAGAGGCTTCTTAGAAAGCTGGGAATTTCAACATGTTACTTCCAGTCCAGGGCACGCTCAGTCTAATGGACAAGCAGAGAGAACTGTACAAACTGTCAAGAACATGCTCAAGAAGGCACAAAGCAGCAACGGTGACCCTTACATTGCTCTGCTTGAATACCGCAACACACCGATTGAGGGTGTGGAGTTCTCTCCTGAGCAGCTGTTGATGGGACATCGTCTGAAGTCCAAACTGCCAACATCCTCAACTCTACTGACTCCTGGAGGTAATGCTCAAGTACATGACAAGCAAATAAAGCAAAAGAGCTACTATGACAGACATACAATACAGTTGCCAGATCTATATACAGGTGAAAATGTCAGAGTACAGAGGGGAGACACCTGGCAACCAGCTGTGGTTGTGAACAGACATCAGCAACCAAGATCCTTCATAGTTCGCACGCCGGATGGAAGAGTCTACAGGAGGAACAGGAAGCATCTGCTGAAGACAGGCGAGAGGGAGTTTCCGTGTACAGATGCACAGGACATTTCCACATATACAGACATGGAAACAAACGACACCAAGAGTGGAAACGATTCTTCAGACCATTAAATCATGATGATCATCAAGGAAACTTTTATGTAATATCTCTGTGAATTCCACCCAGATTCCACTACTCACCTTACACTGGTGCAAAGCTGCACATCTTTAGGTTGTGGAAAGATCAGGACATCCAAGTGTTACGTACACGCAATGGTTTAAGAGAACTGGCAGCAATAGAACACACCTGAAGTCTGGTTTTGATGTTAAAAACCACTGTTTATTAGTAACTACTTGATATAGTAATTTAAACCAGGTAAATCAAAAGCTAGCGGTGTTATGCATGTATATGTGTGTAAATATAATTCCCAAACTTGTTTAAGCTCAGGTGGCAAGATTCAAAGTCTTATAATGGTAATGTAAGAAAGTTCAGTTCAATGCTCGGAGTTGTTGTTGTTGTGAGAGAGAGGTATTTGTAAATCAAAGTGAAATCCACCATAGGAGAAGAACAAATAAACTGGTGCCGTTGATCTTCCATCGTTGGACTCCGAATCCACTCTCGAGTTAACCAAACGTAGCTTATCACAAAGGGTACTGTCTTCAAGGGAAAACTACCACCCAGGCAAGGGTAAACACACTGGTAGCCTCCACAAGGTCACCCCTTTTACACACCGTGATAGCCACTGAATCGATTCTCCCGATCGATCCTCAACCCACCCTTATGGGCACTCGAAAGTTTCATCCAGTGACTCTTCCGTCACTGGCTTCCTTTTCATTGACCAGTCGCCTTAACCAGTATTCCACTCTGTCTCTGTCTGTGAGAGTCATCTGCCTTGCTGAAATAGACATGCTGTGAAGCAACCATAACGTCGAACTGTCTATAAAATAACTCCACCTATTTCTTCACCATGGCAACCCAGAAGCAGGCAGCTGTACTGTAGTCAGTTTCTCTCTCTCTCTCTCTCTCTCTCTTAAAGGCACAGTCCATATCCATCACACAGGAGAAAGCAGTACGTTTACAAGGAGATTGCACAATCTTTACGCATAGAGTAGTAAATGTCAGCATTGAACCCATAGTGTTGGAGAAATACCATTCTGTCTTTATTAATCTTTTTATTGATTTTAGAGAAAACATATATACAGACAAGAGTATTATCTCAAATATATATATCAGCAACAATATAAACAAAAGATGAAATAGATATTGTCATATTTATACATAGTAATAAGCAAATATGCAATATATATTAAAAAGGACAACTAATTCTCCCTCTTATCAATTCATAAAGAAAGGAAAAAAATCATTCTGTCTTATAAGATCATAAGACCATAAGATATAGCTATCCAGTAGTATAGTGACATCAGCACTGGTCTTTGAGGCAAATGGTCTCAAGTTCGAATCTGGCTGTTTCCCTGTACTCCTTCCATCTGTGCTAGGTTGAGCATTGAGCTAGCAACCAGGGCTCGTAAAAAATAGTCAAATGCTATGGAAGTGGCAAAAATGCTGTCCAACGCGCCACAAGGCGTTGAAGGGAAAAAAAACATAAGATATAGGAGCAAAATTAGGCCATCTGGCCCATCGAGCCTGTTCTGCCATTTCATCATGGCTAATCCAATTTTCCTCTCAGCCCTAGTCTCCTGCCTTCTCCCCAAATCCCTTCATGCCTTGACCATTCAGGAATATATCAACCTCTGCCCTAAATATATATTAAGGCTTGACCACCTCAGCTGTCTGTGGCAAAGAATTCCACAGATTCACCATTCTCTGGCTAAAGAAATTTCTCCTCATATCCGTTCTAACGTGAGTCTGCGTCCTGTGGTCTTAGACTCTCCTACTATCGGAAACATACTCTCCACATCCACTCTATCAAGGCCTTTCACTATTCAATGGGTTTCAATTAGGTCATTCTTCTGAATTCTAGTGAATACAGGTTCAGAGCCATCATATAACAAGCCATTCAATCCTGGAATCATTTTGGTGAACCTCCAGTTTCAGCACATCCTTTTTAAGATAAGGGGCCCCAAACTACTCAGAATACTCCAAGTGAGGCCTCACCAGTGCTTTACAAAGTCTCAACATTACATCCTTACTTTTATTTTCTAAATCTCTTGAAATGAATGCTAACATTGCATTTGTCTTCCTCATCACACACTCAACCTGTAAATTAACCTTTGGGGAATCCTGCACAAGGATTCTCAAGTTCCTTTGTGACTCAAGTTTTTGTATCTTCTCTCCATTTAGAAAATAGTTTACCCTTTCATTTCTTCTACCAAAGTGTATGACCATACACTTCCCAACACTGTATTCCATCTGCCACTTCTTTGCTCATTCTCTTAATCTAAGTCCTTCTGTAGCCTCTCTACTTCCTAAAAGCTACCTGCTCCTCCATCTGTTTTCATAGTATCTACAGCATCCACACGAACTAATTACCCAGTTTGCCAGGGCCGAGGGCTGTTTCCCTAGACGACAGCGAGCCGAGCGACCCTGAGGTTGGCCGGGGGGGGGGCTACGTTGTGGGGGCTTGTCCGGGATTGGGTCTACTGGTATGTTGTGTGGGTGCCCTGTTTAAACCAGTAATGTGTGTCTCCGTGGGTTATTTGCTGGTTATTGCTGTATGCGTGGTGGGTGAGGTCTTTGTTCGAGTTCAGGCTGGCATTGACGAGTTGGAGGTGGAACTCGGGGCTGTCCATGCTGTTGGGAGAGAGAGGAAAGAGTGGTCTGATTTGGAGGTAGTGTGTACGAATAAATGTTCTATCTCTGGCAGGCTCCGCCTGGTGCTTGGGATAGTGTTCACCCCAAGAGGGGCGGAGGTGTGTGAGACGTGGGCGGAGCGGATCTCTCAGTTGTTAGATGAGTGGCAGTGCTCGGTTGAGGGAGAGTGACAGGGATTGGTTGAAAGTTTGAGTTGGCGGGCTGGTGACGGTGTTAGAGCTGTCAGGTTCACTTACACCGTAGTGACAGCTGTCAGTTATTTGAAAGAGGGGGGAAAGTTTTCAGTGTGTCTTCTCTGGCTAGGAGGGTGGCTAAATTGCTTGCAGTGCCGGGGGATCATTTCAGGTGATCAGCCCCTCCTTCAGTTGTTCAGCTGATCAGACAGGTGTTGGGAAACTTAGTGGAGGCCCAGTGGGGGGAACGGCTTGGGGTCTCTGGGGAAGCACATTCCCAGCAATGTACCAATGAACTTCCGAAAGGAGAAGACCCTATTCCTGAAGGCTTAGAGGGACCACGCCCCAGGGTGTCGTTACGGATAGAGGGAAGCGATGCTAAAGCCATCCTTGACCCCAGGGTGCAGGTCAAGTTGTTGTATGGTTCGTTTTACAACCGGTGTCTGAAGCACTTACTCTTCACAACCGCAAGGGCACTGGAGATTTTGGGTGCCAGTGCCAGTAGTTATCCAGAAGACGATGATTGGTTAATGACCCTGGAGTTCATGGGAGCATTGTCTGGGCACCCAGCGTGTCGAGTTGCTTCTGAGGACGTGTGTAGCAGCCTTGAGCTGGTACCGAATTTAAACAGGACCCAGCGGTGGTACGGCCTGGGGAAAGTAGCTGAGGGTGAGACCCTCTTAGTAGATGCTCCGAATTACCTCGAGGGAGGGGAGTTGACCGCTGAAGACACCTCAGTGAGAGACAGGTCACGGCAGCAGGACCCTGGCGCCATGGAAGATGGAGGCAGCGTGTGTGTAGATTATGCGACGTGGTTTAATGTGCTGGATCTGAGGAGTGGATGTTGCCAGATCCCGAGGAGTGCGGCTGTCGAGCTGAAGATGGCTGTTATTAGTTCCCTAGGATTCTTCCGATCCGAAAAGATGCCCAAGGGCATATCCGGAGCTCCTGCATCCTTCCCGCGGGGCATGAGGAAGACCATGGGGGAAGTGAAGGTGTGTGGAGTTTTGACGTATGTGGATGACTGCCTAGAGCTTGGATTCGCCAGGGGGGACTATGAGGCGAGGCGAGTGGCTGAGCCTGGGCAACAGAAGCGAAGTGTCACATGTGGAGGAGTTTTTGGCCAGAGGAGTTTGGTGCAATGTGAGAAAAATGACCCGACATACCAGTTGAACTTCCTGGTGTTGGAACAGACGGTGGTGGACCTGGGGATGGAAACCCAGGTCGTCAATCTGAATGAGACACAGGGGAGAGAGGGGATTTGCATCGCTGAACTGAGTGCTCAGAAATGCCGGCTGGAGACTGAGTGCCGCACTTGTGGGACGACCATTGCAGACTTGGAATTCATGCTCGTCAATGTGGAGAAGGAGCAACAGAATTCCGAGCCGACACTGCGGTCATGTACTGATGAATTAATCCAGCGAGAAGAAACAATGACCCACCTTCGAAGGGATCAGCAGAAACTCAAGACGTCGATTCAGAAAAGATTGGAAAAACTGAAAGTTCACCTGGAGGACGTAAACAGGAAGGAAAACTTGGAGGCTGAACCTTCTTTAACTGCTGCTTTTCAGGTCAGGGTGGGAGAAGCTGGTGGGGTAACTGCATCCCAGATTGAGATGGCCAAGAACCCTGAGTCAGAACTGCGGAGGCTGTGGCGAGAGTTGAAGGAGTCCCCGAAGAAGCTGACGTATCGACTGCAGGAGGCTGAAGGGGTAGCCCCGGCTAAATGTTTCAGTTTGGAGAAACTCAAACAGCAGCTACCGATCGAGGGAATGAGGACGAATACGAATTCGAAGGATGATGTGCTGGACATGTGGTACATGCTGCCTTTCGCTAACTTCCCCGTGATTGAGGAAGAGACCTTTGGCCCTTCTCCCACTGAGTCAGGTGTAGTGGGGAGGGCTAGCTGTGGGCAGTCTGAGTTATGGCAGGATCAGGAAGGAAAAGAAGCGGGGCCCCGGAACGGGACAGGGGTCTCCGAGTTGTAATGGTGGCCTGAGTGAGCGAGTAGTTGGCAAGCAGGCCCAAGGTATCCCTAGTAGTGTCTGAGCCTTTTGAGTTTAGGTGAGGGGGTACGGAGGTCTCGGAGAATTAGGAAGCTCCAGATATGTTGGCCTATGTAGCGCCCGTGGGACGGGTATAAGGTCCACTGTTTGAGGAGCACTGTCACTGTGTGTATCTGTGTGTGTGTGTGTGTTGTGTGTCTGCAGGACTGGCTGGCGAGTTATTTAGAAGTCATGAGGACATGACTTTATTTGGTGGGGGGAGAATGTAAAGGGGTTTCGTCTTTTATGTTACTACGGGGGCTAATTAAAATGGTTTCTTTGTTATGTTATACTTAGGAATGCTTCTTTGTTATGTTAAACACTGAGAAAGTCCTTCCTGCTAGCAGTTTGTTTGTATTATCTATTGATATGAGGATGAATGAACCAATTGGGATAGTTGTTATGTTTTTGGTGTATTTGAAGATACTGTATGCGCGGGGTTTTGGGGAGAATGCGGGAGAGAGGGACAGAGGATGAACCAGGTGCTGTGATGTCCGCTAACAGGGTCGGACCCCAAGTAGGGCGTTCGGCGAGAAGACGGAGACGGACTCGTGTGAAGTGTCTGGTCGACCACCGTTGTTGGTCCCAGGTGGCTGGTCGAGGTGGTCCGAGGGGTCGCAGGGTGAAGAAGAAGGGTCTTGAGCTCCAACTTTTTTGTGCATGAAGAGATTGAACTTTGATAAGTGTGGCGCCTTTTGTTTTCCTTCTTTATTTTATTCTCTATTAATTATATAGTCCCGGTAATATCTATAAACTGTAAATCATTTAATCGTATCTGGTGTATTGTCTGTTATTTGGGCGGGGTGGGGTACATCACACAGCATCCACACGAACTAATTACCCAGTTTGCCGGGGCCGAGGGCTGTTTCCCTAGACGACAGTGAGCCGAGCGACCCTGAGGTTGGCCGGGGGGCTACACTGGGATGTACACCACCTGGGTCAGGTGACTTATCTACCTTCAGACCTTTCAGTTTCCCAAGAACCTTCTCTCTAGCGATGGTAACTTCTTACACCTCATGACCCCTAACACCTGAAACTTACATGAAACTGCTAATGTCCTCCACAGACTGATGCAAAATACTTATTCAGTTCGCCCACCATTTTCTTGTCCCCCACTATTACCTCTCCAGCATCATTTCCCGGTGGTCTGATATCCACTTTCACCTCTCCTTTACACTTAATGTACCTGAGGAAATTTTGCTATTTCTGCTAGTGTGCAGGGAGTTGAATTGTTGGAGTGAAGAACATAAGTGATGAAGAAAAACTTTAATTAATATGATAAGCAGTGCACCATTCTGTAAAAATCCAAGCTGCACTGTGAACAGAAGATGTCATTGCACTTTGATAGTAAAGCTGAAAATTAACCTTGCAAGTGGCATGATGTTCTCTAGTATTTAGTTCCATGTTAATACCAAGCTACCTTGTTACAAACTCTATTTTAGATACAAAGAAGCTGATATGAATTGTATTATTGATACAAAAACTCTTGGGAAGCGACCAAAGAAAAGGAGAATAAATTAGAGATGGTCTCAAAATTTGTGAAACATATTTTTCCTGATCCTTCAAATTTCACCCTGTGTACTGAAAAAAACCCAGAAAATAATGGAAATCATGTAAGGCAGCATCTGTGGAAAGGAAACCAAGCAATTGTCGATCCAAAGCAACAGCTCTTGTTTATCTTTCCATAGATGCTGACTGATTCACTGTATTTCCAGCATTTTCGATTTTTATTTCCAGAATCTTCATTAAAAAAAGATTTTATTCTGCACATGAGAAATTATGCAGATACTGGAAATCTAAAGCAACACACACACACAAAATGCTGGAGGAACTCAGCAGGCTAGGCAGCAGCTATGGAAATGAATAATCAGTCGGTGTTTTGGGCCCAGACTCTTCTTCAGGACTGGGGGAAAAAGGCAGGGGGAAAAAGCCAGAATGAAAAGGTGAGGGAAAGGGAATGAGGATAGCTCGAAGGTGATAGGTGAAGCCAGACTGGTAGGAAAAGTAAAATGCTGGAGAGAAAAGAATCTGATAGGAAGTGAGAGTGGACGGTAGGAGAAGGGGAAGGAGGAGAGGACCCAGGGAGAGGCGATAGGCAGATTCTGCATACTGCTTAGTATCTTAAATCATATAATCATCTTTTACATCTGTCAGTAAGAACTTTATTTGAAGGTAGAAAATTGACATTGAAGGTGACTGTGGACATCTGTGTCATTGCCACTTAACTTGAAGGTTTCCATGCGGTTTAGTCAGGAACTGTCTTTGCTCTCATTGCATCACTCCCAACCCCTCTCCCCCAGGATGTCCATCAGCCACGAGAACAGCTCTTAAGAGGTGGCCATTCGTGTTTCTTTCTCCAGAGTATTATACACTATCACCCATCTTCTGTTGGAAAACATTTTGTAAGTTTGGGGTATTTTTGTGGTATTTAGACAGAACTTATCGTCCATCCCTAATTATCCTAGAGAAGATGTTGGTGAGTTATCGTCTTGAATCTCTAAAGTTCTATTGGTGAAAGTATTGCCACTGTGTTGCTGGGGAGGGAGTTCCAGGATTTAGACTCAGCACTAATAGATTCACGGGAGTGCACTTCCAAATAAGGATACGGAGTGACTTGGAGGGAACCCCGAAAGGTGGTTGCAATCCCAAACTACCCTTGTCCTTTTAGCTGGCAGAGATCATGGGTTTGAGAGTTGTCTAGTCTCGTAGCTGACAGTGTATTTTGTAGATGGCACATGTGGCAGACATTGTGCACCAGTGGAGGAGGGTTCAAATATCTTGGAAGGTGGTAGGAGCACTAAAGATGTGGTCTTCATTGTCCTGGATGTCAGAAGATTTTAGAGTTTGGCGGAGCTGCATTCATCCATGGTCTTGGAGAATAGTTCCTTATACTTCTGATTTGAGACTTGTAAATGATGGAAAGTGTCTGGTTTATCAGCACAGCTACCCAGTCTCCGACCTGCTGTCATAGGCACCGTATTTATAATTAGTGAGCTAATGTTCACTGCTCATCCTCATGATGACAATATTGGGGGCTGGTACTTTTGTAGCATTAATATTAGTTGCCACTTACCAGCTGAAGCTTGGATGTTGTCTGGGTTTGCTGCGTGCAGGTGTATGAACTGGACCATGCGTTCAGGGGCTGAGAATGGGATTAGACTGTGCAACATCAGTCAATCTCCACATACGATGGAAGGAAAGTCATTGATAAAGTAGTTCGACTTCATAAAACAATTACAGTGCTGGATGTGCGAACACTATTTAAAAAGAATGCTTAAATAACTAGCACTCTCCAAAGTGGACTGAGCATGCAGAAGGATAAAGAACAGATCCATTGGAAGAGAATGAGGAAGTGGAGATGATGTGGTGTGGAAATCAGTGACTTTGATTTACTCCTTATAATGAGTATATCCTTCATTGATCAATTTTGCTCATCTTCTACATGCTTTTGTACTGTGAACATGTTATATGGTTAACACACAGAAAATGCTGGAGAAACTGAACAGGTCAGGCAGCATCTATGGAAATGAATAAACATTCGACATTTCAGGCCAAAACCCTTCTTTAGAACTGCAAAGGAAGGGGGAAGATGCCAGAATAAAACAAGTTGGGGGGAGGGAAAGCTAGAATGTGACAGGTGAAGCCAGGTGAGCAGGAAAGGGCAGGAGATGAGAGGGAAGGAGGAAGAACACCAGGGGGAGATGATAGGTAGGTGAGGGGAAGAGGTAAGAGGCTAGAGTGGTGAATAGAAGAAGAGAGAAGGGGGAGGGAAAACTTTTTTTTACAGAAAGGAGAAATCAATGTTCATGGCACCTGGTTGGAGGCTATCTTTACGGAATATGAGATGTTGAATCTCCGCCCTGAGGGTGGCCTCATCCTGGCAAAAGAAGTGGCCATGGACTGACGTGTTAGAACAGAAAAGAAGGTTGGAATTAAAATGGTTGGCACCGGGAAATTCCGTTTTTTTTATGGATGGAGTGGAGGTTCTCAGCAAAATGATCCCCCAATTTGCATCAGCTCTCACCAGTGCAGAGCACTGGATACAATAGCGAACCACAATAGATTTGCAGGTGAAGTGTTTCCTCACCTAGAAGGAGTGATTGGGGCCCTGAATGGAGGTAAGGGAGGAGGTAAATGGGCAAGTGTAGCATTTCTGTCACTTGCAGGGATATGTGCCAGGAGGGAGATTAGTGGGGAGGGACAAACGGACAAGGGAATCATGGAGGGAATGATCCCTGAGTAAAGCAGAGAGTGGGGGGAGGTAAAGATGTGTTGGGTGGTAGGATCCTGTCGAAGGTGGCATAAGTTGCGGAGAATTGATGTGTTGGATGCAGAGGCTCATGGGGTGGTAGGTGAGGACAAAAGGAACTCTATCACTGTTAAGGCAGCAGGAAAATGGGGTGAGCGCAAGCTATCTGGGACATGGAGGAAATGCAGGTGAGGGCAGCATCAATGGTGGAGAAAGGGAAACCCAGTTCTTTGAAAAAGAGGGCACCTCTGATGAAAGGAAAGCATCATCCTGGAAGTATATGTGGTGGAGACGAAGGAACCGAGAAAAGGGAATAGCATTTTTACTAAAGACAGTGTGGGAAGGGGTATGGTCAAGATAACTGTGGGAATCAGTAGGTTTTTAAAAGATGTCAGTAAATAGTTTGTCTCCAGAGATGGAGACAGAGTGAATGAGAAAGGGGAGGGATGTTTGGAAGTGAATTCAGGGACAGGGTGGAAATTGGAGACAAAATTGATGAAATTGATGAGCAGCACCAATGCAGTGGAGGAAGAGTTGGGGACCATTACCAGTGAAGGCATGGAATATGGACTGTTCTATGTAGCTGACGAAAAGGCAGGCATACCGAGGGCCCAAATGGGTGCCCACAGTTACCCCTTGAGTCTGGAGAAAGTGGGAGGAGACGAAGGAGAAATTGTTGAGGCTAAGGACTAGGTCTACCAGATGGAGGAGAGTGGTGATGGAGGGGAACTGGTTGGGTCTTTTACTGAGAAAGAAGTGGAGAGTTTTGAGGCCTTCTTGATGAGAGAATAGAAGTGTATAAGGACTGGGCATTCATGGGGAAAATGAGGCAGTCAGGATCAGGGAATTGAAAGCTGTTGAGGAGATCAAAAGCATGTGAAGTTTTATGGATGTACAGTAGTTGGAAGGGACTGAACTAAGGGGGATAGAATAGAGTCAGGGTATGTGAGGCAGAGGCAATGAGCCTACCCAGACAGCCAGGTTTGTAGATCTTGGGTCAGAGGTAGAAACAAGCAGTACAGAGTACAAGATCTATGAGTTTGGTGGCAGCAGATGGGATTTCTCTAGAGTTGATGAGGTTAATATCATGTCGGAAACAATTTTCTGATGATCTGGAATGGGGCCCTTTTCAAGAGGTGGGTAAAAGGAAGTATCTGAAAATTGCTGCCTGGCCATGGAAGGAAGATGTCAGTCCACCACACGACAACAGCACCCTCTTAGTCTGTCAGTTTGATGGTGAGGTTGGGATTCGTCCAGAGTGGGATTCTTTTTAAAGGGTACGTAAGAGGAGGTGCCTGGCCAATCCGTTGAGAATGTTATATTGTTGCCCCATTCAAGCTGCACTTCCCTTGTTTAATTCTTCCACAGCATTTAGTTAGTACCTTATTGCCTCCCCAAAGCCCTGCTGCCTGATGTTAATTCATTAAAAAAACATTTTCCTTTGGTGACTTTATAAAATCCATTGGTCATTATGAAGCCTTTTTTAATTGCCCACCTTGCACTGTCTGAGTGGAAAGAGAACCTGTGATGATAGCTTTCAGAGTGGCATCATTTAGGTGGTCAAAATGTTGAGTCTCTGGCTACAGGGCCATGCAACGTCCTTGCAACAATGGGAACAATGTCACAAAAGGCCATGACTGTCACTAACTATCAGATGCTGCCTCAGTCCTTTGAGGAAGGAGAATATGTGGCAGGTAGTCTAGTGGGACCAATTTTACAGTACCAACCTACCCCCTCCTCTGGCAGATGTCAGAATTGTTGCAAGTTCAGTCCACAGGCTGTATTTGCTGGAGAAAAAAAATCTAATCATAATTCACCTAGTAAATGACATTCCAGTTGTATCCAACAATGACAATCTCCTAATTTCAATAAAATCTTAGAGGAACGTTTTCTACTTGTTCTCCATTGCTATAAACTGCTGTAGAAGTCTATTGGGAACGTATTACACTATGGGGTCAGCACGTAGATGCAACTACAAGGAAAGTGCATCACTGTCTTTACTCTCTTAGAAGGTTAAAGAGGTTCATCACGTCACACTGACAGCTCTGAGAACTTCTACAGACGTACAGTTGAAAGTATCCCAGCCAGCTGCATCATGGTCTGGTACGGCGATTTGAATGCACAGCAACGTAGGAAGCTGCAGAGAGTAGAGTAGTGGACTCAGCCCAATGCATCACAGACACATCCCTCCCCACCACTACTAGTACCTCCATGAGGTATTGCCTCAAGAGGACAAAACCTTTCTTCAAAGGTTCCCTTTGTGTGGGCTATGTCATCTTTTTGCAGCTACCATCGAGCAGGAGATACAGAAGCCTGAAGTCCCATACCACAAGGTTCACGAACAGCTGTTTCCCTCTAACCATACAGTTCTTGAACCAACCAGCACACCCTCATCACCATTTTAGTACCCACACTGTAATAAACTTGGCTTTTTTGTTGTCATTGTGTTCTTTCTGGTACTGTATAATTTTGTGTAGTTTATACTGTTTTTCTTGTGAATATTGCCTTTAATGCTGTGTGCCTGCGATGCTGCTAGAAGTAAGTTTATCATTGCTCCTGTACACACACGTACTTGTGCATACCCCAGTAAACTTGGCCTTGACTTTCACCAACGTAAACACGAGGAATTCTGCAGGTGCTGGAAATTCAAGCAACACACGTCAAAGTTGCTGGTGAACACAGCAGGCCAGGCAGCATCTCTAGGAAGAGGTACAGTCGACGTTTTGGGCCGAGACCCTTCGTCAGGACTAACTGAAGGAAGAGCTAGCAAGAGATTTGAAAGTGGGAGGGGGAGGGGGAGATCCAAAATGATAGGAGAAGACAGGAGGGGGAGGGATGGAGCCAAGAGCTGGACAGGTGATTGGCAAAAGGGATATGAGAGGATCGTAGGACAAGACGCCCAGGGAGAAGGAAAAGAGGGCGGGGGAAAAATCCCAGAGGATGGGCAAGGGGTATAGTCAGAGGGAAAAAAAGGAGAGTGAGAGAAAGAATGTGTATATAAATAAATAATTTGTATTATTTCACCAAATGATTTCCTGTCCAGGTAAATGTTGTGATTTGGGAAGTGTACTGCAGCCTTTTCACCACTAGGTGTCGCATATTGCACATAACAAAAATTATTAAATTGGTAACTTAAAGAATAACTAAGCACATTCAAAGACTTCTTACCTTTGTAAAAATATTTCCTTCAGTGATATTTTAAAGCTTACACTTACTGTACAGTTGGACTGGATGTGAACTTTCAGGTGTTTGTGTCTACAACAGAATGAATGTAAAAACATGCCTTGTTTCTAACATATTTCTGTTCTCCTTAAGTTGAAGAAACCCAGTTCACTCAGCCTCCATAATAGCACCTAGGACTTTTTCAAGGAGAAATGGCCCAAAAGGCCACATCCATCCATCATAAAATATTAAAGAAGCTAATTAAGAATGCTTTGTTGTTCCTCATTTGCTATATGAGGATCAAAGCTTCACTTATCAAGAAAGTCAGCGACTCTGAAATTCTTCTCCTCCAGGTAGCCATAAAACCAAGAAAGAAAAGACGGGCAGGACTCATCAACCCCCATATCACACCCCCACTTCACTGTACAAAAAACGAACAAAACAGAACAGACATATCAACCCCCCCCAATCACTCCTCGCTGCACCAATGTCAGTGAGCATCACTAACTGCACTGACAATTACGAGACAACAGAACTTGCAGTAAGGGAGAGAGCCAGTGAGAGGAAAGAGTGAGCGGATTCAGTATGGTGACAGAGAAGGCAGTCATGGATGCTGGAAATGGACGCTTGAGTAACAGTGCATGGAAAACAGTGAGAGATGCACGACTTGCAAAACTAAAGTAAAAATAATGTGACGATGATCTTTGTCAGGAAATTTGATACTGCTAATGAGGACTGGGAATTGTATATCGAAAGGATTGAACTGTAGTGTAATGCTAACAATGTAGATGAGGTAAACTTCTCCACACCTTTTACCTAATGGGTGCTAGTCCATACAGTCTCTTACGCAACTTAGTAACTCCTGAAAAGTCAGCAAGCAAGACATTCAACGAAACTCGACATTGTCAAAAGTCTATGACATCACCACGCAAGAATGGCCAGCTCATGGTAATCCTGTGTTTCCAGAGTTGTCAATGAGATGAGGCAAACTGTCTGTATGTCAAAGAATGCCGATGTGTGGATCTTGTGTTGTGGTTTCCTCTAAACAGTGCCCCAGAGTGTTAGAGAATCTGCATGAAGAACACTGGGGTGCAGTCAGTGCTATATGCGATGGCCGGGAATAGGTAGACAGATTGAAGACTCGACCAAAAACTTTACAGGATCCCAAAAAGTTCCAAACATACCTCCACAGGCATCGTTACACCCATGGGAGTGGCTGTCATCACCATGGCAACGAGTACATATTGACTCTGCTGGGCCATTCATGGACTCCATGTTTCTGATTGCTGTGGATGCTCATTCAAAGTGGCCAGAGATTATATCAATGAAGTCGACCACATCAGAAGAGACTGTTTCCGCTGAGGACCACCTTCTCCAGAAACGGCTTACCAGAGCAAATATGAGTGTCAACCAACCACAATACAGTCAGAAGAGATCAGACTGTTCATGAAGAAAAATGGCATCAAACATTTCAAGTCAGCTCCTCGCCATTCAACAAGAAAGGGTTGGGTGAAAGGTTTATTCAAGCCTTCAAGAAATCCATTAAAGATATGGACAAAGAGAACATTTCTCTACAGCACAAGGTGGATAGCTTCCTTTTTGTGTATCGGAACTCTGTTCATATGACAACAAATCAAACACCTGTGATGCTGTTCATAAGGAGGAATCTGAGATCTCGCACGGACCTCCTGAAACCAGATTTAATGAGGGAAATGCAGAATAAACAGTTCAGCCAGTTACCAAGCAAATCAGCAAAGAATTTCAAGGTCGAACAGGAAGTCCCAGCAGACGTTGGAGATCATACATGGAGACATCAAGTGGACCAGATACTGGATGCTCAGCTGAAGAACGCACCTGAGTCGACTGCCTCCAACAAGATGGACACATTGCATCCACCAGAGTTACCTCTCAGTGATGATCATGTCACTAACAGCAATATGACACCTGCAAAAGAGACAGCCCACCGGCCTAACCCAATGCCACTCCACGGGTCCAGAGGCACTATCCTGAAAGAAGCAGAGCTCCACCCAACAGCCTAAATCTTTAGTATAGTGAAGTTAGTTATGGACTATTATTTAAAAAGAGCAACATCAAGAAAACACAGTTATTGTGAAAGCATGTTTATTTGAACATGGTTTCTTAAATAGAAATTGAATGTTTTGTTACATATACAGTTGTATGTTACATTGATCTAAAGGGAGAGGAAGTGTAATGTATGGATCTATTTTTTTAGCACTACTTACGAACTGATAACTTACCCAAGCGTATTGATTTGTTGCTCTCTCTCTCTGCAAAGTGAATATATCAGTTAACTTCTCCTCTGAGTGTGTGCCTTTATTTATTTGATATGTGGTTGTACAAACACAACATAAATGGTTTCATGATCTATCCAGAAGATGCCGACTGAAGGAGCTTTGTATGCAGGCGCCAGCTTGACCGGGACAGTGGGTTTCTTTAATGGGAAGATCAAAAGTTATAGGTTCCGGAAAACTAAACTAAAAAGGGAAGATGTTTGAAACAGTGATTCAGACATCATTTGTGGAGCTGCAAGAAAAATTGATGCTTCTGGTTAAAGATCCTTTGCCAGACCTTTTCTAGAATTTTTTCTTTGGAAATTTCTGTAGATGTATGGTGGAGAACATTCTGACTGGCTGCATCACAGACTGACATGGATGCTCCTATGCACAGGATAGCAAGAGGATGCAGACGATTGTAGACTCAGCTACAGTAGCTCAATCATGTGCACCACCCTCCCCATGACCCAGAACATCTTCAAGCAACAGTGCTTCATGAATCACTAAGGGCTCTGACCATCCAGGACATGCTCTCTTCTCATTATTACTATCAGGGATGAGGTACAGGAGGCAGAAGCTCCACATTCTACCATTCAGGAACAGCTTCGTCTCCTTCACCATCAAATTTCTAAACAGCGCATGAGTACTACTTCATTTAATTAAGTCATCCGTTAGTCTTGCAAGACCATGGATCTGCGCCTGGAAAGTCTTCACTCTCCAGGGTGCAGGCCTGGGCAAGGTTGTATGGAAGACCAGCAGTTGCCCATGCTGCAAGTCTCCCCTCTCCACAACACCGATGTTGTCCAAGGGAAGGGTATTAGGACCCATACAGCTTGGCACCGGTGTTGTTGCAGAGCAATGTGTGATTAAGTGCCTTGCTCAAGGACACAACACATTGCCTCGGCTGGGGCTCGAACTCACGACCTTCAGGTCGCTAGTCCAATGCCTTAACCACTATTGCACTATTTATATATTTCTGTTATTTATAGTAACTTTTATATATTTGCCCAGCTCTGCTGCCACGAAACTACAAATTTCACATCGTATAAATCAGTGATAATAAATCTGATTCTGATTTTTCAATGTGATCAGCAGCTGGGTCAACTTGATGTGTTGTGTTCGTCTATCATCAACATTGATGAGGACCTCGACACCATTATGATGGTGTCGAGACTAGCGTGTGATTTGGATTTAAGTGAGGGAGGGTTGCGCAGTGCCAGCCTCACTCTTTCTTCCCAGTTCCCATCTGGATCCAGTGGCAAGACAGAGTCGAGACGGCTGGAGATGGGACTAGGCGCAGTGGATGACCAGGACATCTTCTGTGTCTTGTCCTGCTCTACACGTTCCACGATGCTTGCAGAGACCGCCTTCTTGACCGTTGGACCTTCCATAGGTCTCGTCCGCTCAATCCGCCAGAGTCTGCCTTCACATGCTGCGATAGACAACTCCCTATCACACCGAGGGTTTGAGACCCGTCGGCCACTCTCACCTGGTTTAGCTGGCTTGTCGAAGCCGTTGCCCGGGGTGTGGCCGCTGTCGCATGCAAACAGCTACGGGGAGCCACAGGTGAGAGCTGAGTGCCAGGTGGGGACCAAAGGTGGACAACCCGCCCTGAAAAGGACGCAATATGGACTTCCGGGTCATCAAGGGAATGGCGGCGTAAGGAAAAGGTCTCTCGACAAAAAAGGTAAACTGCCCCAAAATCGAATTTAGACAAATACTTAATATTGCATAACTACATTAATAAAAGGGGCAAGGATGATGTCTAAGAACAAGATTAAAAAGTCCGCTCCGAAGGCTGATAAACACAAAGAGACGCAGCAAGGTGATGGGCCTAGCTCCCCCATGGCAAGCCAGGACGGAGAGAATGAGGGGGAATCGGTGACTCTGTCTTTGATTCTCGGAGAGATTCGCGAGTTCCGACAAGATAACAGCAAACAGCTGGAAGATATTAAAAGAGAAATAGTAAAAACTAACTTGAGGATAGATGAAGCCGAAGCGAGGATTGTTGGAATTGAAGAGAAGCTACAAAACACAGAGGAAGTGATAGCAGAAATGCTGAAGCTGCAAGACCAGCTCCAGTGGAAACTAATAGATCAAGAAGGCCTCTCGAGAAGGGAAAATGTGAGGATTTACGGAGTTCCCGAAAGAACTGAAGGTAAACCTGGATTGATGATTCCCTTCATGGAGAAGCTGCTTAGAGAGAACCTTGATATACCGGCCGCAAAAGACCTACAGATAGAAAAGGCTCACCGAACGTTGGCACCACAGCCCCCGGCAGGCACCCAGCCCAGATCGATTCTGGTCAGATTTCTCAGTTACAAAACGAAGGAAGAGGTGCTTAAACGGGCATGGCAAAAAAAAAGGTTTCATGTGGAGCAACTGTAAAATCAGTTTAGACCACGATTATGTACCAGGGATCCTTGCCAGATGGAAGGAATATGCGGAAACACAGAGGGTCCTGAAGGAAAACAACATCAGATTCCAGACCCTGTGTCCATCTTGGCTGAGAGTCTTTTACGACAAAGGGACAAAAACTTACGCTATGGTGGAGGAGGCAACGTTGGACCTGGCAGACCGGGGACTACCTATTAAAGTTATCACCCAACCGGAGTCGCTACTGGAGAGGATTCGGCAGAAGTCGTGGCAGTTAGTGGGGCGAGGACGCTCCACACGAGCCAGAGTGTCAAACTACAAGGAAAAGCTGCAAATATTCAGATGCGAATGTACAGAAAATACAGATTAATTAAGAGAAATGACTGAAAAGAGTAAATCGGACTTAAAAGTAAAATGAAAACTGGTAACTGAAAATAAACTAGACGGAATAACTTGAATGATAGCAATATGGTTGAGACATAAATAGGAGAAAATTCTCTATGATTATTCAAACTGCTGAGGGCCCTCTAACACAGGGTGAAGATAGAGGTTATCCCTCTGAACTGAGGCGGGTCGGTGCTCAGGCCTCACTGTGGGAAGTCGGGAAAAATTTTCAAATGTTATACATTTAGAAATGTCTAGGGTGTGGTTATATGTCTTAGTTTACTGTTGAGAAGGGATTGCTTACTGTTTGGTTAGAAAAGGAGAGTTTTTTCTACTAGAGAAAAATGCAAACTGAATTGGTAAAAATAATTTCCTATAATGTTAATGGGGTTTTGAATCCAATTAAAAGAAATAAGATTATGTCTAAATTGAAAAAAGAGAGGGCACAAATAGCTTTCCTCCAGGAAACACATATGAGCCAATCTGAACATGGAAAATTAAAAAGAATGGGCTTTAAGCATGTATTTTATTCATCATATAAATTGAGTCATAAAAGAGGGGTAGCTACTTTAAAATCAAGTACTCCTAATTATGAACATATTTCAGACAAAGAAGGACAGTTTGTAAAAATTACAGGAAGAATAGAAGGTACAGAAATAACATTGCTGAATGTTTATGCTCCTCCAGGTTGTGAATGGTCATTTTATAGACACATTTTTGACCTAATGGTCAGTTCTCAAGGGGTAGTAATTTGTGGAGGGGATTTTAATATTAGATTAAATCCTGTATTAGATTCTTCAAGAATAGTTACTCAGAATAAACCTCTGACTCGGAAAATGAATTTATTGATGGAGGAGTTGGGAATTATAGATGTGTGGAGGGAATTACATCCCACTAGTAAAGATTATACACATTACTCTTTCCCTCATTCAGCCTATTCAAGGACAGACTATTTCTTTATCTTTAATACAGATAGACTCCAGGATAAAAAACTGTAATATTGCAACAATTGTTCTGTTGGATCATAGCCCAGGCTCTATGTCTCTAATCCTGGAAAGGAAAATGAGGAAAACACTATGGAGGTTAAACTCACATATACTCAATAACCCAAAAGTAATGGAGAGATTAAGGGGAGAAATCAAAGACCTTAATGACACAGGAGAAACATCACTAGTGATCTTATGGGATACATTGAAAGCTGTACTGAGAGGGAAAATTATTTCCATTACCACTCACGTGAAAAAAAAATCAATGCACAAAAATTAGCAGACCTTCAAGGAAAATTAAAACAACTTCAAGTTGTAGATAGCAACAAAAGTAATTCAAATCTAAAACAGGAAATTAGGAAATTGCAAAGTGAAATTGACGATATTTATACATTGGAAACTCAAAGAAATTTTCTTTACCTGAGACAAAAGAATTATGAAGTAGGAGGTAAATCAGCTAGATTATTAGCATATAAATTATGAAAACAACAAGCAGACAATACAATTCATAAAATAAAGAATCCAAAGACAAAGCTTGTGGAGAGTACAATAGAGAAAATTCAAGAGAGTTTTGAAACATATTATCGAGAGCTGTACTCCCAACGCCGGGCCCCCAATGAGCCCTATATAGACAGTTTATTGAATTCTTTTGATCTACCTAAATTTACAGATTTACAAAATGAAAGTTTATTAGAACCAGTAACTGCCAAAGAACTGAACGTGGCCATCTCTAGGTTAGAGGCTGGAAAGTCCCCGGGTTCTGATGGGTTTACCTCAGAGTGGTACAAATCGCTGATGTCACAGTTAGCCCCATTACTACTTAACACCTTTAATGGATCTTGCAGAGAGGAGAAACTCCACCTTCCTGGAGAGAAGCGATTATTTCAGTTATTCCTAAAGAGGGTAAAGATAAACTAGAATGTGGCAATTATCGGCCAATTAGTGTTCTTAATTTAGATTACAAACTATTTACATCTATATTAGCGCGCAGATTGGAAAAGTTGTTACCTGGCCTAATCCGCTTAGACCAGACTGGATTTATTCAACAAAGACAAACACAGGACAACACAAGGAGAACTCTACACATATTAGAACAGGTTATTAAGAACGAGACAGAGACAATGGTAGTAGGATTGGACGCTGAGAAAGCTTTTGATTCCGTTAGTTGGGCATTCCTATACAGAGTGTTAGGAAGATTTGGCTTTAAAGAAAAGTTTATTAAAATAATTCAGACTCTATATGACAGCCCTACAGCCCGAATTAAGATAAATGGGGACCTCTCGGACTCCTTCATCTTAGAGAGGCACTAGACAGGGATGCCCAATTTCTCCTCTCCTTTTTGCGCTATATATTGAACCACTTGCCCAACTAATAAGACAGAGCGAAATCATAAAAGGTATCAAGGTGGCAGGGATTGAACAGAAAGTGGCGTTATTCGCAGATGATGTTTTGGTCTATCTGAGTGAACCAGAAAAATCATTTATAGGATTGTTTACACTGTTGGATGACTTTGGGAAAATACCAGGTTATAAAATATCAGATAAAGAAAACGCAGGTTATGTCCCTAAATTATACACCATCCAAAAAATTGCAGGATACATACGATCTTAAGTGGGAAGCTAAATCATTAAAATATTTAGGAATAACCCTGCCGAAGGATCTTTCAACACTGTCACAGGTAAATTATGGGCCATTAATCTCAGGGATAAAAGCAGATATGTATAGATGGAATCTTATCTCCTTTTAAAGTTTAAATTTAAGGATAAATACTATAAAAATGAATATTCTTCCTCGGTTACTGTCTCTTTTCCGTACCTTACCTGTGGAGGTGGATGATAATCAATTCAGGGAATGGGACAAATGGATTTCCCGCTTCATTTGGCAAGGAAAGAAACCTAGAATTCGATATAACACCTTACAGTTAGGGAAAGGAGGAGGAGGTATGGTTCTTCCTTGCCTGAGAAATTATTTTTATGCCTCACAGATAACCCCTCTGTTATATTGGTGTAATAGGGAATATAAGGCTAAATGGAAGGAAATAGAATTTGGATTAGTTGACAGTTTTCCTCTGCAGGCCTCAATAGCTGACAAAGGATTGATGGCCCAATTGGAAAAATTTAAAAACAATTGGATAAATCTTACATTAGAAGTATGGCAGAAGGTGGTTAATTTGTGTGGAATTAATAACGTGTTAAAACTCTTCAGATGGTGTGCATATGATACCGAATTCCTTCCCAAGAGGAGATAAAAGATTTGAACTATGGATAAAGAAAGGTCTTACAACCTACCTCTCATTTATAGATAAAAGAGTATTACAAAGTTTCCAAATCCTGCAGGACAAACATGGCCTAGAACACAATGACTTTTTTTTTAAGGTACCTTCAAGTACGAAACTATGTTAACCAGAGTTGTAGATATACAGACCTATCAACAGTAGAATTAGAATTTTTCAAGATTCTGAATTCGGCTTGCAGTTCAATACCTAGTAAATCAGTTTCTCGATTATATAAATACACTCTCCCATGCTAAAAATGTAAACACGTTGTATATTAAAGAGAGGTGGGAGAAAGAAGCAGGGTTGGTACTTTCAGAGGAGGCTTGGGGGAAAATCTGCAGCTTTCAATGGTCCTCGACTAATTCTTTGACTTGGAGAGAACATTGTTGGAAAAATATTACAAGATACTTCAAGACCCCATATCAGGAAAAATATAAAGATACAAACGTGACGTGTTGGAGAAGGTGCGGCTCCAAGGAGGCAAATCATTTTCATATTTTCTGGGACTGCCCTAAATTAAGTATATATTGGGAAGGTATTCGTAGAACATTAGTTGAGGTACTTAGGCCCCAGATACCTCTGAACTTTGAGACGCTCTATTTGGGGCATGTATTGTTTCTTGAACAGAAGGAAGATATAAAGTTGCTGCAGGCCCTCTTAGCGGCAAGTAAGAAATCAATCACTAGAAAGTGGCTAAATCCAATACCACCTACATTAGAAGACTAGCACGAAATTATCTTGGAAATATTTAAAATGGAAAAGTTGACTTACTCCCTGAGAATTCAAAAAGAAAAATTTTATCAAATCTGGAATAAATGGATTGAATATATAACCCCAATGCGAGCAGACTTTAGATGACTCTCCTAATGATTTATACTGCTCTTCTCATCAACACAGTAATATTGCTAACGTAAGCACCCCTAGTCTAAATGTTTACTGTTTTTGTTTTCTTTTGGAAAATAGAGAATTAATACAAGTAAAGGAAAAGATTTGGGAAAGGGATAAAAAATGATAAAATTAAGTAAATAAGTACATAGGGATTGGATAATTATGTCTGCGGGCAGGAGCAAGCATGAACAAATTAGGATATAAACACCTACAATAGTTGTTACATAGGCTTACATACAACATTTTGGACCAGTGGAAATGGTCCAGAAGAGTTATATGGAAACTATTATTACTATTTTTCTTAACAACTAATACCATTACTTAGCCTAATAGATTAGAATTACCACTGTACATAATCATCTATTTAAGTGTCTAATTTCCTTTTATATCATCTCAATGTGTACTTAAGAATGTATAAATAATTATAGTTTTATACATATAAAAAATGGAAAAGGTTATACGTGTGAAAAAAGTACATACTTGTGAATTCCTTATCCAAATAAAAATAAAATTAAAAAAAAAAGAAAAGGACACAATATGTTCCCCCACCAGAGGTGCTACCCTTCCCTGACACCCCATACACCCCAAACACTTGATGATAACACAGCAGCTAGATCTCAGGAATCCCCTTCCTAGACATCAGGAAGCTGTGACGTAATGTAGAGGAGGCTTGATCCAAAAGCAGAGTAGTGGAGGCGATTTAGCAGTGAACAATAACTTTAACAATAGACCACAAAATAACACAACAAGCAACAAGGTAAACTTTAGACAGGGAGAGAGAAAACCAAGAGCAATGGGTTGAGGCCGGCCAGTACGATAAGTGAACAAGGACTGTGGATGAGAACTGGGATTAAATAGGCTGCAGGTGATGAGACTGGAGCGACCAGCAGGTGAACCCTATTAGCTGGGTGGAGACTCTGAGGTGTCAGTGGGAGCTGGCCTGTCAGAAGCCTGATTCACACATTTTTGGTGTGCTCCCTTTGAGCACTGACTGCAAAGTATGAGCAGATGAAGTCAAAGTACATTTATTATCAAAGTATGTATATGTAATTTGATAATAAATATATCATATAAATATTAAATATATATTTTATGTATGTACAGTGAATTCCAGTTAATTGGTTCATTGGTTAATCAGGACAGCTGCTTATTTGGGGCAACTCTTCAACAACAGAAACTAATTGAGAAAATAGCCTGGAGTTCCTTTGTTTATTTGGGACACTATGCTGCTTCGTTGGGACGGGAGACTGTTGCCGAACAGTTTCTACCTAGTGCCATTCGCCTGCACTTGTGTAGCCATTAGACACTTACACTGTGCTTAGAGCAAAGGGTTCTAAAATATTGTCATTTGTATGAGTTTTTTCAAAAAGCAGTGATTTTTATCACTGATAGTTGGCAAGAAAGAAGCAGTGAGACCATTCAGAACTGTTTTGCTCACCGCAGTTTCAGACTTGGACATGTCAGAAACAACTGGGAGTGAAAATGAAACAATTTCACTACTTTAACAAGTTAGGAACTAAGAACAATTTGAAGGTATCAACAATCATCTTGAGTGTGTCATACGGAGGTGGCTGGTGTTACGTACCCCGTAACTGGGTTACCAAACCAGCAGAAATGGACCACTTCATTGGAGTCTGGATTACTGGAACTAAGAAAGTTTTATTAAAGAAATAAGTAACAGTACTCTAATCGTAAGGATATGAATGCAACAGATTAGCAATGATAAAACACACACGTACACAGAACTAGGGTAATAGGAATCAAACAAGCTCTATCGTAGTCTAGGGGTAAAATGATCAGTCTCAAGTGACGCAGAGTTCAGTTCAGCTTAGTACAGTTCACAGTAATCGATGTTGTGCCATTGGAGAGAAAGAGAGGGAGATATGCAAATCTGATTCAGACAGACCTTTGTTCTTCGCAGTTAGCTTTCGGGCGGTCCCTTTTTATGTCTTTTATTCCACTGTGGTCACCGACTGTGACCCCTCCGTTCCGGATATGATCATTCTTCTGCGGTGAACCTGGCACCCAGGCAAGGGCGGACACACACACCAGGTTCCCGCCGATCGTACCTTTTCACCCTGTGCGTCTATTGTCGGTTCCCGCGATCTGACCTCCAACCTTCCACCAACTTGTGGGGGCACACCGCTCTTCCAGGGTCTCGTTATCTCGTGGTGTGTTTCTTGCCTTAGCGAACCTGTTCCTTTTATCCCCCTGCTGGGGTATCGCCTGTCCATCAAACTTCAAACAGATCAGGTCCAAAGCAACCGGCCTGTCAATACTCCGACTGGTGTCTCTTTTCGTTATCTCTCTCAACGCTCTCATTAACATTTTGAATGTTTCTCCATTTGTCTCCCTTATCTCTCTCATCAGCATCAATCTTCTGATAACTTGGTTTGTCATCACACCCCTATCCTTCAAAGGATTTTTACTGGGGTAAAAATCATCGGCATGAATATATTATTAGATACACACTAATATACATGGTCATCAGCTATTCAGCTAATACAGAGAACTTTAAGTTGTCAACACCTTGACAGACAGTCAGCAATCACATTTTCCGTTCCTTTTATGTGTGTTATTTTAATATCCTCTAAGACCAGGCTCCAACTTAGCAAACTTAATAGTGGCCAAAGACACTAATGAGTTGTGATCAGTGTAACTTCTCAGTGGTTTCCGTCCCGGACAAGTATAACAAAGGTCGTTCCGCACAAACTTTGCATTCTTTTGCAAGAGCTTAGTAAGAGGGAGGGTAATATCCGCAAAGTTTTTACAAAACTTCCGATAGTACCCCACCATCCCCAAGAACCTTCTCAGGGCTCTCTTGTCTGTCGGGGTGTGGACTTCAGAGATAGCCCTCACCTTAGCCTGCATCGGTGCCAGCTGCCCCTGTCCTACCACAAATCCCATATAAGTGACCTTCGCGTGGCCGAATTCACTTTTTGTGAGGTTCACTGTCAGGCTGGCTTCAAACAGCCGTTTAAACAGTTCCTCTACTGCCACAATGTGCTCCTTCCACGTGTCACTCCAGACCACTAAATCGTCAGTATACGCTTCTGCGTTCTTTAGCCCTTTTGTCACTGAATTAATCATCCTATAGGGGTGTTGCTTACTAGGCTGACCTGATGTGACAACAACACCATGTCCCGGCTCTTTGCATCGCCTCGGGACATCCGGACATACGTCTGTGTGCCGGTTAATTAGCTTTCTCAGCGGCTCGCTCTGTTCGGGGGTTAAGGGAGAGACCTTATCAGCAAAGCTGGCCAAAAAAATAGACTTCTCCCATCTGGTCGGCACCATACTTATCTTTTCAAAATGGGTTTTCCCCTTATCAGGTGGCACCCTAGCCTCATTAATTTTCGTGATAACGCTGACTAGGTCTGCTCGCTTATCGTGGCAAGCTGTTAGCATATCAATAGCCTGTAACTGTGTTAGCTCACATCTACAATAGTCAATAGCATCCTTCCTCCTGTGCGGCCAGTAAGACTCCTTCATGATTCTATTGACTGTTTTCCTCACCCCAAAGTGTCCACCGAGGGGTATCTTGTGGGCCAGGTTAAAAATCTCACCCCCATAAATTTTCGGCACTATCACCCCCCATTCCTCATCTGCGGGCACGGTACTTGGTCTCCATTTCCTCCTTAGTACTCCCTCCTTCACATAATAGCCCACTGGCTCCCTTTTTAATGCTGCTTCGGAGAGAGCTGTCTCTGTCAAAACCATCAGCTCCTCGTCTCGCTCCTGTGCCTGTATAAATTCCTTCCTTGCTAATGATAAGTCTACTTCAACGTCCGTTTCACTACGCTCCTTCTTTTCACTTTCTAACCCCTCCTGGTACAAGGCTGGTAAAAATGTCTCAGCTAAATCTACATTCACTTCGGCAGCTTTTCTGGACATGCGCCGAGTCACTGCACAAACAGGTTAAACCTGTGGGTCCATGGGCGGGGCCTCAATCCTGGCAGGCTGGCTCGTCAGCTTTACTGCTGAGTACACCTCTCTGCTGGTGAGGTAATTACCGAGTAAGATCTCCACATCTTCCATCGGTAGTTCGGGCCTCACCCCGATCGTGACTGGTCCAGAGACCAAGTCGCTTCTTAGGTGTACCTGGTGCAAAGGTACTGCTTCAGTCCCTTTCCCAATGCCTTTTATCACCCTAACCTCCCCAGTCTAGGTCTCTGAACTAAAGTCTAACACACTCTTTAATATCAATGACTGACAAGCTCCATTCTCTCTCCAGATCCGTACTGGAACTGGGTTTAACCCCTCCTTCACCGACTCCAATCCGGCCGAGATAAACCTCTTGCGCCCTTCCTGAACTTTATCAGACTGCTTCTCCCCTAGCAGTTTGTTTACCAGCTCAATACAGCCAGTCGGAACCGTCATTTTCCCTTTCCCAGTCTCCTTCTTTGGGGCAAAGCACCTGGACGCAAAGTGTTCGGCTTTCCCACAATTATAACATACGACCCCAGGAGACCTCCTACCAAACTGCTCCCAGTCTACCTTATCCTTCTCACTAGTCCCCGGCTTACTTTCTAACTTTTCTGGCGGACTCTCTCTGCCATCCTGACTACCCTTCTGGTAGCCTTTACTCGGGGTAAACTTCGCTTTATGCGTTAACGCGTATTCATCCGCTAACTTAGCAGTT
Organism: Mobula hypostoma; assembly: GCF_963921235.1. NCBI lineage: Eukaryota > Metazoa > Chordata > Chondrichthyes > Myliobatiformes > Myliobatidae > Mobula > Mobula hypostoma. The sequence goes on along the minus strand of NC_086100.1, from coordinate 112,258,059 downwards.
GCGGCTAAGGTGTCTGCCTCTTTCTCATCTAGGTAGGGTCTCATACCTTCAGGGACAGAGCCTTTAAACTGCTCAATCAGTATTAGCTGTAGCAGTCTGTCATAATCTGCATTGACCCCTTTCGAGGCGCACCAACGCTCACAATACCTCTGCATCTCACGGGCAAACTCTAAATACGTGCGGCCTCACTGCTTCCTCGCATTCCGGGACCTCTGCCGGTATGCCTCTGGGACCAACTCATAAATCCTGAGTATAGCCTCTTTCACCACATCATACCTCTGGGCATCTTCTGCGGACAAGGCCGAGTAAGCTTGCTGGGCTTTTCCTTTAAGTACGCTCTGATGCAAAACAGCCCACTTATCCCTCGGCCAGTCCTGACTTGCAGCAACTTTTTCAAAATGGAGGAAGTACCAATCAACATCGGCCTTCTCAAATGGGGGAACCAGCCTAACCTCCTGGGTCGCCCTGAACCCTCCACCTTGGTTCGGCATGGGCCCCGGCGCTAGCGTCATCTTTAACTTTTCCAGCTCAAATTCACTTTCCCTCTGTTTCTCTCTCTTGTCGTTCTAATTGCCTGTCCCTCTCTTCTCGCTCTAACTGTTTTATTCTCCCTTCTTGCTCTAACTGCCTGTCCCTCTCTTCTCATTCCAGCTGTTTTGCCCGGAACTCGTACTTGAGTCTCAATTTTTCAATCTGCAGCTGTACTGCTTCTCCACCAGGTTTGCCCATAGACACCACCTCCAGCTCCCCTTGGGGAAACACACCTTTAGACACATAATGCTCAACGATAGCTCTGTGCATCTCCGCTCTCCTCATTGTCAACTTCCCCTTAAAAAGATTCAACCGTTTTGCCACAGTTGCCAGTTCTGATTTCCTCGAATGCCTCCAAGGTTGGCGCCTTTAGAAATTCCTCAATCTCCATTTCTGCTGTTTGCCCTTTCTTTCATTCGGGAATTTTAACCCAATCAATTTACCCAGTCCCAAATTTAGCGTTCAAAATCCCAGACGAGATCCCCACTTATGTTACGTACCCCATAACTGGGTTGCCAAACTAGCAGAAATGGACCACTTTGTTGGAGTCTGGATTACTGGAACTAAGAAAGTTTTATTAAAGAAATAAGTAACACAGTACTCTAATCGTAA